>NC_136065.1:1805213242-1806413242 GCF_964261635.1 Lissotriton helveticus | reverse complement strand
CCCCACTGGCTAGGTCCAATCCTTCCCTGTCTGTGCACATCAGTCACCCCTATGGAAGGCTCAAGGTACCCCCCTGGGCAGGGTGCAGTGTAGGGATAAGGTAGAGCATGTGCTAGTGCAGGTACTATGCTCTGGTAGTGGGCTACAGCCATTTTTGTGTGCTCACTGCTGTAAGGCTATCTTGCTCCATAGAGTAACATGGAGGGGGGCTGGGCCCATGTGATACCAGCCTATCTCCCCATAGGAACAAGATGGGACATAAGTGAAAGATATCCCTGGACTCAGAATTTAATGACACATCTTTTAGTGAAGGGTGTTTTTAAATCCTGTGTTGGAGAATAGCACTTTTAGAAAGTGGCTGTTCTCTTGTCTAAACCTTTTTCTGTGTGCCTGGGTATGTGGAATGTCTGCCTGGTCTGGATGTGACAGGAAGGGGCTGCAGAGCCCCAGAGGAGAGGGTCGGAGCCATCCCGGGGATGAAAGGGCACATCTGCCTGCTTGGGAGGAGGGAGGAAGGAATGCCAGATAAGTGCTGGGCTGTGCCTGCCTACCTCCCCCACTTTAGCTCTCTCCTGGTGGTCAACTGACCCCACGGGCCCTGAAGCTGACAGGAAGAAGAAAGCCAGAGACACCTCAGTGCTCCGCAACCCCCAGAACTGGTTTAGACTGGACCCAGGGCCTCCATGCACGAAGAACTTCAAAGACATTGGGGGGTATAAGGAAAGGACCCCTGTCTGCAGAAGATTAGATTCTGAAACTCTACAATCAAGACGGACCCTCTGCTGGAAGGAGGACGGCGAGAGAACAAAAGGAAGATTGCCTTGCTGTGTGCTCTAAGGGCTGACCTGTTCTGCTGTATCACTGGAAGCTGAGGAGGGGAAAGGGACTTTGCTGTGGGCTGTGTCCCTGCCTGCTTGAAACTGCTGAGACTTTGCTGTGTGCTGTGCCTACAGCTTGAATCTCCAAGGGCCTGAGAAGAGCTGGCTCCCTGTCTGCAACCCAGGAACATAAAGGTTGCCCAAAGACTGCAAGACTCTGCTGTGCCCCCCCCTGAAGCTGTGGGCCGGGGAGATCGTGAAACTGCTGTGTGCAGTGAACATCGGGGACTGCTCGACTAAGCCTGGCTGTGTGTCCCGGATAGCGCGCTGGCTGCTCTCTGCTCTGATTGAGAGCGCCGCGCTGATTGCTGCCTGCTTTGCCCCGAGATCGGCGTGTTCATCGACACGTGCTCGTGGGGGCCGAGGGGTTCTGAAGCTCCCCCAGCGCAGCGCGGGTTAATTCCGCTTGCCTGCATCATCACCGCCGCGGGCCCGGGCCCTGAAATCGACCTCGAGGGTCTGCTTGCATTCACGAAGGGGCCGTGCGGTGATTGGCCGTGGCCGGAGGCTGGTAGAGAAGTGCCGCGACCGGATTGGCCGATTCCCCCAAAGCTGCGGTGACGTCGCGGAGGGCTCGGCAGAAGTGCCGCGACCGGATTGGCTGATTCCCCCAAGAGCTGCGGACGTCACTGAGGGCTCGGCAGAAACGCCGCGACGGGATTGGCTGGCTTCGCTGAAGCTGCTGCGAGAGCCGAGGAAGTGCTGTGATCACCGCCGGGACCGGGGAAGACTGACCCGACCTCGCCGAGGGATCTGGAGAAGTGCTCGAGCCCCCGGCCTGCCGTCTCTGCTCCCCGCCGCTCCCCGAAGGATTGAGAGCAGGCGGAGAGCCTGCTGAGACCGGCCGGGCCCGAGCGTGAATGAGCGCTCCCCAGCGAGGTCCACCTGAGGCAGGAGAAGTGCCGGGGGAGGGAAAAGGAGTCCCCCCCGGCCCTCGGGTGAGACGCGCTTGTAGCGCTTAGGCTTCTCAGCGGTAGGGGATGATTCCTCTGGCACAGGTTGGCATCCACCTTGTTTTCCTTGCTCGTTTTTAGGGCTAATATAAAGTCAATCAGTATTACTCGTTGTTTTTGATACCGAGGGACTAGAGACTATTTTTGTTTTGATTCTGAGGACTGCCTATTTACAAGAACCATTAAGAATTAAGTGCAACCTTGTTCTAAATGAAGTGTTTAACGTGCAACCTTTAAGTTAGAAATGCTATGTGTTTTAAAGAAGTGATTATCATGCAACTGCTTCATTTACATGCTGAAACTAGATAAAGTTATATATTTTTATAAAAATATACTTACCTGTGTGGTCTCAGTTTGTGGTGGATTGGGGATTATTGTTGTGTTAAGTGCAAATGTTATCCACATTGTCTCCGAGTTTAGCCTAGACTGCTCGCGCCATGCTACCTAGAGGGTGAGCAGGGGTTATCTCAGAGGGTTATTCCGTTGCCCTGACCGGAGCTAGGGGTCCCTACTTGGGCCAAGGTACTTACCTTTGCCAACCAGAGACTCCCGGTTCTAACAAAGGGCGACACATATAATGCAACGAACATTGAGTCAGAAATATTTGTGCCTTTTGGGGATCCCCCCCGAATCGCTCTGGGGCTGCTAAGGGAATTACCGGGGACAGTGAATGTATAACCTGGGTCGTCATTCTATTTGTGCCTTCTGCTTCGGGGGTTTGTGTACTCTGACCTGAACCATAAGGGTGTCTAATTCGCTGCGCTAAGTCTGCTGTTTCCTTTCTAGAATTTACTACCTCTAATCTTAGGTTTTGATTTTCTTCTCTGACTGCGCTTAGTTCCTTTTGAATTGTGTCTAGGATCGCCCCTAAATTCTGCAAGTTTATTCCTTCAGCCATCTCTGTTCGGGTGCAAGGTGCAACTTGGGCACTTCACTCTGTCAGAGTCTATAAATAAAAAGGATACGTCTTGGGCTGCACAGGAACAGAGATGCCTTATTTCCGAATCCCCCTTGAGCAACCACCCAGAGCTAGTATCACTAGTCTCCAAAGTCTTTACCCAAAAGGGAAGGGGAATTGGATAAAATAATAAACAACAAGAGAAGAGATTTTCTTGGCTGGCTCCTCGTGTAGTCCGACCCGCAGACCTTCTTTCACCAGGACCCTGGAACGGAAGAGCACAATTATATCTTACTCTATGTCTACTCTACTCTATCTAACCCTCCCTCCTAAACTCTCACCTACCATGTTTTGCCAAGAACCTTGCCTTCTCCTCTAGCTTCTTAATTGAGTGTTTAGGCAGAACTTCTTTCGCTCTCTCTTTTCTTTCTGAAATATATGAATGAGCACTTTTCTCATTAATGTGTTCCTACTCTACTTTTTCCTATAAAATACTCTGTCCCTAATCACTTACTATTTGCTGTCCTGCTCTCCTCCTTCTTCTTATCAATTCTTATTTCTATCTCCAACTAGTCTTGTTTTCAGACTGGTCTTGTTTACAGTGTCTCTTATTTGTCAGCTGTTATATTCAGAAATCTTTAATCTTTCTTATCTAGGTGCTACTTTCCAGCTTCTCACTCTCCACTTAATCCATACATTCACGAATATTACTTTGGTGCGTCTCTGAGGTAAGTATCTATCAAGTTCAATACATTTCAGTTCATAAATCTGAGTTTTATATTTCTGTTGTCACTTATCGCTTTTCTTCTTTCCGCAGGGCTCCATAGGCAAGTCTAGACGAACTCCGGTTTCTCGTCGACTCCTTCCTCCAGACGTCGGCGCTCAAGTCTTGGCTACGGGGATTACAGGAATACTTGGCAAGGGGATTCTGACAGGATACAGGGTGAGAATTAGAAAACTCGGCTATGTACTCTCGTGCGTTCACTAGGAATGGGAAAACGGGACTTCTCTAAAACGCACGGTCACACACGCTACTGCGTGACAGAAAAAATAACGAGCGGTAATTAACTCAAGCTCGTTTAAGAAACTCTCCGTACTCGTTCACTATCCTGAGCTATAAAGTGAACGTGATAACTCAAGAACTACAGGCTAAGACGTTATTTCTTCAGAGATATCAAAAGGCGCTCCTAACTGGGTTTGTCGTCAGGTGAAGTGCGCAGAGCTTCATCATCGCGCGCTTCACCAGAACTCGGCTGAATGACGTCAGCCAGAAACACTAGACCGCAAACCCCTGCATAGGCCTAACGGCCTTTTGGGAGTTCCATGCTTGAATTCTTTGTGTCCACGTGTCTCTGTAGGCATGTCGTCTCGGTCTCTGATTTACCATATGAGAGATTACTGCCACTCTTGGGCTTAGGTTCCTGACAGGGACAGAATGCAGAACAATGTCATACATTCACCCCAGTACAGAGATCTGGGCCTAAATCCATCGTTTTTTTGCTCACTGTGCCATTCCAGTTTGAACCCAGCCATATGCAAATCAGTCTTGACCCTGTGCCCCATGGGAACAGTTCAGCCCGACCTGCCAAGCCAGGTCCTCTCTGGACTGGAAACAAGCATCCCAAGACCGGTTTCGGGCATTCAGCCCTCACCAGCCAAGATAGCTTGATTCCAGTGGCATGGAGAGCACAGGACTCACGTCTGAGCATATCCGTCCCACTCAGGGTGACAAATGCAAAAACAACAGTTGATGGACAGAATGCAGAACAATGTCATACATTCACCCTAGTACAGAGACCTGGGCCTAAATCCATCGTTTTTTTGCTCAACATGCCCTTCCAGTTTGAACCCAGCCATATGCAAATCAGTCTTGACCTTGTGCCCCATGGGAACAGGGTCAAGCCAGGTCCTCCCTGGACTGGAAACACGTATCCTAGGACCATTTTTGGGCTTTCAGCCCTCATCAGCCAGGATAGCTTGATTCCAGTGGCATGGAGAGCACAGGACTAACGTTTGAGCATACCATCCCACTCGGGGTGACAAATGCAAAAAAAGCAGTTGATGGACAGAATGCAGAACAATGTCATACATTCACCCCAGTACAGAGATCTGGGCCTAAATCCATCATTTTATGCTCACCATGCCATTCCAGTTTGCACCCAGACATATGCAAATCAGTCTTGACTGTGTGCCCCAAGGGAACAGTCCAGCCCGAAATGCCAAACCAGGTCCTCCCTGGACTGGAAACAAGCATCCTAGGACGGGATTCAGGCTTTCAACCCTCATCAGGCAGGATAGCCTAATTCCATTGGCATGGAGAGCACGGGACTCACGTCTGAGCATACCCGTCCCACTCGGGGTGACAAATGCAAAAACAACAGTTGATGGACAGAATGCAGAACAATGTCATACACTCATCCCAGTACAGAGATCTGGGCCTAAATCCATCTTTTTTTTTGCTCACCATGCCATTCCAGTTTGAACCCAGCCATATGCAAATCAGTCTTGACCCTGTGCCCCATGAGAACAGTCCAGCCCGAACTGCCAAGCCAGGTCCTCCCTGAACTGGAAACAAGCATCCTAGGACCAGTTTTGGGCTTTCAGCCCTCATCAGCCAGGATAGCTTGATTCCAGTGGCATGGAGAGCACGGGACTCATATCTGAGCATACCTGTCCCACTCGGGGTGACAAATGCAAAAACAACAGTTGATGGAGTGGTGTGGCTCACTGGTTAGAGGCGGCAGACCCGGGAGCAGAAGTCGGCCCGGGACCAGGGTTCAATTCCCGACGCGGCAGGGTCGTGGACCAGGGTCAGCGAACTCGACAATTCTCGCCTCGGTGCCTACTCTAACCTGGGGTCCCACTCGGCAACTCTGGGCATTAGCTTGCCTAATCTCCACAACGGCCCCATCAACGCCGGGGATGCCTGGCTCCACCTTGGGGATTCCCAGTAGGGACCATCCCACAGGGAAAGCCAGGACGGGTTCCCTAGCGGTATACAGCGCCGGGACGCCCCTTTGCTGGGGCAGCTGTGCGCTTTACAAGTATACAACATTTAACATTTAACATGGACAGAATGCAGAACAATGTCATTCATTCACCCCAGTACAGAGATCTGGGCCTAAACCTATCATTTTTTTGCTGCTCTCAATGCCATTCCAGTTTGAACCCAGTTATATGCAAATCACTCTTGACCCTGTGCCCCATGGGAACAGTCCAGCCTGAACTGCCAAGCCAGGTCCTCCCTGGAATGGAAAAAAGCATCCTAGGAACGGTTTCGGGCTTTCAGCCCTCATCAGCCAAAATAGCTTGATTCCAGTGGCATGGAGAGCACGGGACTCACGTCTGAGCATACCCGTCCCACTCGGGGTGACAAATGCAAAAACAACAGTTGATGGACAGAGTGCAGAACAATGTCATACATTCACCCCAGTACAGAGATCTGGGCTTAAATCCATCGTTTTTTTGCTCACCATGCCATTCCAGTTTGAACCCAGTTATATGCAAATCACTCTTGACCCTGTGCCCCATGGGAACAGTCCAGCCTGAACTGCCAAGCCAGGTCCTCCCTGGAATGGAAAAAAGCATCCTAGGACCGGTTTCGTGCTTTTAGTCTCCTCATCAGCCAGGATAGCTTGGTTCCAGTGGCATGGAGTGCATGGGACTCAAGGTCTGAGCATACCCTAGTAGACTTTCTTCTATCTTCCACTCCTCCTTCTGTCAGACAAGGAAATTTAGATCAGGAATGCGAAGCACTTACAAAAAGCTTACGCATAGCCATAGATCACGTAGCACCAGAGCGAAAGCTAAAGATCAAGGACAAGGTAAAAGGTGCCCCCTGGTTTAACCCCTCGCTAAGAGAAACTAAAAGAAAGCTTCGCCACACGGAAAGACGATGGCGCAAAACTAATGACCCAGCCGAGAGAGAGAAATACAAGTCACTACTCATTTCCTACAAAAAATGCATCACGACAACTAAAGCTGAATATTACGAAACCAGAATCAATACAGCAGATAACAAACAGAAAGAAATCTTTAGAATTCTGAAAGAACTCAGCCAAAAACCAGAACAAAACCCAGCTGATGCCTCAATCGACTGTAATGAATTCCAATCCTTCTTCATGGAAAAAGTGAGGGATATTCTTTCTGATATTGACAATACTCCTGCCAATTGCAATTTACTACCCCTTCCCCAAACTCCACCTCCTGACCATACAGCTTCCCTCCGGCTGCTCACGAGCCAGAAAAACAGGTTCCCCTTCAGACCCATGTCCCCCTAGAATTTTTCGAATGGCACTTCCAGGTCTAGATAGACAAATCATTTCCATGCTAAATAACTTGTTAGAGAGCGAGTATCTGCCATCTTGCCTCAAGGAAGCGAGAGTCAAATCCCTACTAAAGAAGCCAGGGGCCGATGTGACCAATCCAAAAAACTATAGACCAATCTCCCAGCTACCCTTTTTGGCTAAAGTCCTAGAGCACTCTCACCCTTCCTGGAGGACCACCACATCCTCCAGGGACGCCAAGCTGGGTTTAGAGCACATCATAGCACTGAGCTGGTTATGTTATCAGTGCTTGATGAACTTAGAGCCATGGCTGACAGTAAAAGACCCTGTGCCCTGGGACTATTAGATCTATCAGCGGCATTCAATACTGTCAGCCATGCCCTACTACTGGATCGACTCACCACCCTAGGCATCCAGTATCAGGCCCATCGATGGCTTGAATCATTCCTTTCTGACAGGTCCCAAAGGATCCAACTAGGAGAGGCCGTATCCGATATAGGCTCGCTTAGCTGCGGAGTTCCCCAGGGCTCAGCCCTATCCCCACTCCTGTTTAATGTTTACCTGCAACCACTGGTAACAGCCTTAGCCAAGATGGGTTGTAAAATCTTTAATTATGCGGATGATACCCAGCTGCTTCTCAGCATCGATAATACCGCATCTGCTCAGACCCAGGCACAAAATATCCTCAGATTCACAGTGAGTTGGATGACAGCTAACTCACTAAAAACCAGCCCTGGCAAAACAGAGATCCTGGTCATCCCTACAACAGATTCCCCCTGGGGTGATCAGTTCTGGCCCCAAGAACTAAGTCCCACCCCCAGACCTAGGCCAGCTGTAAAGAGCCTTGGCATAAAAATTGATGTCGAACTCTCAATGGACAACCAAATCTCCTCCGTCGTCGGTACCTGCACGGGCCTTATTAGGTCCCCCTTCTCTCTACCTCCACACTCCAGACGATCGTTTCAGCTACCATCATCTCAAGGTTAGATTACGGCAACGCCCTATACATCGGTCTCCCCCAGACACTGGCAAACAGATTACAGGTGGTCCTAAATGATGCAGCCAGATTGATCCTTAGACTCCCTAGAAGATCCCATGCCACCCCGCTTCTATGCAAACTGCATTGGCTCCCTATAATACAAAGAGTGAAATTCAAGAGCCTTTGCATCGCCCACAAAGCAATATACGGCCTAGCTCCCACCTACATAAAAGAACGCCTTGAGGTCTACACCCCGGGACGCTCATTGCGATCCTCCGAGGCGTACCTCTTGTCCTGTCCTCGGTACAAGCTCTCCTCGAAAGGAGGTAGAGCTTTCTCTGTACTTGTCCCCCAGCTCTGGAACAAGTTACCTGAGCAGCTCCGTAAAGAACTTAACCTGCTCCATTTTCGGAAACAACTGAAAACTATTCTGTTTAGGGAAGCATTAAGCACAGCTTAACCCTTTTTTCATGCCTGACCCGATTACCGTCTATGCAGTTACGCCCCCCCCCCCCCGAGCGCTAAGAGACCTGACGGTGATTTAGCGCTATATAAATATCAATTAACATAACATAACATAACATACCCGTCCCACTCAGGGTGACAAATGCAAAAAGAACAATTGATGGACAGAATGCAGAACAATGCCCACATATTTGCATCTACATGGCATGAGGCACCAGAGGGCCACGTAGGGCCCCCTTTGTTTCCTCTTCACTACTATTTTCATGAAGGAGGAACTGTCATGAAAACCGTGACGGAGAGGAAACTTGGAATATGCTTGATGGGACCGTGGCGGTCCCGCCAAGCATATTACTGCCTCTACACAGCAGCACAACCGCCAGGGAACGGCAGTTCGCTGGCAACTGCGTCGGGGCAATGGCAGTCCAACCCGCCTAATAGTAATAGGGCGGTCAGGAGTCCACCACGCCCCCACGAGTCTGGCAGTCTGTGGACTCGTAATTAAGCCCTTAATATCACATGAATGCATCAATCACATATCGACAAGTGGTATCACATTGATTAACATTTTCCTTCCTCTATGCCTGGGGAGTGCTTCTAGTTCTAACCAAAAAAATTTACACAGTATACTATTTAATTAAACATAATTTTTTATTATTTGTTGTTTACTTATTTAATATTACCAGGGAATGCATCAATCACATATCGACAAATCGTATCACATTGATTAGCATATTATTCCATGAACAACTCTGGTAGAATGTATTGCATCAATCATCTTGTACAGATAAAAAAATGTAAGCCCCCATCGTACAATCCACTCACTCGTACATTCATCAAAAAACACACCTGTCATATTCTCCATACACACCAAGACCCAGCCACTTTATACAAACACAAAGCAAAATACAACGGGGAAGGATGTTAGGTTTCAGCCATTGCAGTGTTGCGAGCTGGAATCACTCTTAAAATCTGTCAACGCACGTTTCGGTGTGGTAAATGCTTTTATCCAAACACCTTCTTCAGGACTACACAAAAATATATATATTTCAAGGGGGGGAAATCTAAAAAGTATATAATAAAAAGAAATGGTCAGAACCACAATTTTAAATATTGTTTCCTTTAAGATAATCTTTGAGAGTTCCATTGTTGAGAACTCGAAGAAAAGGGAAAGGGAAATCTTTTGGATTTTTTCTCAATACAGTGAAAGAGGGGCTGAATGAAGAAATAGTATGGAAAGTCACGTAAACATTAAAGAGATCTATGGGTCACCCGCTTCGATGTGATTTAATATATTTCTGAATTTCACCTACCTGTTGGGATTATAAGAGCTTTATTATTTATTAATATGCTCTAACCAGGGTTATATGCACAGCAAAGGTTAGTTAAGGCGTTACATAGTGAAGCCCCTCAGTATGACGAACCTTTGTGCATCAGCACCTTAGTGACCAAGATGGAGCATGATTTCTAGCTATGCAACCTTATGACTTCATTCCAACAGTGTTTTTGTTCAACATTAATTTTTCTTCAGTTTCCCTCTTTTTTTAGCCTTAGCTTCAGGTGTGAACTTCAAATCTCAACAAGAGGCTCAACTATTTTTCGTTCCGCACTGAGAGACATTCCAAGATGGTGCAGCCATGCTAGGCCTTGCCTTTTGTCTTTTCTGATTTAGGAGCCTGTCCAACTGACAGCTGAGGCTGAGCACAATCCTCTGCCTTATAGTCTTCTATTTAGGAACACTTATGTTATATACATCATTGCATGCAGCCTCTATTATTATTTGAGATTTAACTAGCTTTGCAGAGCTTTTTCGTGATTGCGGTATAACTCCAAGATGGGGACCCTTATGTGCATGTCCCTAGTAGATGAGAAGTGCTCTTGTGCGCGTGACTCCTGCTATTAGAAACCCGGTGAAGTTCAGCACCAGGACTCCTACTGTTGTGGTTTTTTAGGCACTTATAATTCGCAAATGCACTAGAAGCCCATCAGTGATTTTAGCACTCCAGCAGAACGATCTATAATGGTAAGACCATGTTCGGTGTAGGCTTAGCACCAGACAATTGAATATGACCCTTATTGCTCAAGCAAGGTTCTTATTTACATTCCTTACAACATTTCCATGCAGGAATGTCTGTGGCCCCCCCATTCTTTTAGACCGTGTTTGCGTGCGTGGAGTAACCCCCATTAGTTGTGGATACACTGACATCACCATTTACCGCGTGGGAGCTAGACTCATTGTTTCATCCTCCCATTTCTTTCTGCCTTAGGGAAGGCAGTTGCCCTGCACATTCTTAGTGGTACCATCCATAGGTCATCCCCGGAAGACTTCCCTTTGCGTTTAGACTCTGGTGGTCATCAGCAGTTTAGTTCGCATTTGAACTTTAGCGTTTAGTGCACTTAGGTGACCTACTGACAAGACAGCTCCTTTTCCCCCTATAAAAAGTCTCAGCAGAGTTCTAGTTATAGCTTTGCATTTGATCCTTTTTTCCTGTGTATGACCAGCGACATTTGAATTGTTCTGTTCATTAAATGTTAATACAGGTCTTCTCTGGTACGTTCTATGGACTATAATAATAATATCCACATTTGGAATGAGGAATCCACTATGAGGAATCATTAACAGTGTTGGGACTGTGTCATCTACGAAGGGAGAGGAAAGGAGAGTAAAAAATACAAGATAATTACTCCTTTGGTGCACATTGTTGTGCCAGTTTGTTTTCAATGTTTTGGGGCTACTGTAAGTTCCCCACAAAAGAGGATTCATTTTGGATATATAGAGATGTTCCAGTGGACCCAAAAAATAGAACAAGGAAAGTGTTATCACACCTATACCTGTGCTTATAACATCGGAATGCTAGAGTGAGTGCGATCTACACATAAGATGTGAGATGGTTATGGGACATCACAAACACTAGTAGAGTGTTTTGCATCTAAACACAAGATCGGTTCCCTATTCTCATCTTCTGGTTTTTGTCTTTCGCTATGCTTAAATATTTGCTCGACTCTCCCTTCTTTTCTGTAAGAAATGGCAAATATTGAGGATCTTTTATACAATACTTTGCACTTAGGGGTTGACACAATGGTGTTTTAAATGATTTCACATAGGTGTGGCACCAGAGGACATTTGGGTTTCTCTGTTTTGTTTTGTGTGTATATCATACGTTGGGATACAGTCAATTGGTGTGATGTGTGATTCTTCTCCATCACTCACGCAATAGTTCGCAACAATGGAACTCTTAAAGCTTATCTTAAAGGAAACAATATTTAAAATTGTGGTTTTACCCGTTTATTTTTATATATCCCTTTTAGATTTTTCCGCCTTTGGCCACCACTTTAAGTATTTATATTTTTGTGTAGTTCTGAAGAAGGTGTTTGTCTAAAAGTATTTTCATAACCAAAACGTGCGTTAAACAGTTTTTAGGAGTGATTCCAGCTCTCCACACTACAACGGCTGAAACCTAACACCTTCCCCATTGTATTTTGCTTTCTGTCTGTGTAGAGTGGCTGGGTCTTGGTGTTTATGGAGAGTTTGATAGGTGTGTTTTCTGATTAATGTAGGAGTGAGTGGATTGTACGATGTGGGCTTAAACAATTGTATCTGTACGAGATTATTGATGCAATGGTTACTACCAGAGTTGTTCATGGAATAGTGGGCCAGATGTAGGAGCCCAAATACCGGTCGGTTACGGCCGATTTCGGCCGTTACCGACCGGTATTTAGGATTTGGCATGTAGGGGGCATTACATTTACAGAATCGGTAAATTTACCGATTCTGTAAATATACAGAATCGGTAAAATACAGAATCGGTAAATTTACCGATTTGGTAAATGAAATGTAGGTGGCACTTCACAGAGTGCCACAGGCCCTTAGGAGTCGGTATTTTACCACCCAATGCTATTGGGTGGTAAAATACCGAATACAGGTGTGCATGCACATCTGTGCATGCACACCTGTGCAATGTGACACACAGACATGCCCTTAGGGCATGTATGTGTGCCACATGTTACACGTGCCTGTATTTGGGGTGCTAGAGGGTGTCAAAGTGACACCCCCTGCACCCTTGCAGAAATCGGTATTTACCGAATCGGTAAATACCGATTCGGTATTGCCCATTGATTCCCATGGGCTTCAAGGACCATAGGAATCAATGGGCAATACCGAATCGGCTTCAAGGCCCATAGGAATCAATGGGCAATACCGAATCGGTATTTACCGATTCGGTAAATACCGATTTTTACAGATTCGGTAATTCTAAAAAATAATTTTCCTACAACTCCCTCCTTCTAATTTACCGATTCATAAATACCGAATCGGTAAAATTCGGTATTTATGAATCGGTAAATTGAAGTTACCTACATCTAGCCCAATATGTTAATCAATGTTATACAATTTGTCGATATGTGATTGATGCATTCACTGGTGAGATTAAATAAGTGAACACAAAATAATAAAACAATATGTTTGATTAAATAGTATGCATATTGTGTAGAGCTTTTTTGGTTAGAACTAGAAGCACTCCCCAGGCATAGAGGAAGAATTGTAGGTCAAGTGTGATTTTGTTTTTGCTGTTTGGTCCACCCTCCCGTCCCAGACCTAAAATTATAATTGTAGGGGATAGCTTTCTATTTTGGTGTCCATCGCTGCGTTTAAGCTCAGACCGCTCTGGGATGTGTCCATTTTCTCTTTCTCTCCTGTCAACAGTTGATCTGAGGGGGGATTTTATTTAAACTTACAACGAACTTCTGACCACAGTTTGAAGAAATAAGTTAATATCCATGATGCTGCACACATATTTGATATTTGATATTTGATATTTATTGTCATTTGTAAAGCGCTGGCTTTCGCTCCGGAGGGAGCATCTTGGCGCTGAGCACACAGAAAGTCGTCTATGGGGAGCATGGATCAAATGGCTGCGAGAACTGAAGAGTCGGACTGAGTATAAATCCAAGTTTTCAGGGATTTCCTAAATAGGCTTTCGGAGGGGGCGTGCCTCAGGCTGGGGGGAAGGCGGTTCCATGCCTTGGCCGCCAAAAAAGAAAAGGTCTTTCCACCCTTGGATTTTAATTTTATACGGGGTTCAGAGATGAGGTTGGCGCCCGATGACCTCAAACAGCGAGTTGGATTATAGCTCTGGAAGCGCTTAATCAGGTAGGATGGACCCAAGCACCTGTTAGCTTTAAATACAGTGACTAAGAGCTTGAAAAGGATTCTCTTGTGGAGTGGCAGCCAGTGGAGGGCGTTGAGGGCTGCAGAGGCCGAGGACCTGCGGGGGAGTTTCAGAACAAGCCTGGCTGCTGCATTTTGGACAGTTTGTAGCTTTTTCAGAGAGGACTTCTTGATACCTGCCAGGAGGCCGTTACAATAATCCAGCCGGGAGAGGACAAGCGCCACCGCGACTGATTTCCTGGCACTGATAGGCAGAAAATTAAAGAATTTCTTTAATTGCCTGATCAGACTGAAACAGCGCCCTGCGGTAATGCGCACATGTTCATCGAAGCTGAGGGAAGCATCAAATTGAACACCCAAGTTGCGTGTTGAGGCTACCGCGCTCGGTGGTGCTTCGGAATTATGAGGCCACCAGTCTTTGGGGGAAAAGAATGTGCCTTTACCGAGGGGAATTATTTCTGTTTTGGCGCTGTTGCATTTTAAATGGTGCAGGTTGAGCCAAGAAAAGACTTCTGACAGACAGTTTTGGAAGTTGATGGCAGCATCCGGGAGTCTTTTATCAATAGTGACGACAAGTTGGGTGTCATCAGCGTAGGATGTCACGAGGATCCCATGTGATTCAATCAACGCAAGAAGGGGGGCCATATACACGTTAAAAAAGAGGGGGCTCAGGATGGAACCCTGTGGTACCCCTGAGGTGATGGATCGTTCACCGGAAACAAAGGGGCCTAAGGAGATCGATTGAGAGCGATTGGATAGAAATGATGTAATCCAAGTAAGTGCGGAGCCCGAGACACCGATCTCACGCATCCTATTAATTAGAATAGTGTGTGAGATGGTGTCGAAGGCCGCGGTTAAGTCGAGCAGGATGAGGACGGCCTGCCTGCCCTCATCCTGCAAGAACTTGATGGTATCAGACAACTCAATCAAAGCGGTCTCTGTGGAATGGCCGGAACGAAAACCGGATTGCTGCGGGTGTAAGATGCATTGATTTTCCACAAAATTCTTTAATTCCTCGTGGACTAGTTGCTCGGTAATTTTGCCTAGTGCAGGGAGGAGTGAGATTGGGCGCATATTGGACAAATCAGTAGGGGATTTATTTTGCTTTTTCATGAGGGGCTTGACTGTGGCCTTCTTCCACTCAATAGGAACAATACCGGAGTCAAGGGATTCGTTCACAATCGCATTGATTAGAGGGTTGACGGACTCAATGAACATATGTGTTGCACCCAAGGACAGGGTGCATTTTCTAGAACCTGAATTTCCTGAAGTCCCTTCAGCTGGCTATAACCCAGATAATTATTAGACAAAAGGGAACCTTGCAGAATGTCTTGACTTGGGGTGTGAACTAGGTACTGCTCTGGGGTCAAGAGATTAATGAGGAATGTATTGTGAAGAATGAAAAACATTAGCAGGGCCGAACAGCCTTAAGGTTTCCATAATTGACTTTAGAATGTTCTTAATATTTCAAAACATTATGTATATTTTGATATTAAATTATGTAGTCCATTTATTTTTTATTACAATGTGTACGGCAGAACTGTTGTCTGAACACACAACCAGAAAGCCTGAATCAAATAAGCCCAATATTGTATCTCGCATTTAGCCTTTACAAAAACAATTTTAAGCATGCGCCTGGTTCGCATATTAAGAACTTGTCTCAAAAATGAATAGTATTTATGATATCATATATATAAACCTGCAGAATATGAAACTACAACCATTAATTATTTTGAGCTGTCTGAGCTACAAACTACACAAGGCCTCTACACAGTGAAGATTTGTCTTCCTCATTCAGTACTTAAATGGTTTGCATACATTTATCAATCAATCAATCAATCAATCAATCAATCAATCAATCAATCAAAACATTTGTAAAGCTCAGTACTTACCCGTGAGGGTCTCAAGGAGCTGGGGGTGGCAGGGGTGCTGCTACTGCTCCAATAGCCAGGTCTTGAGGAGTCTTCTGAAGGTTAGCAGGTCCTGGGTCTGCCATAGGAGGATGGGGAGGATGTTCCAGGTCTTGGCGGCGAAGTGGGAAAACGGTCTGCCACCGGAGGTCGCTCGACGGATGCAGGGTACTGTGGCGAGGGCGAGGTCGGCGGGGTGGAGCTGGCGGTTGGGGGTGTAGAAGCAGAGTCGCCTGTTGAGGTATGTTGGACCGGTGTTGTGGAGTGCCTTGTGTGCGTGGGTGAGGAGCTTGAAGGTGATCCTCTTGTTGATGGGGAGCCAGTGCAGGTCTTTCAGGTGGGGTGTGATGTGGCTGCGGCAAGGGATGTCGAGGCTCAGGCGTGCAGAGGCATTCTGTATGTATTGCAGTCGTTTCAGGAGTCTGGCCGAGGCTCCTGCGTAGAGGGCGTTTCGGTAGTCCAGCCTGCTGCTGACGAGGGCCCGGGTGACCTTTTTTTTTGTTTCGATGGGGATCCACCTGTAGATCTTGCGGAGAATGCGAAGGGTGTTGAAGCAGGAGGATGAGACGGCATTGACTTGCTTTGTCATGGAGAGAGTGGAGTCGAGGATGAACCCTAGGTTGCGTGCGTAGTCGGTGGGTGTTGGAGCTGTTCCCAATGCGGTCAGCCACCAGGAGTCATCCCAGGCCGAGGGGGTGGAGCTGAGGATGAGGACTTCCGTCTTGTCCGAGTTAAGCTTCAGTCGGCTGTTCGTCATCCACTCGGCAACGTCTTTCATTCCTTCGTGGAGGTTAGTTTTGGCAGTGAGGGGGTCCTTGGTGAGGGAGAGGATCAGCTGGGTGTCGTCCGCATAGGAGATAATGTTGAGGTCATGCATTCGGGCGACGCGGGCAAGCGGTGCCATGTAAATGTTGAACAACGTCGGGCTGAGCCCTGGGGTACGCCGCAGGTGGTCTCGGTGGCTTCAGCGCGGAAAGGGGGAGGGGGACGCTCTGGGTTCTGCCGGAGAGGAAGGAGGTGGTCCTGTCCAGAAAAGTTGTGGGCAAAACCGTTACCGTAGTCGTCCTTTATTCTTCCTCACGGTATGGTGGTGCAGAAGACCAAGTTACTGCTGCTATCGCATGTATGTGTGTTGTGTGTGTGTGTCTGTGTCTATACTACAGCAGTAGGAGACAGCAGAAGGCAGAGGTTGGAACAAAATGACAGACTAGGGAAAAGGAAGAGTGGTGGAAGCAAGGGCTGCAGTGGGAGCAAGGGACAGTGAAGGGGAGATCGATACAAGAGAAAGAGGGAGGATCCGGAGTAATGGGCAGCAGAGGGGGCAGAGAGAATAGGGAGGAGACTGGAGAACCTGGACACAGAGCGAACAGGGGGCAAGGTAACTAGCAGGGAAGGAAAGAGGGAAGGAAAAGAGGGAGCAGCTGCAGAAGCAAAATAATTGCTTTGTATTACATATGTGAAATAAAGGAGAAAATTGGATAATAATAATTAGAACATAAGAATGTTGGGAGCTCCATTGAAGACAATTAAGTGGTCAGGTCAATAATCGCCGGTAAATGTTTTCTGCTCCAATTCCAATGCTTGTCTTTCTGTTTCTCCCTTTTTAATTTAGAACATTCTATCCTCACTGGGTGGAATGTTCTAATAGCCTTATACCCCCTGCCTTTGGCTATATGGGTGTTAAAGTTAAAAGCTCTCTACCTTGTTATATGCCCTTGTCTCCTGCTCCTGCTTGGGAGAGAATGTTTCATAACGACCAGGGCTGCCAACTTTGAAACTGGGGAATCAGGTTCCAGCCTCGGCGTCGGCTTAACATCTTGTGATTCTGGACAAGTCACTTAATCTCCCCATGCCTACCAAAAATGTACGTATCTTTGAGTAATGTAACTGGTGCTCATGTGATGCGCTCCAATACCTTCAGGTCGAGTTTGCGCTATATAAAAACGGCAATTAAACAATACTTAGACTCAGGGCCTTTAACAATTGGTATAAGATTATGTAAAATAGTCCCTTATGTAATCCCATGGAAGCACCACCTAGGAAGCAGAAGGATAGTTCACTGATGACAGTTGTAGAAGGATGCAACTCCTACAATCAGCATACTGTACGACCGAAATGCTTTCGGGCAGGACAAACACAATAAGAGGGAGCAAAGCCATTAAATTAAAATCAGACACCTTAGAAAGACAACAAAGCCATTCTATAATGATCATGCTTCAGGCCCAAAGCCTACTGTGAGTATATGATACGTATTAAAAACAATCGGTCTGCCAACAGACAGCTAAACCTGTCTTTAGATAAGACCCAAATAGGAAGCTTTATTTAGTGATTCCCTTTACAACACTGTACAACATTGATTGTGTACAGGTGATTTGGCAACTAATTCAGAGTTCAATAACTTTACTTGGAAAACCCTTTCATACATTTACATGTACTGTTGCAGAATGCAAAAAATTAAATCAAGCCTAATGTACACAAAAGTTAAGAATAAAAAAAAAAAAAACTAAACATTAGAAACATCAACAAAAACCCTAATAAATGTATTATGTTAAAATAAAAGAAACACATAACGTAATGTTTGGGAAGACTAATAAAATTAAAGAAAAGGAAATGCAATAAATAGATGCTCTTCATTACTACACAATTCAAGGAACAAAAATGTTACGCTCAATATGAAACACAATATGCCTTGTATTGTACTGTATTGCTATATTACAGCTCTGTATAGAGCTCCTTACACCTGAAAAGCCCAAAAAACTACATTAATTTTCATCAGGCTCTGCTCCCCCATGTGGGTGTGTGGACTGAAGCATATTGAATGAAGTATGCCCTATAAGGTAGGCTTTGGGGGAAGGTTCTGAAGATAAGAGACATGCAGCAAGCACAGTGCGCTGTACATCGCAGCTCTTAAGCATAAATTGTGGAGAGTTTGAGGTCATCACAAAGGCTGTGGCAGGAAGGCAAACAATGATCACCCCACCTTTCGGTATAAGGTAGAAGCACCATTGAGAAACATCAAAGGGGTCTACAAGTTTTAAGCTATCTGAGTCTATCTAGTGGTGGCAAAGATCGCCCTCCTGGGGCACTTCAATAATAGTGTGCACTTAGCAATGGTTACCACCATTTCATTCATAATATAATGTGACTTTGTCAACACAAAAGTATTAGATCGGATGTCATTCAAACTTTTAAAAAAATCTTCTCGTTATTAGAAAAGTGTTACTGTTCCAAGGTAACACAACCCATTTCACAATTTCATTGACAGCCGACCATTTCCATCCCCATTGAGAATTCCTCAAGACCTTATTTGTAATGACATCATTTGATCCTTCAAACATTATGGTGTAATTGTGAACCAAACTTTGTCCAAGGTTATTCGATTTATAGGGTTAAATTCACGTACATACTGCTTTGTGCCTTAATCTAATAGGAAATACAATCTTGTATTTCACAATGTCTGTTTCATTGGCATCAGCCAAATATTTTATGAACATGAATGCACGCGCATAGCATCTCCTCCTGTGAGATCAGGATAGTGACCTCCTGGGGCATGAATAAGTTACTGGAGAACACCATATGAGCTCCACTCAGGAGAAGCAGAGGTCCAACCCCAGGAGGCACCGTGGGGCCACCAAGTTCTCTACAGATACTGTTAGTCCAATTGCAGTTGATACACAGAGAATACTCAGATATGACATGAGCCTTTGCCCTAATAAGCCAGTCAGTAGGTACTCTATTGGTTCCACCTAGAAGGGATATATGTTCCACATTTGGAAGCGTGTTAAGCACCCTGGGGCCCTGGAAGATTGTTAGATCACCTGGCATTGGAATATAGAGACTCCCAAGGAGTAATGCTAGCCAAATCCTGGTAGGCATTGTTAAATCACTACTAAAACTACATGGAGTCTATTCAGAAGCGACAGAAGCCCAATCCCTGGGGCACTGCTGAGCCACCAGTAAGATAATACATGAGTTGTAGACAGGGTGAGGTATAGGCTAGATTAGAATGCCTGTCAGGAACGGTGACATGTTAAATGAAGGAGGAAGAAGCAGATAGGAGGAGAGGGGCTGGCCAAAAATGGCACATTGTCTGGCCCTGGGGCTTGTCAGCCTCTAAGAGGACAGACGCCATAGGAAGACAGCCTAGACCTTTCTGCCCTTTACCTTGACAGGAGAGGGTACACAAGGGCTTGGCGGTCGAGTGGGTGAGCCTCACGAGGAGCAACCTCTAGTCACGTGATTCCTAGGGGTCCCAATAAACATGAAGGAGTGAGAAGTTAAAATGTGGATATCTCATGTGTCTCAGCAACACTCTCAACCTGCGAAAAAATGGAAGTTATATTCATTACCCACAAGGCACCCACATTTCCGTCCCAAGCCATAAAGTAAGTAGCACCACCACAGCTGCCGGTGCAGCAAACCACATCTACCAGGATGGCACCAGATCACAGGCCAGAAAGCTTCCATGAAAATATATATTTATCAAAACCTTTTGCCCTGAAAAGCAGAAGTGGATGTGGCCTAATGGCTAGGGCGGTCAACCTCAAATCTGGGGAACCGAGTTTGAATCTCGGCAAGGACGCTCAACATCCTGTGATTCTGGACAAATCACTTAATCTCCCCGTGCCTAAGAAAAATGGATGTGTCCTCATGTAACGCAACTGGTGCTCATGTGACGGGCTATGATGCCTAATACCTTTGGGTCAAGTTCGTGCTATATAAAACTCCGGAAAAACAAAACGTCTGACTGCGAAATTGTCCCCATGCACGTCATCCTCCCGGTGTTAGATATCAGCTGTAGGTTGCATTCAAATAAGTACTCTGTTAAATACCTGCAAATTCCATCAACACTCTCAAAATAAAATAGCTTATATAACTTTAAATATATTTTCTAAAATATACTTGAATCACCTATGTAAAACACAAATCAATCACCAACAGAATTTCACTCATGACTAAATTCACTTTCTCAAATACACACATAATAAATCAACACAGCAGCTTGTAGACATACACACAGCTGCAGAGTTAGTAGCAGATCGGGTAGGTTCTTGAAATTTAAATTCTACCATGAGGCAGAACAAATGAAACTGCCCTCCTCCCTCCCCCCATCCCTCTATAAAGGGAAGAGGCAATCCCCTCACTTGACACTTTGCAGAAGTTGTTCCTTTGAGTGGCAACTGCTCCCATCTGTCTGCGAATGAACCTGTTAAGATATTAATTCTGCGATTTTGAACTGCAAGTCGTTGTGTCACCCGAGCACTCTACTTTAAAGAATTTAGTGCTAAATCATGAACGTGATACTTTTGCTAATGCGGGCTTTGAAAACAGGAAGGCTGAAAGAGGATCCGACCGTATCTGTGCTTGTCTTACTGCTGATATGCTTTACTTTGAAACATTACATTCTCATGACATGCAAGCTGGTCCAGGTACAATCACTGTGTGATGTTGGCCCTCCTAATTTATATAGAATTGTTTTACTGCGGCGGCTTCTCCGTTATGGTGGAGGAGCGTCGCCCCCCCCCTCCCCCGCCCCCCCCCCTGCTAGCACCCTCAAAAACGGGAAAAATAAAACGGTATTAAAACAGATTTGAAACCCGTTTTATTAGTGTTTTATTTTTCTTGGGGACAGGGCCCGGAGGGCGACAGTACTGGATTGGAGGTGTAGGGCACTGTTATCAGTGCGCATGACAGTTTGGCCGGCCAGCTCAGGTCGGCCTAACTGTCATGAGCACTGAAGCTGCCTCCAGCCCTGCTGCATTGCCAGGTTGGAGAGAGCAGGCACAGACTCCCAGTCTGTCTGGGAGCATAGGTTCATAGTGCTCAGGCCAATCCTGAAGCTGCTCTCATGCATGAGAGCAGCTTCAGGATTGGCTGCAAGGCAGTCTGGGCGCCAGTGCCTGCCTGCAGTGGAGAGGAGAGGAGCAGAAGAGCGAGATGCTGGAGGGCAGCAGGTAAGTAGTGTTTTATATTTTTTATTTGTTCCCCATCATCCCCCATTCACGCCCCCACCCCCACACTCCGATCCTGCTTAGCCCCTCCTCTTTTCCCTGACATATTACAGCTAAAACTCAACAGCAAAGCTTTCTGCACTATGCGATGTGGAAGGCTTGCTTGATTTAAGTTTCCCCTTAACTAAATATGTACCCTGCACTTCAACAATGCTTTAAAATGTAATAACACTTAGCTTATGAAAAGAAAACCTACACTTTCTGTAAACAGGGAAGATGTAGATCCTGATTCTGAGTGCCCAGAAGGTGTTGTGCTACTTATCGCATCCACTGAAAACCAATACTCCGGGGATCAAAATCTAATGGTTCTAATAAATAATACCTATTACAAGTATTGCCCTTTCAAAATGAAGTGTAAGAAGCATATGTTGGTACTTTCTGTACCAAAATCCGCAGACTCTGTATTTACCACTTACTTTTCCATATATATCTATATACGAACACATACACAGGTTGTTTATGCCCATATGTACCTTGGGGAAACTGTGAGGTTGTGAACTTTAACACACCATTCATATTTCTAAACCATACTCTAATATGGACTTGTGCTGTAGTTAATTTTTCAACTAGGTTTTAATCAGAGCCTTATTTTCTTATTATTTTTTTTGCACTGACCAAGTCCTGAAATGGAATAGAGGTGAACACTGCATCCAACAATTACATCATCTAGTATCCAGACATATTACTAATTTGAAAGGAACCCTTTGAGGAAAATAGTGAAGAAGAACTTATGGTACAAATTTAACTGTGATTTGTTTTACATCTTGAATGCTATCTGTTTCTCTGACGAGCTGTATATGTCACACTATATAATTAATGAACTGAGCTCCTGAAACTCTGTGTTTTTTTAAGGTCACATTTTTTTAATGAATCCAAGTAGGTATTAGATTTACATATTTATTTAGCTTCTTGTTCAGAAACCAATTCTTTGCGATAATAGTTACGACACAGACAACTTCCACATTTCAATCAATCAATCAATCAATCATAGCATTTGTAAAGTGCACTACATACCCGTGAGCATCTCAAGGCGCTGGGGGGGGGGGGTGCTGCTACTGTTCGAAGAGCCAGGTCTTTAGGAGTCTCCTGAAGGTTAGAAGGTCCTCGGTCTGCCATAGGCGGATGGGTAGGGTGTTCCACGTCTTGGCGGCGAGGTGGGAGAATGATCTGCCGGTGCCGGTCATTCTTGGGATGCGGGGAAGGTGGTGAGGGCGAGGTCTGCGGAGCACAGCTGGCGGGCAGGGGTGTAGAGGCTGAGTCGTCTGTTGAGGTAAGCTGGTCCGGTGTTGTGGAGTGCCTTGTGTGCGTGGGTGAGGAGCTTGAAGGTTATCTTCTTGTTGATGGGGAGCCTGTGCAGGTCTTTCAGGTGGGGTGTGATGTGGCTGCGGTGGGAGATATCGAGGATCAGGCATGCTGAGGCGTTCTGGATGCGTTGCAGTCGTTTCAGAAGTTTGGTCAGGGCTCCTGCGTAGAGTGCGTTGCCGTAGTCCAGTCTGCTGCTGACGAGGGCCTGGGTGACCGTCCTACTAGTTTCGGTGGGGATCCACTTGAAGATCCTGCGAAGCAGGTGGAGGGTGTTGAAGCAGGAGGAGGAAACTGCGTTGACCTGCTTTGTCATGGAGAGTGTGGATTCGAGGATGACCCCTAGGTTTTGTGCGTAGTTGGTGGGTGTAGGGGGTGCTCCTAGTGCCGTCGGCCATCAGGAGTCGTCCCAGGCCGAGGGGGTGGAGTCGAGGATGAGGACCTCTGTCTTGTCCGAGTTCAGCTTCAGTCGGCTGTTCCTCATTCAGTCGGCGATGGCCTTCATTCCTTCGTGGAGGTTGGTTTTGGCGGTGTGGGGGTCCTTGGTGAGTGAGAGGATCAGCTGGGTGCCGTCGGCATAGGAGATGATGTTTAGGTCGTGCTGTCGGGCGACGTGGGTGAGTGGTGCCATGTAGACGTTGAACAACGTTGGGCTGAGAGATGAGCCTTGGGGTACGCCGCAGATGATCTCTGTGGCTTCGGAGCGGAGGGGGGAGGCGGACGCTCTGCGTTCTCCCGGAGAGGAAGGAGTTGGTCCAGTCCAGGGCCTTCTCTTGGATTCCGGTATTGTGGAGGCATGCTCTTAGTGTGCGATACAAAAGGGGGTGGTGTTGGACGGAGCATCTGAACCAATCCAACACTCACACCCAGTCAACAGATCTGGGTTTAATCCATCACCGTTCTTTAACCCACTCTGCCACCCCAGTTCAGACATGGCCATATGCAGATCAGTCTGACCCTGTGCCTCATGGGAACAGTCCAGCCCGAACGCCAAGCCATGCCTTCCCTGGACCGGAAACAAGCTTCCTAGGACCGGTTTCTGGCATTTCAGCCATCTTCAGCCAGGCTTGCTTGAATCCAGTGGCAAAGTGAGCAAGGGACTCACGTCTGAGCATACCCTGCCAACTTATGGTGAACAAAGCGGTACAAAAGGGGTTGGTGATGGACGGAGCATCTGAACCAATCAAACACTCACACCCAGTCAACAGATCTGGGTTTAATCCAGCACCGTTATTTAGCCCACTCTGCCACCCCAGTTCAGACATGGCCATATGCAAATCAGTCTGACCCTGTGCCTCATGGGAACAGTCCAGCTTGAACTGCCAAGCCAGGCCTTCCCTGGACCGGAAACAAGCTTCCTAGGACCGGTTTCTGGTATTTCAGCCGTCTTCAGCCAGGCTTGCTTGAATCAAGTGTCAAAGTGAGCAAGGGACTCACGTCTGAGCATACCCTGCCAACTTATGGCGAACACAGTGGTACAAAAGGGGGTGGTGATGGACGGAGCATCTGAACCAATCAAACACTCACAGCAAGTCAACAGATCTGGGTTTAATCCATCACCGTTCTTTAGCCCACTCTGCCACCCCATTTCAGACATGGCCGTATGCAAATCAGTCTAAACCTGTGCCTCATGGGAACAGTCCAGCCCAAACTGCCAAGCCATGCCTTCCCTGGACCGGAAACAAGCTTCCTAGGACCAGTTTCTGGCATGTAACGTAAAAGAATGGGCCTAGCAAAATGTTGTGAGGAGTCCCTTAAATTCCCATATCTTATTAATAGGCCTTTGACTGAATGGGTGGCCACCGTCGCCGCAAGGCCTTGCATATCACCCGTGGATGCAGTCAGAGTGAGAGAAAGTGCTGATGAGGAGCCTGGAGAATGGCTCAGAAGCAGCTATTTGCCTGGCACAGGTGAGTCAGGCCTGGGTCCTCAGTGCGCTGGCTGAAGAGCACGCATAATCAGGCATGAAGCAAAAATGTAAAAATATAACAGAACCTCCCTCCCCCGTTCTGTTGCGGCGCTCAGGAAGTAAACTAAGAATAATGTTTCACATGAAGCGGGGTTCTGGCACAAGTTACTACTGCCATCACATGTGTGTGTGTGTGTGTGTGTGTGTGTGTGTGTGTGTCTGTGTCTGTACTATAGTAGCAGGAGATACCAGAAGGCAGAGGTTGGAACAAAATGACAGACTAGGGAAAAAGAGGAGCGGTGGGAGCTAGGGACAGTGAAGGCGAGACCCATATCACAGAAAGAGGGAGATTCCAGAGTAACAGGCAGCAGGGGGCCAGGGGGGAGAGTGAGGAGACTGGAGAATCTGGAAATACAGGGAACAGGGGGAAGAGGATCAGCTGACTTCGTCCACACGAAATTATTAGGTCGGGATGTCATTCAAATATAAATATATATATTTTATTATTCCTATTATTCCAAAATTCTCATTGTTCCAAGGCATCACAATCCATTTAATAATTTGACAGCCTACGTGTTCCGTTCCCAATGGAACTTACTGAAGGCCTCATCTGTAATAACATCATATTTGATCCTTCAATAATAATAGGGGAACAGTGATCCAAACCTTCTCCAAGGTTATTTGATTTATAGGGTTTAGTTTATTTACGTACTGCTTTCTGCCTCAGGGGCTTATTATGTGTTTGGCGGTCTTCAGCTCGGACTGCCATCGTGGCTGTCCCAGGAAGACCAACTAGCCCTTTTTGAACTCACTGGATTATTAATTTATTTCAGGGAGGGCTGGTGGTGCGGCGGCGGTCTCACGGCGGCGTGCATGTCAGGAGAGCCTGAACAGCATAGAGCAGTTATGAGAGGGTCTGAACACATTTCTACACGCTGTGGCATGCACCATATCGTGCATGCCACATTGTGTAGGAACAAAGGTGCAATTCCTGGGGGGCACAACATGTGCCCCATGCGGGTAATACAACCGGCACTCCGATTTGCAAGAGTGCTGGTACTGAGAGATTTGAATCTACACTTTTTAGGATATGACCAACTCCGGAGTGCAAGAATTGCGTCAGGAGCTGGCCACTCTACAACTGGTATTGCAATCGTCCCTCCCGACCCACCAGCTGGGCCACTTATTGGATCCTATCTTCACCAACTGGGGGGACCTGACAGTGGGATGCCCAAAGGCAGTCCGCTAGTCAGATCACCATCTGGTGCCTTTTAGTGCCTCGATACCTAATACCCCATTAGCAAAGATATCAAGTTCAGGGAGGCAGCACAGGAAATGGGTGAGGGTCTTAGCAGTGAGCTTTAGTCATGCCCTGCTACAGGGCGGTCCACCGGAGGGCAATGACATTGAGACGGCCTGCAACACGCTAGATAAACAGATTACTGAGGCACTGGATAAAGTTGCCCCTTGATCCTCGAGCGCACCGAGGAGACAGTCAAAATCTGCTCCATGGTTCAATGAAGAACTCAGGATAGCAAAGACATCCTGCAAGCGCCTAGAGCGACTCTGGAGGAGAGAGTTCTCAGAGTGCTAGAAGGCTGACTATAAAAGTAGTCTAAAACACTATCATGCACTCATAAGGAAAACTCGAGCTACCTACTGTAATACAAGGATAGAGCAAGCGGAAAACTTGTCCAGAGAGCTGTTTGTCATTTTTAAAGATTTAACGTCAGTAGCTAGAACTACGGCTACCAACCAAAGCTCCACGGAGTCCTGCAATCTGATTGCAGAGTTCTTTGCTGAAAAGATTGCCAGAGTCTATGATACCTTCCTGGAGGAGGCAGGCAAGGGGAGTGGGGGGAGGGAGGAACTGAACAACGTGGAGGAGGCATTACTCCTCTCTAGATTTGACCTCCCATCCTGTGACGACCTCAAGGCCATTGCCTTAAGTATTAAATCTGGTTCACCTAGGGACCCCACGACTCCGAAAGTTCTGAGGGAGAGCATAGAATCCTTAGTACCATATATTGGCCATCTCCTTAAACTCTCCTTTGAAGCGGGTGGTCCCTAAAAGGTGGAAGGAAGCAGTTGTGAGTCCAATAAGGAAGAAGCTAGGAGTGAGCATGAGCCAGTTGGAGAACTACCGCCCAGTGTCACTCTTGCCTTATTTTGCTAAAATAGCGGAAAAAGTGGTCAACTCTCAACTGACAGCTCACATTGAACAGCATAACCAACTGCATCCTACACAATCGGGATTCCGGGCCTCCTTCTCCACGGAGTCAGCACTGCTCCTGTCAAATGAAACTGTTCACAGACACATGGATAAAGGTCAGACGGTGGCTCTGGTCCTGTTTGACCTCAATGCCGCCTTCGACACTGTCGCCCACCCAATGCTTCTTCAGCGTCGTAGGGAAAGCGGGCTCTATGGTTTGTCCTTGGACTGGATGGATTCCTTTTTGAAGGAGCAAAGCTTCCAGGTGTCTCAGCAACCTTATTACTCGAAAAGTATGGCGATGGCTCAAGTGGTCCCCCAAGGGTCTATACTGAGCCCAACTCTATTCAACTTATACATGGCCCCGTTGAGAGATATAGTTGATAAATATGGCATCAGTATTGTGTCAGATGTGGATGGCACACATTTGGTGGTCTCACTGTCTCAATCTCAGGAAGAGGCGGCCACCAATGTCGCCACATGTTTACAGGAACTTGTAACCTGGATGTCTAACCACTGCCTAAAGTTAAATGGTAGCAAGACGGAGGTTTTTAATTGTGGGGAGGACTCCCTTGTTATGGTCCTCATTGTGATGGCCTCAAACCCTGGGCACAATCCCCCCTCCCAGTAACCAGGTGAAGAACCTGGGGATGTGGTTGGACTCCAAGCTTTCCTTCAATAGCCAAACAAGAATTGTGGCGGTTAAAGGCTTTGGACTGATGAGAGGGCTTTGGAAAATTCTAGATGGGCTTCCAGTAGAAGCCAGGAAAACCCTAATACATACACTAGTAACTTCCCGCCTGGATTACGGGAATGCTCTTTATAAGCTCATTATTATTATTATTGTTATCATTATTATGCACCCCCCTTGCCCAGATACACCCGGGGGCCCCTTACCTGCATGTCCACCACCCGTTTCATGGCGGGGTCCCCACCATGAAAAGAACAGTGGAAATGTAGGTCGCAATATGCTTGGCAGTGCCGGCTTCGGCACTGCCAGCATATTTAGCCCCTTTTGAGATTGCAGCCACTGCAGTATCCTGGATCTCAGTGAAGACAGTGGTCTTGTGGCAGTCTCATCGCCATATTCATAATACGGCGGTCGGACCACCACTGTGAGTACAGCGGTCTCAGGACCACCGTACTCGTAATAAGGTCCTTAATCCAATAATAAATATAATCTTGTATTTCACAATTTCTGTTCATTAGCATCAGCCAAATATTTCATGAGCATGAATGCATACACATAGCATCTCCTCCTTTGCGATCAGGACATTGCCCTCCTGGGGCATGGTTAAGTTACCACTTTGAGCTACACTCAGGAGCAACAGAGGCACAGCCCCAGGAGACACTGTTGAGCCACCAGTAAGTAGTACATGTTGTCCACCCAGGACCTCTATAGGTGTTGGTAGTTCACATATAAAATATTCAAAAATTGCATGAGCCTTTGCCCTGATAAGCCAGTCATTATGTACTCTATTGGTTCCACCTGGAAGTGATATATGTTCCACATATGGAATCACGTTAAGCACCCTGGGTCCCTGGAACATTGTTAGATCACTTGGAATTGGTACAGGAGTAATGTAAGCCGAATCCTGGGAGGCATTGTTAAATTACCTGTAAAACTACATGGAGACTATTCAATAGTGACAGAAGACCAATCCCTGATGCACTGCTGAGCCACCAGTAAGTAATATAAGATATGAGTTCTGGACGAAGTTAGGTATAGTCTAGAGCAGTGGTTTTTAACCTTTTGTCTTTAATGGACCCCCACATAATCATTACTGGAACCCAGGGAGACCCATTGAATCATTATTGGAGTCCAAGGACCCCCACTGAGTCCTTACAGGAAGCCAGAGACCACAGCATAAGCTTTTTCGATGGTTGACACGCTAAACAATACAAAAAAACAGAAGTAAGCATTCATAAAACAAATAAATCTGATAAAAATATTTTATTTAATTCACAAACTAATTAAAAAATAAAAATCACAATTATATTTTAATGGGAAAGGTTAGAGCTTTTCAAAAAAAGGCACATTTTCTAGCCCTGGTACCTGGCAGACCCTAAGAGGGCAGAAGCCATTGAGAGACAGCCTTTATTTAATGCATGTTTAGAAAGCGCAGACTTTACCCGAAGGTGTCAGAGCGCTGTACAATAGAACCAGTTACGTTACATGAGAGAAATGGTACATAATAGAACTTCAGAAAAATCAACAGGAGATGTAGAGTAAAACCATATAGGCAATCACACAATATCAGACACAGCAATCAAGGGTGTGGAATGAATAAGAAGATGTCACAAATTTACAATGATGAACTAACTTCCTGGAGGGGTCTGAGAATGAGGGTATTAGTTCTGAAAGTATTTTTGAAGAGAAGAGATTTGAGGTCAGCTTTGAAAATCTGGATGGAGGTGGTGGCACGGAGCAATGGCGGAAGCGAGTTCCAGATTCTCACCGAATTACCTAAGAACGATTGAGCCATCGATGTTTCCTTTTTGAATGAGGGAGGCTCAAGCAGAAACTTTTCCGCATTCTGATATTGTCTTGAACCTCCTGACATTTTCAGAGAGGAGAGGAGGAAGTGTGGAAGGCTTTATGGGTGATGCAGGCAGTGTTATAAATGGATCTTGCCTCGATGGGCAGCCATCGATGAGAAGACAGGTTAGGAGTAATGTGGTCACTTCGTTTGGATCCTGAGCTAAAGCAAGCTGCTGAGTGGAGGACGGATATGAGGGGGGAGAGGTGAGATTTGGGTAAGCCAGTCAGAAGAGAATTGCAGTAATCCAGTATAGAGAGAACTAGCGATTGGACCAGTGTTTTTAGGTCTTTCTCCGGGAAGCACCGACGGATCCCCCACAGAAGGCGCAGCTGGTAATGTGCGTTCTTGGCAATGGAGTTGATGTGGGAGATTAGGTTGAGTTTTTTGTCAAGTATGACACCTAGGGATTTAGCGCTGTTGACAATGATGGGTTTATTGTTCAGTAAATTCAGCTGATCCATCCAGGATTGAACCGGAGGAGGGGAGAGAGACGTAGATAGGAGGAGGAATTCAGTTTTGGTGGGATTGAGAATGAGTTGGTGAACAAAAATCCAGTTGTGAATAGAGTTGAGAGTAGAGTTGAGTAGTAAAAGATGATGTGCAGAAGACACCTTGAGGTAGATTTGGGTGTCATCTGCATAGAGATGGTAGTGGATCCCAGATTTACTTAGGAGGTTCCACAAAGTGGGTGCAAGGATAGAACCTTGAGGGACGCCTTCACCTACCGCCAATGGAGACGTAAGACTGTTCTCTATCTTGATCATTTGGGATCTGTCTGAGAGGAATGACGCAAACCATTTAAGCACTGCGCCTTCCAAGCCCATTCTCTGTTGAAGAATGTTAAGGAGAGTGTTGTGATTAACATTGTCAAAGGCTGCAGAGAGGTCAAGAAGAATCAGAAGGCACGATTGCCCAGAATCGAGTATATGCAGCGCATCATCAATCACTTGCAGCAGGGCTGTTTCAGTACTGCAATTTTGGATGAAGCCAGACTGGAACACATTAAGGAGATTATTGTCCAGAATATGTAGGGAAAGTTGTTTCGCAACACATTTTTCTGTGATTTTAGAAAGAAAAGGGAGGTTGTTGATGGGGCGGAAGTTGTTGAGGTAATTCGCATCTGCCGAAGGTTTTTTTAGAAGAGGGGTAACCTGAACTGCTTTGAGGGCAGCAGGGAGGGAGCCATTGACTGAGGAAGAGGGTAACCAGCCTTTTCCAGTAAGAGAGAGTATTGGTGTAGAAATCAATGGCGATGAATTAGGGATGGGATCAGAGGAATGGTTGGAGGGTTTGGTTTCAAGGATGCATTTGAGGAGGTAATCTTCCGAGATGGTGGCAAAGTTCTGCCAAGTGACTAAGGATTTTCGTTCCTCAATGTGGGTGGGGTGGGTGACCTGGTTCACTAGTGATTTTACCTTTTCATCAAAGAATAAGGCAAATTCTGTTGCTTTCTTTGATGAATCCTCAGGCTTGATGGTTTGGGGAGTGCAGTTTGGATTTTTGATGAGGTCAAAAAGTTTTTGGGGTCTGTTTTTGGCTGAGTCGAGGAGTCGCCTTGTCAGTGAAAGGGTACAAAAGGGTTTGGCGGCCGAGTGGGTGGGATCTCGAGGAGGAACCTCCAGTCACGTGATTCCTAGGGGATCCCAATAAACATGATGGAGTGAGAAGTTAAAATGTGGATATCTCATGTGTCTCAGTAAGGCTGTCAACCCTCGAAAAAATGGAAGTTCTATTTATTGGCCACAAGGCAACCACATTTCCGGCCCAAGACATAAAGTAAGTAGCACCACCAGAGCTGCCTGTGCAGCAATCCGCATCTACCAGGATGGTACCAGATCACAGGCCAGAAAGCTTCCATGAAAGTATATATTCATCAAAACCTTTTGCACTGAAGAGCGGAAGTGAACCGTCTGACCACGATTTTGTCCCCATGCACCTCATTCTCCCAGTGTTAGATATCAGGTCTAGATTTCATTAAAAAAAGTACTCTGTTAAATACTTGCAAACTCCATCAACACTCTCAAAATAAGATAGTTTATATAACTTTAATATATTTTCTAAATTAAACTTTAACCACCCATGTAAAACACAAATCAATCACCAACAGAATTTCAGTCATAGCTACATTCACTTTCTCAAATACACACACAAGAAATAAACACAGCAATTTGTAAACTTATAAACAGCTGCAGAGTTAGTAGCAGATCGCACACGGTCTATTGGAATCAACAACACGGGTGTTCCCTTTTGGTTATTCTGATCGCTTTTCTTTCTCTTCTTTTCTCCTTAAATTTTTGTATTGCACATAATTTCTTGAATCACACACTATTCTTTGATCTTATTTTTACAACTGAGTGGAGTCTCACAATAAACTTTGGGAGATTCCTAGTCTTGTCTGCCTTTTTTCTGCATGACTACTCAAGCAAAAGGGAGGGGGACTTTTTTTACGAGCACACTTTTTAAGCTAAATTCATCATATCTCTCCATCGGATTGACAAATAACAACAAAGTAATATTCTGTATGATCTTGTTAACAGCCTTGAAAAAGTCACGAATGGCGACGAAAAACGTGTCGGCTGTAGCTGTATCACTGTTGTAACTACAGAACAACTGTCAAGAAGATTGCTTGCTGAACAGAATTTGCTCCATGAATTTTGTATTAAATAATTTTGCTGGTTGGGCTCAATCAGCTGTTTACTTACTTTGTGTTGTGCTCTGTCGATGTTTCTTAGTAGCAGATCGGTAGATTCTTGAAATTCCACTTAAAAATGTACCATAAACAAATGAAACTGCCCCATCCCGCTTTAAGGGAGGCAGCAATCCCCTCACTTGACACTTTGCAGAAGTTGTTCCTTTGAGTGGCAACTGCTCCCATCTGTCTGCGAAAGAACCTGTTAAGGTATTAAATCTTTAGAACAAACCAACGACTGCCAAAAAAAATACTTCAGTGAAAAGGTAGGTAAGGTAAGTGACACTTTACTTAAGTTTTCTAATGCACATTCATATCATGAAAAGCTATCGTGTAATCCTGGACACACCACTTTAAAGTCAATCTATGTTTTAGTGCTAAAACATAGCACCGTTGTTTCAACAATGAGAGAGTATTCTTTGCCTGTGTTGTCTTGCTGCAGTGATGCTGTGATTTTAAACTGCAAGTCGTTGTGTCGCCCAAGTACTTTAAAGAACATGTTTTATTGGTAAATCATGAACGTGATACTTTTGCTAATGCGGGCCTTGAAAATAGCAAAGCTGAAAGAGCATCCCTTTCTGTGCTTGTCTTGCTGCTGATATGCTGTACTTTGAAACATTATATATTTCTCATATGTACATTCTCATGACATGTATGCTGGCCCAGTTAAAAACATTAACTGAGAATCCACTTTTAACCACTTGGTCTATCATGCGCTGAAACTTACTGCTTTTAAACTGCTCAGTTTCTCCTTTCACTTACTGCTTTTAATACTGTTCAGTTAATCCTTCTTGCCATGCCGAACCCACGGAGCCACCGCTTTCTGGTCTGCCCCAGCTTCAGTAGCTATTTGTGCAGGGAAAACTTTTGGACCTACTTCCGGCAGGGCTGCGGTTAGCGCTCTAGTGCAGTCGGCCATAAAAGCCGATGCCTGGCCGGACGCGCGCAGCGGGTTTTCCGCTGGCGCACCAAAGACTAGCCCGTCTATGCCCGTCCATGCCTGGACGTCCCTAGGAGCTAGGACCCCTGGTTCTCCTTGGGTAAGAGATAACAGATCCACCAATACCATTACTCATCGGCTACCCTCCATCAATTGAGGATGCCAAACAATGGAGTTAGGCATTTTTAAAATAAATCTCTCCGCTATAAACAGCTGGAATGGAGCCCTGGTCTATAGCCCTCAGGATCTAAGGCTAATTTCAGTCAAGAGCTGGTGGGAGAAATAGCCAACCCTGTCCTAGCCTCAAAGAAAATCTCCTCCTAGGTGACTTTTTTTTACTACTGGGAAGATTAAACTAATTCTGAAGTTACTAAGCTATTAAAGGACCTTGAAACACAAGGACTCCCCTAACGAAGCAGAGGCCCCACACATATAGCGACACACTCACTTGACCTGCTGTTCTCTAATACTGAACTTCTTGAATGTGAGGTTCCAATTCTCCGCACATGGACAGATCATTTCTTAATTACTTTCCACATTCAGTCTCTCCAACTTACCATCACAAAGAGTAACAGCAGACCGCCACTAAGCACTTACAGACCATGGCATCGACTTACTCCTGAGGCTTTTAGTGAAGCCTTTCACCTCAGACCATCGTAAAGTAATCCTGGGGTCACCAGCCTACTGGAGTCCTTCAACACTGCCTTAACCGAAGCCTTGGACGCAACAGTCCCTTATAAAAACTAAAGCTCCATTAAACGCCGACCTTCGGCCCCGAGGTTCTCCTCCTAGCTAAAACTAGCAAAATCAAGGTGTTAGAACCTAGAAAGGCGCTGGTGCAGAATCAAAAAGCCTCAAGATAAGTATTTTTACAAACAAGCCTTATCTTGTTTTCATCATAATATCAAAATGGCAAAATGCAATTTGATTATAAATCAAATTGAACTGGCTGGCAACTCCCTTAAACCTCTTTTCAATACAGTTCATGACTTTACCACCCCTCGGGCATGTACTCAGTCCCCTTCTGAATCCCAGAAACTTTGTGATTCACTGGCCAATTTTTTTCAGAAGAAAATCTCCCACATCTATGCAATATTTAACATCCCCTTTTTACTGGCCTAGGGATTACTGGTTCCGATGCAGATCAGTTTAAGGATATTCCTTACCTAACACCTTAGATAGTTTTGCGCCCTTCACCGTGGATGAAATCCGTAGTTGTTGCAGTCATGTTCCTCAGTGGATATCTGCCCCCTCCCCCCAAAACAATGTCTCTGCTGGCCAACTGCCTTGCCACGGCGATCCTAGAGATCTTCTACTGCTCTGTGAAAACAGGCACCATCCCGCCTGAGTGGAAGGCAGCATGTGTACGTCCTGTTTTTAAAAAACCTAGCTTGGATGAAAAATCCCTGGCCAATGACCGCCCTATATCTTTGCTACCTCTCCTGGGCAAACATCTCGAAAGCCTAATTAATAAACAACGAATTACCTATCTGGAATCCAAATCCTAGATTCCTCCCAATCTGGCTTTTGCCCAAGCCATAGCATGCAAACGGCGTTCCTGGCTATGACAGACTCCCTGCGCCCAGGGCCGGACTGGGAACCAAAACCGGCCCTGGCAAAGTGCCCGGCCGCCCCCCTCCCCACTCGGGGGGGTTGGAGGTGCCGCCGAGCGCTTTGCTAGGGACGGTTTACGGCTGATTTTGTTGCAGGGCCGATTTTGCAGCTATGCTGCAAAAACGGCCCTGTAACAAAATCGCCCCCCAGGGGCTCAGAACCGGCCCCCACCCTTGCGGCGCACCGGGGGATTGCCCGGTGCGCCGCTATGGCCAGTCCGGGCCTGCCTGCGCCTTGGGCTGGATGCAGGTAAGCCAGTCATTCTCATGCTATTAGATCCCTCTGCAGCCTTTGATACAGTCTCTCACAAGAGGATGCTGGAAGGGTTGGGGGAATCGGCATACAAGGCTCAGCACTCAAATGGCTCCATCATTTTCTGAAAGATAAACTTCAAACTGTGATCCTGGCCCCATATTCTCGCAAGACAATTCTAGACAAGGGTGTTCTGCAGGTTTCCTGCTGAGCCCCACTCTGTTTAATATTTACATGAGTGCTTTGGCTTTGAAATAATCTCATACACGGATGACACCCAGTTTGTGTTTACGTTTGACCCTGATCTGACAGCGACAAAAAAGAGTTTCGCCCAGGGCGTGTTAGCCATCTCTGATTGGATGAATAAGAACTATCACCATTGAATACAGATAAGACGGAGATCATGCTATTTGGAAAAGCTTCCTCTACCTGGACAGACGATTGGTGGCCTCACCAATTGCGTTCTATTCCTGTGCCCAAACAAGAAGTAAAGAATCTGGATATTAAAATAGACCAAGCCCTAATGATGAAAGAGCACATCTTGGCTACCACGGGAGTATGTTACCATACCATGCGCCTTCTGAGCAGAACATTCCTCTATCTTCCAACCTCAGTCCAAGCCTTAGTAATAAGCAGGCTTGAATATGGCATCACCCTTTCAGAGGATGCTAATGAGACCTTAGTTGTCAAACTCCAGGCTGTTCAAAATACTGCAGCCAGGCTTGTTCTCAATTGGCCTTCCGGTACTTCTTCAGCTCCATTGCTGAAGGAACTTCACTAGCTGCCAGTGAAGAAAAGATCTTGTTTTAAGATCTGCTGCCTTACCTATAATGCCCTAAAAGGGAAAGGCCCATTATATCAGCAACAAATGATTAAAGCATATACACTGGGCGGTAGCCTAAGATCTCACGATAATAAAACCTTACTGTGCGTTCCTCACAACTACTAAAATCTCATCTATTCTGAATCCTTTCCCCCTTCACTGATACTTGTTGCTGTAACAGCGCTGAGATGCCCGGGTGATTTGTGTGCTATATTAAACATAAATATCATAACTTAACAAGGTGTAGGTTACCGCATCCACTAAAAACCGATACTCCGGGGATCAAAATCTAATGGGTGTAATAAACAGCATCGATTAGAAGTTTTGCCCTTTAAAACGGAGTGTAACAAGTGTATGTTGATTCTGTACCAATATCTGCAAATCGTGTATTTACAAGTTATTTTTTTATATAGAGCTATATACACATACATACACAAGTTGATTGTGTCGATATGTACCTGGAGGAAATTGTGAGGGTGTGGACTTTATCACACCATTCATATTTCTGACCTATGCTCTAACATGGATTTGCATCATAGTGAATTTTCCAACTAGGGGCCTTATTACGATGTCGGTCGAACAACTCAGTCTCGGAATGGTTTCCGACCGAATCAGATTCAGGGAGTCTGACCCTCCGATTACTATGTTTCCGAAAACCGTTCGGTTGGACTCCCATTGACTTCAAGGGACGCCCGTGTTCCGAATGACTACACAGGCTCCCTTTGAAGAAAGGGGCAGGTGTGGTGAGTGGGGAAAATCGTGCACCTTGTGGCAGGCACCCTGTGGTCCATGGTATTGAAGAGGGGTCCCATGGTTACCACCATGGACCCCATTTGGAAGGCTCCGAGTGAAGGTGGATCCGTTAAGAGCCCCCAAACTCGGAATCCGACAGCCGATCCGTGTAGGAACAACCGATTCGGAAAGGATGTCCGAATCCAACATCGTAATATGTTGGTCGGGAATGCGGTCGGTAGATCTGTACAAGTCAGCTCTGAACGACTCGGTTACTCCGAATGCCATTCAGAACCGAGTCGGAAAGTCGGAACCCAGTAGGAAAGTCGGAACCCAGTCAGAAAGTCGGAACGGTTTTCGACTATTGTAATCGGTCGATCGGAAAGATTTCCGATTCTGTTGGTAAGACGGGTTCCGAATCGGATTCAGACGCACTGAATGTCATTCGGAGCTTTTCCGACCGACATCGTAATTGGCCCCTAGGTCGTAATCAGGGCCTTATTGTGTTATTTTTTGATTCAACCCTGTCCTGAAACAGAATAGAGGTGAAAACTGTGTCCAACAAATATGTCATCTAGAATCCAGACATATTATTCATTGGGGAACCTTGGAACCTTTGCCGTAAATAGTGAAGAGCTTTCAGTACATATTTACCTGTGACTTATCATTTGTTTTAAATCTTGAATGCTATTTGATTCACTGACGAGCTGTATATGTCACATTATATAATTCGTTAACTGAGCTCCTGAAAGGTGGTGCTCTTTTAAGGTCACATTTGTTTTCACAAATCGAAGTAGGTATCAGATTAGCAAATTATATTTAGTTTCTTTTCCAGATTTTTTTTTATAATACTTATCACATGGACAACTTTAAACTTTTTTACCTATCTCTATGATGCAGCTCGGGTACTTTATATAGTTTCGGATGTTTATAAGGTCTACCTTGCCCACTGGGTATTATTGTTCACCATGCATGCAAAGTTTTTATTGAGCTGCCTTTTGTCTACTTCGGCATTGCCACCCTAATTATTATAAGGAAATAAATGCATTTCACATTTTGTCACAAGTTACTTTTTTTACCCACAAGGGTGTACATTCTATAATTAGGATCAGGAAATAGAAAGATTTTCAATTTCTATTTGTTTGATTATTTATACATATAATTCTTTGAAAGTATGACTGGGTAAGATCTGAATATGTTATGTAATATATTGTAAATCTCATTTCTATTTCTTTCTCCCTGGGCACTTTATGTTGGTATCGTTTTTACATCCTTCAAAAGAAGTATACTGGTAATATATTTTAAAAGGGCTACTGGTAACATGTGGTCTGTGCTGTGAGCACGGCTTATGGCAAAACACTTTGACATGCCCCCTTGAGTTGGTTTTATACAATGGAAAAATAACAGCTAATTAAACACACTGATTTATCCTGCAGATTAATGCTGTCTCCAATAAAACCAGTGTTGAAACCAGTGCCTTAAATTGAAATATAGAAGTGCAGGTACTCATTGTTCAGAATACCTGTTTGCTCCTGAGAAGTGCAGGTACTCTCCCTTTCAAATGAAAGAAGTGCAGGTACTTAGTACCGAACGCTACCTGCCTATTTAAACACATCATCTGCTTTGGTATTTAGCGTATGAAGCCTGCATGTGTGAAAATACATTTTATTTGTATTGGAGTAAATACCTCATAACAATATACAACACTAGAGATATGCATATGGAATATAATTTTAGGGCAGTGAGTCAAACATACTACACATGCACATACAAAAATATAAATACAATATCAAAGGCTTGTCTGACTCAGCAACTTGTCACATGAGTAATCCTGGTCACTTATCTCTATATTCCCCAGTATGACATACGTCAAGAAAATTTTAGAACTCATTCTTGAGAAACGGGGAAGTCATTGACATAGGGATCCAATTGTGCATGAACGTTTTCTGTGAAAAAGCTTCTTGTGTACAAATGTGACAGAAACTTTACAAATAAGATGAGAAAGGCACATCCAAAGACACATTCTCACAAACAAAACAGAATGTAACATTTCCATGCTCATTATGTGGTCCTCGAAGTAATATAACCAAGAGTAAAGAGATGTATTTTTATTTGTAGAGGAATTTATATAGCACACGGTCTAAGGATTCTGACACAGATAATACAAAATCGGCCCATGAGAACATAACTATGCCTGGCAAAATTTTATGTACGCTGGAGTTATTGATGTACATTTGCCTGATGAAACTGAAGCAAGATTATGCGATTACACCACAGTCTAGTTCCGGGGAGAAATGTGAACGTGTGATGTACCGTTTTTCAATGCAAGCATCATTTCTTGTAGATTTTTTTGCTCGAACCAACGTTCGGGTTATTTTTGAGCGTAGAACTACAAATCCATATGGGAACAGCAGTGTTCTGAACCTGATTGGCAGTTCCTTTAACATGTGGGGTCAACAACATTTTTTACTCAAGCAGGCCGTTCAGGCAATTCTTGAGTGCAAAACTACAACTTCAAATGTGAAAAGCTACGTTTTGAATTTGAGCACCTGGAAATAAACTCGAAATTACATTTTTGAGGCAAATATTTACCTGAGCAGACCGTTCGGGAAATTGTTTGTGTGCAAGATGCATTTCACTTAATTACACCAAATTTCGCATACTGCCTCTAAGACAGGCTGGTAGTCTTGCTAGAGCAAGGGTGAAGAAAAACACATCACTGCATTTATATTTTCTTTAACAACTCAACAAAGTCATTCAAAAGTGTCAGTATGCATTTTTACATTACTGTCAAGTGAAGATGTTGATTTTACAGCACGAGACGGAATGGTACAGTTGGCATTTTAAAATAGTGGTGTGAATGACCATCTGCAGCAGCCACCAAAAAACAATGTTTCCCACAGCATTGAGGCTGTTCAGTTCACTGACAAAATATTGATGTAAAAAATATAGAAGTAAAAAATGTAAATGAAAAAATATAGAATGCAAAAGTATCATTTCCCTATACTTAAAAAGGTAAGTTAAAAAAAAAATATATATATATATATATAAAAATATTAAATGTTATAATTAATAAAAAAAGACTTCATTTAAAAAGTTAAACACACATACATAATAATTAATATATATTTACCTTAAAACAATTAATAAGCCATTAATTTGTATTTATTTTATAATTTTAAAATTATATAAACATTTACGGATATATATATATGTAACAATAAAATACAATCTAATAAAATAAAATAAATTATATTATAAATTGAAACATTAAACTATTTAAAAATCTTCAAACTTAAATTTCCCACTTCAGTGAGGGCAACAGTAGGGAAAGTGTTGGATAGTATTAAAGTTGTATGATATAATAGCACTTCAAGAAACTTGGGATACATAAAACAGTTTTTCTTTAGATAGATATAGCCACTTTTGTATTCCTGTAAAACCTGGCCTGGCAGGTAGAGCTAAGGGAGGTTTAGTCCTCTTCTTTACCCTCAAACTGAATGGTACTGAATAGTTGTCAGTGACAAAGACATTCAAAATGCTATTTATAAATTTTTATAATTCATGTGAGAGTGATAACATAAATCAATATTTAGTTTCCTTAGAGGATTTTTTCTCTGGATATAGATCAAAACAAAGGGGTACATAAGGGGGTGGTGATGGACGGAGCATCTGAACCAATCAAACAGGGTCAGGCTGATTTGCATATGGCCATGTCTGAACTGGGTTGGCAGAGTGGGCTAAAGAACGGTGATGGATTAAACCCAGATCTGTTGACTGGGTGTGAGTATTTCATTGGTTCAGATGCTCCGTCCGTCACCACCCCCTTTTGCACTGCTACAGATCAAAACAAAACACTTTTGAGGTCATCCTTATGGGTGATTTTAACATCCACCCGTGTGGCCTAGATTGTAACATTGAAGAACATGAAGGGCCCCCATATTCGGTGTTTACACATTTTGAGCACACAAAACAAGGGAAGGCCCTGGAGAATCTTCTGGCCACTTTGAATCTATTTGAATCAGGGTGTGATGAAGGTGGACCAAGGGTTCCTACGTTTAAAGGAAAAGACATGGGTACAGTTATAGATTATATTTTTTTGTCATCTTTTGTTTTATCTAGGGTTTTATTATACAAGTTTGAAGCTTCTGTTTTTAGTGATCATAATCCTATGATTATAGAGGTGGTTCCTGGGACTGCTCTGGGATTTAAAGAAACACAGGTTACAGGAATTAGTGACCTGATACCAAGCGAGCAGGGCATTAGACTTAGATGGACAAAGGTGATCCCGGAAACCTTTTTGTTAGAAGCTCTGACAAAGGTTCAAGATGAGGTAGCTACTTGCTTGGATAATTCGGCCCGAGTAAGAAGATAGTTAGTGCATTTGATACCATTTGTAACCAAATAAATACTGACCTGGCGGTCAAATCCAGACCCGGCGGTTATCAAGGTAAAAGATGGTTTGACCGTAGCTGTTCCAAGGCACACTCGGCCCTGCTTAACGCTATGAAAGAAAGACCTAAAAATAGGGAACGGATAGTTAGTTTAAGGAAATTATACAAACAGGCTATCCAAGAACGTAAGCAGCAGATTAAGGAGGAGTCCCGGAGTAAACTCCTATCAGATGAGGTCCTGCGGAACAGTGAAAAATTCTGGTCTACTGTTAACCAGCCTGTCTTCTCAGGAGCAGAGAATTTACCTTTGGAATGTAATATTCCAGACGATCAATGGCTAGCTCACTTCAGAAATATTTATGGGATCCAGGGGCATGAGACCCCCTCAACGGATATATCTTTGCCACAATCAGTTTCTCCCATAGTTTTTGAGACATCAGAAGTGGAAAGAGCAATCGGAGAGACGTTAAAGAATAAGGCGCCGGGCCCAGACGGGGTTCCGGCTGATTTGTATAAGAGTGCCCCTAAATTCTGGGCTAAGATTTTGACTAATGTTTTTAATGCGTCAGGATCAAAAAGTTTTCATGCATCTTGGGCTAAATCTATTATTATCCCGGGTTTTAAAAAGGGGCAGAGGGGGGATCCTGCTTGCTATAGGCCAACTTCATTGATAGACTTTGCAGTTAAAATTTTGGGAACAGTCATCTTGTGTAAATTGACGGATTGGTTGGAAGGCAGAGGGGTCCTGTAAAATGTTCCATATGGTTTTAGATCAAAGAGGAGCACCCTCGATCAGTGCCTTAACCTCCAGCTTTTGATAAGTAAATACACCAAAGCCAAGGAGGGGTCCCTTTATATGGGTTTTATGGACCTCTCGACAGCCATTGACCTGGTGAACAGGTCAAAGCTGTGGCAAATGTTACTAGATTTTGGCATTGAACCACCTTTAGTTAACTTTTTAGCCGAGCTTCATTGCGGTCTTTTAGCATCAGTCAGGGTTACTCAGGAGGGAAGATGCACTAGTTATTTTAAGTTGTGGTTCTGAAAAATCTGGATTCATATAATAGTACTGGACTCGAGAATAAAAACTTCGTCGAAATAGGACGAGTTTGGTATTAAAAGACCGAGAATGACGAGTACATCAAGTACATGTATTTTTGGCGTATTCGAGTGACGATTTCACCTCGAAATCGCCATTTACATTCTGAACCCTTAGCTACATGTTGCCCTTTACATAGGCCTTAATCCAGTTGAATTTGATTCCACAAGGACACATACTCCTTAATCGACTTCTCCCTGACCTCAGTACAAGTTAGAACCATTGCCCCAGGCCGAACTCGTTAGGTCAGTTCCCTCCCAGTGGCCGAGCAAGATAGCATCTAGGCTCAACCAGCCATAAACCATTTCAGCGCGCACACCTGCCATATCTCGCTCACATCTTTTCTCCACTCCTTTTCTTCACTTGCTTTATGATGGGGAGGTGACCGTTTTTATTAGGGGTCCAGTGATATCTGATGAAATGTTGGGCCTTGCCGGATGATTTGTTATGGGCAGCACGACGTGAAATATGTACATGTCATCATGACTCTGCTTTTCTTTTGTAATCAGTAACTATAAATGAAATACCACGAATCCAAGGAATGTTTTGCCCAAGGCTGAAAATAATGTATAAGAAGAGAAGCCTGACTTCGTGAAAGTGTGCAGTCTCCTGAGAATATACCCGTGTTGTACTTCTAGGACCCTGTTACCTTGGTTGCAGCCAATAAACTAATCTTTGACTTCACCTAGAAGACTCCGAGTTTCTGTAGGTCTGACTCAGGAGAACCCGAGGTCTCTGGGTGTTGATCCCCTGGCACCGCTGGGTTACCGGTTCTGTGCCGGTTCTTAAAAACCCAGTACCTCAATTGGCGCCCAGCGTTTGGGGCGATTCCAGTGGTACCAGTCAGCCTGAAGATCGTGAGGAGCTTCGTGTGGAAATTCCGGAGGAGGGCCCACCACCTCATCGACCCCTGCATGTCGACGTGGTCCGAAGGTCTTTGCTGCGAGGTTCCCCGCTTCCCGACGGCTACAAGGACTGCTGCCCTGGCTATCGCCCTGATGTTGGACCCTTGAAGTTTTCGGTAGAGCGAAACGCTGAGACGAGTCTTCTGGTGACGCCATCGATATTTTTCAGTTAAGTATAAGTGGAGCGTCTCCCAGTCCTTAGTTGGACTTACTTTGTGGTATCTTGGAGATACAAAAGGTTTTTATTGGTTCTTGCAAGCACCATAACCGAAGGACTTGTGTATTCACGAGAAATATCGTAATCGATAAATCCTTTGAAGTTTTGGAACTAGACTAGAGAGCGAGGATGCCTAGTCTTAGACTTGGGAATTGGTTTTGTCTTGGTAGTAATAATAGGGACTCCCGATTGGAGGACTCATGTCCGGTTCCTCCAGTTGGAACTCCGACTTACGAGCTATACGTTAAACATGGGGTAGGCCCCATCGTTTACAACGAAGTATGGATTAAATACACTAGGAAAGATGGTGTTTTAAAATGGCCCCAATATGGTAGCTTTGATTCTGAAATCTTAGACAACCTTGAAGTTAAACTCTTTAAAAAGAAAGCCCGGCCGGCGATGTTTGACTCTTTCCGCTTATGGCGCAAAGAAGCCAAACAAAAAGAAATTAAATTAGCTAAGAAAAATAAGAGAGAAGGGGGACTTTCAGTAATGCAAGCTGCTGTGCAGTTTAAAGATAATGAGGAAGAGCAGATAAATGAGCAGTTGCACAGGCAACGTAAAATGGCAATAGATAAGTGTTATCCAGTTTTGCCGTCTCTTCATCAAGGGACAGCAAAAGAGCGTGAAAAAGACCCATTAATGTCGCAATTATTAACTTCACCACCACCCTATGCGCAGAATGCCACAGCACCCCCGCAACCTTTAGTTGCACAAGCTGCGCCCCCGGCTCTTCCACAGCACCCACCAGCTGTTCTTCAGCTGGCTCCTACTTCTTCGGTGCAGCCTCCTCCAGGCCCACCGACCACTTCTGTTTCACCTGTGTTTTCTACGATTTTGCCTACTATACTTTCTACATCTCCTAATGCCCCCTCTACGATTTTGCCTAGTACCACATCTATTATTCCTGATAGCTCTTCTGCCATCTCTACACCCGCCTTATCACACCCTGTTTTTTCATCTGTTTGTCCTTCAGTTTCACCCTCCATTCGGCAGAAAATGGCCAGCACTGTTACTAATCTTCTTTTACCTCTTTTCGGGTCGCCTGCTACGACCCCTAACATAGGAAGAAGACAGTTGCGAAGTCAACTGCCTGATTATCAAGAGAGAGATTCCCTGAATAGTTTAGCTCGGAAATGGGTCATGGACACTGCAAAATATGATGTACAGTCTGTCATGGAAGTCTTCCATCAATGGGAAGCAGCGACACAGAGATATGTTTTCGAACAGATGTGTGTCTTTCTTGGCGAGGATTTAGAAGACAATGATCAAGAATGCATCCCACAAGAGATGTGTCGTGTACGATTTAAGTTTGGAGAGGGTATGATTGTAGGTCCCGATGTGGAAAAAGCAGTTGAAATGCTATTATCATATCGAAGTAAGGGAAGCAGTTCTGGATCGCCATCGGAATCTAGTGCATCTAGTAGGAAAAAGGCACGACAATACCCTATGAGAGAAGTTCCCCCACAGTGGAGAGAGGGTGACGCGACAGCTGTCCCACCTGTCCTGCCCCACTTTCACCGTGTATGGGTACATGTCCCATGGAAGCGAGCTGAAGTTTTAGCACTCAAACAAACACTACCAGATCCGCGTAAAAATCCTGCAGGGTACTATAAAGAATTGTCGCAAACTGCTGGGTCATGTATAATGAATTTGGCCGATATCGATATGTTATTCGGGAACGTTGTTCCACAGCCTTTATGGGGTAAAATTCGTCATGTAGATCATGACCAGGAATTAGGTGACACGTGGGCTAATATTACTGCTGCAGATGCACGCCAAGTTGGTGGTGCCAAGCCTGAGCCTCTGATAGCGGAACTACCTGGTAGAATAGTAGATTACATGAAAACGATAATGCCTGCAATACGCGTAAATTGGGATAAGTTATCTGCATGCAAGCAAAAGAAAGAAGAAACTGTTTCAGATTTCTTCACCAGATTTGAAGAAACATTCATTGACCACAGCGGTCAAGATATGACCACGGAAGGCGGTCAGAGATTGTTTGTCGACAAATTTGTGCACAATCTGCTTCCAGATTTGTGTAGGAAATTAAAAGATTCGGAAAGTTCTTGGGCAGTCTCATCTTCAGCCCAGATACTAGCTACCGCACAGTACTACGAGAATAGAGACAAAGATGAGAAAGATAAAGTAGAAAAGAAAACTAGAGAACTCAAAACGAAGGTTTTGCTACAGCAAGCCTATCCGCCACGTGGTGGTGGTAATCAAAATAATAATGGTCAGAGTCACTACCAGAATACTTTTCAGCAGCCTCAACAATATCAGAGAAACTTGCAAAGATTCGACTACACTCAACACCGCGTAGGTCCCAACCAGTGTTTATATTGCAAACAAGAGGGTCATTACAAATATAACTGTCCTGCCCTACCACAACGTGCAAATGGAATTCCCGGTGTAAGAGGTCGTGGTAGTCAGCAAGCGCCTAGAGGTAGAGGGCGTGGAAACGCCCCTCAGGACGCACGTCCCCTTCCACCACAAAACTCTATGAACAGGTTTGACCAGCAAAATAACGTATCTGACAGGACAGCTCAATACTACGTTGATGAGTATTACACAGAAAATGAGCAGTGGGAAAATGAGGATTGCTAGGACAGCCATAGACGAAGTGAGGGAGTTGTTTCAGTTCCAGTAGATCAGAGTGGACCTTACGTTGAGGTGATTACATCGGGTGTGTCAGAACCTTTTCTGTTGGATACTGGTGCTACAAAGAGTTCTATTATGCACTCCAAACTCCCTGGCGCACCTTTGTCTGGCGAAATGAACGTTTCCGTAGGTTTTTCTGGGGCCCCGGTTAGAAATCCGATTTCTGACCCTTTATCTCTTTCTGTTGGTCCTTGTGAATTCGAAGCACCCCTTATTTTGACAACAGGTAGTGGTGAAAATTCGCTAGGATTAGATTTGCTAAAAAGATTGTATGCGACTTTGTACTGTTCTCCTTCAGGAGTACAACTTACTTTAGGTAAAAAAAGTGGTTTCTCCCATGTATTTGTCGAGAAATGCACTTCCAGCAGAATTGTCGATTCTCCCAGATATTCTTTGGGCTACTGGTCCAAATGATGTAGGTCTTTTAGAAATTCCACCATATGTTGTAACATTGAAGTCGAATGTCAAAATGCCACAAATTCCCCAATACAGAATATCTAATGAGGGTGAAAAAGCTTTGCTAGCGATTGTTTACGAGTTGATTGAAAAAGACGTGACTGAAGAAACACGAGGCAATGTTTGCAATAGTCCTGTTCTGCCTGTTTTAAAACGAACTGACCCTTCTCAGCCACCTGTGTACAGATTCGTGATTGACCTTAGAGAGGTGAATAAAATTGTTGTACCACAATTCCCAGTTGTCCCCGACATTACCATATTATTGACTATGATTCCAGCTTCTGCCTCCTGGTTTTCGGTGATTGACCTGAAGAATGCTTTCTTCAGTATCCCGATTGCTGAGGAAAGCAGGGATATTTTTTCCTTTAGTTTAGGAGGTCGCAGCTTCCGCTTTAAACGCGCTCCTCAGGGCTACTGTGAAAGCCCCTCAATATACAGTCAAGCTCTGAAAACACAGCTTGACACGATTGTTTTGCCTACAGGTGCCACTCTCGTACAGTACGTGGACGATTTGCTCATCGCTGCGGATACTGAGAAAATTTGTAAAGTGGCCACGTTGACATTACTGCGTCATCTATGTGATTTGCATCACAAGGTGTCACTTTCCAAGCTTCAATATTGCTGACAAGAAGTGACCTACTTAGGTCATCTCTTATCGAAGGAGGGAAGGAAACTGACCCCAGAAAGAATTCAGGCAATAGCAAAATTGAATGTGCCAAGAACGCAGAGAGAAGTACGCGCTTTCTTGGGCATCACATCATACTGTAGACAGTGGATTCCAAATTTTTTGTTATTAGCCAAACCCTTGTTGGCATTAACGTGTAACAATACACCCAATCCCATTCCTTGGTCTGATGAGTGTCAGAAAAGTTTTCTCGAATTACGCACAGCATTATGTTCGGCCCCTGTGTTAGGTAACCCCAACTACAGTAAGCCTTTCACATTATATGTCCACGAGAAGGAGGGCTGTGCATTGTCTGTGCTGACTCAGTTATACGGAGATAGACAGCGGCCATGCGCCTATTTTTCGTCAACTCTGGATCCGGTAGCACGAGCATTGCCAAGTTGTTTAAGGGCCACAGCAGCAGCAGCTGTTTCCATTCGACAGTCTGCTGGTCTAGTAATGAATAATACACTAATCGTGATGGTCCCGCATGCAGTAGACACATTGTTAAATAGGACCAAGACACAGCACTTAACTAGTGCTCGACTGTCCAGTTATGAATTGACGCTACTAGCGAGCCATGTGCACATAAAAAGGTGCAGTACCTTGAACCTAGCCACATTGTTACCAATTGCAGAGGAATCGGATGCTTCAGAACAGCACGATTGTTTCCTCAGAACAGAGGAAGAGACAAAAGGGAGAGTTGATTTGTTCGACACTCCTCTTGCTGAATGTGATGGTACATTATGGGTGGATGGTTCATGCTTTAAACTCCCAAATGGTAACGTGACTACAGCATATGCTGTCACAACTTTGCACACAGTCATTGAAACTGCGCGAATACCACATGGTTCAGCTCAAGCCGCTGAACTCGTGGCACTGACGAGAGCATGTGTGTTATCTAAAGGAATGAAAGTGACTGTCTATACCGACAGCCAGTATGCTTTTGGAGTGGCTCACAGTTTTGGACGATTGTGGAGAGAACGTGGGTTCCTGACTTCGCATGGAGCTAAGATTCAGCATGGTCAGTTGGTGAATGAGCTTCTTGAATCACTGACGTTGCCCCTGAAAGTAGCGATCGTGAAATGTAGTGCTCACAAGAAAGTGACTGATGATGTTGGTCGTGGAAACGCATTTGCTGATGAAACTGCTAAGGAAACTGCAAAGAATATGATGAGCCGAATGTATGTTGCGAGCCCAGAAAGATGGACTGGTGATGTTGGAATATGTGAAGACACGATAGAAAGTGTGAAGTCCATCCAAGCTGAGGCCACGGAGAAAGAATTAAGCATGTGGAGAGAAAGTACAGGGAGAATGGATGCAAATGGTTGTTGGATTGAATCGACAGAGCAACAGAGATGGTTGTTACCCGATGCATATGTGCCTGCAGTGGTTACAATGGCTCATGGGATGGCCCATATCAGCGTGAAAGGGATTTGCGAGTTGTTGGCCCCAGTGTGGAAGAATTCTGGGATTCCCAAGTGTGCAGAGAATGTTGTCAAGAATTGCATGGTATGTCTGAAGCACAATCCTGGTAGGGGAACCCCAACTCCAGCTGGTCATTTTGCACCTCCTACGTATCCGTTCAAGGTTTTGCAGCTAGATTTCATACACATGGAGAGGTGCAACAACTTAAAATACGTGCTCGTGGTTGTTTGTGCCTTCTCAAGATGGGTAGAAGCCTATCCCCTAAGGGACAATACTGCCTTGTCCACAGCGAAAGCCCTTGTGAAAGAGTACTTCCCCAGGTTCGAAATGCCTAGAATGGTCTGGTCTGACAACGGAAGTGAATTTGTGGGTCGTGTGATGAAAAGAGTGTGTGAAGGGCTAGGCATTAGGCAGAAGTTCCACGCTGCAAATCACCCCCAATCAGCTGGATTAGTGGAATGTTACAATGGCACGCTTAAACCTAAATTGGCCAAAATCCAAGCGAGCACAGGTCTTAAATGGCCTGACGCTCTACCCTTAGCACTCCTATCCACCAGAATGACTGTGCATTCGCGAGTGAAACTCAGCCCCTATGAAATAGTCTTTGGTCGGCCAGCCAACATATGGGGAGTGCCTAGGCCCACGAAGTTTAGCGAGCTGCAACACCCTATTTTGCTTGACTATTTGTATGAATTGACGGCTAAATTGCGTGTTTTATATCAACAGGTCCACAACACCTTGCCTCCGGTCTCTGAGACTCCGGGTCACTCCATTGAACCCGGTTCATGGGTCCTAGTCCGCAACTTTCAAAGAACCAGAAACGACCAGCCCAGATGGACCGGGCCTCACCTCGTCCTTCTGTCTACAAGGTCGGCTGTTAGGGTGGAGGGGAAGGCCAATTGGGTCCACGGGATCCATTGTAAGAAGATACCTTTCCCTCTGCCACATGACCAATGGGTCTGGAAAGGAGGCACTGACTCAGAGCGCACAACTTATGAACGTGTAAAAGAAGCTAATCCTGATTGTGAAAGTGAGAACGTTTTTCAAGAAACTGTGCCACCACCAGAACAATTGAACTCTGTGGAACCTGAACTACTATTTCTGGACCAGACAGTACCCGGAAAAAGACGCTACAATTTACGTCCAAGAAAAACAGACTAAAGTAAAAGTGATTTTTTTTATGATCCGAGAGAAAAACCTGTGGACTAATAAAAAATGTGTGCTTCCCCAAATCCTATTTTTGAAAGTGCAGATTCTCCCATCTAGGTAACTTGCTTATTTGTTTTTTTTTCCTGAACCGCCATCCGGGTTCCGCTGCTAGGGTCGCGGTTGATTAAAGACTTTTGGGTGCAGCTGACGAGGTCGCTGGTTCCGGTTGGTCCAAGGGAGCTGCCCTAGACTGACGGAAGCATCCTTTAGCAGAAACAACCTACCACCGCGGGCAGCACCTTAGAGAGGATGGAGTTTCCTGATGTGGAGAGGTCTGCCAAACAAGTGAACTTTAAGCAGAGACTTTTTTACACGATGACGAAGAAAAGTTTTATAATAGTGTGTATTTTTATGCTATTCAGCGTAATGGCCTTTTTGATAAGCTATGTTTATTTCTCTTTTCATGTGACATTTGCGCCCACTACATCACCCATACCTCCTCCTACTGTTTCCTCTCATTCTTTCCACCCTCTACCTGACCACGAATCAAATAGGAGATTAGAGTTCATTAATAACTCCTTCGTTCAGTTATTACACCAACACCAACTTGTAATGAACACAACTAACTGTTGGGTGTGTGGTCTCATGCCCCACACCACGGATAGAGGTATCCCCTATTTGGTCCTGCCATTTAGTCACAATGGGTCAGTATGGGCATATAGGACAATGTTCATATATGCAAGAGAAATCCAACCCCTACGTTCTGTAAAAGACAACCTCAAGACTAGCGCCCTAGTCAAAGGTATAGTTGACATGATCAAGGAAGTAACTTCTTACGAAGACACCCCGGATGATGAGATACTTGCATATGTAGGTTGGAATGTGACCGGATATGGCACTACATTAAGTGAGAAACAGCAAGCCAAAAGATCGTCCCCTATCTGGATCGTACCCCATCAAGGTCACCTATGTCTGCAAGGTATTGGCAAGAATCCCAGAGCTCAGCTAGGGAAGAGTGTCTGTACAGAAACGTATGTTTTTGGATCTCAGACTTCCCCTGCGTTTTTAGCCGCTAAGGGTACTTATTTCATCTGCCATGATAGAGCCTATACATGGTTGCCCCCTGACTTCTCGGGCTCATGTTTTGTTTCATTCCTGTTACCTCCCACCTACACAGCAGCGGCAGATTACCATCGGACAAGGGTAGTTAGTGGTGTTTTGAGTAAAGAAGACACTGCAGGTCAAGAATTCGGTGACTTTGCAATGGGTTTTCTGCCGTTCTGGGGAGCCATGGCTAACAGCAGGAACATAAGGCAATTGACAAGGGTAGTTGAATCCACCGTGACTGAAACTGCTGGTGCCCTTAGTAATCTGACTGCTGAGCTCCAGTCGGATCGACTTATGACCCTTCAGAACCGGGTCGCTTTGGATGTAATACTTGCGGACCGAGGTGGAGTATGCAAATTGATCCAGTCCAGTTGTTGCATTTTTATTCCAGATAATGCTCCAACAGTGTACAAGGCCATCTCCAAACTACATAAGATTTCCGAATCTATTCATGTGGATAAAGGAGATTGGTCGTTAATGGGATGGTTCTGGGAACTGATATCTGCCTGGGGATGGAAAATTCTGATGGTCATTGGGATGGTCTTAGCCATTCTTTTCCTGTTCTGTCTATGTATACAGTGTGCTCCTGCAATATGTGGCCTCTGTGCTACATCATGTGTGAGGAAGCCTGTGTCAAGAGATGAACTAAACACTAGAATGATGTTACAGCAACATCTCAATGACTTTAGGAATATAGATCTGGACTCAGACTAACATGAGGATAGATTAATTGCCTATGTAAGGGCAAAAGGAGGGACTGTGGTTCTGAAAAATCTGGATTCATATAATAGTACTGGACTCGAGAATAAAAACTTCGTCGAAATAGGACGAGTTTGGTATTAAAAGACCGAGAATGACGAGTACATCAAGTACATGTATTTTTGGCGTATTCGAGTGACGATTTCACCTCGAAATCGCCATTTACATTCTGAACCCTTAGCTACATGTTGCCCTTTACATAGGCCTTAATCCAGTTGAATTTGATTCCACAAGGACACATACTCCTTAATCGACTTCTCCCTGACCTCAGTACAAGTTAGAACCATTGCCCCAGGCCGAACTCGTTAGGTCAGTTCCCTCCCAGTGGCCGAGCAAGATAGCATCTAGGCTCAACCAGCCATAAAACCATTTCAGCGCGCACACCTGCCATATCTCGCTCACATCTTTTCTCCACTCCTTTTCTTCACTTGCTTTATGATGGGGAGGTGACCGTTTTTATTAGGGGTCCAGTGATATCTGATGAAATGTTGGGCCTTGCCGGATGATTTGTTATGGGCAGCACGACGTGAAATATGTACATGTCATCATGACTCTGCTTTTCTTTTGTAATCAGTAACTATAAATGAAATACCACGAATCCAAGGAATGTTTTGCCCAAGGCTGAAAATAATGTATAAGAAGAGAAGCCTGACTTCGTGAAAGTGTGCAGTCTCCTGAGAATATACCCGTGTTGTACTTCTAGGACCCTGTTACCTTGGTTGCAGCCAATAAACTAATCTTTGACTTCACCTAGAAGACTCCGAGTTTCTGTAGGTCTGACTCAGGAGAACCCGAGGTCTCTGGGTGTTGATCCCCTGGCACCGCTGGGTTACCGGTTCTGTGCCGGTTCTTAAAAACCCAGTACCTCAAAGTCAGAGAAGGGAGTAAGGCAGGGATGTATTATGGCCCCCCTTCTCTTTACGTTATACATTAATGCACTTGAGCCAGCTCTAGGAGAGGCCTCCTTGGATGTACCGCGAATAGGAGAAACTGTCATCCCTGTTCTCTTATACGCGGATGATGGCGTCCTTTTGGCTCGCTCTGGGGTGGGATTGAAAAAATTATTGGATACCTTTGGCAATTTTATGGAGACTTTGGATTTAAAGATAAATAAAAAAAAATCTCAGATCATGATTGTAGGGGATTACAGTAGAAAGAAGAAAACAAATTATTTCTTCTGCCGTGGTGAAGAGGTTAAGAGGGTGCCCATTTTTATTTACTTAGGGGTCCGCTTTGATGAAAGAGGGACCTGGGGCCCTTAGCAGAAGTACAAAAGTAACGCGATTGCCAGATACACTTCAGCCCTTACGGGATTTGCAAAGCGACTGGGTGCTAGACCAATGGAGGCAATTACAAAAGTGTATAAATCCAAATGTTTAGCAATAGCTACATACGGCTCCACAATCTGGGGTTATACCCCACAAGATAGGATTCAAGTGGTTGAAAACAAATTCTTAAGATATTTGTTATCAGTGCCACAGTCCACCCCTACTTTTTCTATCCCTACAGAGTTGGGGTTGGGATATGTTACAGACCTTTTGAAAATCGCCCCATTGATCTGTTGGCTTAAGACCTGGCTTAACCAGGAAATTTCATTGAACTACTTGATCCTAAAAGATTGTTTAGCTCTGGACAGAGCCAGTAGGATCCCATGGTTGGCTTACATTAAATCAACTTTTATAAAACTTGGGCGACCTGAACTTTTTTCCTCCCCCGATTGTATCAAGAGAGAGGATGTGAGTTAGACAAAAATAGCCTTGTTAAATTTATTTATTTATTTATAAAAACATTTATAGAGCGCGAACGAAGGCCCTTGGGCATCTCGGCGCTAAGAATCTCTGTTCACACTAGAGAGGGAGGAGCAGGAAATGAAAAAACCCATCGTAAAAGCGAACTATGTACTAGTAACCTCTCCTGGTCTAGAGCCCTACCTTAATTTAGTAACAAGACCCTACCATCGGTATCTTTTAACTAGATTTCGTTTTAATCTAATCCATTTTACATTGGGCTTCTTCCCAACATGGGGCACTCCGGAAAACTCTAACCCCTGCAAGTGTGACAATTTTTCTGCACAAGACACTTTACATTTTATTATGTTTTGTGAGCACTACTTAGAGATTAGGATAAAATATTTGTTGCCTAATCTGAGGGAGGTGGGTTTTACACAGGTTAGGCCTGCCCTTCTTTATTTACAAATGCTAAGTAGTGCCCGTTTTACTTTTCATTTCCCAAGCTTTTTAGTAGCCGGTGTGCGGATTAACAAGATGAGTTTATGTACCCCGAATACCCCTGCCTGATATTAAATCTATTAGAGGGTGATCATAAGAATTATTACAAGAACTATTTATTACACTGCCCCTTGTTTGAGACGTATTTAGATGAATTTTAAGAATTTAAAATTTTTTAAATGTTAAATGGATGTTGTTTATTTGATATGAATTGTTTGTACCTGTCTCTTTTTATGATTTTAAATAATCGAATAAAAGTGTTTTGACTGACTGACTGACTTTGTTGGATAGTGGAGGGGTAAAACTTACTATTCCCACTCCAGTGAGTGTAACAGCAGGGAAAGCGTTGGACAGCGGAGGGTTAAAAATGACTATTCACACTACAGTGAGTGTAACAGTAGGGAAGGTGTAGGATAGCGGAGGGGTAAAATTTACTATTCCCACTCCAGTGAGTGCAACAGTAGAGAAAGTGTTGGATAGTGGAGGGTTCAAAAATACCACTCCCACTCCAGTGAGTTTAACAGTAGGGAAAGTGTTGGATAGCATAGGGGTAAAAGTTACTATTCCCACACTAGTAAGTGCAACAGTACATAAAGTGTTGGATAGCAGAGGGGTAAAAATGACTACTCCCATTCCAGTGAGTGCAACAGTAGGAAAAGTGTTGGATTGCGGTGGAGTAACAATTAATATTCTCACTACGTGTGTTCAAAATTAAAAACAAATAAAATATTAACAACAAAAATATTTAAAAAACAAAATAAATTTAAATATATATAAATATGTTAAAAATGTAAATACAAATACATTTAATATCAAAGAAATGTTTTAAAACATAGTATAATGTTAACTACATATGACAAATAGCTACATATATCATATTAAATAAAATAGAAAATAATTTCCAAACAAAAAAATTGTTGTAATAAAAAATTATATAGAAACAAAAACATTAATTATTACATAAATTTACTTTTTTGAATTCCTACACTATAACACGACACAACTCACAACCCACATCTAATTTTTTGTTAACGTACTTCCTTGATTAACATAATTAATTACACAATTAAAACTTATTTTCAATTAAAAAACTAATAGTATTTAACAACTAATTATAAAAAATGAATTTACTCCCAACACTGTACCAGTAAAACACACAACATATAAACAAATACCCTAATTAAATATCAATTAATTAATATTAATGACCAACTAACTATTAATTAATTAAACATAAATTACTTCCCACCTTTTACCCCTAAAAACCCCGCAACACACACCTAAAATGAATTACACAATTTCCATTATTAATTTTCAATCAATTATTTAATATAAATTAACAACCAATTATTAATTAATCAAAAACGACTTCCCACCCTTTACCCCTAAAAACCCCACAACCCGCACCTAAAACAAATTACACAATTACCATCATTAATTACCAATTGATTAATTAATTTTAATTAACAACCAATTAATTAATTACAAATAAATTACTTCCCACAATTAATACTATAAAATCTCAAATAAATAAATATTAATAAATAAAAAAATAATCAATAAATTATTATAATTAAACTACTTCCTAGCCTATTATCCTATAAACCCACAACCCGCTACTGAACTAAAAAGCGCAAAATGTACTTAAAATAAAATGAATAACTACTACAAATGTAACACATATAATAAAAACAATAAATAATACTTATACAAGAAAACATACATCACATACATTTAAAATATAAACTAAAATACATAACCTTAACTAAAAAATCGATATTTGAAACAACTAAGGGGCATATTACCAAGCAATAGCGATAATTATCGCTATTGCTTGGTTAGAGACAAAAATTTACCGCTGAGCTGCGGCGATTTTTATCGCAGATAAACCTTGGTATTAACAAGGTTTATCGCAAATGCGATAAAAATCGGCCGCAATGCATGAATATCGCTGAAAAGTCAGCGACGTTCATGCATTACCGAGCTAATGCTCTTAGCCATGTTATCCACCTCCCATTGGATAACATGGCTAAGAACTGCTCAGGGCAGGTGTTAGCTTTTGGAGATATTCGCGTTTAGCGCGAATATCTCCAAAAGTTGGTAATAGGAGATAGCGATGTTAGCGACTGTTTCCAGTCGCTAACATCTTGGCACGCCCACTTTGCATGTCATTAGTGATAATTATCATTGACATGCAAAGTGGGGCCCAAGATGGTCGCTATCTCCTACTAGCTGTCGCTAACTGGTGTTAGCGACAGCTAGGTAATAGGGAGATAATTTTATCTCCGCTTTCTTGGCCTTTAAAGCCAAAAAAGCAGAGATAAACCCCCTTGATAATATGCCCCTATATTTTTGCAAACAATATTAATGACTATTTTTGAAAAAGATATTTCTTACCTTATATTTGATATTCTTGACCACAATATTCTTGCTGTCGATATTTCTGTGTCACGGTATTTCCAACTGGATATTTGTGTAAGTCGATATTGTCAACTCAATATTCTGTCTGAATATCAGCCGTTCACTGTAAATATTTTGCACTCTTAAATGTGCCAGTTTTAGTGAGAAGGTGCTTTGCAGTAGATGTTTATTAATGGTTACACGTTTCGATCCTGTCTGCATTCTGAATTCTGGGGTATATAAGGAGGTGAATCTACTAGTTTGAGAACTGCAATCTAGAACACAAGAGGGGCATGGAGGAGAGGGTCGGAGTATCACTGTGGGAATGAGGTGTGGAGGGAGAAATCAACATAAAAAGCAGGAAAATATATAAGGAAAGATGGAAAGGGACATGGGCAAAAGGACAGATATCGATCATATGAAGAGAATGAAAACAAGCACTGAAAACTTCAATAGTTCTTTCTTTAATGTGCTGATGCATCTAAACATAGCAATTAACACATTTTGGTTATATGCATTGCATGCTCAAATATTTAAACTTGTCCTATTGGCTTTGCCTCTTGTGAGTATGAAAGTAGCAAGAAAAGGACTGCTTTCCGCATCGAATGCATATTTAAAGAATGAATGTTACAGTGTGATTATTGAGTGAACTTTCAGATGTAAAATAGTCTGTCATGCATTGCAATGGAAGCACTTCCTGGAAGGCGGAATGATACACCAAATAGCCAACATCATGGAGTTGAGAAGGTGATGGGTGGAGAAAAGCCTACTCTATGCATATTGTAAAAAATTGGTAACAATACTTCTTTCAGACACCTGCACTTTCAAACCAGACTTAAAAGGTAACAGAAGAAGGAGGAGAAAAGGAAGATGTCAATGAAGAAGCAGGGGAAAAAATGGGCAAGAAGGTGGTGAAGGTAATGAAAATATGAAAGGATAAGGGTGGTTAACATCCATAAAACAAGAGACAGGAGAGGAGACAGGATAGAAAGATGTGGTGAAAAACAAAACAGAAAAAAAGGGCACAGGATGACAAATGGAAGGTTAAGTAAAGGGAGAGAAAGGAAATTAGAGAGGTAGAGGCAAAGGGACAGGGCAGTACAGAGGAACAAATCATTTAAGAAAAATAATTAAAAAAGAGAAGCCAAGGGAGCAAGAGAAACAGGATGACAATGCGAGAGCACCAGACATCCCAAAATGCAATAATGTGTTCCTTGCTAAAGTATTTGGTGAACGTATTGTTTATCTAATTATTTTTGACAGGACGAACAACAGTGTCAATCTCACTCAAACCAAAATCAGCCATGGCAAAAATGAAACTAGCCCACACTTTAGGAGGCAGAGACTAGAAGAAAGCCATTGTGGTATGGTTGGGTTATGGCAATCCACTCTACACTGAAAGTTGCTGCTCGTGGAAGAAATGCCAGAGTGGCGCAATACTGATTGGTATATACAAGCCAAAGAACTTAAACCTATTTTGACTTGTACTTGTGTAGCCTGTTTATTTACATAGTTTTACATTAAAGCCTGACCTCTTCAGCTGTGTCTATAAAATTTACTTTTTGACCTGAATTTTTGTCCTCGAGTTAACCCTTTGTCCCGAATATTTACAGTCACCGTCTGGAATTTACCTCCATGCCAAGCGGTCACCCTAAGTAGAACTGGAATTCATTGAAGTGGGCCAGTCTAAGTTGTCGCTAAAAAAGAGAAAGGGGTCCAACACACAAAAGGGACAGGACACCACTAAGACACTGGGTCTAAAATAAACTCCCTTTGGGGTATTTATTCAGCATTCCAATCAGACTCTCACACCACAAACTCCACTCAATTGTCACCGGATCAATTTTACAGTTGCCAGAAAATCAAGTATTAAGAATATATTTATTAGGTTAGTTAAAAAAAATAGACATATACTTCATTCGTCATTAATATTCATAAAACAATTTTTTTGCACTCAAATGCAACAAGATTAAACTTACATACACAGTGTAAAAAGATCAATGTCCATTGCAAAACAATCAAGTTACAGTCAATTAATGATTCATCTCATAGTCCTATGTGTATTTTGCACATCAAACTATAAACATAATAGGAACTTTTTTTCAACAAGTAAGCCAAAAAGCTCTGCGTTTCGGAGGCATACACAGGTCCAACCTCGTTCTTCAGGCTTGCTACTAATCTGTTCCGATACTGTTATCAAAGTATACATAGGTCGATATTCATTGTAAAAGTCTCCTTTTCCGATACGCAATATAATATAAACAAATCCCGCTACTGCTTTAATGTTAGGAGGGGACACGTCTCCACTCTATAGAGATTCATAATTAAAATGACAAACGGGCCTGTCCATGAATATTTCTGGGTTGTCCACTCTTCTCGCTTGGTGCAGTATGAATATCCTGCATATGAAACGATAAAATCCACACTGTATTAGTCAATGTGAACAAAACTTGAATTTATCCTTTTTTCTTTTCGTTGTCATTATGTTTTATGGCTGAGATACCTTGACAGTCATAAATCAAATCGTTTTCGGAGTTGATTGTGCTTGCCAAAAAAGTTAAGAAAACCAGCATACCTGTCATTGAGTGAGAACACCCACATTCTGAGCAGATTTCCTCAAATGTAGGATAGAGCCATACTGGTATAATATTTTGTATGATTTAATCCATTTACTACTAATGTGTAAATTTATGTTTCGTTTTGTTAATAACAAGCATGCGTTTACATTTGTACAGGAAACAATTTAACAACCGAGGTTCAACTTAGGGGTAGTATATACTTTTGTGACTAGGGCTCATAGGCCCTCTATACAACTGGTCCATTATTTGCAACTGATGGGAGTTAGTACATGTTTTAATAAATGGATCAGGAATTACTATAGATAAGGGAATACTACATTGTGCATTCCAGGTATTTACCAATTCACGTCACCAGATCTCAGCTGCGTTTTCTCAAATGTTTGGCAAACACATTCCAACCCTGGATATAGCATGCTTCTAAAGTGTAGCACTAACCTCTTCATTTATGGCATTTTTGTGAAGGGCAGTGCAGCAAGGCACCCCTTGCTGCGCTGCCCTACGCCAAAGTGAAAGGGCAAGAATGCACTGTATTTAGGCAACATGGTGCATTCCTATCCTTTCTCCCTGCGCTTGCGCTGTTTCAACAGCCTAGCGCCAACGTAGGCAGCCGTGCACCATGGTGCAAGAGTGCCTCTGTGGCATGCAGGATTGTTTTTATACAGGAAGGGACACCTTCCTGCACAAAACCAATCCTAATAGAGGGGTTTACCTCTTTCTATGTGTGCTGCACAATGCAGCACCCATAGAAATAGGAAACAAACTAGGAGAAATAAACATATTTCTCCTTGTTATGCCTCACCACAAGAGGCATACAGGTTTGGCACTTCCCCAGGTTTACATGATTTTGTAAATCTGGGGCAGCATCAAAATCCATGGTTGTTGCTTGGGGAAACACATCGCAATACCCATAGAACGTCTCCTGGGTGCAGAGTAAGGTAACACAGTGATTTGCACTGCTTTGCCTTACTCAAGATTTGAGGCCACTCAAAGCCACCCAGGGTGGCTTTGTGTGGCTTCATAAATCGGACTGGAGCTCTGCGTCACACATGTACCAAGTAAGGCAGGGCTCTCATAAATAAGGCCCTAAGGGCTAGATGTAGGTAATTCTATTTTACCACTTCTTAAATACCGAATTTTACCGATTCGGTATTTAAGAAGTGGTATAATAGAGGGGGGGATGTAGGTATTTCAGAATCGGTAAATACCGAATCGTTAAGATTCGGTATTTACCGACTCCGTAAATACAGATTCGGTAATGCCCATTGATTCCTATGGGCATTAAAGCCCATAGGAATCAATGGGCAAGACCGATTAAATACCGATTCCAGCAAGGGTGCAGGGGGTGTCACTTTGACACCCTCTAGCACCCCAAATACAGGCATGTGCGCCATGTGGCACACAGACATGCCCTAAGGGCATGTCTGTCTGTCACATGGCATAGGTGTGCATGCACAGATGTGCATGCACACCTGAATTCGGTATTTTACCACACAATAGGATTGTGTGGTAAAATACCGAATTCTGAAGGCCTGTAGCACTGTAAACAGTGCTACCTACATCTTGGATTTACCGAATCGGTAAAATTACCGAATCTGTAAAATGATGCCCCTACATCGCAAATACCCATTTACCGGTCGGTAACGGCCGAAATCGGCCGTTACCGGTCGGTAAATGGCCTCCTACATCTGGCCCTAAGTTCCTATCTATGATGGCAATGGAAGGAGCACTCTAAAACTGATGGGAGCGTACAATAAAGCGGTGCTGCATAGACTGCAGATGGTTCAACATGCTGCAGCTCGTCTGGTTTTACGCTGGCCGAAAAGATCATCTGCTTCGGCGGCACTAAAAACTCTACATTGGCTGCCCATTCATAAGCGGGTACTTTTTAAGATTCTTGTGATCGCCTTTAGAGCCTTTCAGTCTCAAGGCCCTAGATATCTTTTGAGGGGATTTCAACGCTATATGCCAACACGCTGTTTGAGGTCTGCCAATCAAAACCTTTTAGTTGTTCCTAGATTTAGATTAGCCACTAAGGGAGGGAAGTCTCTCTTTGTGCTAGGATCAAAAGCCTGGAATAAACTGCCAGCACAGCTCCGTTGTATAGTCAAGGAGACTGACTTCAGAAAATCATTGAAAACATGGATCTTCTCGCTCTCAGACATAGCCTGCAGAGCATTGGTGTAATAATTGTACAGTGTGTTACTGCCTTCTGTCTACCAACTCATTTTTCATCAGGGTTGGGTGTGGAGCGCCAAGATGCTCCCCGGAGCGATAGTTGCGCTATAAAAATGTGTGCTTACATTACATTACATTACATTACATTACATTACAAGAAGGGGTTTCTCTTTGGCGGGAAATATTTTTCCTGTGAAGAAACAAAAATATGTTCGCAAATGAAAGAGGGAAATTACAGCAAGAATTAATTGCAGTAACATTGATTTCTGCAGTAATGTGATAACTCTACGGAGTTTCTCAGGATTCCTTTCAAGTGTGTGCATCCCAGAATTGCCAATACCAGCGGTATTGGTAATTACTGGAGGTGGGAATATTGGACCGGATGTAATAAAGTTCGTGGTGCTCTTGGCAGGCAACCTGACGTGACAAAGTGTGCTACTTTTTTATTTTTCCCACTTTCAAACACTGAACGAATAATAATGTCTGATAAAAATTGCCTCACAGTGTCTGGACGGCGTTTTGGATCTGACACTCAGTGGTTTAAAAACGACTAAAAATAATGTGGGCGGGTCCGGCCTCCGCTCCATGCACCGGGAGCTCCTCGTCCTAGAAAAAAAAGCAAACAAGAAACATCCAGATGAATTATTGTTAATATGTTATTTCAGACACAAAGATAGCCGGCTGACAGCTCCTTTTCAAATCCCAAGCCAGAGTGACGTCTCCAGGCGGGACCCCGAGAAGCATGTTGGCAAGTTTGTGACTGATGTTGCTTGCGTCAGATCGCATCAGCGTCAGCCGCTGGTGCTGAAAGATGAGACCGCTCGGGGCTGGCTGGCCCTGCCTGCTGCGGAGAAGGCTGGTCCCGGATTTTAGCACAAGACATGCTTTGCATCCAGGCCTACCTTGTTGTCACAAAACCCGTACCACAGACTTCCGGCAGATGACGCAGTGACGGGTGCAGAGAGATTTGGGCCGAGACGGCCGCTGGAGGAGACAGGCACGCGCATGTGGGCAGATTTTCTAATGACTAGCTCTCTCTTTTTTATCAAAAGAATAGCTATGCATCAGAACAGCGTGCCCTCCGTCCTGCTCTCTTACTCCCCTTTTCCTTGCCAGTTTGTCTCAGATCTTTCTTAACATCTCTCCTCCATTATTTCCCCGTCTCGATTTCCACCGCACCGTCCTTGGCGCTTGTTTTTCATCTTGGCGACCTCTCACATCCCGGACCCTTCACGCGCGCCTCTCTGCCTCTCATATCCCGCTCTCATCTTCGCCAATTGCACGCGCATCAGCTTTCCTTTCTGGCCCTCGTGCCCTCCTGTACTATCAGTGTCAAGCGAGCATCAGGCCCGATTCTGCTGCTCCCCTCTGGCGTTCTCCTCTCGCCCAGTGAACTGGACCCCAGGCCTCTCCATCTCCTGTTTGTCTTCCTTGCCTTTCAAATCATTTAGACACGAATAACTTCTTGTTCACCACTCCTCCTCCGTCTCCACTTTTCCAATAACAAAGACCTCGGGGTTTTCTTAGCTCTGCCTTTCGATTTCTTTTCAGATCCCACAGACAACTGGCCTTCCTTTCTCCACTTGCCTTCCTTCTTTTCTCTCAAACATCAGGCTCTTTCTCTCGAACCGCCTTTCCTCTGAATCACATATTTATAAATTAAGATTATGGGGGAGAGTTACAATTTTTTCACGTAGCGCACTGCAGCAGACGCAAATGCTGCGTTGCGTGAAAAAGATATAGGAGGAGAGCACCCAATTTACTAAAATAAGTCACTCTACTCCCCTCTCCCTTTGCTGAAATCAGAACCGTGCCCCACGAAGGGGGATTTGTGCCATGGTGCAAGGGTGTTTCCATGAGTCTAGCATGGGTGTTGTACTGGAAGGGTATCCTTTCAGGACAAAATACTATGCTTAGACTGACGGGGGAGCCTTTTCCAACCTTGTATGCATGCCGTACAGTGCAGCACACATTCGAAGTCGGAAAAGGAAAGAGACATGAAAGCATTTCTCCTTCCTTGCGCCTACTTCAAAAAGGCTCCGTTTTCTCATGCTAAACCCTGTCTACTTTATTTAGTAAATTGGGTTTAGCATCAGAAACCTTGGGAATGCCCATGCTCCACCCACGGGATGCCCCCTTGGCTCTTACTAATGCAAAGCAGCGCTATGCGCTGCATTAATTTTTTTTTTTAATTATTGAAACACAGCAGTACATGAATTCTGCAATGACATCACGACCTTATTAAGAATACGCACATCAATAGGCATCAAGCATGAGAACATATGATGACACATTGTACATTATACAGGTTCGGGGTATTTCACAGCCTTGTCATCACCCAGTTACTTGCGTTCTTCGCCCATACACATCTCCCGGAACAACAATGGCCATGGGTCAGCTATCCCAGTGAGCCCCGGCCCATTCCGACTACGAGCACCCTCCTATCTCATATAATCTTTACCTAAAGTGGCTTGCTGGTTATCCATGTCTCACCCCGAGATGTGTGGCCCCTCCTCACACCCCCCCCTGCCTCCTCCGTCCCTTTACCCACAAGGTATGTTTGAAACATGCCCCAATGGCTTTTAGGGTGACTCTGCGGAGGAAAAAGCTCATTGTATACATCCGACTGAGTGTTACAGTAGGTCATATCCACAGGCCACTCAGTAAGGAATCATCCCCCTGGCCCAGCACATCGATATCCGGCGCTTGGCCAATAGGAGCCCTCTGGCCACCAGGGTTCTGGCTGATTTATCCACTCCTTTGTCAAATCCCAGAAGAGCCAGCACGGGGCCAGCTTTCAAAGGGGAACCAGTAATCACACTCATCTCTTGGAATACCACTCCCTAGAGCACTTCCGCCTCTGCGTAATACAATACCACATGCATAAAATCTGCTACATCTATGTGGCAACTCAGGCATTCCACGGTGTCTCCTAACCCATATCTGTGAAGTCTTTCTGGGGTATAGTATACACGATTTACATATTTAAAATGTATGAGCCTGTGTTGCCCATTCAGCAATAGCGATTTGGTCAGGGAGAAACAGTTTCTCCACTTGTTATCAACTATGGCCTTGCCGAGGTCGTTCTGCCACTCCTGTCTCATCCGTGTGACGCCGGGTCTGCGCGCTTCTTGTACTAGTGCGTAAATCTTCATAACTAGTCTGGCTGGGGTGTTTGTATTAGAAGTGACAAGGCAGGGAGGGCAGAGAGTATCTGCTTAGTGTCTCTGAAGAATTCCCTCTGGGTGTGACGAAATCTGAAATATTGAAAGCGGGACAGAGGTTTTCGCGCTCTCTATCTTGAAAAGCGTCCCAGTCCTTTACCTTCCCCTCTTGGAATAACTCCCCTATCTCTTTGACCCACAAATTGTATAATACAGATACTACGCCTTTCTCCCAACACGGCAGGAACCAGTGGCACCACTCCCTTGGGATATGGGGGGTGTATAGTAAGGAGCCAGCCTGTTTCTTGAGTAGTAGTCTCCAAGCATGTATTACAGTGTTAAGTGAGTTGAAAATACCATGACATTGTGACGAGTCGTGGAACAGCGTCTTGGGGTAGTGCGAGTTGTTAAGCAGCATCATGTTCTATATACAGATGAGGCAAATCTTGTGGGCCATGTAACCAGTGGAACGCCGCCAAACCCTCCGCCGCTCTATAGTATAGTTTCAAGTCGGGGGCATTTCATATTAGTAAATCTCCCCCTACGTATATAGTGAGGACGTACCAAATTGAAATAGAGAGCTTTACATGAAAGAGACTGATACATATTTGAGCCAAAATGCGAAAAATATTACTTCAGGGGGAATAAATGAACCAAGAGCTCCTCCAGGAGCAAGCGCCTATATAAACGGGATAGAGTGGCAAAGAGGAGGCACTGTATGCATGGAAAAAAAAAACAATATATACCTGTTTGCTTAACAGTGAATTTAGGCAAAGCAATGAGCGTAAAGTTAAATGCAAAGGACTACGTTAAAAAAACAAATTTAATACCAAGGGGTTGTCTTGGAGTCTGGAACGCCAACGAAAGCCTGAAAGCGTGAGCGTTTCTGAATGGAAGAATGTTTAGTGATGATGTTACATGTGGAGGGAGAGTGTTGCAGATGGAAGTGGCTACACTAGAAAAGAATTGCCGCAGAGCTTCAGAAGTCTGAAATGTAGGAGTTTCTAAAGGACAACGATTCTTGCTCCTGGAATGTCTTGATTAACCCGAAATGTCCAGGAGAGGGGCAAGATAGCTTGGTCTTCCATTGTGGATGGCTTTGTATGTGAGAGAGAAGATACACTTTATCCCAGCTTCATTTTGTAGACGAACAGCAGCTAGTAAAGATCCCATAAAACTGGAGTGGTGAGATCATATTTGCTTCTCTCAACAAGTAAACAGGCGGTGGAATGGAGTACAGCATTTATGGGTAGTAGGGTGTTTGATGGGAGGCCTTCTAGGATGACTTTTCATGCATCAGTTGTAGAAATGATTAGGGCAAAGGCTGCAAACTTGAGTTGGTTGTACCTTTTTAATTCAGGCAGGTGGAAATTCACAGTCTGGTTGCATGGATGTAGAGCTGTCAATCCAAAAACATAGTAATTTGCAAGAAGATGCAAAGAACAGAATGGCTGGGTGACAGTTGTGCACAGTTGGGAAACAGTAAGTTGAGTCCACTAAATTATAGCTCAAAGGATAGGGTGACCGCCATTCACCATTCACCAGATGGCGTGGGAAACCAAACCATTACGTCAAACACAAGATATATCCTGAGCTCAAATTTCCAGTAAAAAGTTCTTAAAGACAAGATCTTCTCAAACTTCTTCTTTATTTCAAAATATTTCTTCAGAACAAAAGGTCTAGCCGCTAACACGTGTTTCGTCCTGTGTGGAGTAAGCCAAGGACTTCCTCTGGGCTATTCACCATAAATACTGTTTAATCAAAAGGTAAGTCTTTCAAGCATCCAATAGTTTCTATCTTATTCCAAAACCGGACGTAAATGTTTGTCCTCTTCCAACAGTCCGTTCCAGTAGTCAGTCATATATCAGTAAACCAGTCCATGCAGAATAATTCGTAACGGCAAGTAGATTGCGAAAAGTAGACGAAAAAGCAGCAGCGGCAGATACATAGTGGACCTGCCACTGAGCGTGGGATAACCGAGGCTGCGCTGGAGTGGACCTGGTGCCTGAGTCTGGGCCTGCTTCCCCTGGCACTGCCTAGAACACTGCTTCTTCCCGTTCTGGGATCAGGAGCGGATGGTCGTCCTGAGTGGTGCAGGGTGCCAGACGGGGCGCAGTGGCCTTTGTTTTCCTGACCAGTGTGCTTGGTCCGGCAAGGCCCCCCTCCGGGTTTCCTGAGATGCAGAGTCTTCTGTGAGGGCCCTGTGGAAGACTGTTGACTTCATCTGGAGTCCCATAGGCAGTGCCACACACTGGAGGACGGCTGGGTGGCTATTGGTGGCTGTCACATGCTCTGGCAGCGGCTGCTGCATTTGATCACCAGTATTTAGGTATTCACAGTATTCACAATTGGGAAGAGCACATTGTTTAATGTAATCAGCTAACATAAAAGCCAATTCCAGTACTCTTTCTTTATTCTTAATTAATGAGACAACAAAACAGACAACATGATTTGTTCCTTCTGGTTATGGAACTTCTTCATGGCTGTAAACAGAATAAAAACAGCATAATTTCTATGCTAAAATATGCCTAAAAATAATAAACACACAAAAAAGTAATCATATTTCCTGAAAAGGAAAATATAACAATCCTCTCACATTGAGCGACATCACAGATGATTTGTGTATAATTAAGGTATACTACTTACAGGATTAACACCGATAATTATTCTCCTCAATCCCAATATGATATACTATAACAAAGGTCAGTCGTGAATTCATATACTGATGGAGTTTGCCCAACTTTTATTTAAAAAAAAATCAGAACACTTATTAGGTCATGCCTATTTCTACCTTACAAGCTACTCATCATGTGAAATGAATAATAAAATGATAATGAATTTAAGAAAAACATACAGAATGAACATCAATTCGAACTGCTGATACAGTAATTCCTGTCCCTATTTGCGGTCACATGGTAATGAAGCTGTCATAGATACATGACATTGATGTAAAGTATTTCACTCATATGATCCACTTTAGAAAGAAGTGAAGGGTGTACAAATATGAAATAACATCATGTGTTCACATAACATTTGTAATGAAATCCAATATCTAAGCCTGTGGTATAAAAAAGGAAAGGGGGTACCATGTTGCAAATTACGTTTTGGGCTACTCAGCCTATATTGTATTGTAAATGCATTCATATAGCGCTATCTCCCTCTGACGAGGCGTCATAGCGCCTTTTGGCGGGTAGCACGCAACTTCGGAACCCAAAAAGGATTAGGGGTCGCTTAGTATAGTGAAATGTGACTGGTAGACATGAAAGTCTGTAAGTTGGATTGAAAAGGATAATGGGGGGATAGAAGAGGGATGAGTCTCGAAATATCAGCGATGGGCAGAACATCCGGTATAGGAATGATAGCACTCACTCATATGCTTTATTATTTTATGAATCTCTCCTTGATCCTAACTACCTCGCTCCTATTTAAAAGAGCTAGATCCAATCATAAATGGGCTGATTTGAGCTGGCGGGCACCACAGAGTATCTCTTAAGACATTGCAGCTTTCGGTAGAGGCAAGGGGACCTGGCCTTCGCAAGTTAGAAAAATATTATTTAGCATCCCAACTGCAGTGGTTAAGCAGATATCTTGATGGCCACAAACGGATTGAAACTGGACTGCAAGGGGTCAGTTTCACTGACAGCACTTTGCCAATATTAATGCACTTTAACAAATGCCACAACACCAAGACCACATTTGCACGTGCATTTCAGTTGGACTTGGCCCTTTTTGCAGGGTCATCCCTGAACTTTTTGCCTGCCTCCTGGTATTTTTTCTTACCTGGTGTTGGTGGTCTTAGGACTCTGGGCACTTTATCACTGCTGCCCAGTGTAAAGTGCATGTGCTGTCTACGGTAAACGTGGTAAGGTTGGTCTACACCTGTTTGTCGTATTTAATTTACCTATCAGTCCATTGTAAAGTGGTATCTCAGATACCCAGGGCAAGTACATTAAATGCTACTAGTGGGCTTGCAGCGCTGCTTGCACCACCCACCAAAGTAGCCTTTCAAACCTGTCTCAGGCCTCTGCCATTGCAGGGCCCACGTGCACAGTTTACTGCTGCTGTGACGTGACACATAAAGTGGGTGCCATGTCTGTGACTCCCCTTTTACTACATATCAGTCACCCCTAAGGTAGGCCCTAGCTAGCCCTATGGGCTGGGTGCAATGTAGGTAAAGGTAGAACATGTGCCTTAACTGTGTGGCATGTCCTGGTAGTGACAAACAGCCAATTTGGTTTCTCAATACTGTGAGACTACCCTCTCATAGGAATGCATTGGGGATTCCCTGATATGTGTTTCAGTGGTAATTCCTGATCTGAGAGGAGTAGCGTGATCAAGTTTGGTATGTTTGGAAGAGTGGTAATAAATACTGCGTAATGGTGTGCGGAGATTTATTATCACTATTTTAGAAATGCCACTTTTAGAAGTGGGAATTTCTGTGTGCTATGTGTCTTTGTGCCTGCCCAATGTGTAGTGCATGTCTGGCTCTGGAGTGACAGGGGCTGGGAGGTGCAGTGGTTCCAGAGGGGCTGGGCGAGTCAGCTCTAGACTGAATGGGCCTGATCTGTATTTGGAGTGGTGGGTGGAGTAGCACCTGGGCCTGAATAGGACTGTGCCTGCAATACACAATGCTGGCTCTGCCCCCTGTGGTGTGTCTGGGGCCAGAGCCTACACTGACAATGGGGAGTGCTGTACACTTGTGAAGTGCCTCCCAGAACTGGTTTCGACTAAGTCCATTGCCCTTTGTAAGGGCAGAACAAAGACTAAGCGTGGTATAAATATTGGGGCTGTGACCCCATGTATGTTGTTGGTTACTAACTTGGACTTGAAGGAGCACTCTGCCAGGCGGAACCGCTGTGGGACCCAGCTGCTGCCTGGAGGGGCTAGTGGAGTTGCCCTCTGTTGGGAGGCCCTACGAGCTGGCCTGCATGTGCCCAGCTCTGTCCTGCGTAGTTCGTGTTTGGGCTGGCACCGGGCTGAACACTTTGACTTTTGTTGCCCTCTCAACGGGCGCTTTCCCTCCTCCTTGAGGCCAGGGCGTTTTCCCTTCAACGAGCGCAGTGTGTTGCAGCCGGTTTGTGGCAGGCACGTGGTGGGGGCTGAAATGGGTGCTAGGCCCGAGACGTGGGCTCACTCACTAGAGGTGCAAGAAGCACCACGGGAGCCTACCCCGCTTTGTAGTGCCAGGAGGAAGTTGCAGCTCATTGCTGCTGCCACTGGGAAGTCAGGAAAAGACTGCCTGGTTGTGGGTGGGGCAGGCAGGAGAGCCAGAGCCTGGCGGGCATCTGTTGTCTCACGAGATGGAAGTCAGGCAAGAACAAAGTCTGGAGGTGGTCGGGCTTTTCATCCAGGGAGCCCGGTCGTGCCCACGCATGAGGAGGAAGAGTGCCCCGTGTGGTTCGCAGCCAGAGAAAAGAATACGGAGGTGGAGCCCAAGTCGACCAGGTCTCAAAGGCCGGGGTCGGAGCACCACCAGTGACCGCCTTAAACTGGGAGCACATGACCGCTGTTGGATGCGGATGGCAGCACCTTATCCCGCTCACCCCCCCCCCCCCAAGGAGTGGTGAATGGGGATGAGCCTCTTTTTGCTTAGTTGTGCCTGATCCGCGGCCGCAGCTGTGAAACGCTCTGCATTGTAGCAGCTGTGCTGCATGGTTGCATACATCTGCACCCATATTGGATGTTGGGGGCATTTGGACAGGGCGGGACCTCGACGGAGGCCCCCAGGTCTCACAGGGGGAAGGGTTCCCACAGAATTGCTGCATTCCCTGGAGGGCAGGCGAATGAGGGCGCAGTAGCCCACGGGCATTCCCACAGTCCTGGTTGAAGGAGGGCAGAAGGCCCAGAAACCTACCAGGAAGGAAGCAGGATATTGAGCAGCAGCTCAGAGGAGGGTACAGTGAAAGTGTCATGGAGATTATTTGCAGTAATGTTAGAGAGCTGCTGCTGTGTTACAATACTGAAAAAACATGTCACTATCCCTGAATATTAGATGTAAGCACTTTAAGAGATTGGATGGGCACTGTCAGACACCTGGCCAAAGAGGGCATTAAATTGCTGAAACTGGATCCTAAATTCAAAGCTGTTCTGAACAGGGTCTCCAAAATACGTTTGCCCCAGGGCCCCCAAAATCCTTAAGATGTCCCTGTCCACACACCCAAAACATGTTAAAATGGCTGGGAAGTGTATAGATCTAGCTCTGCTATTGGCTTGTTTCAATATCACTGTGAACTTGAAAAACTCCAATCCACTCCTAAAAGCGGCAACGCATTGGCATAAAATTGCTGCACATTGAAAGTGGGCATTTACACAGAGAAGAGAGTGCTGTACTAAGAAAGCACGCACACCCTGGTGTTGTCAAAGCAATATATTCCTCCTCAGCCAGTAACAACACATGCCTCTATATTGTAAGAGGGAGATCACACGCGTTATATGGAATTTGTTTTCAAAACGAGAGCCCTGTCTTATCACATACGAAGCTGACAACATTTTAGGTACCACGTGCAATCTCATCAAGCAGAAAGGACTGAAGTCCAGGCTGCCTGTCAAATCTCTCTAACATGCCCACCCAATGGCAAGCACAAATGAGGCCACTGGTATGAAATTGATAAGATATCTGTGCAGAAAGTGGTAACATTTGAAGCCGAATTTAAGTGCCCTCACTTCCACCTATGTCATTTTAATTTCGGTTCCGAACGCCAGTGCAGTGTGCAGCACAAAAAATTGGGGTTAGCAGCATAACTGTTTATACTTATATTTCCTTTTGGGACCACGAGGCATGCACATCTGGCTACAACAACACTATGTGAGAGGATGACATCAGGTTTGATGATAATCCGGGAATACGGATTTAGGGTCTCCTCACAGAGCAAGCTCCACCTTATAGGGTGGTGGCAAGCAAATAGGGTGCAGTGACGCATAGAAGACATACTTACATGGTCCTGATGAAGCTGCCTAATATATGCTTTTAACATTTGCACACTCATACCCCAATAAAGATGTAGGTGTATTGTATTGTAATTGCATTTATAGAGCGCTTACTTCCCCTGCCGAGGTGTCATTGTATTGTATTGTAAGTGCATTTATATAGCGCTTACTACCCCTGATGAGACGTCATTGCGCTTTTTCGGCAAGTAGCACGCTACTCCGGAACCCATAAAAGATTAGTTGTAAATTAGTATAGTAAAAATATGAACGTAATTTGAGCAGTGGCTATGTTAGTCAGTTATTTGGATTGAGAAGGCTAGTGGGGGGATAGAAAATGGAAACAGTTTGCATTTATATTGCACTTGCTACTCCTGATGAGGTGTTGAAGCGCCTTTTCAACGAGTAGCACCCTACACCAAAACCCATAAAGGATTAGTGGTGAATTGGTATAGTGAAATATGAAAATCATTTGAGTGGTGGACATGTTAGTCTGTTGTCTGGATTGAGGGAGGGATAGAAGAGGGAAGGATTTTGATAGCAGTAGGAGGAGGCTTAGGATGAGTTAAGGGGAACAGGAGAGGTAACAGCTTGAGGGAAGGGTTTAGAAAGGCTTGTTTGGGAGAACCGAATAGTAAAGAGGTAGGAGATGATGCAAAGAGGAGTAGAGTTGGAATGAGTCTAGAAAGGGATATTTTGGGGATCATAGTAGTGGTATGGGATTTTGGATGGATGAGAGAGTGGAGATAAAGGATAGATTGATAGAGGTATAGGGTGAGAAAGAGGGTAATGCATTGTATATGCTGAATTAGAAGAAAAGTAATACATATATAGATACATAAGAACGGCTTTCAAGTGTTGTATTTTAAATGAATGAATAGAGCCTTGAGGGACCCCAGCACATTATTTGAAATAGACCCTACCTCCATCACCTACTCCAAAGTAGCAGTCAGAGGAAGGGGCAGCCAGCCCTAACATACCCTGTTAGGGCCTCGCGCAGCTTCTTCATTTTTGAACTCAAATCATTTCTATTATTAAACATACCATTGTAACTAGGAACTGTGAAGTACGCGGGGAGGGACAAAAAGGCGCCGGGGCACACCAGTGCAAACTTGCCGGTGGACCCCTGCAAGCTTGTATGTATAACGGTGCTTGCCCCAGCGACCATGTCGTCTTTTCTTTAGTGCATAACAGCTGCTGCTCATGCTAATCACACTAGCAGCATGCTTGTTGTCCCATAGGCCCCACAGCCCCTGCTGTGCGCTCTGCACAAGCACTTTCCCAAATGGACATCCGCCCATTTTGAATCTGGTTGACAAAAACTTTGGCCAATAGGTAAAACGAACAAGAACACTCAGAGCACGGAGAAGGGGAGACCAGAAATGTTCCTAATGCGCTGAAAACGAACCGGTAAGACTGGTCAGAAAGTGCTGCAAGGCCCCTCACTCGACCAGCGGGAAACGATTGGGCAACTGTGCCACGATTCACACCACCACGCCCATCCGCCACAGAAGTCGGGAGCCAGTGCAGCTCAGGCCCTCCGGACTGGGTCCATATTCCACCGACCGCAAACAATCTCCTGCCCAAACGCCATAGGGGGGGAGGGGCAAGGGGTATCCGGCCCCAAAGATCACGCCGCAACAAATCTGCTCCCCCCAGTTCCTAGATTAAGAAAAAAAGGGGAGGGGAAGCAGCTGACTACGCAAGCTACCAATGCCTTGCAACGGTGGAGTGTCAAACCCGGCAACACAGCCTCAATGGGCGAGAAAAACAGACCCAAAGGGCCCAGAGTCACCTCAGCAAGTATTTTTTAACGTAAATGTATGAACCTTGGGGGAATTTACGGGTAGAAGTTGCTGAGTTTGGAGGAGTGACAGGTATGGAATTTATGGAAGTAGTATACGTATGAGATATAAGGGTAGGCTCCATGTATGGAGTTTTGGGGAAGGGCACAGGTATGGAGTGTTCTATCTGCACTGGATTGATGTCGGTGGAGGGCTCTGACCTGAACAGCTGTGGACAATGTTGTGACAATGGCAATTAGACACCGAGTGGGGTATTTGAGTGCGGTTTTAGTGTTATCTGAAGTCGGGTTTGCGAGGCATGCATCAGATTGTGTAAATCTTTATTTCCTACATTAAGGCATTTCTGTGTCCAAACGTTGACTTTTGAGTGCCGACGTCACCGAATAGAGAGTAGGGTTGAAACAAACTGACTTTATCGGTAAAGGTGGAGTGTTTGTGTGGGGGAGGCGGGGGTGGTGCGGGCAGGACATTTGTGCAGCTAGTTTATTTACCGATAACATATTTTTACCCCAGAGCCTCATTTCCTTCAGGGAAGTGATGCGAAGTTACCAGGAAGTGGTCGCTTCTCTCTGTACTGGTGGACACCCATTGATGGAAGCCTCCTGTAGCGTTCCAAACTTGTATAGCAAAATGTAGGGCTAAGAGCAGCAGCAAGGCTGTCAAAGTGCGACAGCAGCTAGTCTTATTCCAAAAATAAGGCATATATACGGGATATAAGGAGTTGACCAGCAATACTTCGCGGCGCCGCGAAAGTGAAACTAATCACAGCGCCGCAGAAAAGTGAAAATAATTGCGTACATATTTAAACAACCATTGACCGCGTGCGGTGGGGAGGGGGAGAAGCGGGAGTTGTGTGCGCGCTCGGCCAATGCTTACAAAAACAAGCATTGCGCACAGGCGCGTGCGAGGGGGGTGTGCGGACGAGAGCAGGCAGTGTTTCCCTTGCGAGAGCATGCAACCAAATGGCGCTGCGCCCTTCCGCAAGGAAGTCGCCAAAATGTGCACGCACTGCATTGAAAGCAATGCAACACGTGCACGTTTTTGCCTTGAAAGCTGCATCGATCTCAAGAGGTGTCTTTGCTATGCAGCGCATGCGCACTGCGTAGGCGAGACCTAAAAAAAAGGAGCATGTGTGTGTTTCAGCTAACAAGAAAGTTACTTTGCACTCCTTCCCTCACACTTTGCACACTTGGTTACTGGTCTTTGATTAATCAATATCAAGTATTGACCTAACACATCTGAGTAAGAATTTTCTGGAAGACTTGTGAGTCTATTTTAACCATATTAACTAAATTTTAGAGCAATCAATTACACACCACATCTTACCCAGAAACTGATGAACGGAAAACAAACATGGTGGGCCTTATTACTAACTACGTAAACATCTTTCCAGCTGTATGGTATACAGGTTTAATTACATGAAGACATAAGAGGCAGACAGTTAGTGAAAGGTGGGGATTGGCAGTCAAGAAAGGTGAATGCGTCAAACCTGAATACTGGTACAGCAAAGAAAGCGCCGCACACAATTGGCATTTGAGTCTTATGGCAGGCAGAACACAGTTATAAACAGATGCCAACACACTGACTGTGATGTGACTTGGTTTTTTACTCCAGAAGAATCCCTGCTTTGCGTAACACCCTCTCATTATTCCTTAATGTTCACTCATCCAGGAACATTCCCTATGGCACTAAGCTCACAATAGCGCATTCATCAACGTTTCGAGCTGACCTCACCATCACCCTCTACAAAAGTGGCATTGTACTGATCCAAGCCTCACCCAAAAACCTTGACAAATTCTCAGAGTTTTTCACCACTCTCCGAAACCACGTGCACGACACATGGTCGCCGACCAACTCCCGGCCTAACTGTACACCTACTCCCTCACCCAATACAGAACACCCGAATCCCATCACTACGCCTACATACTTCCCTAACGCTATGGACCTGAGACCACCCCTCCACGTGAGTCCACCCCCCTCACTTCCCACTCAGAATCCACGGCTCCCATCACAGTGTACCTTAACCCAATCCGACCGCCTTCAACTACCCTGAGCGAACCGAACACTGAACCTTTGATCCCCTCCCTCCTGGCTCCCTCCTCAATCTCCAGGACCACTAAGTCACCAGCGACCGGGGCTATGACCGGTCAAACCAGCTCCGCTAGCACTCAAGCCACCTCCTCTATGACCCCATACACAATCCACCCTAGCCACCTAGCCCCGCCCCCCTCAGTGACTCCTGCTGTAGCAGGTCGTGCCAGCACTGCTAACATGCAAGCCTCCTCTCCCACAACTCCCAGTTCAGTCCACCCATACCCTCCAACACCCCCCTCCGCAGACATCCATTCCTTGCACTCCAGAGCCTCCAAAATAATTCAGAACCTCCACTCCTCCATCCTCGATCTTACAAACCTCCTCCACCTCGCCGAACTCTCCTTCGCAAAGCTCAAGCCTCAGCCTGCCCCCTTTCTAATCCCAGAGCTCCCCAAACGCCCATTACCGACATCCTCAAGGCATCTACGCCCTCACAAGCACACTAGCGGCCTGTCTGAGGAGGAAACCTTTGACCTTGCCCTCTCCTACAACCTCTCCCTCACCACAACTAATCCACTAGATCTCACTGAAAAGGAGATCCAGGACATCCTTCTGGACCTTAACACACCCCCTACTTCCCCTTGTCTACCTGACGTGAGTGCCGCACACCCCATCCGCACGGTAGCTATCGACCCACACAGATCAGCCCCCCCCCAGTAATAGAAGAATGCTCAGAAGCAACCTTACTCCAGTGCCCCTGTCCGTCCCGACCCCCGTCACCACCCCTCCCCTCGTTATGACCGGTCTCTTACTCAACTGCCGTTCTGCAGTGAAGCATGCGGCCGATGTCGCCACACTCATACTGAACAACAACACCGACATAGCCATTCTAACAGAATCCTGGCTTAACAAATCTACATCCCCATGCCTCGACGTCTTAATCCCCCCCAACTTCAACATTGCCAGGCTCGACAGACCACACAACAAAAAAGGAGGCGGAATTGCCTGCATCCATCGCTCTAACCTCCTTGTCACTGAGCTGTCAACGGATGCCACTGACTCCTGCGAATATCTAGCCCTCTCAGTCTACAATAGGACCATCCACCTATGTAACCTACACATCTTTTACCATCCCCCAGGCACAAATGAACCTTTCACGGACTACCTCATGGAAGTTATCACAGCTAAGAACTCCCCAAACACCAAGGACATTTTCCTCGGCGACTTCAACCTGCACTGGAATGACCATAAGGATCCCCATGTCAACGCCATTAAAGACCTATTGGCCGATCTAGCCCTGACCCAAGCTTGCCCTCTCCCAACCCACTCGAAAGGAGCAACCCTAGACTGGATCATCTCCAAGGAAACCACCGTCAAGCTCACCTCGATAGACCCCTGCGACTGGTCCGACCACCATGCCATCACCTTTTTGTTACCTAGCACACGAAAGACATGTTCACCACAACAGGTACTCCCAAAACGGTGGGTCAGAGACACCAAAAACCTTGACATCAACAAACTTGAGATCCGCTGCAAAACCGACCTACCCCCGCCACCCCACATCACCTCGGTCAGTGACCTCAATGATCACTACACTGCTACAATGTCAAACATCTTGGATGACCTAGCCCCTCTGAAACTAAAAAGAACTCAAGTCAGAGATAGAAACCCATGGTTCACTGGCTCCCTCAATGATGAGAGAAGACCCCTCCGGCAATATGAAAGAATCTGGAGACAGCACCCCTCGACAGATCACCTAAAACATCTTCGCCAGGCCAGAAATATCTATAACAAGAACATCGTCAAATCAAAAAAAGAATTCTTCAGAGCGGAACTAGGAAATGCCCAGAACAGACCTCGCAAACTCTTTGAGATGATCAAACTCCAGTCGAACAAACCGTTCAAAACAGCGAAAGAAAACCCCAAGTCTCTCATCTCCTCCGAGGTTTTCTCTTCATTCTTCGCAAACAAAATCAAAACCTTAGATACTGAACTCAAGGCCGCCTCCTTCCCCCCGCCGAACTTTGACCCCCTGCCTCCTCCCTCTCTGCCGCCATGGTCCTTACCGAAGAATTTAGCACACTGGTCCGAATTTGCACCTTATGATGAAGCCGCTATCGCGAAAATCCTTGCCTCCCTGAACCCCAACAACCACTTCAATGACCCGCTCCCTTCAAACTGTCTCGCAACCGTTTCCAAATCCATCATTCCCAGCTGGACTGCAATCATCAATGCCTCCCTTCGACAGGATCAATACCGACCTCGCTGAAAACAGGCCAAGTCCTACCCATTCTGAAAAAGCCGTCGCTGGACCCAGCCTCCCCAGACAACTTTAGACCAATTTCCAACATTCCGCTCCTGGCAAAAGTGCTGGAAAAGTGTGTACAAATACAGCTAAGTCACCACATCAACAACTACCATCTACTCGATGACTGCCAATCAGGCTTCCGACCGGGGCACAGCACCGAAACCACCATGCTTCACATCGTTGATGACGCTCTTCAAGCCCTTGACCAAGACAAAACCTGTCTCCTGATCCTCCTTGATCTATCATCGGCCTTCGACACGGTCAACCATGAGATGCTACTCGAACGCCTCAATCTCAGGATGGGTTTAGATGGCACAGTCCTCGACTGGTTTAGTTCTTACCTCCAAAACCGATCCCAGAGATTCCTAGTCAATGGCGAACTGTCCGCTCCCTCCGTGGTTACAGTGGGAATCCCTCAGGGTTCAACATTGTCCCTCACCCTTTTCAATCTCTATCTGGAACCTCTTGCCGAAGTCCTGCGCACTGCAAATATCTCCTTCCATATGTACGCTGATGACACTCAGATCTACATAAAAATCTCATCTCTTGCAGAGATCCTCACCCTGAATGAGGCCCTAAAACTGACCGTCAGATGGCTCTCCTCCAATCAACTTAAACTCAATGCTAAGAAAACTGAGTTCCTTCTAATCTCCCCGCCCAAGAACAACCCTGATATCCAGACTTGGATTAAAGCCATCACAGCCTTGAACTGCTCCCCGACCATTGTGAATTCAGCCAAATCGCTGGGAATTACCTTAGACTATAACCTAAATATGCATGACCACATCAACACAATGGCGAAATCGGCCAGATTCCACCTGAGCTACCTATGAAATTGAAACCCTTTCTAGACGCCCGGACCTAAAACTCGCAGTCCAATCATTAGTCATCTCTCGACTGGAATATGGTTGCTCCACCCTCTCTGTCTTACCCAAGATCTCGCTGGCTCCCTTGAAAGCCGGCCTCAACGCAGCCGCCAGACTACTTACAGGCTCAAAAAAATTTGATCACATCACTCCTCACTTGAAAGCGTTAAACTGGCTCCCCTTCGAGGCTAGGATTCACCTCAAGCTGGCATGCATCACGCACAAAGCCCTTCACTCGAACTCCCCTGCGTATCTTGCACAGAAGCTTGTGTTATCCGGAGGAAACAGAAACTCAAGATCGACCAAGACCTTCCTACTCCGGCCTGCACGCTTTAGGAAAATAAAAACCTACAATCGAGCTTTCACCGGGACTGCACCAAGAATATGGAACTCCCTCCCTCCCGACATCAGAAAAATCACTTCTTTTGCACGCTTCAAAAAAGAGGCCAAGGCCTTTCTCATGGGTAAATTCCTTGGCTAAACTCGTTCCCGCAGCCACCTGAGAGACTATTGCCTTGTCCTGCGTCCTTGTACATTACTCTTTTGTTTATTATAATATTTCTGTCCTGCGTTATAGCTTATCTTATTCCTCAATGTACAGTACTTGTATGCTACCCCGTCCCACCTACGATCCCCTGGTTCTGAAACCTCTCCGACGTACTGATTTCTTTTTTTTCCTGTTTTTTGCTTGTTATGTCCTGCCGTAACCTTGTGTTACTCTATTGAATCTGTAAAGCGCTCTGATACCCTCACGGGTCAAGTTCGCGCTCTATAAAACTCTAAAATAAATAAATAATAAATGTGATCATAAAACAATGGTATCTCTGGCAACAGCCTTCTGTACTCACCGTCCCCATGCCGGGATACTGGCTCAGGAATATCTCTGCCATCGTTCAGTGGGGGTGTTTCATCTTGATTCGTTTCTGGTCCCTCTCTCTGGCCCTTTGTTTCTAATACTACTCATTCACTATTCTGGATTTTATTTGACGAGGGCGTGCGCACAAAAACACACACACATCTCAGATATTGTGCTGGCTTAATTGAAAGTTATGGCTTTTCTGTGTTAAAAAAACATGAGGCCTGTGTGGTCAGAGGTGAGAGAACTCCAGGTGTTAAATATTACATGCACATGCAAAATGGCTGCAGTTTAATAAACATGGCAATTGTTTAAATTTTAATTTCACTTTCTTTGCATTTTAAACAGTATATTCATAAGAATTGTCATTGCCTTCATTGCCCTCAGCAAAGGAAATAAATGGACATTGTCTTTTTTTGCTGTTGTGAGACAATGTATAGAAACATAAATGGGCAATGACGGAATAAGTATTGAAATTATTATTAGAAAGTTCTCCATTCTCTAGCCTTGAATCAAGAAATCATAGGCCCTCATGATGCACAGCAATGTCTCTAGAGAATAGGCCACATTCCTCTATGAGATGCCCATGAAAGTTCAAGTCAAGACAAGTGTCTTCCTTGCTGAGGGGTGCAAATAATGGGCTAGCACTCTTGACCATCAATGGGCAAGTGAGTGCAGACTAAGCAAGAAAAAGTATTCAAGCACTTTCTGTAACCTTCCAGCAGCTGCAGAGGAGTGGGGTCTTGGCATATAGAGGGGTGGTCTCACAAGTGAGCAACATTAGGTGCTCAATTTCTTTAGACAAGTGTCGTTCCTCGCTTCAATGAGGTACCAGAGAGGAGATCAAGAGAACAAGGCTTTCTGCAGATGGACGTCCAGAACCAAAGTGGGATCAGGTGATGGAAAGCCAACTGGTCACCACTGAGGCTGTGGAAAGGCAGACGCTGGAGCACCTGTCTGTGATTTTAACTCAGAGGGGTTTGGAGAAGCAGGACCAGTGCTGGAGGCTGGCTGGTGGAAGCGCATTAGAGGTGGCAGGAGTGGTATCCAGTGGTGCAGGTGCTTGTTTGCAATTGGAACAATACACCCAGGTGGGGAGTCCTTGTCACTTCACAGCAGAGATGGTGGTGAGCAGCACCTTGTAGGGTTCTTTCCCTTGTGACAGACTTTTGTTGGTGTACATTCACAAAGCTCCTACAGCCGTGCTTGAGGTAGTGGCAGGCTTCAGTAGAACATTCAGGCAGGTGATCTTGGACTTGAGAATGGACACTGCAGAGGTAGCAAATCAACTGATTTCCATACTGCATCATCAATTATAGATCAAGAATGGCAGGTGAACTGGAGGATTTGAAGGAAGCATCATGGGTCAGGCAGTTACCACTTCAAAGGGGCTCAAGTTCAGCCGTTTGTGAGGGAATAACTTGGATTGACCAGCGTGTCAAGATTAGAGCATCAGGCCATTTCAGGTGTATCCGAACATATTTTGGATAACTTGTCCTTTAGGGTGCAGTTTTGCTTTTCCACATTGGCAGCTGATTCTGGGTGTTACAGTGGAAATGTTGTCTAATCCCTCAAGCTCTGCATGTTTCCTGAGCTACACAGGAGACAAAATGGAATGGTGGAGGTGCTCACTGAACCTCAGATTTAAATCTCTCAATAGCTTTATGACCATATTGATAGCATCAGTGGATGCAGGGGTAAGTTTCAATCTACCCCAAAAATATGTGTAAAATCACAAGAATATAAGAATAGGAACAACATTCTGTCACCCATTGAGAAGGGTGCGGAGCAGGGATGGTCTTAATCCCTTTTCCAGTACTGTGGGTTGCTGTGGGACAAATTATACCATCTCTTTCAACATGGTCAATACCGCGATGCAGGTAGACCAGGTTGGGAAGCAAACATTTCTGGACCACCACTCTCCTGTTGCTGTTCCTCCACACTCCTTCGGGTACCTTTTATAGTTCTGTTTGATAAATGTCTGTCCTTCAACATTGGATGTCCGTTCTTGCAACACTGAAAGATCTTTAAGAGTAGGCACAGGACATTAAGCAGTTAGCAAAACATAAATTGTAGTGTCACTATAGGAAGATAGTGCAGCCTCTCGAGTCACTTAGTTTGAGAATGCATTTCCTAGGGACACTCCATCTTGCATACATTAATGGTCAGCATATTTCACAGTGGCAACTGTAAACGGTAGCATGAGTGCATTCAGCAGGTTTTCTACACACATTCCATTAGTAATAGGGGTCCTTGCAGAAGTTAGAAACCCCCGCTGCATTCACAACATCTGAAATCATGGGAAACTCCAAATGCATACCTTGAGTCTGTAAATGCAGTTACAAACTTTTTGGTGGTAATAATACAATAAAATTCAACTCAACAAATGCAGCCACTTGAGAGATATGGACCTGGGACAAGTGTCGACTTTCAACAGTTCCATGTAGGGTACATACAGCTTATGCAGACATAAGGCTTCCAACATAATTTCTAAAAACCATCAACAAAATGAATTCCCTGTTGGGTACTATTGCATCTGATACATCAGTATGGGTTTTGGGCAAGTTTTCAGTGACTACATGGCATTCAGGTGGTTCTCCATCTTGAGAGATGCAATAAATGAGACAAAGCAATGCAATGGATGCGAGTGATATGTGAAGCAGAGAACAGTAAAATCTCCTATTAGGACAATCTGGCATTTGAGAAATGATGCAGTTTTGTGGTGAGCGTAGGGACGACCACAGCGTGGGCTCCTGCAACAATCAAGTTGAAGCCTAACACAATGTTTTAAATGTTTCTACAAGATGGATAGCAGCAGAAACAGAACTTAGACAAGGCGGGAAGCACCTTAGCCGCAAGGTTAAGTGCAGAAGAAGAGCAGGTAATGGGTATTTTCAGATCCATGTGATCTTGCATCAGTACTCTGACAGCATACCCACTGTGTTTATGACAATTGTTAAAATTAGCACATAACACATCAGGAAGTCTAAAGGCCACCTAGTGTTTAATGCAAAATAGCATGCAGTAAACCAAAAGATCAAAGACAATTATCATTTCAACTGAGCAGGGCTCTCGCTAGAAAACAGTCAGTTGAGAGTCAAAAGTCCGTAAATCAACCTGTCTATGCAGCATGAACACATGACAGAAACTTGTCACTCTGAAAAGAAATCTTATCTAATGTGCAGGTGTCAGGATTTTCTCTTCAAGGAAACGTAGCACAGCCTTGGGAAGATATTATTCATGTACATAATACAGGGCCTAGTAATCTCACAAAATCTCACTTCCCGTGACAGGTTTGAAAGCGAGGTTACACTATTGAAAAATGTGCAAGGTACAACAGCAAACACTGTGGTTTCCAGGCCTCCTAACGCTGTAAAAGTAAGAATTTTAATGTCTTGGAAGCTTAAGCAAATAGCAGGCAACATCCATTATTGATTAGTAGGTAAGACATTCATAGCTACATATGTGGTTGCATATTTTTGTAGCCCCCACCTTTGTTTCTGAGAAGAAAAACGTTGGATAACAACAATTCAATAGAATACAGTCTCACTATTGTTTCATTCATCTAATCCTGATCATTTTGCTCCTCATCCTAAGAAGTACCAAGTGTAAAAGTACTGCAGTGCCTTTATCTTTCCAAGGGCACTGGATGTTGCACATAATTCATTTAACAGTACTGTGAATGACAACTACAATCAGGATAATGGCAATAACAAATTTAAATACTGCACAGAGCTCGGCCGCTATGACATAATCAAAAAGCCATTCTACTCTAAATCAGCGTTTTCACATGGGCATCTAGCTGTTGCCTTTCTAATCCCGAAGCTACTGTGGTAGAATTTCCTTCTTATATTAACTAAAGCAACAGTCATTCCATACATTAGAATTAGAGTGGAGAGGGGTGTGGTTTGGATGGCAAAGAGGACGGGCGCCTAGGTCCGTTACCTCTACATCCCCGTGGGAAAACACGGCGAAAAAGACAGCGAAATGAGCACCTCCCAGAGAGGAAAGCAGCCGCAAAAGCGTCGGAACCAAGGGGGCACATACTGAAGGGGAAGAGCCCATCATCAGCCTAACCTCCGGTGAGCTTTGGCCGATACTCCGTCCCGGAGGGACGATGGGAGAGAGGTTCCCCAAAATGGTGTCTACACAACGAGAGAAGAACGGAGTCTCGGGACACTGATACTCAACTATGTAGTAGGATCTACAAAGAGCCAAAGCAGAGGCAGCCCAACTTCCATCAGGCACAAGCAAACGCACAAGTAAGTGCACAGAAGTAAACGGGTTGGTGGAAGCGGTACGGAATCGCGGCAAAAAGGATAGGGTGAAACTCCCGAAACTGAAAGCGCCCTACGGGGGCCACCATTGCTGTTTGTTTTGCCTCGCCAGTATCGGAGAACCTATCTCGGGGTCAACCAAAGCCTTATGCACCGTTGTCCACTCAGAGGGGAGCGGAAGCCAGGGAAGGGTAGACCCGAGGAGAGGAACCCAGAAGAGCGGGATCAAACCCCCAAACTCCTGGCGCAACGGTGGCCAAAGTACAAAACCGAAACTGAAGGTTAGCGAGTGGGAGCCGCCATCTTGTCCCGCCCTTAGACCGAGAGCACAGAAAGAAAATCGGCCATGAACTAAGCCTTACCGCAAGACCGCCATCGGCCGACTTCAGCGGTGGGGCCTGAATGACGTCAGATCCGCCTCAGCGCTCAGCGCTCCTGTGCATATACTAAAGAGGCGCAGCAGAACAAGCCCCAGTCTGCCTAGAGTGACGAACAGCCGGCCCAAGCGGCACCACCTATGCCCATGTCCGGCCAAGGCCAACCTAACTAGGATAAAAGGGGGGACAAGCGCGATTGGGGGCTGATCTGGATGAACGGCGAGGAAGCAAACAATAAAGGAAAATAGTAACTGCAGGCTCCTCAGGCACAACCATCACCTGGCCAGAACAACACTTGAGGCAGCGGACCGAAGCACTCAGCGGGAGCCGCACACCCACATAAAACCGCACCACAAGTGCCCCGCCCAGCAAGAAGGCACCACAAACAACCCTCTAACCCACCCTTAACTGCCGTGGAAGCCTGACTAACTCCACCAGTGGAGGTTGAACCTCGACCCAGATGCAACCACGAACCAACAACCCAACAGGTGGGGACCCAATGCTGCACACAAGGAAGAGGTGGCTACTACCTCATCGCACGGAGTAACAAACGAGTACCCCACAGGCTGCATAGACTGTCCATACCTAGGGAAGTACCAGCCACACCAGGGCACGGGTAGCTCCAGACCTAGAACACCCACGCCGGCCGGCCAGCAACAGAGGAGCGCAACATTGGGGCCCAAACAGTCTCCGCAGACATAGGATTCCCAACCAGTCCACTAACCCAGAAGGCGTGGGGGCGGACAACCCTACGGGCGTCAGACACAAGTGCGGAACTGGCAGGAGCAAAGACCAGGACATGGACCATACTGGAACCAAGCAGGTTCAGGCTAGACCGCCAAGATAAAAAGAGGGAACAGCCAGAAACAAGGGGAGAGCCCCCCAGGTCGGTCTCCGCGCAGCAGAAAAGCGGCAGACTGGACAGCTACCTAACCAGAAGAGGATTCGCAACTATGGCGGGCACTGAGGGCAAGCCATCCAGCGAGGCAAAAAAATACAGGAAGGACCTAATAGAATCACCGCAAAAACAAAAGAACGAAATAACTTTGGACATGATCTTTAAAAAAATTAATGAAGGCAACGACCTGGCCAAATCCACGAAGCAGACAATAGACAACATGCAACTGGAGCTGGCAGCCATAAGGGCAGACCAACATAAGGCAAACAACAGGATAGACGCAGTGGAGAAGCGCATCAGCGACATAGAGGATGAAAATGCCAAGTCAAACAAGTCCCTGCAGTCCGTCAACAAGGCCTCTAATTTCATCAAAAAACAGCTGGCAGACCGGCACGATCGGAGCAGAAGAGGTAACATAAGACTGCTGGGAATTCCTGAGGGAGAAGAAGAGAAACCTGGGTCCTGCGTGGCCCTCTTAGAGAAACTATTACCAAAACTAACAGGTTTAAACTTTGACAGACAGTTCGAAGTAGACAAGGCCTACAGAGTGCCGGCCGCTAAACCACCGCAGGGTCGCGGCCCAAGACCAATCATCTGCAGGCCCTTGCACACCAACCAGACTGAAGCAATATTTGCAGTAGCAAGGAAGAACCCGAACGGTAACAAAATAATAATACACAAGACTTTTCAAGGCAAACAGTGGTGACAAGAAAAGAATTCCTAGCCCTAAGGGAAAGAATGCGGAATAACAACGTCACTTTCAGCGTGGGTAAATGACCCAGCAGACAATGCGATACCTGACACTTACTGTACTAACCAAACTACCTCAAGTCACAACAACTACCTCAGCCGAGCGACACTGCTGCGAAGCAGCAAGAACTACTATATATCCTTTGATATCAATTTGAGTATACCGGCACTAGGCCACGAGGGCCAGGGAGAGATACGGGGAACTCTTGTATAACGGCCACAACAGAATCTATAAGCTGTCACCTGCTGTGGAAGCTCTGCTCTTAAAATCACTACATAACCTCGGGGGGAGGGGAGGGAGGGAACTTTGCTGTCGCACGCTATTAATGCAAGCTTTTGGGGGTGGGGGGGCTCCATGTACTTTTTTCTTTGCTTTCCATGCTTTTCTTCCTTCCTTCCATTTGCCCTTTCCTCCCCATTCATCATCTTCACTTCTCTTTCGGGGACAGATGCAAACCACACAACTAGGCCAGTCAACACTAACAAGCACGCCGGACAGGGAGGCTACAAAAAAGGGCAACATAAGAACATACGCAAGGCAGCTAGATACACACAGGACCCTCTTGCGTATGAGCGATACGCACGACAAGAAATGACACAGAAGACACATAACCAGCTACTTTCAGATTTAAAAGTAGTCTCTTTCAACGTTAAAGGGCTTAACCATCCGGTCAAGAGGAGGAAAGTATTAGAGTACTTAAACAAACTAAAGTGCGATGTGTGCGTGCTCCAAGAAACTAAACTGTCAGCAGAGGACGCTCAGCGACTCAGGGCGAAATGGATAGGGCAGACCCTGTGCTCACCAGCGGTGCACAAAAAAAGAGGGGTAATCACACTGATAAATAAAAGAGCCAAACTAGATGTACAGGAGAGCCACACTGACAATGATGGAAGAACACCCTCACAGACCTCACCAGGAAAAAATACGAGCTTAACAAGATTCTAAGCGAAAGGGCGGGCACGTGGATAAATAGATATAAACCTATAAACTTATGCTCAGCAAATAAAGCAGGGAAAGCGCTAGCAGGATACCTGAAGTGCAAGCAGAGGCAACATTCAATTGCAGCAATAACAGACACTGATAAGAGATCTCAGACGTCAAATAAGGGAATCCTCAAAGTCTTTAAAGAATTCTATGAGTGCCTCTACAGAGAGGACAAAAACCTCAAAGGAGACGGTGGAGCCAGCCTCCTAGACAAACTTAACTTGCCCAAACTGTCAGAAACACAAAGATCGTCTATAGAACAAGACATAACCGGGGTAGAAATAGAAAAAGCGGTTGCAGCGCTCAAGGACAACAAAGCCCCTGGACCAGACGGTTACACAGCAGTATTCTACAAGCACTTCCTCCGACTAATCAAACCCAAAATGGAGGAAGTCTTCACACACTGCATTAGAAAAGGTAAGATGATTAGCTCAATGGCAGAGGCCAACATAATAGTCATACCAAAAGAGGGCAAGGACCCACAACACCCACAAAACTACCGCCCCATCTCACTAAACAACATAGATTGCAAGATATACGCAAAGATCCTTGCGGCAAGACTAAATGCACAGCTCCCAAATCTAATCCACAACTCTCAGGTGGGCTTCATCAAGAATAGAATGTTCCAAGACAACACAAGACTCCTATGCCACTTAATAAACCATGCCTCCGCAAACGAGGAGCCAGCAGTAATGATCACACTCGATGCAGAGAAAGCGTTTGACAGAGTGTCTTGGCCCTTCCTTGAGCAATGCATGATAAAGTTCGGGCTAGGAGATAGATATAGAAGAATGGTGATGGCACTATATAACGAACCCAAAGCCCGCATGGTTGTCAATGGAGGAACCTCTGAACTGCTATCCCTAGGCAGAGGGACCAGACAATGCTGCCCACTCTCCCCGGCACTTTTCCTACTTTGCCTGGAACCGCTCCTATCCATGATCAGAGACAATAGTGAAATAAAAGGAATCCCAATCAAGGGGAAGACCATTAAGTTAGCGGCATACGCAGACGACATATTAATAACAACACAGAACCCCGGCCCCTCGATAGCGGCCCTTATGTCTACCATCGAAGAGTACACGTAAGTGTCAGGCTACAAACTTAATAAGGACAAGTCAGAATGCAAACCCCTAAATGTACACACAACTAGGGCAGTACTGGGGCCTCAGGGTTGGTGTGGCAGAAAAACTTCCTAATGTACCTGGGCCTACATTTCGGCAGGGACCTCACATCAACACTGGACTACAACGAAAACTCCATTCTAAACAATGTAAAAGAGAAACTAGAGACATGGTCACCAAAATTTATCAGCTGGTGGGGAAGGGTGGAATCAATTAAAATGATGATAACACCCATGGTCAACAACCTGCTGAGCATGTGTCCGCTCTTAACCACGGAGGATTTCCACAAAAAGCTAGACAACCTGATCAATAAATTCCTCTGGAGAGACAAGAAACCCAGGATCAGTCTACAGAAATTAAGACTACACAAAACACTGGGGGGACTTAACTTCACCAATTTTAAAATCTTCCATATTGCATGCCTAGCCAATCAAGGGATATGTTGGATCTCTCCTAACCAGGCATACACACCGGTATGGCTGGAACTAGAGAGAGCAGTCCTAGGAGGTCTTGACCCCTTGGCCCTACTTACGGCTAATAAACACCCCAAAGCCAGCAATATTATATTTAAATACACCAAGAACGCCCTCCTTAAGGTCGACAAAAAGATGGAACGGAGCATTAAAAACACGAGTAGAGAATCTATTTGGCACAACACCAAAATAAAATACAAGGACAAGGTACTAGACATCAACGCTTGGTACGAACGGGGTATTTCTACTACCAACCAATTAGAAAACCTCAATGTCCCGCTCACCTTCCACACACTAAAACACTTGCACAACCTACCAGATATTGAATTTTATAACTTCCTAAAAATAAAGGTGGCAATCACAAGAGAAGGTATTAACAAGGAGGTTCCATCGATCCTGCTTTACATGGCAAACTTAAATAAGATTGGCCACCAAACATCACACCTATACAAACTCCTCTGCCCGGCAACAACAACACTAAACGCCAAAGCATTAGAATTCTGGGAAACACAGCACCACAGACACTTCAGCGAGAAAGAAAAGGCCCGCCTCTGGTCCTCAGCATCCAAAAATAAGGTGACATCAACATAAGCTCAAACCAAGTACTGGCTCCTCCACAAAACATATTGGACCCCGGTACGACTAGCAGCGGTAGGGCTCCGGGACAACGACACATGCTGGAACTGCCACAAACACAAAGGGGACCTTGTGCACCTTATCCTTTACTGCCCCAAAGTCAAGATTTTTTGGGGTAAAGTAAGAGACTTCATAAACAACACATTAGGCCACTCAATTCAGCCAGACTTCATAGGGCTAGTAGCCGCCTTCATGGCCCCCGGAATCGAATCCAAAAGTGATAGAGACCTAATCGACCTCCTGCTCACAACTGCAGTCAAAACTATCCTTGCGAACTGGAAGAACACAGGGAGGGCAACCTTCAAAAGCTGGCTAAATTGGATCACATTCCTAAGGGGGGCGGATAACATAACGGCAAAAATCTCACCCCACTCCACCACAAAGAGCGAGATGTGGCTCCCCCTAGACAACTACTTGGGCTCGCACAAACCACCCTAGATAGGACACGCCCATACTCCCTACAGCACATACAATTGTTGTATGGCAAAAACGATAGCGCCACCCTTCCTGTCCGCTTCACCCCTTCTTCTCTTCTCCCCATATTTCTTTTGTTTTTCTCTCTATATATTCCTCTTGCGAGGGTAATACACAAGATTGCCGAGTTTCTCAATGTACGCCTGTAACAAGCTTTGCCCAGCCAATGTAACATTCCCCTACTCATGTCAAACGATATGACTACTGTAACCGTCACGGCATATAAGACACCAGTATTGCCTTCACTGTATATGTACTGAAAAATGTTCTCTAATAAATTTTTCTGAAATCAAAAAAAAGAATTAGAGTGGAGAAGAGCCTAGAAGTTGTTGAAACAGCCCACCTACCTTTTTCGTTCTAAAGAATGATACGTCCTCGTAGGAACAATATACCCTGGGTAGCAAGTTCCAGTACAAGCAAAAGGTAGCCAAAAGTCAGCTTGTGATCCACAAATGAAATATGCATAACCTCCTTGGGGGCTGCATATGAGAAACAACAGTCCATGGAGAAGGTGGTACTAATAGGGAGGTGACTCAAAAGGAATGTTCTCTACACTTAAATTACATCTACTATTTTAAATAAAGAATAAAGCCCCCCCTAACTGCTTGCAAATAAATATTTGCTTAGTCACAGTGAGATGAGTCTTGCCTGGCATGTTGCGGTAAAAGGGATTGCTGAATTTTTTAAGGCATAGGAAACATGAAGGGGAAATGCCGCAGCATTTAAGAAGCCTATGTCAGAGGTGGAAATGCTGCAGGAAAGTGTTATTAAAACTGCTTGGTGCTCAATCAAAAGGAATACTATCATCTACATCAACAGGCATGTGTGTGCAAATCCAGCAGGAGGAAGAGTTAATGGTATAGCTGATTGTCAATGCAATAACATATAGTTGTTACTCTTGCAGGCCATGAGGTGGTTTTGTAGTAGAGTTTCGGCACTGTTCGGTCTATGAGTAATTCCCCATTCTGCAGCAAGGATGAACTCCAACACTAGCCAGGTGCTGAAAGTAGCAAGGAAGATAGCAGGCCAGAAACACAGAGGAATTGAGTATTGTTAGAAATTGGGTTTCTGGTTGGCTAGGGTATACATCTAAGTCAGGCAGAACCCACCATTCAAGTCAGAGTAAGGGAGTTACACACCAAAGATAAACCCTGCTCAGCCCCTTAGTAGCTTGGCAGCGCAGTCAGGCTTATCCCAGAGGCAAGGTAAAAAGCATTTGCGCAACACATACACATATACACCAGTGACACAATAGGCACACCACAAAAAGAGACTCCACACAAGGTTATATCAAAAATAGCCTTTGTATTATATATACATTAAAGCACATCAGATCATAAATCACTGCGTGAGGAAAAGGAGGTCTTGGGCGGCGGCATCCAGTGATCTCTGTGGCGTACTTGCTGAGCAAGTGGGTGTTGAGGAGCATTCATGATATTATTGAGTGAGGGGTGCGTGAGGATTTGCTGGTAGGTGTTTGAGCAGGGGTGCAACTAGACACGAACTTTGAGCAATGGGGTAGGACAACCATTTTTAGAAAAGAGGTCAGAGCTAAACACATAGTCATTATTTGACAAAAAAGAAGTGACAAATTGTGCAATTTAAACATATTGGACAAACCTGATATTATAACAAACGTATTTTTGTAGATGTGACACCATTCCTAGGCTTCAAATCATTGCAAGTCCTGAAAAATGCTCCTGAAACACTGTTGGCTGAAGGTACAGTTTTAGTTTACTCAATGAGATGTTGTGAAACATTCATGGGTAGGCTGCCCTTATATGTAGGTCTCCGATTTTAGGCTTAGTAGCAGTGCTTAATTTGAGCTAGTAGTCGCAGGTACAGCCACTGGCACTCATTTTCAGGGTCCCGCAAATATTTATCCTCATCAGACTCTGTTACAGAAAAAGAGAGAGAAAAACACTAGAGGGAGACAGGCGGAAGAGAAAGATGGCAAAATTGTGACAAACGAAGAAAGCAAAAATGAAAAATAACCTACAAGACTGAGATAAAAGGGCTGGGAGTGCCCGGTGGTACTTGAAAGTGGCACACAGTAGAGTCACGTCTAGGCAGTCTTGGTATTCGGCTCTCACAACATTTAAAATTGCCAAGTACAGGTTCCTTTGCAAGACTTTAGGCCCGGCATTTATTATTTTACAAATTAAGGACTGCCTAGTAGGTTACACATATTAAGTTGGGATGTGTGACTGGTAAGATTCAATTTCCAAAATACTATCTTTTTTTCTGAGTTAATTGCGTGTAATGATTTGTTAATATTGCTGCCTGTAAATGGACTGCCACATACCTGTGCTACAATAAATATAAATCCAATAGTCAATGTTACAATGCCTCATTGAGGAGTTCCTGTATATGTTTCATACTGAGCCAAATCCATGCAGGAATGCACCAGGCTGTTATTGACGAGATGGCAAAAAAACTTGCCAAGTAGGGGGTATTATGGACCGAGGTGCCATCCTCGATGGTAGAGATTTAGCAAGAATACAGATACAAAGTGATTTGTTTAGGAAGTTTGGTCCAATTCTCTATAGAGATGAAAAGAATCAAAGGCAAGGGAGAAGTCAAGGATAAGTGTTATGGTTCTACTTCTGAATCAATTTCCGTGTTTAAATCATTGTATGTGGAAGCCGACTCCGCTTTTGTGCAATGGCCATACCAGAATCTGTTTTGGTAATCTGAGAGAAGGCTACTTTCTTCGATGAACATAGATATTTGTCTTGAAGATGACCTTTCAATCTTTTTGCCTAGAAATAATTGGTTATTGACCAGAAGTTAGACGGAACCTTTGTTTGAAAGCCTCTTTGTTTTAGGGAGTTATTTTTGGAATAGATCTTAAGCCAAGGAGTTGTTGATATTTCTGGCTGGATTGGCTGCAAAGCTATTAATGATAATATTCTTGCATATATGAACAGGACACAGGTCTGCCAGTGATCGTGCCAGCCTACAAGCTTTTGCAGCCTTGATGAAGTCCTATGTGTCACAAAGCTAAAGGTGAGTAACTGTGTTTTTTTCATGATTTGTTGTCTGGTAAACTGCAAGTCACTGCTGGAATTGGGATTGAGCAATGACTGAGCAACAAAGAAGGAGCAGGGGGTCTAAATTGATTGAAGTAATGCAGGTGTCCCAGGCACACAGCAAGGGTAAGTGGTGCGGCCTTCCACTGTGCTGCCAAGGCATTAGGATGTCATATGGTACTGCCACTTCAGGTACTTTAGCTAGAGGACCCTGTTTCTTCCAGCATGTCTGTTTTTTTGTGACATTGAGGCCCATCATCAGCTCTCCATATTCAGATTTCCTGTCACAAGATGATGAGGTCTCCTGATCACGGTCTACTCTTCAGGCCACAGGTTGGGTTTCCATGATATAGCGCATGTCACTCTGAAGCAATGCAGCCATCATGTCTCATGGCGTTCCTGACTCCAGTCAGGTTTTCCTGCTACCTAGTCCTGGATTGTTCTTCAGAAGGAAAGAAAATTAAACATCTATGCTGCTCACCATTTAAAGGTTGAGCGGTGGCTATTCCTTTAGGTGTGTGCTGTATAGACAAGGGCAATTATTAAAAAGAAAATATATTTAGTTCAATGATTGCACACCGAGACTCAAATATGCATCAGTTTAGTATCCATGCAACGACACGTTTAATGGAGTGCACTGAACATGTATGGAGTGAACAAACCATAAGCGAGCCCATATTAATTGAGGAAAAGTATAATGTTGCATTAATATGCCTTACTAAAAAGGATACATATTTCGACAGGACAACTGTGCACTGGGCACTACCTAGCTCCTTGTAGTCACTGTTCTCCAGATATTACGATTTCAAAGAGTCAAAAGCACAATGGTTGCTGATAGGAACTGTGCAAAGATTATTGGCAATAAATGAAAACAATGTGATTTTGTAAACAACAGAATGTTATAAAACCACTGAACTGCTTCTGGATAATGACTAATACTCTGCAAAAATTGACATAACTCCAGGAATCAGTGTGGAAAAGTTAAGATAATTGTATAGTGTTGTAATGTGCTTTTTTTTAAAAGCACTGTAGTTAACAGATGTGTTTCATAACTTCTGAGACTCAGAGCTCTATTTTTTAGGTCTAGCTGCACATCTCAGCAGTCATCTGACTAAATGTGATCAACAGAAAAAGAGCTTTAAGAAGCACACCTAAGAGAGGAGTGTTGTCTCCGTACACATGTTTGATCCCTTAAGTACAATATTTGACTGGACAGAAGGCTTGTGCTGCCATTAAGAAACAGTGCAGGGGAGTTCAGTGACCTAAAAACATGATGTGGCAGGTTGCAATGGGAAAACTCCTTTACCATGTGGTAATAGCATTAGCTAATAATCAGCTAGATTCATCAAAGTGAAATCGGCTCGCAAAGGGCCAGATTCTGAGAATCTGGCCCTTTGCAAGAGCAATTTTTGCATTTGGGATTCATCATCCCAAATGCAAAAATCGCAATTATAGAATTCGCAAATTTGAGAGGAATTGCATTTAAGGAATCTCTGTTTGAGATTCATTAAATGCAATTCATGAAACATTTAAAAATTGCGAATTCGCAAATTTGGGCCGCTATTTACCGCGAAGTCAAACCTTGTGGTAAATAGCGGAAACTTAGAAAAATGCACTTAAGTGCATTTCTCTAAGTTGTATGTTACACACACACATGTCCCAAGGACATGTTTGTGCGTAACACCAGCATCCAATGTCATTTCAGCGGTGCAACAGGGTGTCCATTGGACACCCCTGCACCCTTGAAATCGCAAAATCAAAATGCGATTCGCTAATAGCGATTCGCACATTGATGTCTTCCCATTCATTCCTATGGACCTTCAGGCCCATAGGAATGAATGGGGAGTTATTCCTTATTTGCGATTAGCAATTAGCTAATTGCAAATAAGGAAGCTGTAGGAATCGCAATAAATATTGAGATTCCTACATGAATCCCGTTTTGCGAGTCAGTAATAGCGATTCCTTATTATTCGCTATTACAGACTCACAAAACATGCCGATGATGAATTTGGCTGAATATTCCTAAACATCGTACATGCTCACTACTCCATGCTCATTAACAACACTATGGACCATGTTTTTATTGATAGGCTAATCCTATTGGTGAATAGAGGTTTTCAATAAGGATGTTCCCTCGTTCAAAATGGTTGTCATCCACATTAATGCTGCAAAGATGTCTGTGCAGTTTTTTTTTACTTCCCCCGTTTATATTTGTGCTGTGAAGAATGAGCAATTGGTTCTGCCCTTCCATCCCAGTACTTCGACAGACATGCCTGTTGCTGCAGCCCCAACATACCTCATGCTGATACATCCTGCCGCATCAATTCAATGCCTCCGTCTGCTGTACCAACTGCAGCCACCCACACACGTGCAGCTCCTCGAAGCCATGGGAGCCAGATTCACAGTTTTTGGGATAGCCCGCACCACATGGTTCAATTTTGACTATAAATTGGGAAGAAATACAGATAGATTATTGGAGCAAAGGCTTAGCCACTCTTTAAATTTAAGCAATGATATCGATATTACAATTAAACAATACTGTTAAATAATTGCAAAATCTCTGCTCCTGTCCTTTCTACAGAGACATTGTGCACTCTATGCTTAAACTGTCACCTCTACACCCTGCAAATTCTGCTCATAAGTGCAGGATAAAGATCTATGTAGGTGGTGTGATCAAATTCCAGCGAGTAAACAGACTTCTTGTAGGTGGCTTCAGGAAGAGTGGGCTTCTTCCTTGAGAATTTCTTGAAACTTTTGAGGTCAAATTTGCTAAAACGCCACAGACCCTTAAAGAGCATAAATTAAATATTCCATTACTTTCATGATTCACCCGGGAAGCCTGGCTGTTCTTAGGAGTAGAGCCAATTTTTCAAATGTCTTAAATCAGAAATTATTTCCACTATACCAAGGTCAGCATGTTTTTCAAGGGTGAGCCCCTAATGCCAAGGAGTACATCAAACATGACAGTGCCAAACGTTTTCCATGGATGCTTCAGCTATAGTAAAAGGTACCTCTAAAAATTCTCTCTGGTATACAAGGATCAGTATTGTGGCACAGACTCCCCATATAAAAGGAGTACAAGATCTCTTATGACAAGAATTACCTGATAGGTCTGTTCCACAATTTTGCTATGGATCTACCACATATGCTAAGAATTATGTGCATCATGTCAAGGCCTTCGGCCAGGTTTAGTGACTCTAGTTCTGTTTCCCTGCAACTGTGTATGACTGGGCTAGCGGCTTTCTCGCACAGTTCGACTCCCGAAAACCCACACCCAGTGATGGTGTCTTAATGGAAGCATGTCAGGGCCTGGAGTTTTCCATAGGGAACAGCTCTCATCCATATGCTATTAGTTCCCTTGTCCATAAGGTGAGGATAACCTCCATATGCCAGACCAGCAGTACACTTGCAAGCTTAACAAACATACATTCACACACAAACACACCCACACACTCCGTTTTGCGCACACTCATTCTCACTATATCTCTTGCACTCATTCGAACATTTGTACTCTATCACACACATACACTGCCTCTCACACTAGTCAATCTGCTATTAATGTGTTCGAAAAGCTTGCCCTGCGGCTTCTGCTATACCTATCTTGCCTTTACGTGAAGCTTAATAAAAACATATAGGGGTCCATTAGGATGGCGGACGGACTTCAGCCCGCCTGCCTCCCTAGCGGTGCTGTGACCGGCCGCCAGTGGTGCTGCGGCCCCTCACCGCCAATTAGGATGCAACCCCAGCCCTGGCGGTCGCATCCCGCATATTCAACATTGTGGCAGGCAGTGCTGTGAGCAGCACCCGCCACAATGTAGAAAATGCATGGCGTGCATTGGCATGCACAACGTTGCCACCTTGTGTATGCCAATGTAGGGGAGTACCATGGGTACCCCCCAAGTGCAGCCCCCCACTTCCCCAACCCACGGGGGCCCACAACAGGCCCCCAACACGATTCCTCCATGCCTTTCCATGGCGGAGTCTCTGCCATGGAAAGGCATAACACCGCCTACATCATAATATGGATGGCGGTGCCTACAAGGCACCACCACCATATTATAGGCCGTTTCCACCTGGTAGGCAATCGTGACGATTGCCTACTAAAGGAAAAGCGGCGGACGGTCTGTCCGACCGCCTGGGTACCCCCCGCCATGCTAATGTTGCAGGAGGTAAAAGGCCGTCCGGCGGGGTGTTTTGGCGGGCGGATCGCCACTGCGGGTTTGGCGGTGGCGATCTGCCCACCATACTAATGGGCCCCATAGTTTCTATACAGTATAAAAAAATAATAACATACTGCCTTGTCAATATTTGTTACAATTATGATGTGAATTAAAAGTGTACTTCCTTAGAATAGCTGTAGATGGCTTATATTTGGTTTCACATGTGGATCAAGCAGTCACAGCATTGGAAATGAACTAATCCACTTTCTAACCTGTAATATCACAGCATCCAATTGATTTTATGAAATGCTTGACTTCTTTGGCAACAATGGATTTTATCCAGTAATACTTTGCATTTAGGGATTTTCAGACCCAACTTAAAATGTAAAAAAAAAATGACATGTCCTCGAACAAAGTTTGTGGTGAATGGACTGCCAGGGCAAGCTGACCTTTTCACACGATAATCATCCAGCACCATGCCCCATAGCCTCAGCACCTACTCTCCCTTCTCGCGCCATCCCACATCCACAGCCTGCTCTTCCCTCTTGCACTGATACCATTGTTGTAGATGGAATTAAGCAGGCATCTAGTACTAAGGAAAGAGCAGGTATTCTGAGGGTACCTTTGTAGAAACATGTGTATATTCATGAGAGTTGTGTAATTTTTATATGTGCAGTGTTAAAAAGTGTGCTCATGTAAGTGTTGGGTGATGGTGAAGAGTGTGAGTGAGTGCATATTTAAAGCAGGGGACAACCCAAAAAACCCTTCGGCATCTGGGTAATAATATACAATCAGAAAAATAACAATGCCTCGGGATAGATAGATATGCTAAATAGTAAGATGAATAGAAAATAAATGTAACTCTTCCTATCTGTATTAATCTCTTCAATAATTATCATACTTTTCCAATATATGTAGTCAAAGAACAACCAATCAACATCCAACTATTTTGAGTTCAGATTAATCTGTATTGTATTTCATTCAAAGCAAACCATTATATTTTCAAAATCAATACATAAACAAATACATTGGTACAAATATATACACTTATTTACATTTATACATATAACACAAACACAAGTGTAAAGAACTTTCTTGCTCTCTTCGCCCTTATTGTACATCAGGACGCACCTCAAAAGTTATAAACCCAGTGCATTCCTTTATTGGATCACCATCTTTGGAAACGCCTTAAGGTCCTATTAATTCAAACCCTATATTGTGTTAGGCGTTCTCTACTTATTTTACATTTTATTTCAAATTTATATGGTGTCTCAATATATCTGTCAGCATGAGTGGTGCAAGTGTAGGGTCATAAATGTGAAGATGTGAGTCTAGGGTGAGCTGCAGGAATGCAATGTGAGGGGAAGGCTTATGTGAGTGCCAGTGAGAGGAATACATGCAGAGAGAGAGAGGAGTGAGTGCAGGGGGGTGTGAGTGGTGTAAATGCAGGGTGAGTGGTGTGTCTGTGTGTGAGTGCAGAGTGAACAGTGAGAACAAACAGTGAACTGTGAGAGTGGCTGGTGAGTGCATGGTAGGAGGAGTTAGTGCAGGTGAGTGGTCTGTCCCTGTGAATTCTGGCAGACTAGTGTGCCTGTGCAGGCAGGGTGAACAGAGTGCCTGTGTTTATGAAGACTGAGAGGTGTGTCCGTGTGAGTGCAGGGTAAGAGGAGGGAGTGTGGTGTGAATCCAGGCTTAATTATGTGCCTGTCTGCTTGGCATGAATGCAAAGTGAGTGGTGTGCCCATGTGAGTGAAAAGTGAGCTATGTGAGTGCACGGTGAGTGATGTGCCAGTGTGAGAGTAGGGTAAGAAGAGTGACTGCAGGATGATTGATGTGACCATATGAGTTTGGATACGGGAGAAAGTGCAGAGTGAGAGGAATGAATGCCTGTTGGGTGATGTGCTTGTTTGAGTGAGATTGCAGCGTGAACATTGAGAGTGACAGATGAATGAAGTGCCACATGGGTGCACGCTGAGCCACCATCCCTACTTAGAATTACATCGATTTTTATTAGCAGAACACATGGCATGAAATACAGTGTGTCATGCCTACAACCCATAGGGCCGGCTACTTTGTGATCAAAAGAATATTAACGGAGCAGGTAGAGCATGAGCCAAGCCATAAAGAAATTAACACAGCATGTCACCTACAACCCAGAGTGGCCCGGACGCGGTCATCAGAAAAGAGCATGAACAAACTGGTAGTCATAAAAGGGGGCCCTGAAAATGGTATGAGATCACAAGCAAAGATATAAGAAAGCAAGCAAAACACACTATGGCCACCATAGCCGCGAAGGTCTGCCTTTTACAGAACAAAATGAGAAAGAAAAAAAACAAGCAAAATGCAACATGGTAAACTCAAACCCCTCACCCACCCCCCACCTCCTCTCTCTCGGTGAGCCGGCCTGTAGTCTAAGATGCAGCCATACTCTAACTCGGTAGAGGACCGTGTCCCAATGAGCAAGACAGGAACACAAGCCCATATCCCTTAACTGCCCTTCTGTGTCTGGGGAATCAACTTCAGAAGCCTTAAATAAACAGGGCGAGTCAGTTCCTGACACAACAATTTGTAATGACATGCATCAAATTATTAGCAGGCATCACATATGCAAAGTAAATCCACTTTATTAAATAGTAAATTCCCAGATTGTGATATTTTCCCAGCATATTTCAACTTTTCCCACCAGCCAGTTGTATGAATATTTTTAGTTGCCTGTCTATGGTTATGTTGAAATCTGAGTTTCACATCACAGAAAGAATTTGGTTGACTGTTTTTTGTATTTTCATTTTTTCGCTTTATTTGTGGGATTGCTACAATAGTTTTGAGGCAGCAATATTTAAAGTTGTTGATGTTAAATGGTGTCTGAGGTATTTTATATATATTCTATATTGAAACATTGCTGGCAGCACTTCACAATTTGCAGGCAACATATTTCAATACAGTAATTAAAATGCTTCCAACACACATCTGTTTACATTATCCAGATAGTAATGCTAACAAAATCAAATACTTCTCACACCAAAGTTGTTTACCTGATTATCCCCAGTGCTTATTGTCACTCAGTGAAGCATGGTCAATGCACTCCTTACTTCTTATATATCCTCTCTACTCCACACACCTCATCCATCATTCCTACTCCTCATCCATCATACCTTCTCCTCATCTATCATCCCTACTTATCAAGCATCATCCCTACTTCTCATCCATCATCCCTACTTCTCATCCATCATCCCTACTCCTCATACCTCATCCATCATCCCTACTTCTCATCCCTCATCCCTACTCCTTATCCGCCATCCATCATCCCTACTCACCATTCCCCATCCCTCAGTCATACCAACACATTTCATTTTCAGTGTTGGCATCAACCAAGCCTAGTTAAGCGAGACTGCATTTTATTCGTCTAGCCATGGCTGGCAACAGCCAATCAGAGTTAAGGGAGACTGCATTCTATTGGGATAGCCACTAAAGAACAGCCTTTTCATTGCATGTGCTGGACGAAGACAGAAAAGGAGAGGAAATGCAACTGCTTGTTTGTTTCCAGTGAATTCGAGGGTGTACAGCACTTCATTTTAATATGTAAGTGTTTTTCTGTTTACACAGGCATCTGCCAATAGTTCAGGGGGTTTTGGAGAAGATAAGGGGCCTCTGCTTGGGTCATAAATCAGCACATGGAGAAAGGTTTATACAGTTTATCAGAAAACCTTTCTGGTTTCATTTTAATATGTAGGAAAGAAAATGTTTAAAACCAACACTGGATACAGTGCAACCTAATTCATTAGAAACAGTTTCTGGTTCCTTTTTTATTTGTGACAAATAGCATGTTTTAGGCTGAGGTGCCTTTAGCTCTGAAACCTGTCCTTTTCTTGTTTGCAGTTTGCAGATTTCAGGCCTGACTGAGCTTCAGTGTTTAGGGTTCACATCTCCTGAGGCGGAAAGCCGGGAGACGCTCTCTTTTTATTGTGTAATATTGTGATTTTAAAACTTTATTTGCTGCTATCTGCTCTGTTGCACCTCGAGGGCTCCGTGTAGCGGATCAAGCGCTCACGTGACGCCCTCCTGCCGGCTGGCCACGCCCACCTTCAGGCCACGCCCACTTCCCGCCCTTCTTAAGCGCCAGCTCTCGAGCGCTCGCTGGGTTCACATCTCCTGAGGCGGAAAGCCGGGAGACGCTCTCTTTTTATTGTGTAATATTGTGATTTTAAAACTTTATTTGCTGCTATCTGCTCTGTTGCACCTCGAGGGCTCCGTGTAGCGGATCAAGCGCTCACGTGACGCCCTCCTGCCGGCTGGCCACGCCCACCTTCAGGCCACGCCCACTTCCCGCCCTTCTTAAGCGCCAGTTCTCGAGCGCTCGCTGGGTTCACATCTCCTGAGGCGGAAAGCCGGGAGACGCTCTCTTTTTACTGTGTAATATTGTGATTTTAAAACTTTATTTGCTGCTATCTGCTCTGTTGCACCTCGAGGGCTCCGTGTAGCGGATCAAGCGCTCACGTGACGCCCTCCTGCCGGCTGGCCACGCCCACCTTCAGGCCACGCCCACTTCCCGCCCTTCTTAAGCGCCAGTTCTCGAGCGCTCGCTGGGTTCACATCTCCTGAGGCGGAAAGCCGGGAGACGCTCTCTTTTTATTGTGTAATATTGTGATTTTAAAACTTTATTTGCTGCTATCTGCTCTGTTGCACCTCGAGGGCTCCGTGTAGCGGATCAAGCGCTCACGTGACGCCCTCCTGCCGGCTGGCCACGCCCACCTTCAGGCCACGCCCACTTCCCGCCCTTACGGCCATCTATAACAATGTGTCATTTCAGTACGCGCAGCGGACGAGCGCAGCGGGAGCGCCGACTTCGCGCCGAAGTCGCGCATAAGTCAAGCCCGTCTGCGCCCGTCCGCGGCCGGACGGGGCCAGGGGCACGTCACTATGCCAAAATTCTGTCCTACACGTCTAAGGACCTCGTCGCCCTCCAAGGCCCCTGGCCTCTCCCGGATTCCGTCCATAGACTCGTCTCTGCACTAGGCCTTGCCCCTACCCTCCCTACATCTCCGCTTCCCCTGCTACCCACCCCCCTGTCACCCTGCCCCCCCCTCGCCGATCCCTGCCCCACGACCCCAGCACTATCTGTCATCCTACTTAATACCAGGTCAGCGGTCAAGCACCAACACGAGCTGTACGTCCTACTCGATTCTGAGAAACCAGACTTACTGCTCCTGACCGAAACCTGGTACTGCGACTCCTCCCTCCCCGCTCTCCTGGCTACCCTTCCGCCTTCCTACGTGGCCCTACGTGCCGATCGCCCGGCGGGCAGGGCTGGCGGTGGGGTAGCCTTAATCGCCAGGTCCGATCTGCACTTTCAATCACTTCCTTTTCCCCCTATGCTCCCTGCTGACTTCTTAGTAGTCCGCTCCCTCCTATCCTCCCCTCCCATCACTTGCCTTCTTGTGTACCGTCCTCCTCAGCCCTCACCTTCATTTCTACCAGCTTTTCAAGACCTACTGGCCAATCTGGTGGTCAATTACGCCTCGGTCTTGGTGCTGGGGGATTTTAATTATTGGCCCGCTGACCCACACGAGTGCCCGGCCTCAAAGGAATTTACAGAATCCTTACTATCTTTCAACTTCACCCCACATATAACTGACCCCACTCACTCCCACGGGCACACACTTGACCAGGTCTGGTCGCTCAACCTTCCATTGGCCTCGGTGGCTGTCTCTCCATGCCCCTGGTCCGACCATGCCCTCATCTCCTTCTCCATCCTACACAACCCTATTTCCAGAACACCGCGTGCCAAAAACACCTGGGCACGGAACTGGAACAGGCTCGATCTCCCCTCCTTGACCTCCCTGCTCCGTAATTCCATTCCCTCCTTCTCTGGCCTATCATCTGCCTCTCAAGCCAAGGCCATAAACACCTGGCTGGCGGGAGGCTGTGACTCAGTGGCTCCCCTACGTCGCATTTCAATCCGTCGACTCAAGGACTCCAATAGATGGTTTAATGACCACCTAAAAGAACTCAAACTGAGCACCCGACGGGCGGAGAGGCAGTGGAGGAAAGATTATAGCCTTTCATCTAAAACTCACTTCCTGGCATCACTGGCTAAATATAAAACAGCAATCCTGGCTGCAAAAACCGACCACTTCTCTACGAAAATAACGTCTGCCGACAACAAACCCAGGGTAATCTTTGGCATTGTGAATGACCTGGCATTCTCGGACCGAACCTCGTCCCAAATCCCTCCCTCCCAGCCCCTCTGTGATCAACTTAACCACTATTTCTTGGACAAAATCACAACTATCAAGGCCAATATCCCTTCACCCTCCTCTGCTTTTGTTGATCCCTCCCCCCCCACTGTCCTAAACCCTCTCACCTTCATCCCTCCCTTTACTCAGGAATCTTTTCTGGCAATACTCCCTAAAGTTAAGTCGGGGTCTCCGGCGGACGTCTGCCCCGCACGCATCCTACAGCAAATATACTCTAGCTGCCCTGATCCCCCTATCGCCTTTCTCAATAGCTCCTTGGCTCAGGGTGTCGTGACCCCTGCACTCAAGGCCGCCACTATAGTACCTCTGCTGAAGAAACCCGGAGCGGACCCGTCCATTTCGGCTAACTTTCGCCCCATCTCCCTGCTGCCCTTTCTGGGCAAGGTGATGGAACGCCATGTCACCGCGGTACTGAGCGCTCACACCGAGGCGAATGGGGGGCTGGCCTCTCGCCAGGCAGGATTCCGCCCTAGGCATTCGACCGAATCGGTCGTAGTTTCAGTCCTGGACAACCTCAGAAAGGGTATGGATGATAACAACCGCCAGGCACTGGTCCTCCTTGATCTCTCCGCCGCCTTTGACACGGTGGACCACACCATCCTACTTGCCCGTGTCAAGGCGGCTGGTATCGGGGGATCAGCTCTGGTCTGGCTCTCCTCCTTTCTGAGGGACCGCACTCAGGCGGTCCGTCTGGGCGATTTCACCTCCACCACTCTCCCTGTCACCTGTGGTGTTCCCCAGGGTTCTTCTCTCTCTCCGTTACTCTTTAATCTCTATATCTTTCCTCTTATCTATGCACTCCAGCAGCTGGAGGTCACTGTTTATAACTATGCGGATGACCTCCAGCTCATCTTTGATCTGTCCCCCTCTCCTCTCTCGGTCTCTAATTTTCAGTCGACTATGACATTCATCAGGGACTGGATGAACCACAACCACCTTAAACTGAACCCCGACAAGACCGAGTTGGTTCTTACTGGTGGTTCATCCAGCCCCTGGAATTCTCTTTTCTGGCCCCCCTCTCTTGGCCCGGCACCATCCCCCTCCACTGTGGTCAAGACACTGGGTGTTAAAATGAATAATCAGCTCACTCTTCACTCACAAATTAGTTCCGTGGTTTCCTCCTGTTTCCTCACTCTCCGAACTATCCGCTCTGTCTCCCGCTTCTTCTCTCCCCAGGCACTTAAGATTATCATAGCCGCCCTGGTCATCTCACGTTTGGACTACGCCAACGCCCTCTATCATGGCATTCCAGCGTATAGCCTGCGTAGACTCCAAACCATCCAGAACCAGGCGGCCAGGCTGATATACGGCCTTCCACGCTATCACCACTCCACCCCCCTTCTAAAAGAGCTTCACTGGCTACCCGTGAAACAACGCTCCCTCTTCAAGATAGGATGCATGGTTTTTCAGGCCCGCCAGGGCACTGCCCCCGCCTTCATCGCCTCACTAATTAAACCCTATGTCCCCGCTAGAAATCTTCGGTCTTCCTCCAAATCTCTTCTTCAGATCCCCCGCTTCTCACGCAAAAAATGGGGCGGTTCTAACTTCTCAACTCTGGCTCCTATCTTCTGGAACTCACTTCCAGACAACCTCCGTTCTGCTACTCAGTATCTCTCTTTCCGTAGAGACCTGAAAACGTTCCTCTTCAGCCAGGCTTTCCCCGCCTAATACTTATTCCACCCTTCCTTGGTCTTTCTCCCTCAGTTCTGAACCTCCAGCGCCAAGAAACCGCAAGGTGTACGCCGCGCTCTACAAGTGTTTTAAATTAGAAAAATTAGAAATTAGGAAACCAGGAAGAGCAAGGCCTGAAATGAGGCAAGGTAAATGCAGATTCAATACAAAAAAAATAAAAGCTAACTTGCATTTAAAAAGGTTTCATTTACAAACCCTTAATGCCAGCAGCATGCACTTTCGTGTAACACCTATTATTTGCTCATAAGTAACATGTATTTCTTATTTTCTTAATGTAGTTAAAGTAAACATTGGGGTCAGGGAGAATGTTAGCCAGTTAGGGAAACTCACCTTCATGTTTTCCTTTTTCCTGTTAACACACTGCAGCTGAATGGTGTTTTGATCTCTTCTTTCTTCTCTAATTGCAACATATGTTTTTTTCTTTTTAAGTACAACAATTTGTAATGACATGCATCAAATTATTAGCAGGAATCACATATGCAAAGTAAAGCCACTTTATTAAATAGTACATCTCCAGATTGGGATATTTTCCTAGCATATTCCAACTTTTTCCACCAGCCAGTTGTATGAGTATTTGTAGTTGCCTGTGTATGGTTATGTTGAAATCTGAGTTTCACATCACAGAAAGAATTTGGTTGACTGTTTTCTGCATTGGCAATTTTTTGCTTTATTTGTGGATTTCCTACAATAGTTTTGAGCCAGCAATATTTAAAGTTGTTGGTGTTAAATGGTGCCTGGGGTATGTTCTGTATTGAAACATGGCTGGCAGCACTTAACAATTTGATGGCAACATATTTCAATACAAAATTAAAATGCTTCCAACACACATCTGTTTACATTATCCTGATAATAATGCTAACAAAATAAAATACTTCTCACACAAAAGTTGTTTACCTGATTATCCCCAGTACTTATTGTCACTCAGTGAAGCATGGTCAATGCACCCTAGTAGTGTACTGAAGAACCACCTACAATAATAATAAACTTTATTCGGATTATTACAATCCATAAAAGCAATACAATTTAAAAAATCTTCAAAGAGATCTAGTTATCAGTTACTTAAAATGATTGCAGAAAGAAATTTCATTAGTGTATACAGTACAGATATATTTTCTTAAAGGTTTTTCCTATGTCTGTATATACATTTCAAAAAATTAAGGACATGGTAACATGTGGCTTCAGTATCCAAGAGCTGCAGGCTCAACATGGCCACTCTACATTGTCTGAGACCCCACGATTTTAAAAGGGTCAGTAGCCAGAGTTTGCGGTGTTCCTGATAAAATTTACAGAACAGAACTGTATGAAGCGTGGATTGACCTGATATCCCATCACATGGGCATGGAGGTGAATTTAGGTCCCACACGTTTGGTGTTGGGAAAACCACCAGTTTGTGAAATAAGTTCAGTCTGAATCTTATCAGGAGGAATCGTTCAAAGGTACCAATGTCAAGATTTAAATAAGGCTGCATCGAAAGAGTAGATTGAACCAACATGGCGTGCTGCGTCGATTGTTTCCCGGCCTCGACCTGAAGTCTTAATTTGATCAGATGGTCCAACGCTCGCTGTTTTAAATTCTCCTTTGCGAGTTCTCCAATTTTTTCGGGATTAAAATAATATTTTTCCATTCCAAGATCTCGAAGAAAGGTCCGAATGTAGGCCAGCCATTTAATTCTCAAAACATAATCCAGGGACATTGCGTCCGCCACTATCATTTTTGTGAGGGCGTTTTTGTCCGATGTCCAGATACGTCGCCAAAGTAAAATTGGTTGTAACTTGGCAAGGTCTTCAATATATGGTGCCCCTAGTTCCAAGTGGCAGGCGTAAGTGGAGGAAGTTTTGGGGGCGGATAGGATAAATCTAAAGAATTTATTTTCTGCAGTTTGCAGAGACGTGACGTCCATATGTCCCCATAGTCCTGCACCATATAAAGCTGTGGATTGGCATTTGGCTTTATATATAGTTATCAGTTCTCTAGGTGGACGTTTTCCTAGTTTTTGAGAGAACGATACCAAAGCGGCTAGTGCTCTTTTGAAACAATGGCTTCTGGCTTCTATTGCTGGTTTCCAGGAGAGTTTATTGTCTATCATGACCCCCAGATAAGAGTATTCTTTGGTTGAGTCAATTTTTTGGCTATCAAGGTAAATAGAGTTTTGGTGTTTTTTCCCAACCCCAGCATTCATTACAAAAGTTTTTTTCACATTTATGTGGAGGTCAAGAGTTCTCATAAACTGGGAATAACTATTAAGGGACCTTTGGAGTTCACGGGGAGTTTGTGCGAGAAGGACGGCGTCATCCGCATACAGCAGGGCGGGGATCGGGCGATGTTTTGCCAAGGGGAGATCACGGGCACCCTTTAGTAGCTCAACCTCCAAGTTGTTGGTATAGAGGGAGAAAAGGAAGGGTGCCAGGACACAGCCTTGTCTGACCCCACGCTCTACTGCGAAGGACTCCGTCAGTTCTCCCTTTGTTCCATAACGAACTCTTGCAGATGGATAGGAATAGAGTTCCCTTAGAAAATTCAGGAGTGGAGGATCAACCCCCATCTGTGCCAAGAGGGACCACAATTTTGTATGGGCGACGCAGTCGAACGCCGCCGACAAATCTACGTAGGTCATGTAAAGTTTTGCTTTCTTTGCATGCACATATTTTCCAAAAATTAATGATAAATTTAGGGCTTGTTCCACGGTACCTAATCCTTTTCTAAATCCGAATTGAAGGTCGGATAAGATACCTCTTTCTTCTGCCCAGTCCTGAAGTCTTTCTAAAATCACTCGTCCTGCTATTTTTCCCAATGAGTCCAACAAGGAGATTGGGCGATAGCAGGCGGGGTCCATGCGATTACCTTTTTTAAAAATCGGCACCATAATGGACCTGGTCCAAGACTCCAAGATTCCTATTTTTGCTGTAGCGGTGCAGACTCTTGTTAAAATTGGTGCCCAGAGATCTATTTGATGTTTGAAAAGATCTGCCGGGACACCGTCCGGCCCTGGGGCTTTCCCTTTTTTGGTGGAGTTCAGTGCCACGAGAATTTCGGGAATATCAAAGCTTATATCTATTGGGTATGGTGAGGGTATTTTTTCCTCTTCTTCCAGGTCTTGATCGTGGGTTGGTTTTCGGAAGATGCTGGTGAAATGTGACACCCAAGTTACAGCGTCTATGGCAGCTTCGATTTTTGGGCAAATGTCGTCTGCCAAAAAAGGAGTTCTTATAATTTTCCAGAAAGCTTTAGAGTTTTTTTCCTGGGCACTGGTGTGAAGTTCGTTCCACAGCTCTCGCTTCAGTTCCTCTTTCCTCCTTTTTCTTATTTTTAGATATTCGCTTCTGAGAGTGGCTATTGTTCTAGGATCCCTTTCTTTTTTATTTAGGGCTTGCTTTAGATTTGTATGAGCCTTGGTGCACTCTTGATTGAACCAGCCATTAGGCTTGGATGAGGTAGGTTTTTGTTTTTTTGTTAATAACACCTTAATTTTTCCCATGATTTGGGCGAAGTTGGTTAAAAGATCCGTATCGTTGGTGGCTGTATCCAAACAAATTTCAATTTGGGGATGGACTAATCTTATTAGCTCTTTAGTGAGTTCCTCTGGATTTGTCCTCTCCCATTTTATAGAATACCCATTTACTTTATCCATGTTAATATCTTCCTGAGTCAGTGTTTTTTATTGTTTTATTTTTTTATTTGAGTTTTATATGGCGCTGGTTAGACCCGGAGGTATCAGAGCACTTTACATAAGGATCCACAAAGTTACAAAATTACATCAGAGACAAGTTACATCAGTTCACAATAACATTTCCAGAGCATCAGAAGACGAAGAAAATTGAGCTTGAAGGAAAAGGGGGGTAGGTTATAGAAGGGGGAAAGGATGGAGATAGGATGGATGGAGAGACAAAGAACAGTTTGCCCAAAGTCGGGCTGGGTAGGTGAAGGCTGAGGGGGAACTCCACAGCCCATCTCCTCTATAGCTATCAGGTAGCTCCCCCAGGAATCAGTCAAGCGGCTAGGTCTTAATGGGAAAACAGTTAGAGAGCAAAGATGAGGAATAAAGGGAGAGTAAAGGAGAAAGTGGGTGGAGTAAAGGGGAAGGGGGAAGAGTACGATGGAGAGACAAAGTAAGGTCTGCCCAATGTCCAGCTGGGTAGATGAGGGCCGATGGGATAGTCCACAGCCCATCTCCTCTATAGCTATCAAGTAGCTCCACTGTGAATACCACTCATCATCAGTGAACCCCAATGCGGCAGTGCACCACAACCTATTATTTCTATTCTGTGACCCACGCACTGCCTTGCCAATTTAACTTGCTCATGATGCATATTAGCTGTTACTATTCTAGTACTGGGTCCAACGCCACCAATCTTACTCCTTTTTTGATAAACTATAGAGCCCCTAGAATTAGGCACAATGCTCTTAACAAGCGCTATATGTTTTTATCCTGTAGGACTATCGACTATAATTCAAGAGACAGTGCTCAATCATAGACAGGAATATACAGCAGCTCTGTGTGACAGTCTAAATAATCTCCGGCGCATACCATCCAGACCCAATTTACACTACTCTTCCACTCACTCAGCTCTGTTTATATAGTCCTAACAGCAGGCACCACCAAATATACTTCTGATTGCCCATAATCTTGGATATTGGTTTCATATATATGCAGTAGCCCTCAACTATATCAACAAACGCAGTTGTTCTACACAGAACTAGAAATGCTCTTTCTCTTATAGCACAAACCAGGCAGATCTTTAAACTGTGGTAGGCACACCAAAGCCGTCGAGACATCTAGTTCCTGATTTAAGTTTAAGATTAAGTATGACATCTCTCCACCCAAATATAATTGGCCTGGAGTTTCTGCATAAGTATTTTCAGGTTCCAGAAACACTAGACCTGATACTACCAGGCCGAAAATTGCTTTGGGGTAAGGCTGCAATAGCAGCCTGGCCCTGTCCCTGGCAACTTCCTGACCTCTTTGTGGGGCAGTTGGGAAAATGTAAGGCTCCCTCTGCCGGAACATATCCTCCCTCTCCATCTTCCACTCTTCAATCTCGCCTCCCTGTACACCCCAACTGTATTTACTTCCACTCTCATTTACTATCTGCAAAAAACAGATTCTAAAAGCAGTTTTAATCCACACAATGAGGAATTTCAAACGGAGTTTTACCAAAAGAAACTGGGTTAAACCATTTTTTTCTCTTCGCAAAAGGATACATTTGTAATAGCCGGATTTATGAGCAGTGATAAGCTTGAAAACATTATTTCCAGCCACACTTTATCCCCTCACATATATTCACTTATTTTGCAATCGGGTCATAGTTAGCAAAGCGCTCCCCAACCATCAGCACTGTCTTCAAAACACCAACATAGAGCCTATAACCCCACGGATAAACCATAATAAATGTTGCACGCTATCATGCACTCAATAGTGCAACACAATTATCTCCAGGGATTGTGTGCCACACATGAAAAATACCTTAGACCACCCAGAAAATTGACCTTCCAATATGAAAAAGGACAAGCAATGCAATGCACCATTCTATACATATAAAACTCAGAGAAAGTCTCCCCAAATAATTTCTAAAATGAACACTGAAGAAACTCTCTAATAACCTTACACATAGACACTCATTTTCAGTAGGCACAAATATTACATGGGATTTTCATGTCAGCACGAAAAGGAGCCTTGATAAGGCACAACCATGCTACACTAATATCTGTAGGCTCTACACAAATGACCATAACAATACATCAAAAGATCATTATCAGACCCCACAAAGGTTGGATTTTTACATTTATCTTCTTATTTATGCCTCAGTGGGTATCCTACCATTCTGCCAGATTGTTAGAGGGTTGCACTTCTGCTACCCTGGCAGTTGACCCTCAGCTATATTTAGACTTCCCCATGTCCCTGACTGTTAACATTGCATACTCCCTGACTGTTAACATTGCAGAATTTCTAGTTTCTCGAGCAAAGCAGTAAATGAATTGAATGGACATTGCTTTTATAATAATAAAATAATAATAATAATAAAACCGCGCAGAAAGAAATATAGAGGATAATTCTCCACTGTCAACCAAACCCGACCTCAGTTGCAGACTGTGATAACATATCAGCCATTCTTCTCCGTTCCTCATACCCTCCCCCCTCTTAGCAATCTTGTATTTTGCAGTGATGGCAGCAGGGCGGCATCAAAGCGCACAGGCAACGCTTAGTTTTGAGTTATTCTATCTCCCAATGCGTTCTTTCTGATTGTGGTGTTGCATTGTGAATTTTTGTCGTCTATCAACCCACTCCCGTTGGGACTATCCTGTGTTCCTGTTGTGAGGCGTGTAAGGATTGTGCAGCAGTTGTATAGTTTTTTAATGGGCCCCATATGTCTTTGGTTTAAGAAAACAACAACGGCTCCTGTGGATAAATATATTCCATTTATGATAAGTATTAGGCACAATGGCAATGTGGGTGGTATGTTGGACGTCAAAGAAAGACGCTGTCTACACTCTTAGCCAGTTTGGTAGTGTATTTGCATAGTTTATATGAACATAAACAAATAATTTTTACATAATATACAAGATATTTACATGCATGGTGTAACAAGTGACGGTGTGTCCCAAGTGAATATGTCATAGAACCTGCACTACTATAGTGACAAATAAATATATAGAAAAAAGGAAGGTTTCTATTTTTGGTTTGGTTTCATCAGAAAGAGGCGACCAAATGAGGTATATCAAATCAATGTACAACAGTTGGGAAATTAGGCAACTATTGTTCGCGGTCTGTTTCTTTTTTAACTGTCGACAGCGTTTCGACCCATGGTGGATGTCGGGTCTCCTCAGGACTTGTCAATGTGGGGACACCTGAAGGGGGCTTGCGCTGCTAGGTATCAAGAGTGGTGGCACCGTGCATTATAGGTGAAAGAAAAACTCACAGGGATCCCAGCCGGGAGCCCAGAGAAGGGTGAGGTAAGCAGGCACGCTTGTGATAATAGATGGTCCGATGGATCCTGAGTGTAGCTGATCGTTGTGTTTCAGGAGAGGCAGGGGACAGGATGCACACAAGGGCGCTCTCTGCTTAGGTAAGCTTGTTTCAATGGATACATTGATTCCTTCTGTAATGGTGGTGAATCATTTCAGACGATGCTGGCACTGACGTTTGGCGCGGTAATCTGTGATAACCTCTGTGATGTGTGCTCTCCTACCGGTGCGATGACCAGTCCATATGTCTTTGGGGCGGAGGTCCTGGGTAAAGGACTGCTAAACAGGTCACTGTTGATATTGCAATACGTAAGGCTGTTTAACCAAGCTTATAACTTGGGGGCTGCTTTTTCCCCCCATCTGAGCGTGATTTCCCTCTTTACCAACAACAGCTCCAGGACAATTAATTTTTGGCACCCCTTTCGGAAAGTTAACCACGTACCCCAGTAATGCGACTTCAGGTGGGGGCATGATATCCATGTCTACCATGTGTCCCAGTACTCTAAATATTTCTATCCAATATGTTTTTATTTTGTCACAGTTCCATGTGAGATGTACAAAGTCAGCATGCGGGTCACCACATTTCAAACAGAAGTGAGGCCTGGAGTGGTCTATCTTTTGGATTTTCTCTGGAGTGACATATAGCCTGCGAAGGAATTTGAAGTGTATTAGCTTGTGATGGCTGTTTAGGGAAATTTCCTTCGTCTGTACACAGCACACCTCCCCAAAATTGGATTACCCAAATCGGCCTCCCATTGTCCCCGAACCCTGGCGTCATCAATTAGAATAGTGTCCGCACATGCCCTGTATAGCTTAGATGTGAGATGTTCACCCTGTGTTCTCGATGACAATAGAGAGTGGTACAAATGGGTCTGGTTAAAGTGGGAAATTTAGTAGTAGTGGCCGCACGCTGATCGCAACCAGTTTAGAATAAACCTGTCCATGAAAGTCACCTCCCTAAATTTCTCATCCTCTGCAATAATAAATAACTGTCCTCCAGTGAACAAGTCCCTGGCTTTTGTGATGTCATATTTAAGAAGAGTTTTTTAACCAGTTGTTCGTCTGTTATGGAGATCCAATTCTTGTTAATAATCGGGGGCCCAGGTGCGTAGAGTGTGGGAGCCCTTATGCATCTAACTAGTTTATGCCAGGCCCAGCTGGTGGTTGAGACCGTTTGTATATCATTGGGGTCTCAGAGAAAGCCCCAAGGGAGCACTGTGATTAAGGAGTCAGGGAGGACCAGGTCGGCCTCGAGGCTCAAGTATGGGATTCTGGCATTAGGGTGGAACCAGGAGCGTGCGTAGCTTCACTGGGCTACTAAATAGTACAGTTGGAGGTTGGAGGCCCCGAAACCACCTCTACTATATGGAAGTGTCATAACTTCCCAGCGTGCCATGCGACTCTTGCCACCCCAGGTAAGTCTTATAAGGTGAGTTTGCAATGTCGAGAAGAAGCTGTTTGGAAGTGGTATTGGTATGTTATTAAACACGTAAAGGAATTTCGGTAATACCACCATTTTAATTCATGGGACTCGGCCGGCAATCGAAAGGGGAGGTCTCAGCCATTTTTCAACTTGCTCCACGAGTTTAAGCACGGCTTGGTCATAGTTTAGACGGATTATTTAGGCAGTGTCCAGATTAATATGTATGCCCAAATATTTGTTCATCGCACCACTTCAGGGAAAATTCACAGGTCCATTGAGTAGTACCAGTGGTGAGAGGTAAAATAACTGATTTGTGCCAACTGATACCTAGTCCTGAGAAGCGTCCAAACCTAATGATTTCCTTAATCAGGTATTCGAAGTTCACCTGCGGCTCCCAAATGTAAAAGATGACATAGTCCACATATAGGGAGACTAACAACCGGCTGGTGTTAAACTTTAGGCCTCTCTGTAGGTGTCGCTCCTAAAAATATTGTACCAGGGGGTCCATTGCCAAAATAAACAATAGCGGTGATAACGGGCAGCCCTGCCTGGTGCCACATCAAAGGGAAAAGGGGCGGACAAGGTGCCATTGAGACAGAGTCTGGGTGTGGGGCCTTGATACAAGAGAGCAGTGAGGCTGATAAAACCTTGGGGCAAACCCATCCTTCGCATTACAGTCAGAAAAAACGGTCACTCAAGTGAATCAAAGGCTTTCTCAGAGTCTAGAAGGATTGCCGCTGCCGGGGTCTTGGGGTTAATTCTGTGCAAAACTGCAAATAACGCTCTTAAATTTAGAGAGGTGGACCGATGGGGTACAAAGACCAATTGGGCATGGGAGATGATTTTGTCCAGCAGTAAGGAGAGTTGCAACTCTATCCTCTTGGCTAGGATTTTATAATCTAAGTTCAATAACAAGAGCGGCCTATAGGAGCTGCATAGCAGGGGGTCCTTCCCAGGTCTAAGGAGTAAAACAATCACAGCTTCAACGTGGGTGGGAATTCGCTCTGCTCCAAGGCTTCATTGTAAACCTCAAGCAGTTTGGGACCCAGTAGGTCTTTGTAGGCTTTGTAAAAGTTGCCCGTGAAGCCGCCAAGGCCCGGTGCAGTGGAGCCATTGAGAGCTTTGATTGCGCTGATGATCTCATCAGTGGAAAAGGGCGCTGCCAAAAAGTCCTGTATGTATTTTTCTAGATACACAAGGGCTATTTATGAAAAATAATCTTCCTGTTCGGCCGAAGTGTGTATAGTTTTGGAAGCGTATAATGTGCTATAATATGTAAGGAATTCATCTCTGATGCCAACCGTGTCAGTGAGGAGGTGTCCCGTCTGGGATTTGAGTTCATTGTTGTAGGATTTATCATAGGGGGTCTCAATAGTCGTGCCAGAGAGCGCCCGGGTCGTTCCCCTTGCTGTATTGGTGGGTGATGGCGTATTTACTCAAAAAGTCGATTTCCCTGTCCGCCGGCTCGCGAAATCCTGTGAGTAGCGCTAGGCGCCATCTGGTGCGGTCAGGTAGAGGAGAGTGTCGTTGTGCATGATCCATAATATCTAGCTGTTGTTCTAAGCGAGTTAGCGTCCCCCTTAGATCTTTCAACACACCTGCATGTTTTGAGATGCTAACTCCCCTGATGAAAGCTGTAAATATCTCCCAAAGTACTGCCCCGGAATCTACAGATCCCGTGTTAATTTAAAAATATTCTATCATAGCGTCTCTGATCTCATTGAAGAATAGGTCATCATTCAGGGCCCTACCCGGAAACCGCCACTGCCTTTCATGACCCTCCGGCCTGGGGATGCAGAGTTGTAGTACCACAGGGGAATGGTCGGAATAGGTTCTGGGGAGCGTCATGGTAAATGTGTACCATGTGGCTATGCTTAGGAGCCTAATCAGTAGTCTAACCTGGTGCAGGTGTCATGTTGTGCCGAGTAATGTGTTTAAGAAATAATCGTGGGGTTGCAACGTCTCCAGATGTCAAACAAATGTAAGGAGTCGCACTGCTCTGTTAGTGCTCGTCGTTCTCGAGGTTTGGTGTCTGGGGCTGCAGAGGAACTGTTTAAGGTGGGTTGTAACAAAAGATTAAAGTCTCCGCCCATCAAAATGAGGTCTGCGCCCAAGTGAAGAACCAGAGTTTAAAGATCATGAAATTATTCGGGGCTATCAGTGTTGGGGTCATATAAACATACCAACGTGACAGTGTGGCCCAATAATTTCCCAGTCACTATGACGTGACGACCGTCTGCATCGCAGTGAGAGCTTTGTAAGTGGAAGGGGAGCCGTTTATGGATTAGTATCTCTCTACCACGAGCATATGAACTGTAATTGGTGAAAAAGCGGTGAGGACCCCAACTAGCTGCAAAATGACTATCTGTGGGTTTCAAGAGGTAGGTTTCCTGCAGAAACGTCACGTCTATGTGGTGCCTGTGCAGGTATTGAAGGACATGTGTCCCCTTTTTATTATTGTTGATGGCCCTAACATTCAAGGTAATTAGGGAGAGGGAGGTGTGGTTGGCCAAGTCAGGAGGCATTGTTGTTACCTCTTTAGAAGAGGAGGAGCAGTGTGACAGTTGTGGAGAAGTATAACAGAATGTAGCAACAATCTTTTCTCTGCAATGTAATCTCAGAGAAACAGACCCGTAAATAATTTCCAACCCCCATCCCCTACCCAACCGCATGCAAGTAGGCGTCAGGAACCTATCCCATCGAACTATAACTCCATGCATCCAATAAACATCCTAGGTGTAATTGCCAACATACAATACGATGCATTACCATAAAAAAATAAAACAACATGAGCAACTCTCAGGGTGGTGTAAACGGCCTGTCAGCCTCCAGCATTTTAAATTTCCTGTCCAGGATATATAATCTGTCAATACAACTCAGAATAAGACTGTTTTGAGTATACTGCAATTCTCAGGAAATAGAGCTTGTTATTACGTGGAGAAGAGGTCAAAAGTGGTGACTGACCCGCTATGAGGGGGAGTAGAGCCAGGGCCGGGTCCTCTCTTTTGACTGTTATTGTCTTTGTAGGTCTTACAAAATTTCTGCACTGCAGTAGGTGATTCAAAGAGCAGTAGGTGATTCAAAGATGTGGGAGCGGCCAGTGATATCAACCTGTAGGCGGGCTGGATATAAAAGTCCATATCAGAGGCCCAGCTTCTTGCACCATGGCAGTGAAATCTGGGTATAGTGCGACTTTTGATCCCTGCCAAACAGTCTTGCCTCGTTCAAGGGTTAGACGGAGTGCCGTGTCTCTGTCTCTGTAATTCATGAGTCTAGCAATTATGGGTCTCGAAGGGCAGCCAGGATTAGGTCGCGGACGCAGGGAGCGATGCGCACATTCAACAGCGAACCCCTTTCCAAAGAGGTCAGTGAGGAGTGACTCCACAAAGAGATCTATGCGTCCGGTGTTCGTGGATTCGAGAACTCCGGGAACGCGTGGATTATTGCGCCTGCTACGTGATTCAAGATCTTCAGTCTTTATAGCCATGTCCTTGAGGATTTATTCCATCTGGTCCAAGCGTTTGGTGGATTGCGCTGTGCCATCTTCGAGGTCCGATGTCCTCCCTTCCACGATGTCCAACTGGCGATCATGGGTGTCAAGTCTTGCCCACAGTGTACCCAGTCTCTTTTCTAGTGAGTCAAATCTGCCATCCAACACCTTAAATCCCGCCCTGAACTCCGCAGCCAGGGATGACTGAGTAGCGGTTGGGTCAGAATTGGGAGCTGCGTCCTGACCTCCCTCCACCATGGTGACGTTGTGTTCACTGGGTTTCTCCGCAGGTTTCTCAAGGTTAGCAGTCGCTGATTAGGGTCTTTACGGTCCATTCCTCCCATTGCAATTACTTGGGGGGGCAGTACTGGTGTAGGGAAGTGCACCAGCGACTCAGCTGGGCAGGAAATGGGCCTCACCACCAACTGGGCCTCAGCAAGAGCACCACTGAGAAGAAGCGGCTGTATGGATGCGCCACAGGAACCAAAAAAGCAGCAAGGCACCCCCACAGTGAAGGCGCTCAGAGAGACCGAATTGTTCCAGGCGGCAGGTAAGTCATAGTGACAGTCAGGGACAGGAAGTGAGTGATGATAAATAGGATTGACTGTCAGTAAGTCGGATTGAATGAGAATAAGAGAGAGGGAGTTTAAGGGGGAGTGTAAGTCAGTGTGAGTAAGGATGACTGAATGAGAGTCACAATGAGTGAGATTGTAAATGAGTGAGAACAAGTGAGTGGTGTTATGCATTCAAGTCAACATTTGGCCCTGGCATACCGAAGGTTATTCTTGGCTCACAGAGGCACCAGTGTCAAAATACTGGTGTGGGCATCCTGGAGACAAAATAACTAGGCACTGGAACAAAATACTGTCACTGACATACACCTCACATATGGGACCTCCATTACAAAAGATTGGCACAGGCCTACTGCGTGATATCTAGCAGTGCAGGTGCTGCTAACCTGAGCGAATGTTCTCCCCTGGACCTTTCATCCTTTGTTGGCACCCTGCGTTTAATTAAATCAGGCTCTCCTCTAGATTCTCTTCCCTCGGATACTCTTCTGCTTGTTGGACACGCCTAACCTACTGACCATTATGGAGGTTTCGAATACATCTCTTAAAGAGGGGGTTGTTCCCCAGAGTTGAAAGCATGCTCTAGTCCTTACCCTCCTAAAAAAGCCCAACTTGAACCCTGGCTGCCTCTCAAATTTTTGCCCCATTTCGTTGTTCCCTGTTTTTTACTGGAAAACATCCAATTCTCATTATTTGTCGAAGCTCACTATCCTCTCCACCCCTCTCAGCCGGGCTTCAGAGTGGGGCACAGCAATGAATCCGTCCTACTTGGTGTGACAGAACACCTCAGACAACACTTGGTTGAAGGAGGCACGGCTGCACGCATTCCATTGGATTTAAGTGAAGCCTTTGACACAGTGTCCCACTCTATGCTGGTTCAGAGACCGAAATCAATAGGTTTGTCAGATTCAGCCCTTGGGTGGCTAATCATGTTCTTAAAGGACCGCACGTTCCAGGTTTTTTTATCTAGCTTGAAATCCCAAACAATGACTTTGTCTTCCGGAGTTCTGCAGGGGTCCATTTTAAGTCCCTTGCTGTTCAACATCTACGTACGCCCTTGTCTAACATGATAGAGAGCTGTGGACTCACCCTCTTTTCTTACGTAGATCATTTTCTTCTTGACTTCAGCTATGTCAATTATTTTGATATCACCGAGGTTAAGGTCAAGTGACATCAATTCCTCTCAGTCAAATTTGTTATGATGTCACTTCCTTTCGTGTCATTAGGGTCAATGGGTGAGTGATGTCACATCTGCTCAGGTGCACTACGGTGCCCTCGAGTGAGGAGTGATAGTTATTGGCTGAGCTAAGCAGTCATTGACCCAGACATAAAGAAATGGTAAGAGAGGGTCTTGTACCCATGGAGCAATTAACAATATAGTCTTGAAACACTATGCATAGGAAGGAACAGAGGAAGATGAATGTTCTTAGAGTGAAAGGGGATTGTTCCAACATATTAATTTTCTATATGTGAACCTGACTAATAAGATTGTGTTTGTGGAAACAGAAGTGAGACTGAAAGTTACAGATTTTTAAACAGACATTTGTCTCCTCTTCATCTTTGTTATGTTATGTTATGTTATGGAGAGTTTTGTATAGCGCTCAGCTACTCCGTGGAGTGTCCCGGCGCTTAAAACCCTCGGCGGTACAGATGGGTGGGGAACAAAACAGAGCACCTACTGAACAAAGAGACAAGATTTAAGGTCCTTCCTAAATGCCAAAAGATTGCCTTTTGTCCTGAGAGATAGAGGCAGAGTGTTCCACAACTGTGGTGCCAGACGCTTGAAGGAGCGGCCGCCACACCGGGCACGCCGAATCGCTGGTACAACTGCCAAAGCCAAAGTGGATGACCTGAGTGACCTACAAGGCTGGTAGAGCAACATCCGTTTCCGGATGTACAAGGCACCTGTGCCAGGGAGTGCCTTGAAAGCCAAAGTAAGCGCTTTAAAAGCAATGCGCTTTCTAATTGGAAGCCAGTGAAGGGTATTAAGAAGATCGCTGGCACTGGCTCTCCGATTAAGGCCGAAGATGGCACGTGCAGCAGAGTTTTGGACAATTTGCAGGCGCGTTAGGAGGAATTCCGGGAGGCCAAGATACAGCACATTGGCGTAGTCCAGGCAAGAGCCTATCAGTGCCTGCACAGTGACTCTTCTGTGGTCCAGCGAGAGTAGGGGCAGAAATTTCCTGATCATCTTTAGTAGACCAAAACATTTGCCCACTAGGCCCAGAACCTGCGGTTTCAGAGAGAGGCCATTGTCAACCTGCACTCCAAGATTTTTGGCGACCACCGAGTCGCTGGAGGGGGGAAACATGGCCGCCGGCCACCATGACTTCCACCTCGGGTCCGGAGGGCACCCGAAGAACAGCACCTCAGATTTATCGGAGTTACACTTGAGGCTGTTCGCTGAAACCAGTCGAATACTGCCTCCAGACAGCCTCTGACGATCTCACCATCAAAATCAGAGCCCCTGTCACACGAGAAAAGGAGCTGGGTGCCGTCAGCGACACGATCTGAGCTCCATGGGCCTCCGCCAGTGCCGCCAAAGGGGCCATATAATGTTGAAAAGCGTTGGGCTCAAAATTGAGCCCTGGGGAACACCCACCTCCAGTGGCGGCACCGTAGCAGAGAACGGGGGGGCCCAGACCATTTGTTGGCGGTCAGCTAGAAAAGACTCAAACCAACTATACACCGACAGCCTCAGGCCAATCTCCCGGAGTCTTAAAAGGAGGCGGCCGTGGGGGACGGTGTCAAAGGCCGCCGAGAGATCCAACATTACCAGCATTGCTTTGCCCCCGGAGTCCAAGATTTCCTTGATGGCCTCCGTGACTTCTAGCAGAGCTGTCTCAGTGCTCAGGTTAGATCGAAAACCCGACTGCGAATGGTGCAGAATATTATGTGTCTACAGAAAGTTGGTGAGGGTTAGATGGACATGTTTCTCCACAATTTTCGCAAATGCTGGCAGAAGGGAGATAGGTCTATAGTTTGCATGGGCAGTGGAATCCAGAGTGGGTTTTTTCAGGAGTGGCAGAATAAGAGCCTGTTTCCAGGACTGTGGCACCACCCCTGTGCTAAGGGAGAGATTGAGCACCGGATTGACTAGGGGGTTGATCACATGAGCAACTTTTGCAAGAAATTTGGCGGGGCAGGGGTCAAGAGGGGAGCCTGATTTTAACTTCGTAAGAAGGTCCAAGGAGGCCTGAGGAGTGAGGACCGGGAAGTTCAAAAGGGAGGGCCCCTCAGCGTCTAAAGATAGTATAGGTTTGAGACGCTTCCTGGGCTGTGACCACACCAACAGCAGAAAAAGAAGCCTGGATGGATTTAATTTTACTGGCAAAGAAGTTAGCTAACTCAGTAACCCAATGCTCTGAATGCGAGCTTCTGGGGGGTACACCAGGAGGGAGAAGTGAATTCCTTCACTATCAGAAATATTTATTTACATGAGTTAGTGGCTGCCTCAATTCTTCTTGCGAAGTAAGACTTTTTTTCTGCAGTGATGTCATGATGGTACTCTTTGATGGATTCTCTATATGCTACTTTAGATATGGAATCATAATGCGACGCCATGCTCTTTCTGCTTTTTTACACTGCCGCCGCTTCTCTGCCAGAGCTGAAGAAAACCAAGGAGCAGATGCTCGGGAGGAATTTATGCGGTCGGCTAGGGGTGGGGCCAGTATATCAAATTGCTGAAGAAGCCAGGTCTGTAGGTGCTCCAGATCAGTCTCTAGAGTGCCTGTCAGCTGGCACGGGTAGGAAAGTAAGGCCTGCGCCAGCATGTCTAGAGAGACACGATGGAAGGCTCTGACATTCTGCATTTTGCGAGAATGCCCACTAGAAAAGACTTTTTCGGAGAGGGTGATCTGAAAGTCCACTAAATAGTGGTCGGACCACAGAACTGGCATGGGAGTGGAAGTTTTAATCGGGACGGTTGAGAACACTTGGTCCAGTGTATGACCCTTGGTATGTGTGGGGGCCGAGAGATATGGGATGAGTGCCAATGAAGCAGTGGTGTCGCTGATCTTGATGCTGTCTGCTGTATCATCAATATCCATATGGATATTAAAGTCGCCTAGAAGAAGGCAATGCTGTGATTTTATGCATAGTGCAGAAATTACGGAATGGAGCTCCTCATGGAAAGAGCCTATAGGGCGAGGAGGCCTATAGACCAGGAGCCCCGAACACGATTGATATGGAGACAGGGAGAGAGAGAATCCCAAAGTCTTGCATCCGTGAATGTCATCCGTATTTATAATTGAACATGCAAAGCCCTTATCCACCACCATTGCAACCCCACTGCCCCTGCCTTTGGCTCGGTCTTTCCTCAAGATGACATTGTTGGGGGGGATCGCTGTGGCTATGTCCGGACCCGAACAGTCACCCAACCACGTCTCAGTAAGAAAGAGACAGGTGGGCTTTATGTCTGTCAACAGATTGAAAACGTCCAGTGCATGCTTCCCTAGGGACCTAGTGTTTAATAGTAAAAAGTTGCTTTAACTGGGTATGGACTTGGGAATAGAAATGGAGCCAATGCCTGGTAACCATCTGCAACCAGGGCAGCGTCTTTTGCCTTTGGGTAGTTTAGGAAAGACCGTGCAACAGTTGTTCACCTTACCCCTAAGAGCTAAGAGCTCGTCCTGGGTGTATTTTAGCATCTTAGCCAACTCACCGGCCCCAGCCCCGCCCGCACCCATCCATCTCCGGGACGCTGACAGGCGCAGACGGGCTTTCCTTTGGCGCTCCTTAGGCGTGTCCGCTGCTCGCGTCCGCTGCGCGGAGGCGAGGGTGCTTTGTTTTAAGGCGTCGCCGGCGCTAGGCAGAACCACTAGTCTGCCGCCCGGCGCGCCTGCCTCCTCCCAAGATGTCCGCTACAGGCGCGAGGCCTACACGTCCCAGCACCCCCTTCAGCACCAAAATCGGCTGACTGGGTCCTTCTATGCCGGAATAAACTAATCACACTACCTCAGATTAATCTTTACCTATCCTTCATACAGCCTCTTTCCCACTCCTCTCTCTAACACTACACCTGCTGGCACCTCACAAATCCCAAAGATCTCTGCCCCATTACTAAAAGTGAGGCTGAGACACTCCTGCCAACGCTCCAACTACTTACAGACGGAACTTTTCACATATGAGGCTCATGCCATTAAGAACTGGCAATGTGCTCTCTTCAGTCTAAGACCTTTCCCCACAGCAAATAGTATCCTTCCATGCCGGAATAAACTAATCACACTACCTCAGATCAACCCACCACTCCAACTTAGAACTCTGCCTTTCATAAAAACCTTGACTTTAGATCCTAAAGCAATATCACGTCTCTGACACTCACTGTGACTGATCATACTTTTCACAAAGTTGGACCCCAAAACTACACACACACAGGGGCACTACTCTACAAATATACCCACAAGCCAGTAAACTATAATCTCTTCTTTTAGATATAAAGTCTCAGGCATCTCACTTTTACTTTTCAGCAGTGCAATGGCAGATCTGGAAATTAAGTTCAACTCAGACTTGTACTCCTGCTTCTTCTCCCTTACTTGTAAGACTGACCCATCTCAGGACCATCCCTTGTATCAATATAGAGCTGCACAACACAGAGAGCGTCATTAATATTATGTTATCCTACTTCAACGCTCGATCACCGGAAGCTCCCAAAGTCCTCACTAAGACCTCAATCATCATAAGTTCCAATTACCTGGCCTGAACACTAAACTGAACTATTTTCTTTCAAATATGTATTCCAGAACCAAAGGTTAGCAGGCAAAGATCATCTAGAAGTTAAGGATTTAAGTGAGTACGATAACCTAAACCTACTATCACTGAATAAATCCTTATTTACAGACTCTTACCTGCCAATACTAGACCTAATCTTTCTTTAGGGGTATTTCATTATGTCCCTATGCCGAAAAGGGAAATTGGGTGGAGGTGTTGAATTATCCAATTGAGAACACAAATATGAAAATCAATAGATTTTCCTCCTTCCAATATCAATCAAAGTAAACATTTCTGGAAAACAACCTTGCACGTTAGTTAACCATCATCCAGCGGGTAAACTTCTATTTTTTGGACAACTGACAGAACTCATTGCTAAAAGAACCAGTTCTGCCTCTAAAAAGATGTTCTTGAGAGACTTCAATATTCACTATGGTGACACAAAACATCACAACACAAAACACCAATCATAATCTTGAACAATTCCATTTATGAGCTACTCATGCAACTGCCTCAATCATTGACCTCCTAATTGCCATAAAATGCACCATCAAGTATAAAACCCGTATACTAATGGGTTGATATGACTACTTTCTTGTACTGTTCTCTCTCTACTAAACCAAAACTTCTACACAGGATGAAACAAAACAACCAACGTTTCCCCTCAAATCTGACTCCAGTCTTGGAGAAAGGCTTCTGTCGCCTCTGCAAGAGGTTCCGGGCAGCAATTGAAAAAATGTGGAAGTTGATGAGTGAGTCTTGATGCAAAGATATCCACCTGTCATGGACCCCATCGATCCATAATCCTCTGAAAAGAGAGCGGTCCAGTTTCTAAGTGCTGTAATCCTTCAGGTGTCTTGACTGCCAGACAACAATCAGTTTGAGTCTGCCCGGCAGATATTCCGCTGTCACTGACAACTTTTATTTCAGAATCCCTGGCCAGGTCTACCAGTAACTTGGACTGGATACCCCCAAGCAGTTTATATATCGCACTGCGGAGATGTGGTCCATCTTTAAGGGAATGGAACAGGGCACCTTGTTGACCGCTAAACTCTGCACAGCGAAAGAGGAGTTCCAGACAATTGCTGTGGAGAGTCTCCTCGTGTTCTGATCACTGTACTCCTGTGGTCGTATCCCCACTACGTGCACCCCATACCTGATGACTGGCGTCTGATTCGATAACCAGGTCCAGGACTGACCCAAAGATGGCCCTGCCGTTTCATGCTTGCGTTACAATGTAGGGGGCAGAAGGTGTTGGATTAAAAAAACCAACACCTTCCCTACTGTTGCACAGATTGGAGCTGGAATAGTAAATTATACTATTCCAAAATCCAGCGCCCCCTACAGCAAGTCGTTGTAATGACTTGCGTTGTAATGGTATGCGAGGTAGCGGATGCGTTTCGTCCTAGTGCAGGACTTCTTCAGGGCACTAGATGAAGGCTTGCTGCTCGAGGGAGTCCCCCTGCTGTGACTTTTCCCCGGTGCTCTTCGCGGTTCGCAACCATCGAATTACGGCCTTTTATTTCTTCTTTTTCCGGCCTAATTTGGCTTCTAGCGAAGAGCTGTTGGATGATGGGATGTTGCCTTTACCTGAATATATTATAGGTCCAGCAGTCTCCTCCTTTTTACAAATAATCTTTCATCTTATTTGGCATCCCTACTGATACGTAGATTTCCATTTCTCTGATACGTAGATTTCCATTTCTCTTTCTGAAGATTTGAACCTGTACTTCTCCTGGAAATAGATGGTGGCAGTACTGAACTCCGTATTTTGGGTCTGGTCTTTCAATCACCAGCAGTGGCCTGTAAATATACGGCCTTTGGACTCTTGTATAAATATTTTGCCGAAAGTGAACACAGCTTATAGCAGTACCTTTCTCTATGTCTTCTCCAGCCTATGAAGACATCTTATTTTCATCTCATGCCCTGAAGAAGTCCTGCACTAGGACGAAACGCGTCGGCTGTACTGTGTGTGCTTTTTTCATGAAAATGGAATAAAGGGAGAAAAAACTGAGGAATACTTTTCGAGTTTCTATTGGATATGGTCTTTACAGTAGTTCCTATTTTGATCTATTGTTCCTATGTGGAGCACCTTTGCTTTTTGGTTTAAATTGTCAAGTTCCTGAGGGAATAAGCATTGTAACAACGGGTGCTATTCTGGGTGAACACTGACCCTTGTAAGCATAGAAGGGATAATAATTTTGAGAGCGATAATAGGTTAGGTGCTGGTCGTGAGAATGTTCCACTGTTAGCCTAAAACATTTTTGTACCCTAGATCAAGTATTTAGATTTTTTTGATGCTTATTTGGAAGGAAGTGAAGATCTTGAAGGGCCACCTATATGTTGTATTCGTCAACCTTATAACGGCCTTTGACTCCATTGATCGTAATAAGCTTTGGGCTACTCAGGAAATGAGAACTCCCATGTGACTTACTTCAGTTATTGGTTTGTCTACACCACAATAATTACGCCACAGTTAGGTGGAAGTCAGATCGCAGTCTCTTCAATATTATAGCTTGCACCAACCCTTTTTACCTTGTACATTAAGAGCTATATGACTGTGGAGGTGACTCTCCTAGATTAGTAGGTAGCCCGTTGCCCTCCCTGCTATTCGCCATGGCACATTGCTCATCTCTAGGACCCCGATGGGTATCCAGAATATTTTGAACAAGTTTACTGAAGCTTGTAAAGACCGGGGCCTTGAGATTATTTGCTCTAAAACACAATACATGGTTTTTAACCCTTACAAATATACCAAGGAGAAACTGATGCTGGGTACCCAACATCTAGAGCAGGTTAAGGTTTTCGATTACCTGGGAGTCAGAATTAGTGATAACTTAGCATGAACTCCCCAAATCTAGAAGAGCGAGTTGGCATTACAACATGTGGACTGCGCAATAGCAAGGAGGGTTAGACGCTCGACCTTCCGCCCAATTTCTCCCACACTTGAAATACACAGAGCCAAAGGCCTAGGTGCAGCCCTCTATGGGGATTGGAGAATACAAAACAGAGGTAGTGACTAATACATTTTTAAGGACAATCCTTAATGTGCCTACCAATACACCAATATTACCACTACGCCTTGATCTAGGGATCAATTCCCTTTCACATTTTGCTGTTCTCAAAGCACTGATGTTTTGGGTTAGAATTTGGACTAACAATACGGAGATCCCCGTAATAGAAGCAGTGGTGGAATCATTAACTCTCCAAAGCCAGAAAGGCCAATTGCCTTGGTTTAATAGGGAAAGGAAGTGGTTGTATAGGCTGGGCTTGGATACGATGTGGGAGGCACCACATTCTATTACAAAAAAAATTACCCCTTTGCTAAAGAAGAGATATTAGGATTTCATAAACTCTTCCTGTAATGATACTGTAGCACGTGGCTCTGTAACCCTGCAATTTTTAAATGTTAAAAGCTATTTTAACTTTGACATGCATATGGATGAAATTGAACCACCTCAGGCACGAGCACTTTATATTCAGTTCAGGTTAGGGACTCTTCCATTAAATGCATGGAAAAACAGTTGTGCAAATGTTACTATATCTTCCCTGTGCCCATCCTGTTATACTGTGCAAGAGACCATAGAGCACTTTTCAATTTCTTGTGCGCTACGTATTGAAGCATAAGGAAAAAATGGATTATTCCAGTCTGCTGATTGCTTTCTTTCTCACGCCCCTCCGAAGCTTTACGCATATTCCGGTCAGACACAACAAAGTGGCTTGTTTTTGTAATAACTAGATACCTGTTATATCCCTGGTGGCAGAGATTGAAAGTTTTATCGCAATAAGTCCTGGGGTTAGATTGGTTTTACTATGTGTTTCTTCACATCTGTATCTCTATTTTTAGAATTGTAAAACTGCAGTTTTTTATATCTAATTGACAGTTGATTTAAAGGTTTTAAATCATTGTTTTAAGAAATGTTCTTAAATGTATTATGTGATAATGTGTATATTTGAGATTTTATGAAGGTTATGATCATGCTGTTGGTCGATCAATAAATAATAATAACAAATTGGAACCGTACAAAGCAGTAAATATCATACAATAATAAAACATTAAGAAAAAGCACATGTTGTTGGATATATGGGACTTACTTTATGGCTATTGTGTTCATTTGCTGCAAAGGCTCATGGGATTTGAAGTATTTGAACGTAAATGTTTTGTCAAGGCTTGTGAGTAAATAAATGAAAGAGTAAGGCATAATCTGAGCCTCCGGTCCTGACATAGAAGTGACCACAAAACTTGGTCATCTCAGAAGGAACCTGCTCACTCACAGACTCTCTTCACTCTGAAATCCTACCTTCAAGAAAGCAAAAACAATAAAAAACAGTCTCTTCAGCAGGAACACCCATAGTCTGGTACACTATTCCCACTTCTATCAAGACAACGCCTTATTTGTTTCTTTTAAGAAGAGACAACTCTAAACCTTACTCTCCTAGAGCCACTTCTGCTTTGACTGCAAACATGATTATCTGCAATGAATCCAAGAAGCAGGAGAACTGAAAAGAAATTGTTCAGACTTTTTTTCTTTATTTAAAGTGTTTTTGAGTCATACTTTGGAGTCAGGCCCTGGGAGTCAGATCTTTATATTCATGTGTTATTTGCACCTCCACAACCAATATGAAGCTTTATTGCTAATATCTTTTGCTGATGCCTAGAACTCTTATGGTCATGTTGTGTATATACTGAAGACCTTCCCTTCTGTGATACTGCCTTCTCTTCAGTAATTTTCCGTAATATTTGTTGTTCACTAATGAGCTTCCCTTGTACTCCCTACCACTAAATAAACACTCCACTACCAAAGTTGGTATGATTGCCAGTATACAAAACGACAAATATGTAGAGGGGGGCTTCCGGACATTGCATAACATGTATTTATAAGAAAAAGCCACCACTCAAGTGGTAAATCAAAAAGGAAATAATTTGCTCATTGAATATAAAATGTAGGTGAACTTGTGCTTTTCAAAATATAACATAATTGCTTGAGGATGTTTGAGAGTAAATCATCACCTTCTGTATATTTGGGAACAGTTCCAAATACAGAAGATAACTATATGACTCCAATTATGAGTGTGCTGGACTTTTCTAACCCTTTTGCAAACCTGCTTTTGCTGGGGTCAGAATTCTGAGCTATGCAGAGTTTACCACACACAGTAATCACCAAGTTCAATAAAGTGTAGACCTTTTTAAATTTCATCAGGCCAAACATGCCGCTATTTAACCGGGTTAAAAATATGAAATCGTGCATGAAGATTCTGTTGGGATAAGCACCAAAATCGGCATGTTATTCCCTAAAAAGTCATAATCGGTGCTATGTATCACACCCAACAAATACCATGAGCATCAGATTCATATTTTATCAGGTGTGATAAATAGCTCAAAGAGATGGGTTTGTAGAAAGACCATTAAAGGGAGGTCACAGAGAGAGAATGGAGGAGAAAACATAAATTAAGGCAAGAAGATAAGGAGAGAACAGTTGAAGTGTGATAAACAGGAAAGCATTGACCGAACGATATGAGCAAGAAAGAGGGGACCGATGAGATGAGGAAAAACATGAGAGGAGCAAAAAGATTGAACGAGAGGAGAAAGTAATCTACGCACATCCACACTATCAAAGGAGAGAGAGAAAGATAGGTGAAGTATAAAGGAATACGCGCAAAAAGAGGACCATTTAACTGGAGAGATGGCAAAATATTAAAGAAGGTAAGAAAAGTGAAAGGAGGGAAGGAGATGTCGGTGCAGTAGGTAGGCAGAGAGAGAAGATGAAATAAGGTAGCATGAAAGAGTGAATGAGGGTACATGGAACGTAAAAGAAACGCAAAAAATAGCAAGTATTAAAAATATACATACATTAGAGATTAATGGGGAGTGTGTAGATGCTGCGCGAGAAGCTCAGCGACTGAGGAGGCATGAACGAGACCAACACGTAAAAAGACTCCGGCGAGAGAAAACGAAACACCGGTGTAATCATGAGAATACAGAAACATAAAAAGAAGCACGACAGACGAAACGAGGGCAGAAAAGCAAGAACTCTATGAGGGCCAGAAGAAGAAACACCGGTGTAATAATGAGAATACAGAAACGTAAAAAGAAGCTCGACAGACGAAACGAGGGCAGAAAAGCAAGAACGATAGGAGGGCCAGAAGAAGAAGAAACCCCGCAGGTTTGCACTAACTATCCCGCTGACCTCCAGTGGGCCATAATAGGAACCGGCAAGAGAGCGACAGATGCAGAATTTAGATCGGTAAACACTGTCCGTCCTGACTAGTTTCATGCACTTTAATGTACTAACTTTGCCAATACTTGTGAAACTCAGCCTGCCAATAAAGCGCTTGGAGTAGAATTGAAGGTGAGTCGTAATTGAGCGGGCGGGAGCGATAGGGAGAGACGGGCCGCGCGCACCGCGTCCTGATGGATGGGAAATCGCTCGGCGTTTGTCAGCTAACAAGCGCTGCTTCCGGCGCCCGCCTGCCGAAGGCGCTCCGCTGCCCTCTGATACCATCTGCCCCGGCGAATCGGAGGGACGCCGCGCTCTCAAAATGCCACGAAGCGAGGATATTGACTCTCCCTGGACACGTCCGTCGCTGCAGCGAGGAGGGGGACCGCATCTAATTGGATGTGCCCCCATCGACGCCCCGTGCACGGCAGGACTGGAGGTGTCAGTGCCGGCCCGTCGAAGTGTCGCCCACGCCGGCGCTGTTCTCTTATTAGAGTCGGAGTCGCTCACCTCACCCCTCTGCGCTGTAATTGCAACGCCTCCCATTTCTGTGCCGTGATTCTCCTGTGCTGCTGCGGGCAGACACTTCCGTGCACACTATTTGTAGGAAAAAATTACTCCGATATCTCATAAATTAGGGGGTCAAGGCGTGGCAGGGGAAATGGGGTGGAGTCACGAGGGGCGGAGTCATAAATAAGGGAGATGGCAGTCAATGTATTCATTTTTTTAAACTCAGCTGTAAAAACATTGGCTATACCTTCTGGCCTTCACAGCTGATCACAAAGGGACTGCAATTTAAAACATCTTACAGGGGTTAAGGCACCTGCTGCAGAGATCTTTGTATTAACAGCAGTTTTCAGGCGACAATAATCATACTGTAAAGCTGTTGGTTAATAAACTTCCTGGGGAGAATTGCGTTGTGCCTAGTCACAGTTTTGTCTCATACAGTAGCATAGACGGTTAATGTGCCTGCTGCAAAGCACCTTGAGTGACATGCAGATCACAGATTTGTTTTATTTTTATGGGAATATGTAAGTAGGTTATTGCTTTTGACACAGCCATCCCATCCCCTTGGATATTTCTAGTTCCTGGGTTGTAATCCTTTTAGTGATGCACAGTGAATTATGAACTAGCATCAGGGAGCGGGATGCAAACTGCAAGACATGGTTGTAGAACCTTATTGGATGTCTTTCTTCAATCTCTCTTTATTATAAGGTTGCTAAAAAGCAGTGCACAAGTAGGGGCGGTTCGAGTGAACAGAGTCCCCCGACTATGTTTAGACTGGGGATTTGGGGGGGCAGCCGACCAGCGGGAGGCTTGCCCACCCGGGGAAATTTGGGGCAGCAGGGGGGGGGGGGTGGATAGGAGAGCGCTGTGGGGCTTCCGTAGTTGGGCTGGTTTGGGCTGGTTCGGCTGGTTGGGCTCCCTTTGGGCTCTTTTGGGCTCCTTTGGTCTTGTCGGGTTTAAAACCGGACATTTTGTGTGACTGATCACCATTTGAGGTGCAGTGAAACGGCAGCCGGGGTTGTCCAGTGAATTTTGTTAAATTAGGCCTGAGGCGTGCGCGGTGGGGCGTCGACGGCTGGTGGCAGGCGGCGTGGTCGACGGCTATAGCAGGGGGTGGCGCGGCGTTACCGTGTGTGCAGTGAGGCAGCGCTGGTCGGTATGGCGGCTCTTCAGGACCCCAGGGTGGCCGAAGCACTGCCGCTATTGAGGGAGGCGGGCCGCATGGACCTCGTCCGGCGCGACTTGCAGGTAAGGCCGCTGCGGCGCGCTGCCAACGGCGCCGCGGCAGCTGTGTGGGCATGTGAGCCGCCGCAGTCGTGACCACGGCCGGCTCCGAGGGGCGGGAGGGGGGGCGGGAGCGGGGGCGGAGGTTCGAAGGGCGGGGAATAAAGCGAGGCGGTGGCGCCGCGGAAGGCAGCGAAGCGAGGGGCTGTGAGGGCCGGTCGGCGAGGGAAGAAGAAGGCACTGGCATTCGTGGAGGGGAGGGGTGGGAGGAGGGCGGTGGCAGAGGGGTTGGGGGAAGGGCGGGTGGCCCTAGCTCCTGACGCGGTGGTGGGAAGGCAGAGGGAAGGGGTGGCGAACCACGAGGAGGAGGTCGAGTTGATGGTGGTGGAGGTAGGGGGTGGGGCTGGCGGGCGGGGGGCGGAGGGTGGCCCAGGGGGAAACGGGGGGGGGAGGCTGGGATACCGCAAGGGAGGCAGGGGGGCCTACAAGCAGGGCTGGGCGAGGGTGCGGGGGGGCGGGCTCCCCCCTGTTGATTGAGGAGTCAGAGGTGGAGGAGATGGGGGGGGCGGACTCGGAGCTAGATTGGAGCTCCTCGGCGTCGGAGGAGGTTGGGGGCATAGTGGGCCCTAGCAAAGTTTCTTCGCTGGGGCGGTGGCCGTGGGGGAGGGGGGGGTGTGGGGGGCATGGGGGGAGGGATGGCAGGTCGGGCGGATGGAGTGGAGGAGGGGGGGTGGCGGGGGAGCAGTGGGGGTCGGGGGGACCGGGGTGGCGGTGTGGGAGGCGGAGGCGGGTTTGGCGCGGCAGGGGACTGGGAGGGGGGCCCGGGAGAGGTGCAGGGCCTGGTTGGGGGTCTGGCGGGTGGGTTGGCTCGGGGGGTTGGGACTGGTAGGGGGGGTGGGGCGTGGGGGGCGGAGGGGTTCCCGCGCGGCGGCCACTCGGCAGGGTGGGGGCGGGGGGCGACGCTGGGATGGGGGAGTAGGGGGGTGGGGGGTGTGCGTGGGGGGGTAGGCGGGTTTTTTCACCCCGGTATGCTGGACTCCACCTTCTTTCCCTGGCAGGAGCTGTTTGCGAGGCGCTCGGGTGAGCAGCATGCGGCTCCACACCACCGAGAGGATGGGCCGGCTCTGTCTGGTTCGGGCGGCCGAGCTCTAGCGAGGGACCTGGCAACTGAGCGCGGCAACTGGTGGCGGGAGTCATCCCCGCCGGCCCCTCCCCGAAGGGTTGTTACGGCCGCCGGGGGCAGGGGAATGAGGATGGATGCACATGATTCTGAGCTTGATGCGGGTGTAACGGAAAGGCGTGGGAGTGTGGATCTGGGTGACTTGATGCGGGTGTGTCGGGAGAGAGCGGGTTTGAGCTGGCTGGACCCCCCAGGGGGGGCCGGGAATGTGTGGAGGTGGCGGATGGTGAGTCCGCGGAGGAAGGGGAGATTCGGGAGGAAGGAGGGGCGAGTAATGTTGTTGGCAGTATATTACAGGTGCCGGCGAGGCAGGAAGTGCCCAGAGTGACGGCCCCCTCAGCTACACTGGTTAGGTGGCGGGATCCGGCAAGGACGCCGACCTTGACGCCAGGTAAGGCGGGAGACGGAGCGGGGAGTGGCAAGCGGCGCTGTGTGCAGGTCTCAGTGGGGACTGGGGGCGAGGGGGAGGATGGTTGGCGGCTGGTGCGGGGGCGGTAGGTGCAGGATGCGGGAGTAGGCACGGACGGCGCGACTGACGGCGAGGCAGGCGCGCGGAGCGGGTCAGCGGCGGTCGCTGGAAAGGACACAGCCGGTGGGGGGAAGGAGAGTTGCGTGGTGCCGGTGCGTAAGTTGCCGTACATGGGGCTGACAAAGCCGCTGGGGGTGCACCTGTCATTGGCGACAAAAGAAAAGATATGGAAATACATTGACATCTTGAAGCTTCTCCACAGGGAGTTGACGTCAAAGGAAGGGTCAAAGGAGGAAGAGCAGGAGTTGGCCAGGCGCCCAAAGGTGCCGCTGACGCTGGACAATTGGTCGGCGGCTTTCCTCATATACGCGAGTGTGTATTGCGAGAAGTTTCCGGACCGTTCAGTGGCACTTTTCAAATACATGGATGTGGTGCGGAGGGCGCAGGTGACATACAGCGGTTTCCCGTGGTCGCACTATGACGAGGAGTTCCGGGCACGCATGGCGGCTGACCCGGAGGCGCTATGGGGGGAGCTGGATGCGGACTTGTACCAGCAGACGATGGGCGGGGCCAAGTTCGGCCGCATCATTTACACGGCCAGCGGTTTGCCGCTGGGGCCGCCCCGCTTTGCCGCGCGCCCCACCCGGGGGGGGGTGGGGCGGGGGAGACCAGCGGCCAGGCCACGGTCGGGGCCTGTTGGGACTTCAATAGAGGAGCGTGCGGGCGGGCGGCCTGCCGTTTTAGGCATGAGTGCTCGACATGGGGAAGGCGGCACCCAGCGCTGCAGTGCTGGGGGCTCGGGGGCCCACTGGGCCAGCAGCCCGTGCAAGGAGGTCCCCAAAGCGGAGGGGGGCAGGGTGGAGGGAGGGGAGGGGTCAGAGGGGGAGGAGCCAGCTTTGGGCAAAGGCTCGTACGCCGGTTAGGATAAAGCAGATGGAGCCCTGGTTGGCGGCGTATCCACGGGCGGAGGATGCTGCGATGCTGCGTCGAGGTTTTCGGGAGGGGTTTCGGCTGGGCTATGAAGGCCCCCGGATTGCCCGCTGGGCGGACAATCTGAAGTCGGTGAACGCGCACAAGGGTATTGTGCGGGAGAAGCTGTTCAAGGAGGTCAGAGAAGGGAGAATGGCGGGCCCATTCACGGAGCCGCCGATGCCTGGCTTGATCATCTCCCCCATTGGGTTGTTGCCCAAGAAGTAGGAAGGGCAGTTCCGGTTGATACAACATCTGTCGTGGCCAGAGGGGGAGTCAGGTAATGCCTACATCTCGGCGGACCTGGCGTCAGTGACATACTCGTCGGTGGACGTGGCGGGAGGCTCGTTACGGCGGCGGGAAGGGGCCCACTGATGGCGAAATGCGATGTCAAGTCGGCGTTCCGGCTCCTTCCGGTCCACCCGGCAGATCACCAGCTGCTGGGGATTCAGTTTGAGGGACTCATATTTGTGGACAAGGCGCTGCCGATGGGGTGTTCCATCTCATGCTCGCTATTTGAGCGTTTCAGTTCATTCCTGCAGTGGGTTTTTTCCAGGCGCACAGGCTCGGAGTCAGTGACGCACTACCTGGATGACTTTTTCCTGGTGGGACGGCCCGGTGCGGCGGACTGCCAGCGGCAGCTGGACGGTTTGGCCGGGTTGATGGGGGATTTTGGTGTTCCCCTGGCGCCAGAGAAGACGTACGGTCCCAGTACGGTGTTGTCCTTTCTCGGTATCGAGCTCGACTCGGTCGCCATGGAAGCACGCCTACCGGACGACAAGAAGTCGGCGATGCTGGCGCTGGTGGATGGAATGCTGGCGAAGAGGAAGGTGACGGTGCGGGAGGTGCAGGTGCTGTTGGGGCACTTGAACTTTGCGTGTCGCATGGTGCGGGCGGGTCAAACCTTCTGCCGGCGTTTGGGGTTGGCGTTGTCCGGGTTGTCTTTGCCTCACCACCATGTGCGATTGTCGGTGGGAATGAAGGAGGATCTGTGCATGTGGCGGGCGTTCTTGGAACGGTTCAACGGAGTGCCCATGGCGCCGGCGGAGGATTGGGAGTGAGACGTCACCATGTACTCTGATGCGGCGGGCGGTGGTGGTTTCGGTCTGTACTGGGATGGAAGGTGGTGCGCGGAGCGGTGGCCGGAGCAGTGGCAGGCAGGGGGGCGGAGCATTGCGTTTTTGGAATTGTTCCTGTTGGTGGTGGCAGTCACGGTTTGGGCCGGGGAGCTGGCGCACAAGCGGGTGTTGTTTCGGGTGGACAACATGGCGGTCGTGCAGGTGGTAAATAGGCAGTCGACCAGAGACCCGCAGGTGTTGAAGTTGATGAGGGTTTTTGTGTTGCGCTGCTTAGAGAATGACATCCTGTTTCAGGCGCGCCACGTTCCAGGAGTGGACAATGACATTGCGGATACTTTGTCTCGTTCACAGTGGGAGAGGTTCCATGGGCTAGCCATGGCGGCGGCGGAAGTCAGGACGCCGGTTCCGGGAGAGATGTGGTCGGTGGGCGAGCCCGGGTCCTTCAGCTGGTGAAGACATCCGTAGCGGTGTCCACGTGGAAATCGTACGAGCAGGCCTGGGAGGAATTCCTGCTGTCTGGCGCGGTAAGGCGAGGGGACCGGTGGCAGCGCGAGGAGCAGGTGGTGCGGTTTATGTTGGCACTCATGGACAGGGGGTTGTCGCGGGTCACGATCGCGGGCAAGATGTCGGCAGTGGCGTTCATGGGGAAGTTGTGGTGGGGTTACTCCCCGTCGGCGGGGGAACTGGGGTCCCAGCTGCTGGAGGGGTGGGCAAGGGAGAGGGGCGCTTCGGTTTGGTTGAGGCATCCCATCACGGTGGTTTTGTTGGAAGGAATCATTGGCGCGCTGCCAGAGGTGTGCAGGGATGGGGGCGAGGCGGTGCGGTTTTCGACCCTGATGTCTTGGCTGTTTTATGGAGCGTTTCGAGTGTTGGAGCTGTTGGGCACGAAGGGGGTCCCAGGGGTGGTGTGGGAGGATGTGGACTTGCGAGCCGGGAAGTGGCGGTGCGGCTGCGTCGCTCGAAAACTGACCAGAGGGGGGTCGGAACTTGGGTGGTCCTGGGCCCGGGTGTACGGGAGGGGGTGTGTCCCGCGGCGTGGGGTAGACGGCTGATGGCGACCCGGCACGAGAAGGCGGGGAGGTGTTTGGGCGGGGTGGGGGTGTCGGAGTGACGGCGGCACAGGCATTGTGGGTTCTGCGGCGTGCCCTGTGGTGCATGGGGGAGGACCCTCTGGCTTTCGGGACGCATTCCTTCCGGATCGGGGCGGCAACGGAGGCAGCGCGTAGAGGTTGGGGGAAAGAGGAGTTACAGAGGCTGGGAAGGTGGAAGTCGGATTGTTACCGGACGTATGTGAGGCTGCGGGAGGTGGAGGGGGTGTTGTTACTTTGATTCCGAATTCTGATTTGTGTTTCTTTGCAGGTGCTGTGGCGGGGCCAGAGGTGGCGGTGTTGAATGTGTATATGGTGGGACATTCATTTGTCAAGCGGGCGGAGCAGGCAGAGTGGGAAAGGCATCGTGCACTCAATTTGGGATTGGATACAGGATTGTATCGTTGTCACTGGAGGGGCAAAGGGGGTATGCGTTGGCATGAATTGTTGCCTTTGTTGAATACGGTAGTCAGCGGGGCAGTGTGCCCGGATGTAGTAGTGATTCACCTGGGTGAAAACAACTTGGTGCAGTGCAAGGGGCTGGCATTGGTCAAACAAATGAAGAGGGACCTGAGGGAAATCAAACGGCAATGGGCGGGCTGTCACGTGATCTGGTCTGAGTTTATCCCCAGGCGGGTGTGGAGGGGGGCGGAGCGCCCAGGAGCTATAGACAGGGCCCGGAGGAAGATTAACCGGGAGATGAGGGATTTCTGTGCCAGAGAAGGGGTGGGGAGAATGGAACATCCGGAGTTGTGCTATGGAGCGGTGTATTTTTTCAGGGAGGATGGGGTACACTTCTCATGGTATGGAATGGAACTGTACATAGTGCAGTTGAAGGAGGCGCTGGATGGAGCTTTGGGGGTGCTCAGGTATCCCAGGAGGCAGGAGTCCTAGTGGGGGGGTCGAAAGTCGTAAACGACTTCCGAGTGGCGTTTTCCTACGAGAAAGGGGGGTATTCGCAGGAGGCCTGGGGCTGTATGGGCAGAGGGGGAGCGGAAGTCAGGAAGGTAAATGAGGTCATTGCAGTCGGGGTAGGTTGCTGAACGGATGTGGATACTTTGTTGCATTGTTGGGAATGGATGTGGATACTTTGTTGCATTGTTGGGGATACATTTAGGGGTGGGGGTGGAGGGGGCTGTTAGACAGTTGCTATTTAGCGAGCATTAGTTTTGTTCGGCACAGGCCAGGTGGGTTTTGTTTAGGTGCACCTGATTCCAATAAAGCGGCCTTTATCACACTAATTTGGTGTCTGTCAGTGCTTCCCCCCCACCTACTGGTGTGCCCCAATGGGGATTTGGGGGGGCAGCCGACCAGCGGGAGGCTTGCCCACCCGGGGAAATTTGGGGCAGCAGGGGAGGGGGGTAGGAGAGTGCTGTGGGGCTTCCGCAGTTGGGCTGGTTTGGGCTGGTTGGGCTCCCTTTGGGCTCTTTTGGGCTCCTTTGGTCTTGTCGGGTTTAAAACCGGACATTTTGTGTGACTGATCACCATTTGAAGTGCAGTGACACGGCAGCCGGGGTTTCCAGTGAATTTTGTCCCGCCCTCCCTCCCTTTGTCTCCGATGGGGTGGGGGGGGGGTTGTTGGCGCGGTGGCAGGTCCGGGTAGGGCCTTGGGTTCTCGAGAGGGGCATTTGTTGGTTGAGGGTGCACCAGGATGTTAGGGCGCAAGAGTTGTGTTGTCGCTGGAACAGGTGCTGGAATGGGTGGTGTTTTCCTAAGAGAAAGGGGGTATTCGCAGGAGGCCTGGGGCTGTATGGGCAGAGGGGGAGCGGAGGTCAGGAAGGTAAATGAGGTCATTGCAGTCGGGGTAGGTTGCTGAACGGACGTGGATACTTTGTTGCATTGTTGGGAACGGATGTGGATACTTTGTTGCATTGTTGGGGATACATTTAGGGGTGGGGGTGGGGGGGCTGTTAGGCAGTTGCTATTTAGCGAGCATTAGTTTTGTTCGGCACAGGCCAGGTGGGTTTTGTTTAGGTGCACCTGATTCCAATAAAGCGGCCTTTATCACACTAATTTGGTGTCTGTGTCAGTGACTCCCCCCCCCACCTACTGGTGTGCCCCAAAGGGTACTCTGTTCCCCTTACCCAAGCCCAGTGGAGACTGAGAGGTGTCAGCTTGTGCCCAAGCACTGCATCTGCTTGTAATTACAAACACAGTATGGGTGTAACTTGGCTTCTGGTGGTCTTTAAATCCAGCTTCACACTGGTAGCATTCCCTTTATTTATGAGACCAAGGGCCGAATGTAGGAAGCCTATTACCGGTCGGTAATGGCTGAAAATAACACATTTCGGGCGTTACCGACCGGTAATAGGCTTTTCTGATGTAGGGGCCCAAATTAAGGATTCGGTAATTTACCAAATCGGTAATTTAAGGAATCGGTAAATTACCGAATTCTTAAATACCGATTTGGTAAATTATCGAATTCCTAATGTAGGGAGCACTTAAATGAGTGCTTATCCCAAGTTAGGATTAGTTATTTACCACCAACTACAAGTTGGTGGTAAAGAACAAAAACCTCCCAAAAAGTATTTTCAAGCAAATTACTTCAGTGCCATGTTGCAGACATACATGTGTGCCACATGTGCACCCATACACAAATGATGGGTGCAACAGGGTGTCAAAGTGACACCTTGCCACCCTTCAATGTTTTCCCCCTTTTACCGAATCGGTATTTACCGATTCGGTAAATACCGAATCTTAACGATTCGGTAATTTTTACCGAATAATTTGCTACATAGCATTTACCGCTTCGAAAATACCGAATCGGTAAAATTCTGTATTTTCGAATCGGTAAATGTCCCTCACCTACATCTGGCCCCAAGTGAGGAGTTACCTTTGAATCTCTTATCTGAGAATTAACATAGAACTTTACATCACCATTAACCCTGCACTTGTCTAATGAACTGTGAATTTGCAGACTTTTGTTCTTTGAAAAGGTATAAAGATCACAGCAGATAAACATACGTTCACACCACATTTTAATGTTAAAAAATACACCCACGAGATTTTGTTTACTTTCGTTCAAGAGCAGTTTAAAGATGTTATGCAAGCGTCCACACGCCCGTTTAAAAATAGTGTCCCATTCATTCATTTCTGAGCTGCATTACACATTGAAAGGCAGAAAACCTAGATATTATATATAAAAAAGAAAGTATCAAGAGTCTGCAGTGGCTGTGGGACTGGTGCTACCTCTGCAAACGTTGTTGGCTGAGTGATCTGTCAACGCCAAAATGAGCACTATGATCAGCTCAAGGCCCCAACTGTCGAATCATCTTCAAGGTCAAGATTGGCCCAGACCCTGAACCTGCTGTCCTAGTGTCCCATCCATCTAACTGGCCTAGAGAGGCCCCAACTGCTGAAGATGAGAGTTGCCGCAGGGACCAGTTGTGCAGAAATCCTCGCAGTCGTCAACTTCCAAGTGAAGCCACCACCACAGATGTTCAGGAGCCCCTGCAACAGGAGCAAGACCGCTGCATGCTTCATTCCACACCCGCCCAGGCTGCAAGTCCCGCATGCAAGTAACCGCGGGACTTGAGAACTGTCTGAGGATAATTCTGAGATGCAGACCATGATTTTGTAGCACAAGCTAAAACCTGATACGAATCACCACAAGAAGCAAAAAGCGAACTGGACTGTTGAGTGCATGTACGCTATGCGGTTCTTGGAGTAAACTGCACCTTTGCATAATCAGTGCTCTGTTCCAGATTTGAGACCAGGGATTACAGACACTGGGGCACTCCAGAAGTAAGGGAGAGACTACCACAGGGTGTGGTACTTCAGGACTGCAAACAAGATTTCAATCCTGTGTGGGACTCCCCGAAGAGCACTATGTAGTATTATGTGATGCTGTATGATTAAAGTACTTTTTTATTCAAAAGATAACATTTGACCTGGGTAATATGTTATTATGACTGTTAGTTGACTGTCCTCCATGCACTACATCCTTGAGAAGTCTTTGGCTGCTCTTCCTTGCTACGCTGAGAGTCACGTGCCACACTTGACCCAGTTTTTATTCCGAGCCATAGTAGGATGAACCCCAGGGCATTGTTGTATGATGGACCCACGCATGTGATTATATCGCATGGCTTAACAACGTGGTCTTTACCACAACTACGTCTTCACCACAAAGGCATTTACAACAAATTTCATTGTAGAGGTATGGTTGGTAAAGGCATAGGTGTGGTAAAAATGACACCCCTGCCCTGAGCCCTAAAACCGGTCTCCAGCCCTAAAAACACCCCAGCTCCCCGCCCTGAGCCCTAAAAACGGCCCGACCCAGCCCTAAAAACACCCAAGCCCCCAACCCTAAAAACTACCATGACCCCCGCCCTGAGCCCTAAAATAGGGTGACCAGACGTCCCGGATTTCCCTGGACAGTCCCGGTGTTGGGAGTAGTGTCCCGGTGTCCCGACACTATCCCCCAAATTAAGAAAATGGCCCGGTTTTGTGTAGTACCTGCGTGTAGCAGAAAAATGTCTAGTTTTTTGGGTTTAGAGCCTGGATTGAGCATACCATTGGAGCCCTTTTTGCAGAAGGATAAGTGCAAAGTGAAGGGAAATCTATTAAAGAGACACATTTTCTCTCTTTTGATCTCCCTTCTCTATCTACAAAGGCTAGTTACCAGTGTGACCCTGCTCTGCCCTTTAAAGGGAGAAAGCCTTGAATGTGTACGCGCATGCGTGTGTGTGTGTGTCTGTGTGTTTGTGTATATATATATAAAACAAGCACCTTCGTTCCGCTCTGAACAGAAGAAAGGGACGCAGCTGGGCTTCATTTAGATGTTTATTTAGAGTTTTCGGCATGACCGGTTTCAGCAATTAGCCTTCCTCAAATGCCTCAGTCTGTCCCAGATTAGCCTGCACAAATGTTTATAGAGCTCGTCCCACTTGAATAGTGAAGGGCCCAGCTGCAACTCATAGAAGTGCTGAAGCCTCAGTAGCTCCAAGCCACGAACCACCGATATCACCATGCACTGCGCTGGAATCCTTTGAGCTGCAGTAGGAATCTCCGGCGGAAATACTGGGAACAAACATCCTTGTGTCCCCTACTTCCTAGCCTCCTCAAGCATTGGCACACATTAGATGCTTTTATTATATGGTGTCTCCAGCCTTTGTGCCAATGCGTGCGCAAATGTGATGGGCCACGGAAGGCATTTAAGAATGCAGCTCCCCTGAATGTAGAACCAAGAGACACCTCGGAATCCAATTCCAGTACAGATGCAGACCAATCTGGTGTATGATGGTGCGGACAATACAACTGCCCCCTCTGCTCGCAATCGTTTTTTAGAGGAATTCCAACTGATGCGGAATTTGCGACAACGGGGAGGACATGGCAAAACTCAAGCTACAAAATGACAAGACGCTGCAGAAAAACGAGAAGGGGCGGCTACAACAACTCAAGACCAAGATATTGCAGGTCAAACTCGCAGCAAGAAGGGGTTCAGGAGGTAAAGCCAATCCAAGATTTAACAATCATAAATCTTACTACTAAAAATCTGACGAAAGATCAACAACAGTATTGAAGAAAGGACTTACCTTCTGTCCAACAAAAAGATTTGAATACACTCAGACACGCATTGACCTTTACCTATTCACCTGAAAGTTAAAATTCCACAAATTCTTCAAACTAAAGGGACTACAACAGCAAGCTACTGGGCAGACATTTGCATCTATTCCTGGCACTACACATGCAACATCAACGGATGCCCTCACAGGTGACGCTACAAATTATGACCAGCCAGGATATTGAAGGCACACAGAGCATGACCCAAGACGTCTCTTGTATTACAAGCTTTGGCATTGAACAAAAATATTTCAGAACAAATTTTGGATCTAAATCAACCTATATACCTATGTCTCCATTTGATACCATTGACATGTTTGAGGAATATGTGAAGAAAGATTTGTTGGAATTAAGATCAAGTAAGCCAAGTAATCTAGAGAGCAATCTTACTAAAGGGCAACGCATTGCGCTAAAACAACTGGATAGTAAACCTGATCTGATCTGTAAGCCCTCTGATAAAGGAGGTAACGTAGTGTTAATGACTCGAGGAGATTATGTACAGGAGGCACTACGACAATTGTCAGATGAGAAATGCTACATTCCAATTTCTAAGGATGAATATATCAAGAGCATCAATGAATACCATGTGCTTATTCAAAAATGGGCGGATAGATACATGCTTGACGACAAAGAATTCACGTTTTTAACATGTCCACATCCTGTCACAGCAACATTTTACCACCTGCCTAAAGTTCACAAAGATGCTCTACGACAACCAGGACACCCAAAAGTGTCCTCGAAGGGCTGCCTAACTGAGGCTATGTCTCAATATATTGATTTCTTCTTGGGAGAGTTTGTAAGGATGTTACCCTCGTATATAAGAGACACTACCCACTTTATCAAAAATATCATGGATATACCTTGGGAACCAGACATGCTGATGATTGTCTTGGACATAACAAGTCTTTATACCTGTATTGAACATACCGAAGGAGTACATGCCTACAGTATTTTCTGAAAGGTAGATCATTACAATTCACAGAACACAATGCAATGCTGACTGAATTCACTTTATTTTGTTTAACTAATAACATTTTCTTGTTTAATAAGCAGCACTACCATCAGATACAGTGCACGGCGATGGGTACCTGCTTTGCCCCCATCTATGCAAACTTGTTCATTGGCTGGTGGGAGAAGCAGGTGGCCTGGGCCGAAAAATACAATCATTGGGTCAAATGTATCACCGCCTGGTATAGGTATAGCAACAACCTATTTATATTGTGGAAGGGTTCCATGCATGATGCAGAGAGCTACATTGCAGAACTGAATAATAACACCTTGAACCTTCACTTTAGTGGGCATTTAAGCTCCACAGAAGTTTCCTTCCTAGACCTGAAAGTGTGTGTAAGGGAAGGTAAGATTTGCACAACCCTTTTCAGGAAAGAAACAGCGTGAATTTCTGTTCTAGAAGGGTATAGTGGCCACCAGAAATCATTAAAGAATGGTGTACCTTATGGTGAGCTACGACGCTTGAAAAGAAATTGTACCCTGGAGAGTGACTTTCAGAATGAGGTTTCAGCAGCGATAGATAGATTCAGATTACGGGGCTACTGCCCGGATTTGCTGGCTAAAACTTTAGCTAAAGTAAATCACATCTTACGTCATTGCCTACTACGGAACAGGGAAAAGCCTAGCATTGTAGATAGGGAAACCTTTAGATTTATTACCACCTCTTCTAATGAAGCAGGCACACTGAGGAAAATATTGTGTCGTAATTGGAACATTCTGAAAACAGATGTGGTTATAGGAAACTCGCTTCCAGAATACCCACAGGTGGCATTCAGAAGAAGTAAATTCCTACAAGACACACTCGTGAAAAGTCACTATGAACCTATCCCTTTTGTTGCTCGCATCAGTACGCTAACAGGCTTTTTTCCTTGCTCTAAATGTAAGGCATGCAAACAGAGTACTAAGGTTTCAACATATAAAATCCCAGGCATGGAGAACCCTAGGGTCATTAATACATTTCTGAACTGCAATACTCTTTACTGCATGTACTGCTTGCTATGTCAAGGCGGCAAGCAGTACGTTGGGAGCACCATACACCCCACAAAGCAACGCATTTTAGAGCATGCAAGGGCAATTGTGAATAAGGATTTTACTTATCCCACAGCCAGGCATTTAGTTAAATCTAACAACAGTGACAGAAATCTATTGAAATGATTCTGTTTAGATCAGATACCAGCAAGTGACCAGGGAGGCAATTGAGGACTTAGATTAAGGCGCCTTGAATCTAGGTTTATAATTGACATGCAAACTACTTTCCCAAGTGGCTTAAACACAGAGGAAGAACTAGCTAGTCATTTGGGATAAGTGCTGGTGTCCTCAAGCGTTGCTGACTCTCCCAAGTAACTGCATGGTTATGTACTAGATACATCTTTTTGTAATTACAATGTGACTACCTCATGAGTACATTAATTTTTTAATTCAGGTAGGGTTGATGCATTACTGCTGCCTACCCTACATGGGACTCCTGTCAATTGTATATAGCTATATGTAGTATTTATTTTGTGGCTTCTATGATTATTTTTTCTCAAGGTATACCTCCACGCTAGTTCATTCTCACAGTGCATATTGAATATGATTGACTAAAGGTGCATGTTATGTTTTAATTAGCCCAACTATGGCTCAATTATGTAGCAGGTTTTTGAAATGTTGTAGCCCACTAATGAAGTATGGGATATATGATCAAGTATAATTTGGGCGATTAGCTTCAAAATGACACGTAATATTAACTCATTGATTTGTTGCACTATATTATAAATTAGTTATTGAGCAGTGGAGGCTTGACAAATATTTCTATAACTGTACGTTAGTGCCCTGATTTTGCCAATTGAGGGCTCAAATGTTTGAGGAAGCCATCTGTCTTGAAGCAAACCATGGATGGCTGAATACTATTATTGGGGACAACCTGATAGAGTATTGAATGCACATTAGCCCATTCAGGGCTCAATTTTGTGTTTAATTTTATGATTATGAGTTACTGCTTATGGATTGAAAGGAATGATTTACGTATGAATTATTTTATACAATGTGCAATATATTGTGACTAACCAGATACAAAAACAAAGAATTTTCTATGTTCCCTATATTGGTTTATACATACAAAGATGGCGCCTCCAGTGATAAACTGTTTTGGAGTCTGTTATTTATGTTTAGTTGTTGTGAACTGGAAGTTCTATGTGTGGAACCAGATATATTTATGTTGAACTACATGCACTTTGTAAACAGTGGGAAAAAGGCACGAAGCCGAAACGCGTCCTGTGTCTCATTCTCGGTAAATAAAATACAGAGTGGAAACCTTCAAAGAGTGAGGTCCCTTCATTTGCGCAGCGAAATGAAGTATTGAGCTGGATATATATATATATATATATTTTTTCCTTTACAATGCTCCCTTTCTCGGACCAGAAATCGAGGCGCACACCGGGGGAAATCTTCATAAGTTTAATCCCGCAAACAAAAAACACCCGACAGACGCGTTTCGGCTACACGCCTTCGTCAATGTCGGTGAGGTCAACAATTCATGTCATTTTATAACTTAAACAATAAAGTTTATCGCCATGAAAAAAGTGAAGCAGTTCCTTAGTGTTGTGAAAAGCAAAGAGGGGTAAGTGTGTCAGCTCTCTCTCAGTTTCCACAGGGGCCATCTTACAGTGTATATACAAATCATTCATTTCAGCCTGTTTGTACCCCTATGCAATCCTTATTTACACATATTTACACCATGTACAGTGAGCTAACTTTTTGGCATCTATGTACATAGATTTGATTGCTTAATACAGTTTTATATATTTACAGATTTTTTTTCTGTACATATTTACACTGTATGTGGAGATATTTTGAATATACATTCTCACAGGTGTTTTCCAGCATTCTCGCCCTGGATGGGCATATAATCCTAACAAATGTGCTCCATTCTCCTAAATCGTTGGTATTGATTGCTTGGGTTTCTCCTATCTAAAGATGGCTCCCCTTGTTTAATTTTAAATCTTTCCTTCCCCTTACATAGATACAACTTTTTTCCTGTGTGCACACTCCTACTCCCTTATGCAAATATCAATTTCTTTTTTGTTACAGTTTCAAGCAATGTGTATCCAAAGTTCCTCCTCATTGTTTAACCCTGTAGGACTCTTGGACTGCTATTCTATCATGTATTTCGATTCTAATTTCCGCAATTTTTTGATTCTGTCCCCACCCCTTTCATCCTTTGGGATATGGTCTATACAGAAAAATTTCAGAAGGTTGGGGTTGGATCTGTGGTGTTCCTGAAAGAGGCATGCCACTGGATATGTGGCATCGCGATTTTTAATAGCACGCATGTGCTCGAGCACCCTTTTCTATATATATATATTCCACCAATCTTTTGTTTCCAAAAGAACGGGTCGCACTCTCGTTAAAAGATTAAAGCAAGATTAATGTATTCTTCAATCCATTTCGATAAATCAGGAGAGGCGAAAAACCAACGCGTTTCGGTATTACAAATACCTTGCTCACGGTCAGATTCGAATGCGAATACTCTCGTTTTTTTCAAGTTCAAAATTGCATTACTTCATTTCCAATCCGGCGGAGCTAACCCCCTCCCAGATTTCTGGGAGATGTAGTCCCATCCGATTACTTAGTTTGCCGTGCATATTTCAATAAGTGGAAAAATAAGATTTATATGTGCAGTGAATTAAAAATACTATTTTTGTACACCATATCACTTGTTTTCAAGTTGTTCTTTCCATTTTAAACATTTATACACAATATTTAAATTACATTTCTTGTCCAATGGACCCATACGTTACACTTATACTTTATAGGCTAAATTTGTTTACAAGTCCCTCCAGTGGGTAGTTCTTACTCCATCACTGGGTATAGACTGTTTTCTTTTTCCAAATCTATCCCTCCAGTGGGAATCTTTAATCATGTATGCGTTGGGGCCCATTCTAGTGTACACTTGTTACATGGTGTGTTTTTATCTCTTTATTTTTGTTTTGCTTTTATAACTTGATTTCAGGGAGTTTTATTGTCGCATTAAATATGTATATACAGTTCCTCTGAATGATTAAGGCCATACAGAGTCATACTTCTAAACTTTAATATATGGCGAGATTCTTTTTGTCAAAGTATTTTCTCCCTGTTTCCTCCTCGTTCGTTTGTTTGTACAGTCTCTATTCCATATAATTTCAGAAACTTCCAGTCTCCATTGTGGTGGATTTCCATATGCTTTGCCACTGCATTATTTCTATCCTTGTTTACTGTGGCTCGTACGTGCTCAAGCACTCTTTTTTTCAGTTTGTAAATGGAGCTCCCCACGTATTTTAACAGCCATTAGAAGCAAACTGAGAATGTGGGAAAAACTCATGGGAACTTATAACTCTGAGAAAATATCTAGAGGTTCAGCGTGTACCCAGGGGATTAAGAATTATGTTAATGACCAGTCATCAAATGTCACAAATGATTTATTACAAGAGTGGGGCGAGCATACCCTAAATTCATCGTTGGGTTTGATTAAGATCTTGATCAAACATATGGAAATTTCACTACAAAAAATAAGCAGTTACTAGAAGTGGAAACGGAACTATTCTCTCAAAAACTAAATGTGGAGATGACAAAATTTAGGGATGAGTTGGAAGCCCAAATTGAAAAACACGAAGAAGTGGTGAGACAGCGGAAACATAGTAAGTTTATACGTGACACTATTGATTATGCCAAAGGACGGATATTTACTTTTGCACTCAAATTTGATCCATTTTAACAACAGCCAATGCAAAGTAATATGACAAGTGCATCTAGCAGTTTCTCTTCCCTGGGCTCTACAGATTTAAGTGGTGGAGAATTGGAAAATCAGGCGGAGAATGCCAAATTACGTTTTTTAGGGGATATACGCCTGGTTCTACAACAACGGCAATGGGAACAAAACCAAGCAGCACCACAGCGAGGAAGGGGAAGAGGATGACAATGGACCCCAAGAAATTGTGGCAAAGAGGAACAAGGTACAAGCGAATCATCAGAAAGGATATGGACAACAACAAGGAGCACCAGGCAAAGGAAGTAACAGCAACAGATGAGTTAAAAGTAATACATCTGTCAAAACGTGAAATATCCCCAGCAGAAACATCGCTCCTAAAACGAGGCATACATTTTTGTCCAATACAAAGAATGGATTTAGCCCAAATCAGGATAGATCCGTATCTATATATCAGAAAAATAAAACTGGCAACATTCTTTTTGGAGAATCAACACAAAAAATCAGTAGCACCTAAGGATAAACCAGTTTCAACACTACTGGTGAAAGAATCAAAGGACTTCCTAACATTACTAAATCTGAATGCGGAAAAAGGGGAAGACATCTCTCTCCAAACAGCATTCCCCCAACAAGGGGCAGGAGTAAGTGGAAAATGATCAAAATCTAAGTTCTATCCACAACTTGTTGCAGGTAATAAAATTTACATCTATCAGATAATCTAACAACAGCATAAAGAGAAGCATAAAGCATAAAGAGAAGCCCTGGATAATCTGGCAAATGACAACCAAGTAGAAATAAAAATAGCTGACAAGGGCAGAAATATAGTGATCTGGGATCGCGCCGCTTATACTATGGAGGCTCATCGTCAATTGTGGGATAACACATTTTATGAAAAGTTAAAAGCAGATCAACCATGACCATAAAAAAATTAATTGATGAAAAAATCAAATCTTGGATACAAAGAAACCTAATTAATGAGTAGGAAGGCAAATATCTAAATGTTGACTTCCCGGTGACTGCGACAATCTACTTTCACCCAAAATTACACAAGGACCCAAAAAGGCCACTTGGACGACCAATTTTGTCTGCGAATGGTTCTTTGTTGGACCCCATAGTGAACTACATAGATCACTTCCTCATCTCGTATGTAGCAGAACTCAGCTCATACATCAAGGACACAAGTGATCTTTTAAGAATTCTACAGAACACACCGTGGCAAAAGACATACCATCTGATCACGATGGATGTGGTTGCTTCATATACAAACATTGACAACACCTTAGGTTTGAAAGCATGTGACTACTTCCTACAAGAAAGAAACATACACTACAGTAATCATAATGAAATGTTAACTGAAATGATGTCATTATGTTTAACTATAAACATTTTTCTATTTGGCGAAGAAGTATACCGCCCAAGAAAATGGAACGGCAATGGGATTTTCTTTTAGTCCCAGTTATACCTGTCTAGTAATGGGATGGTGGGAGAAGGAGGTAGCGTGGAATCCAAGATACAATACATTTGTGGAAAAAATAGTCCGTTGGACACGATTTATAGATGACCTTTGATCGTCTGGGATGGAAGTGAAGGTGATTTCCAGGATTATTTCAATCAACTGAACACAAGTATAACCAACTTAAAATTCATGTATACTATCAGTAACAAAAGGGTCATGTTCCTTGACACGGAAATCTATATTAAAAACAACCAAATTGAAACTAAACTCTACCGAAAAATAACGGTTACAAATGCAACCTTAGAAGCTACAAGCTTCCACTAATCCTCCCTAATATCAAGTATCCCATATGGGAAATTTCTCCGTTTACAAAGAATATGTAGTGAGGAAGATGAGTGGGAAAAACACAGTACTATTACAACTGGACAATTCAAATCTAGAAAATACAATAAAAGTATTGTGAAGAGGTGTTGGATTAGAGCAAATGAAAAATGGGAAGAATGCCTCATCCTCAAAAAGCAGGAAAAACAAATGGAACCGGAACTCATAGGATTAATCACGGATTTTTCACAGGAATCCAAAGATTTAGCAAATATCTTGAGAAAAAAATTGGAAAATTTTGCAGCCAGATGAAACAATGGAAAAAATCATGGGACAGCACCGAATTATTACGTACCGTAGAGCCAAAAACCTAAAAGATCGACTAGTTCATAGTAACTTTAACCCCTTGGACGCTCATGACGAGCTCAGCTCGTCATGGAAATGCCATTCATTTCAATGGAAATTACATGGCAACGATGGAATAGGCCTTAGCATCCAGGTGGTTAAAGGCAAAAGGGAAAATGGAAACTGGCTAAAAACAAAGGGATTTGTCAGATGTTATAGCTGCGAGATGTGCCAAATTACAAAGCCGTTGACAATGATATGGAAGATCCGGGAACTAATATAACCTGTAAAAGCCAATGCGTAGTTTATGTGATCGAATGTCCTTGTATGTTAAAATACATGGGGAGCACCAGTGTGAACTGAAATGCGACCCGTTCTTTTGGAACAGAAGGATTGGTGGAATTGACAGCGGTTTGGTTCAGCCACAGGGGTTCCGCACCTAATCGAGTACCAAGGAAGATAGTTGCAGGAGAACCAAGTTCGGATGGATATATATATATATATATATATATATATATATATATATATATATATATATCCGTAATACTTTTGTCGATTAACAGAAAGTACTCGAGCCCAAATCCATTAAGCATGGTTTATTCAAAACATGTGGCAAACAAACGCCCAACGCGTTTCGGTTCAGCCACACCTTGGCCACGGGTCAAGGACAGTTTGTGACATCATAGCCATATAGTGCACTAACAACAAACTAGATCTGATAAGGGTGGGAATGTTGTGATTTGGCCAAAACAGATGTACCTTAATGAAGGAAAGAGACAACTGGAGGATGCTGAAAGTTACACTGTCAGTAACAGATTATGTTATGACAAGAGTAATGAACTGTATAAATCCCAATTGCTGAAATGGAAATGGAAACAAGAGAAACTGCTATCTGGTGATGAGTACAAATACTTAAAATGTGCATATACCAAACTTGCGGCAATGTACTTATTGCCCAAGATACATAAAGATAGCCACATTCCACCTAGGTGACCTATTGTGACATCGATAGGGAGTACATACGAGAACACATCAACGTATAGTGATTACTTTCTGCGCCCACTTGTACAAGCTCTTCCATCTTATGTGCAAGATACTAGAGATTTTCTGAGATTGCTTCAAAATGTAAGTTGGGAAGAGGGTATGCTACTGATGACACTTGATGTCAATAGCTTATAAACTTGTATACCACACGATTTAGGGATGAAGGCTAATCAATATATTTTGACACAACACCATTTAGCCTATCTCAGACATACTAAAATGTTTTTTGAGTATTGTAGGAGAATAGGATCTGCTTACTATGGTTACCCCCACTTTTTGCTGGTGTTTCACTGTTTTTCAACTTTAGTCTGGCTGGGGCCCTGCTAACCAGGACCCTAGCCTAGCTGCTACCTCTCTAAATTGTTTGCATGTCCATTAGGTACATTCCAGATTGGTTACTGGGCTACCCTTATGAGTCCCTAGTATATGGTACCTTAGGTACAAAGGGCATAGGTACCCAAGAGGCCTACCAGGAGCTGAAGCATGTATTATGTCACCCATGGGAAGCCTTCCAAAATGACACCACAGGTCTTTTACTGCAGCCTGGGTAAGGTGGTGCATGCACCCCTTAATAAGATATAGGTTACCTATATCTACCTTTAATCACTGACACATAAACCTATAAGTCACTTTTTTGGCAAGCCGTATCAATCCTGAAGGCAGAGTGCTTGGTTTTGTGTGAGAGGGTGCCCATGCATGAGCAGGACCCCTCTGCAGCTTTCGGAATCTATTCTCTGTAGCTGTTCTGTGACATATACTCTTAAGTGCATAATAACCTCGCGGTTAATGCTAACTTTGGAATGGCTGCATGGAAACATGTTGTGTTTGATGTCAAACACTTTGGAATCCTACCCCCCCACCAGTCCTGGCGGCGGGGGTAGAACCCCACCCTTCTAGAGGGAGAGACATGTACACACTGACCTAACCGGTAATAGTTTAAAAAGCCCTAGCATCACAAAATGGAGGCTGCAGCCACAGACACGAGTCTGACCTCCTGCTGCTGGACGAAACTCCGGCAGGGGAGGCCGGGACAATAGGTTTCCTGTCACAGGGAGGTGTAACCACCTTCCAGACAGGCTTTAGTGTATTGGGGTTGGGTGGGTGTATTCAGAGAATGCTTTTCAGACAGTGCTGGGGGCACACTTGGTGTCCCTGTGAATATCCCAGTTCAAACCGGTTGCAGGGGCACTCAGCCCCTGCTCTGGCGTGAAACTGGGCAAAGGGAAAGGGGTGTAGCCACCCTCCTCCCTGGATCCTCCCATAGGTGGGTCCCCAGAGTATGTCCAACCCCCTAACTTAGTATAAGTATGGGACCCTAGTCTTTAGGACTTCAGATTACACCTGGACGAAACTCTGCAACATATATCCTGGAACTCTGACATTCTACATCGACTAGAAGACGGAAGAATCTCCCTTGGGGTCAAGGAGTTACTCCCCTGTTCAAACAGGCACCAAAGAAGCATCTTGCCGGTCTGCATTTCCAAGGCTCCCACTGGATCCCGACGGATTTGCGACTCAGGACATGGACTTCCAGACTTCTCAGAGGCCAAAACGAGATCCCATTAAAGCTGAGACCCACTGCCCTCATGAGTGACATGGGACCAAAACTCCTGGACACCGTGCACATTTGCTAGTGCATCGACTTCCTGAGCTCTCCCAAAGTTGTGCATTGGTCTACTTGTAGTCCAAGTCCCGAGCACCATCTGCACCGAAGATTGTGCGCCTACACTCCATGCGTGTTCTGTGATTCTGCTTCTAGCATTTCTGCTCGAGGCCCCTTCGCGATCCCTGGTTTGTCGACTGCTGGGTCTCCACAAAAGTAACTCTTCTGTTTCTTGGCTTCCCTTGTTGCTTCAAATGTGCCCTGACTCCCTTCGAAAGGGTGAGTCCCTTAGACCTTGCTGGTCTGCATCGAAGCCAATCTCTGCTTTCTGCGTGGGTTGCTGTTGCCAGCTTGAATCCAGCTCCTGGTCATAGTCGACACCTCATGGTCCTCGTGGCTGAAGAGTCAAGCTTCACCTTCTTCATCTGAAATCACCTGACATCGGTTGGCATCTTCTCATTGCCTTCCTGGTCACTGGCAAGTGACCCAGATTCTGTCCCCTCGGCTTTCAGGTTCTTCAGATCTCCGATTCACCCTTGGATCCACCCGGACATTTTCCACTTGGTCACCTGCAGCATTTCTCATCAACTCACCATTGAAATCAACGACGAAATCTGACACGAAAAGACACCTATGCACCCGGCTTCCCTGTGTGAGATAACTCGAGTACCCCAGTGCTCCCGTGGGTGTTGACTCTAGAACCTCCTAGTTCTAAAGTGGTTTGCTCCATGTCCTTTTCTAAGTGTCCTTAATCTGTAATTTTCCAACCGCGACTTTCCCCTTAGAAGTTAATGGTGATTTGCTGCTATGTTTAGACACTGCACGCGTCCCCCGTGGGTCCCCTGTGTCACTACCTTGGGTGGTTATTGATGGCCCCAGTGGTTCTAAAGGCTTTAGGCCTTGTATGTATGTTAGTCGTGGTTCTTATACCACTTTCTTAATATATGGTTTGGTACACCCCAAGGTCTCAACGTATATTGTGCTAATTTACTATGTGCTAAATAAGTTTACTGAATTTACTTTTGCCTCTAGCCTCATAAAGAGACTAGAGGGGTGTGTTTAGAATAAATACATATATTTTATATGTATACCTGGTGTGGTTCTCCTTTCATTTGGTCATTCATGAGATTATAGACTGGTAAAATAAGCTGCTTTACATTCCTTCAAGAGTTGTCTTTAAACCTACCATCAATAAGTGTCGTTTGGAATGGTGGAAGGTGCCCACTAGTACAGTGGACAGCATATACCAGGCCAACTTCTCACAAGTATGATGCAGACATGACTATCTAACAACTACTTCTTGTTTGACCATCTCATCTATTGCCAAACCCAGGGAACAGCACTGGGAACCTGCTTTGCCCATAGCTATGCAGGGTTGTACCTTGTCTGGTGGGAGGAGCAGGTGGCTATTAACATAGTAGCCTTTACCCACAACGCCATCCTCTGGGCAAGGTATATAGATGATGTTTTCTGTATTTGGAGAGGGACGGAAGAAGAAGCTGTGCAGTTTGTAGTCACATTGAACGACAATGAATGTCATTTAAAATTCACCAGTACAGTACACAGGGACACCATTGAACTCTTGGATGTGGAAGTAAAGGTACAGGGTGACAAATTAGAAAGCAGGTTGTTTTGTAAAGTAACTGCTGGAAACAGCTTGCTACATGCTAAAAGCTGTCATCAAAAGAACTTGATTAACAATATATCTTACGGGGAGCTCTTGAGTGCTAAATGAAAATGTAGCTCAGAACAGGCCTTCAACAAGAAATGTTAAACATGAGGAATAGATTTCTGGAAAGAATTTATTCCAGTAAAGTTATCAATCAAGCATGAAAAAAATAATGAAGAATAATAGAGCAGACACATTAAAAGAGAAAATAGAAGATCTGAATACGGAGGAAACCTTAAGATTCATAACCTCGTATAATAACCAGTCATTGGAGGTCAGGAAGTGTTTGAAGAAATATTGGTATGTTTTAAATACAGATTCAACACTAAAAAAACATGTTGGAGGGCAACCAAAAATAACTTTTCGAAAATGCACTGCCTTAAAGGACATACTTTGTAGCAGTACATTGCAACAAGAAAAGGATCCCAGTCTGATACAGGTTTTTTTTACATGCAATTCATGCATGGCGTGTAAAAACAGTGCAAATCGCAAAGAGATCAAGCTGTCTAAAGAACACAAACCCTTCAGTATCGCCAAACAACTTACGTGCAAATCAGACTACTGTGTGTATGTACTTAGCTGTCCTTGTTCATTAATATACATAGGCTGCCCTATTCACCAGGTCAAGAAGCAAATGTTGGAGCATATGGGGGCTAATGCAAATGAGGATAGGCAATATCCTGTCGCCAGACATTTTAAAGAGTTTCATGATAAAAAGATCAGTCTCTTATGTTTCTGTGCCCTAGTAAGCATCCCCCAATCAGAGAGAGGAGGTAACAGAGTAAGGGAACTGAGACGTCTGGAATCCAAAATGATTATTAAATATGGTACAGTTCACCCTATGGGATTAAATAAGGACGAAGAGATGCCTGTTCATTTGGGCTAAATGTTTTAATGAATTCTTCAATTGACCAATTCGATCCGTTGTTTAATGATATTTATAACATATATATCGCTAGCCATGTTTGTGTTTTTACTTCACACTGTTCGATATTGATTGCACTGTTTTGTAGGAGACAAAACTATCCGCATACCATGTGAAAGAAATGCAAAAGAGTTTCTGATATCGCATTCAAGTTTAGGTTTCGGTTTCCGGCCAGCACCATGACTGGCTAGGACGTGACTCTCTGGAGCTCCGGCTGGCTGCCTAAATATCCGTCACTAATACCATTCCAAACCACACCAATCTGATACCGGAGGTGCCCCTGACCGGCCTGACCTGGGGGAGCACACCGTTTCGTGGAACTGGCCACAGATGACAGCGCGGCGCCGACTGGAAGGCGAACCCCCCGAGAGCCCTGTGGTCCTCAAGATGGCGGCGGCATAAGCGAGGGTCCGCGATCGGCGCTGCCCGGGACCCCCCGACCCGAGGGACTCACACTGGCTTGTGGCGCCGCTTCCTGGCTCGTCTGCAGGTGACCATACGGCGATCCGGACCCATTGGGAGCCGTGGCGGGGGTGTCGGGAGGCCCCGCCGGGTCCGGTACCCTTTACCAACATGGCGGCGGTCCCGGCGCTGAGGAGCTGAGGCCGTCCTGGAGATCGCCGCGCGCGCGAATCCTGTGGAGCACCAGTCGCGGAGGTGGGAACGGCTTGGTGGACCCCGAGGGCAGTAGAGACTGTTGCGGTGAGCCTCCTGACGGCCTCTGACTGCCGGCGCCTTAACCAACATGGCGGCCGTTATCGCAGGGTAGTGTGTGGCGCTCTGAGGTGTGCTGGCCGGCTGCCGCCCGCCCTTCTGCAGTGGGGAAATCAACACCACCTGAGGCTGGAACTGCTTAGGGGGGGAGCCATCTAGGAATGGGGAGCCCCGCGGGGGGGGGTAAGGACGCCGGTGAGAGTCGCTCCTGGGGGTACGGAAAGGGAGTGCCCAGAACTATCCAACGGACTTATGAGGGCCTGTTGACGCTCCGAAGCAGCCCCCCCCCCTCTGGCAAGGTGGCTTCCCATCGTGCGCCCGCCTGCCCTTGCTATTACCTGGCCCGGGAGCGGGACCCACCGCCGTGATCCACGGGACTGCTAGAGGTGGCCAACAGACAACAGCGGAGACAGACGGTCCTTCCTGCCGCCACCCGCCGGAGATCCAGCTAGCTGGACAAACGAGAAGGAGACCCCGCGTCCCGTGTGAACAGCGAGCTGAGGCTCCTTCACCCGACACCCTTGGACAGACGCGGAGCTGGCGGAACATCCTCCAGGCTGTGGGTGGCGCCCGGGACGTGGGGTCCTCGCGGTCCGCCCAAGATACTCGACGACCTGACCCAGCGAGCTATGGGGAAGAGAGATATCCCACCGAAAGTGCCCAAACAGGGGACCATGGACAATTTCACTGCCCTGCGCACGGCGCCGGTGGGCCCCCACGACACGTCAGGTGCGCGCTCGGACACCGCGCTGCTGATGGAGGCCATCCAAGCCTCGCGAACAGATATTCAGGAGTCTAGAGCTGCCCTGGAAGTAAAAATAGGAGAAGTATGTTCGGAGGTGACGCTTCTGCGACAGGACTTCCGGAACCTATCCGACAGGGTTAACTCTGCAGAGACGCGGATGGGTGAGGCGGAAGACTCGATCACTACCCTGCGCAAGGACATGGCGGAGCTGCAGGCATCCCATCGCCAACTTCTATGGAAGGTCGACGACGCTGAAAACAGAGCACGGCGGAACAACCTCCGCTTTGTTGGCTTTAGAGAGGGAATTGAGAAAACTGATATGGTCTCCTTCCTACGCACGTGGCTCACGAAGACCTTCCAGACGGTGCAATTCTCCCCCTGCTTCATTATTGAGAGGGCACATAGGGCCCTCCTGGCGAAACCTCCGGAGGGAGCAAGACCGCGACCAGTCATAGCACGCTTTCTTAATTTCGCCGACAGGGACCTTATCCTGAGAGAGGCGAGGAAACTGGGCGAGATACGTCTGGAAAATGCTCATATCAAGGTCTTTCCGGACTACAGTCAGGAGGTGCAGAAACAACGCCGCGCCTTCGACTCCGTGAAGGCGAAACTCAGAGACTTAAAGATCACGTATATGCTCCTCTTCCCAGCAAAACTTAAGGTGATATACAAGGAACAGTCACTTTTCTTCACCCACCCGGAGGACGCCTGGCAATGGCTGGAGGAACGCCCGATCCTAAACAGCAGGGAAAGAGTCAGCCGAGACACGTCAGAAAGATCCCTACGTAGTGCAACCAACTGGGAATTACCGAAAGCACAAAGGCTGAGACTGTCGAGAAGGTCGAGGAGGCAAATCCAGACGACACCCTACCATGGCCGTGATATGGGACCTTCGCGGAAAGGGCGTTCGGCCTCGCCGACAGGTACTGCCGGGACGGGCTCACGATTTGCTGGACTACGATCGACTGCGCGTTTGGAGGACGGAGATGAAGATGATCTGGTGGGCCGTACGTCTGGAGAGGAGGAAGTAGATGAAGGAAGTCAATCCGCACACCCTCTGGTGGAAGAGATTCGAGTGATGGAACAGGACTTCTCTAGACACCTAAGTGCGCCTGAATCAGAGACGCAAGACTCCAAATCATGAACTGCCGGGATGTGGACCACTGAGTGTACGTGGTGGGGCACAGATGTCCCCACGGTGACACGCTCTTTGAACGGCGGTGTGCTTGGGCCATGGGAATGGCAGCCAGACAGTGGAGAGCACGCAAGTTGACACGCTTCCTTGTTTTACAAGTTTTCTTGTTCTTTGATTCTTTGTTACCTGGGTGCTTGATAGGGAGGGTGTTTGTGGGTGGGCGACAGGCCTACTCTTACGGAAAGTTATGTCCTGTACAAGGATAAGACTGGAAGGGGAGGGAGGTGGGGAGTGGGGTGGGAGAGGGGGTACTCAAGTTTGTTCGGATGATGGTCCGGGGGGGAAAGTAGGGGGGGTATAATTTCACTGAAATCATGCAGCAACGCACACTGAGCTCACGCATCACCTACACATGCCAGGGCCAGGCTACATGCAGCTACCACGTAATCCAATGGCAAGTACCGTAGACACTCCACGAGGGGGAGATAGTAGATTGAGCATCCTGACATGGAATGTCAATGGTCTGGGTTCTAAAATCAAAAGAGGCCTGGTGAACGCTTACATTAAGAGGGTGGACCCAGACTTTACCTTCCTGCAAGAAACACACCTCAAGGGTACCCAGTGCGCCTTTATCGCTCGGGGGAGACACAGGGTTTTAGCACATGCGGGATATACCTCTGACTCTAGAGGGGTGGCAGTCCTCGTTAAAAAAGCCTCCCCATTCTGCATTACCCGCACCTGGCTTGACCCACAAGGAACATACGCCGGAGTCCAGGGCACCTGGAACAGACGCACCTACACGCTTGTCTCGGTCTATGCACCACCCAAACTGCAGCCCCGTACACTCACAGCGCTTACCCATATACTCTTAGAGACCTCTGATACGATACAAGTGGTGGGAGGAGACTTTAACGATGTTATGAACACCGGACGCAACAGATCTGGTGACATGACTAGAGGCGATCACCAGACCACACTCTGCAGCCAGATGTCCGCCATAGGCCTTACAGACATCTGGAGGTGGCTTCACCCGACACAACAGGCATACTCATACTACTCGGGGGCGCACAAGGTGTTCTCGCGACTCGACTACATTTTTATGTCCCGCCAATACCTGAGAGCAGACGATATTGCAGAATACAGGGCCAGGGGCATATCGGATCACTCGCCATTGTATGTGAGAGTAGGACGGGACCAGGGTAGACACACGGGATCTTGGGGTCTGGCGGCCTGGGATTTGCAAAACGCGACCATACTTAGAGGCATCCGGGCTGACATTAAGGTATATCTGGCAGAAAATGAGGGTACGGTAGACTCAAGTGTTACTCTGTGGGAAGCCCTGAAGCCGGTACTTAGGGACAGGATCAATTCTAGGTTGGGTGAAGAAAGACGGAGACTCCAGGATGAGGCGGCCGCCCTGGAACAGGCTATCCTAGAGAGGGAAAGGGACTATTTGGCCCAAAAAAACGCCGAGACCCTTAGAAGGCTTCTAGATGCTCAGAAACAATACAGGGAACTGGTAACCGACGAAGCGAAGACCCACTCCCTTGCCACCCTTCACAGGCTGTACGACGTGGGGGACAAGTCGGGGAAGCTCCTGGCGTGGCTCAGCTGGAAAGAACGGGCGGCGAGGTGGATTGACAGTGTAAAAGCCAGAGATGGCGATACGGTCAACACCGATGCGGAGATAGCCGAAACTTTCGCCACGCATTTTGAAGCATTCTATGCAGCCCGTGATCTTGCTACTCAAGAGGAGGCACTACAGTATTTGGATGCTGCAGTCCTGCCGACCCTGCCCCCCGAGTCCATGGAAGCCCTAGAGGCGGACATAACGGTAGATGACATCACCGAGGCCATTGCCAGATTGAGACCGGGCAAAACCCCGGGCCCTAATGGCTTCCCGGCAGAGCTCTTTAAGCGAGCTGCGGACCTACTGTCACGTCACCTTGGGGGCCTCTTTGCCGGTGCCTTTGAGGAGAGAGCGCTACCCCCTGACCTAGCTAGGGCTACGATTGTCCCAATCTATAAAGAGGGCAAACCACGAGAGAGTTGCGCCTCATACCGACTCATCTCCCTACTGAATACGGAAGTGAAACTGTTAGCCACCATCTTGGCAGCCCGCTTGAGATCAGTTATTTCAGGTCTGGTTCATCTAGACCAATCTGGCTTCTTACCAGATAGAGCCACTAAATTGAACCTTAGAAGAACCCATAACTGGCTACAAGAAGTACGGGACCGCAGCGACCCCCATTGGTTCCTCTCCCTGGATGCCGAAAAGGCATTTGATGCGGTGCTCTGGCCCTTCCTCTTTGCAGTTTTACGTAAGTTCGGTTTCGGGCCGAATTTCATTCAGTGGGTACGGCTCCTCTACACTGCCCCGAAAGCCAGGGTACGGGTGAACGGGACACTATCGCGCGAGTTTCAGATTCAGAGAGGCACTCGACAGGGGTGCCCCTTGTCCCCCCTCCTGTTCACGCTCACAATAGAGGTGCTCGCCGCCAGGATCCGGCAAAACAATGACATTCGCGGTTTTATGAGCAGCGACGCTGACTCGATGCCAGAAAAAATCTCGCTATACGCAGACGATGTCCTGCTCTATGTAACCGAACCGGAAACCTCGATCCCAGAGCTCTTCCGAGAAATAGAACGCTACGGCGGGATGACCGGACACAAAATTAACTGGCACAAATCAGTACTCTATGACCCCGGGGGTCGCAACCGATGGGGGAGCTTACCAGAAAACCTACTGACAACCACCGAGGGTTTCCAATACCTCGGGATCTATATTACCGTGAGTGAGACCCTCTCCTTCTGTAGAAACTTAGAACGGATCATACTTAACGCGGTGGCAGATATGAACCGGTGGAGACAGCTCCCGCTGACGCTCCTGGGCAGGGCGGCCATGTATAAAATGGTCACATTGCCGAAATTTCTATATGCTTTGCAAAATGAATACTATCCGATACCGGCATCGGTCTTTCACAAGATCCATGCGGACCTGCGATCCTTCCTCTGGCTAGGTAAGCATGCCAGGGTGGCTTTGTCCACGCTCCAGAGGCATCAGTACAGTGGTGGGATATCACTTCCTAACCTAGAGGCCTATTACTGGGCAGAACATCTACCGCCAATAAACGATTGGCTCCATGCCCCGGCGGACCACCCAACATACGCTCTGGAAAGAGCGAAAATGTCGTCCAAAAACTTACTATGCTTTTTTTATGGAACCTTTAGAAGAACTTCCCTCCTCCCGGCCACGGCCGTCACACTATCCGCATGGACGAAAGCCAATCGTCGCATGGGGTGGGATAAGAAGCCCACACGACAAACGCCATTGTGGCACTGCCAGTGGTTGACGGAACTTCACAAACTGCGAGGTTTCCAAAGATGGGACGACATTGGCATCTCTACTATAGGGGATGTAATTGCCAAGGGGGAGTTCACATCTTTCCAGGTACTTAAGTCAGACTTCGGGCTCCATGACACACAACAGTTTTAATATATACAACTACGGCACGCCTGGAAGGCCCAAAATATCGCAATCATAGATATTCCTGAATACGCACCTCTGGAGGGGAGGCTCCTTCAAGAGCAGATAACGGAAAAGGTGGTCTCCCTGACATATAAAACGTTAACTAACCATATGCTGGGGATCTGGCAAAGCTCAGGGCCACCTGGGAGGCGGAGGTAGGCGAGATGGAGGACTTGGACTGGGACACCGTACTGATGCATCCCCGGGAGGTGGCAATCAAGTCCCGACTGCGACTGATTCAGTTGAAGGTACTCCATAGAACCTACTATGACAGACAGCGACTATGCAGAATGGGGAAAGTAGAGGACCCGAGTTGCCTTAGATGTCATCAAGGAGTAGGGGATTTCTACCACACGATATGGTCTTGCAAAGTCATACAAACATATTGGACCCAGGTGTTCAAAGAATTAGAGGAGATCCTAGAGGCCTCGATCCCACAGGATCGCAAACTAGCACTGTTGGGCATGACCAACGAGGTGGATCTGACACGTCCCCTTCTTATATTTCTGGTCCTAGCACTGGTAGTGGCGAAAAGGGACATTGCAAAGCACTAGGGAGCGCCGGACCCCCCAGACCTGGAGGAATGGAGAAGAGGGCTTGATCTCTACATGGCAGCCGAAAGGGTAACCTATAAGGCCAGGGGATGTCCCAAAAAATTCCGCAGAGTTTGGTCTAAGGGGAAACACTACCATGGGCTGGATGGGGGGCTGTGAGGGAGGGCTTCCCTGGATGGGTGTGGGACGGGTTATCAGGACGAATGGGTCACTGACACTGAGATGGTGTCAAACACTACTGCACTTGTGGACTATCGTAAGATACCTGCGATTTGTGATTCAGAACTGTGAAGGGCATCACTGGCACGGGAGGAGGGGAGTGGGTGGGGAAGTGTGGCTACTGCAGAGTTTTGTATGTAATCTGATGGAAGTAAATACCCTGTGTTTTATTGTTCATGGGGGGGGGTTTCAGCAAAAGAGAAAAATGCAGATGCGCGGAGTGCCCCTTGAATGCTCAGACATGTATATTGGTTTGCACAAACAAAAGGAATCCACTAGATTGGGTTCGGTGATCCCTACAGTGGTGGGGAGCAACCAGTGTTGTTTAAATACCCCTCACACACCAAAAGGCCCCTTGGTGTCATGCTTCATCATCGGGGTCTTTGCAAACCTCTACGGAATGCGGCGTGCTGCGACTCATGACTACGTAGGAGCACTGAAAGTGAACTATGTGTTGGTGTGTGTGGGGTGGTAGAATGTGAGTGGTGAGGTGAAAGTGAAAGCTAAAAAATACCTGGCTCGTAGGTAAACAAAAACTTTATTGAGTCCTCGGCTGGTATTATTAAAAAGTGCAGGCGAGGTTGTGCTCTACTGATTAGGGTAAGGCAACCTCAAAAGTGCGTCAACATGTTTCGGAGTAGAGGACTCCTTCTTCAGGACAAGAATGTGCACTAGTTATCCTCGCCTTACTCACATGTATATGTAGATGTCAAAGTGTGCTCTACAAAAATAATTTATGGTGAAATGTACCTATCTGTTTTATTAAAGGTCAAAAGTCCGTTGCGCCCAATTGGCGATATACTGAACCTGTGAAAGAACAAAAGGTCATATAAACCATAGTGTAAAATACATGTTTATGAAAAACTGTGTAAATACACAGAAGGGTAACACGGAACCAAAAATAAGGTCCAGGAACCCTAGGAAGGAAAATCGAAAAACACATACAAACACATAGACTAGGACACACATTAATTGTCTTAGAAGATCTCCATCTGGTTCCATAAGATGAAAAAATGGAATTAATATCACACAGTTATCAACAGGTGCACATTGCTTACTTATAGTAATGAGCTAAGTAGCCTCATGAGCCAAGAGCGTGGTATTGGGGGTCTTCTGTTCTGCCTAATGTGGCAACCTATGAGGTATTAAAGGAACCGAGTTTTAGGATCAAAGGCAGTCGATCCCGATTGATTTATGCAAACATACATCCCGACATACACACTCACGGTTACAGCGTGGCTTGGTTGGCTCTCATCCCCTCAACGCGGCTCCGACGAAGTGTCGGTCCAGTTTGAAACAAACCCCTTATATAGTGCCTCAAAGGTTACTAATTATCCCTTAATTGGAAAAGGAAAAAGCCCAAACATGGACCTAACCCTTAAGTTCTGACCCGGTTCTGCGCGGGCTTACTGGGTATGTCCAAAGTAACCCGAGTATGTGCGAAGGTGAGACACTAGCCGCAAGCGCATGCGCAAAGCGGTAGTGTCTGCGAAGACGTTCAGGCTGCAGCAGGGAGTTAGCAGCTACTCGCGCATGCGCGAGTGAGACGTCCCGGTTTATTGCCTATCTTAATCTTATCTGAATTTTCTGTGTATATTCAGTGTATATTCAGTATTTCCTGTATTGATTTGACATTATTACTTAAATCACAAAGTATTTTGATGACATAATTTTTGATTGTGATATGGCCTCTTTATCAATCCTTCAAAATGGATGCCGTTTTTCTTGCCTTTCGCTATGCATTGTGATATGTAGTCCTACATCTATTTTGTTGTAAGTGCACTATATGGTTATGATTTCACAAACTGTCCTTGACCCGTGACCAAGGTGCGGCGGCACCGAAACACGTCAGGCATTTGTTTGCCGCTTGATTTGAATAAACCACGCTTTATGGATTTGGGCTCGAGTACTTTGTTTTAATCGACAACATTATTAGGGACATGTAAAGAGGTTCGCGACATCACTTGAGCCCGCCACTGTGAATGAGAGGCAGAGAGACTCGCGAGTTCATTTGGGCATATATATATATATATATATATATATATATATATTTCTATATATATATATATATAGATATATATATATATATCCAGAGGATCGTCACATTGCGAGCTCGCGCTGCCAGTTCAAAACAATGACGAAGAGCAGACCCTTTAATAGCTGGTGCAAAGTGCTTTTTATTTCATTAGTGCCAGCGCGTCCGCCATGACGCGTTCGCCTCGAAAAGAAGCTTGCTCACATGACATACTGCAAGCCAGGAAGGCAGACTTTTAAAGTGGCAGTGCAAAGTAGCAAGTTGTAAACATAGACAAAGTACTGTGCAAATATACGCAATGAAATAAATAATTAAATATGATATAATAATAATAATAATAATCCACATTTGTATAGCGCACAATCACTCGTTAGGGTCTCTAGGCGCTGGGGGCCGTCGGGAAGGATAAGCAAGCTATTGCCCAGAGTCGCATGGTGCTGGGCTAACCTGCCGCCGGACCCGGGGATCGAACCCTGATCCCCAGATTCCAGCGTCAGTCGCCCTGGCCGCGGCGCCACACCTCTCATGTGTAAACAAGGCATATAGCAGCATAGTGGGACACAATAGATATAAAACATGATTGTTATATCCAAAAATAGAGCCGTGTGTAGAAAATTCATAAAAGCCATAATGGCTCTTACCAAATGAGAACTTTCATTCCTACCTACACATCTTTATATGTGGGGCCAAAAAATACATGACATAACCCCTCTATCTACAGGCCCAATTACAGATAGCTGCTGCACAATACCAATATTTATATTAAATTACTGCATAAGGTCATAGCTAAAAATCGCCACTGTCACATACATTCTCCAATTGCATTTAGGCCAAGTGGCCATATTGCTGGTTCTTGTCTCCCCAACTGGTTAAAGTGCCAAGTATGATGAGCAAAGTGCAAAAAAAATTAGTGCGAAAATGTGCAGATAATATAAAAGACAAACAGATCATAAAAACATGTATTTCATGAGTAACTTAAACTTGCTCAGCCACAATCTATATTAAAAAATTGGGATCCTGCAACAGGCACCTACTTCCTGGATGAATCCTAAATGCAGGTATGGAGATCCTCCCTGTCATTTAATCCATTTGGATTCTTAGTGTTCAGCTCCAATATATATCTCGTCTCCAGGAGATGGAGTTTGGCCTCTCGGTCACCTCCTCTCCTGAAGGCTGCCACTGTATCAATGACATAATATTGGAGCTGACCTGGATTACCTGAATGTTTCAGTTCGAAGTGCCTGGCAACCGAGTAGGCCTGATCATGTCCAACAATCGCCCGTATGTGTTGGAGTATCCGTTTGCGGGTGCTGCCAACATACCTCAACCTACACGGACACTCCAACACATACACTGCATACTCTGTCCTGCATGATAACCTTTTGTTGATTGCAATAGGTTCCTGTCTGAAGGGGCTGCTGTAATGCGTCCTGTTACTACCATAGCGACAGGCCTTACATTGGGGACATGTTTTAAAACCTTTACTGAAGGCTAACCAAGTGGCGGATAGTTGAGGTTCCAGTGTATTCCTTGGCCATGGACGGGGATCTAAGAAAAGTGAGAAGTGGTTTACTGGCTACTTTATGTCCAATAACAGGGTCGCTTTTAACTAGGTTCCAGTTTTTATAAAGAATCCTTCTTAATTCCACATGTTGGCGATAATAAGTTAATATAATACGCGATGGTACATTAGGAACCTGACCTTCAACTGCATCCACCCTCTCCTTAGGGATCATGGCCTCCTGTCTAGTGACGGATAGCGTACGATTGATTGCTTTTGTTAGCATCTTGTTATGAGCTGTCAGATTCGTGGGGCGTTTGTTGAGGTAGAATTCCATAGCTTTCAGTCCATCGCAGTGTCTTATGGAAGTATACAAGGCTGAGACATCAAGGGTCATTAGCAACATGTTGGGTCCCCAAAAGAACCGCTCCACCTTACGTAGGAAATCGAAAGAGTCCTTGACATAGGAGTACAATGATTTGACTGAATCTTGAAGAAAGAAGTCGATATACTTGGACACATTTTCAGTCGAGCTATCAATAGCAGGAATGACTCGCGAGTTCATTTGGGCATATATATCTATATCAAGCTCCGTCCGCGGAGCGAAACGCGTCGAGGAGAGCACTTGCTCCATGATTGCAAAATAAATTCTTTCCACTGCTGACACGACTTTGGTGTGATGGCGTCTCACTGAGACTTTGAATTGTTGTGGGGAAAAGAGGTCTGCCCCTGCTGAAGTCCGCGTTGATAGCGGACAGGACTGTCTTTGATATATATATATATGTATATATATATATATATACACACACACACACATACACACAAACACATGTGCACACACAAACACACTTTTACAAGTTTACTGTATTTAGGCACATATTTACTAGGGTACGCAAAAACCGGGACAGGACAGATATATAAATAAGACTAAAGGCGTTAGTCCTACTTTTATTTCTAGCCTGTCACGGTTTTTGGTCCTGAAAATCTGATCACCCTACCTAAAACCCCAGCCCAAAAAACTCCCTCGAGCCCAGCCCTAAAATCACCCTAGGCCCCCACCCTAAGCCCTAAAACTAGCCCCAACCCTAAAAACTACCCCAACCCTTGCGGTGAGACTTAAAACCTGGATACCAGCCCTACTCACCAAGCGGCGAACTAATGCTTCCTGTTCCTTACATTTTTGTCCGAGCAGGAGGAAGTCCCCCCAAGTCGCCAACACCTCCCACCCCTGCCCATTCGCTCTGAATCTATGATGCTGACTGCCTTTACCACGCATATGCCTTTTACAGCCTTTACAACGAAAATTGTTGTAAAGGCATGCATGGTAAAGGCATATGCATGGTAACGCTTGCGTGGAAATGGAATGCATAATCATAGAAAAAGTGGCCAATCTTCAACTTATGGAGTTCTTAGAGAAGGAAGCACTCCTCCACCCTTCTCAGTCAGGGTTCCGCTCGGGACATTCAACCGAATCAGCGGTTTTGTATTCGACCGAACAGATTCGGAAGATAGTGGATGAGGGAGAGACAGCAGCGTTGGTCCTATTGGACCTGAGTGCAGCGTTTGATACCGTGCTGCACTCAACGCTGCTGTCTCGACTCTCAGACATGGGAGTAAAAGGCCCAGCTCTCACCTGGTTCCAATCTTACCTCACTGACAGAACTTTCCAACTTCACTGCCCACCCTTTAAGTCATCTCCTCGCAATGTGAGCCATGGGGTTCCCCAGGGCTCTAGTTTGAGCCCTACTTTATTCAACATTTATATGGAGCCCCTGGCACACATTGCGGAGGAATTTGGGGTGGGCATTCTCAGCTATGCCGACGACACCCAGCTGGTTTTTAAAATAACGCCAGACAATAGAGACTCAGCTGCCAACTTCTCTAATTGTATGCTATCAATAGCGGCATGGATGAACACCAACTGTCTCCGTTTAAACGGAGATAAAACTGAGGTATTGATAGTAGGGAAAAACGCCTCTGTTTGGTCCCAGGCTTGGTGGCCTAGTGAATTAGGAGAACTACCGCGGCCTGTGGAGACAGTGAAAAACCTTGGAGTCATGCTTGACGCCGACCTTTCAGGCAAAGCTCAGGTGAATAAAGTCACAAGCAAATGCTATGGCACCCTAAAGGTACTCCGTAAAGTACTTGATCTTCTACCGACCGAAGCGAGAAAAACCATTGTCCATGCATTAATATCTCCTCACTTGGACTATGGCAATGTTCTCCTACTCGGTCTAAATCAAAAGGGGCTGCACCAGCTACAATGCATACAAAATTCAGCAGCACGACTGGTGCTCGGTCTCCCTCGAAGATCATCTGCTAAACAGGCGCTTGCCAAGCTTCACTGGCTCCCTATCAAAGAGAGAATTATATTTAAGTCTCTATGCTATGCACACCGCATTGCTCAAAACAAAGGCCCTGGCTACCTGAGAGATCCTATTACCATCCATAGGCCGATTAGAGACCTAAGATCGTCGGGCATGATGCTATTTAAAATCCCCCGCATCACAAAAGCTAAGATGGGCGGAAAATCCTTCCGCTACCTGGCCACCAAATTTTGGAATGCTCTGCCGATCCATCTGCGGATGGAGCCATCTGAAAAGAGTTTCAGAGCTAAACTTAAAACTCATTTATTTCCCAGATATTAGCCTCTGCTCTTAGGGTTTTCTGCTCTTCTGATGGGTTTGCATTTGCAGTCAGCGCGGGGACACACAGTTTTGTGCAGCCAGGCGCTTAATAAATGCTTATTATTATTATTATTATGCATGGTTGCAACTGCGTTGTTAATGCCTTTTCCCCCAGGGCACTAGTGCCAAACAACTTCAACCACCACAGTTATGGCCGAGTAACCTCTGTCTAGACTGTTACACCCCAAACGAGATCTGACAGCCAAGTTCACTCTGTTCAGGAATGAGAGCCACCCCAGACATATTTCAGTCTTATTATGCCTTATTGCTGAAGTAACGTTTGAGTCAATATGAGTACAGATGCTAATCAATTCTCCTCTGGGCAGGCCCAGTCCACTTAGGGCAGCTCGCTGAGTAAAGGAAAAAGTAATGAATGGAAGTGCTTGAATTAATTTTAACTGCTTGTTATCACTCATGATAGTATTTCATTTTTTCAATATCAACTTTTGGTTTATACTCTTACACAAAAGTACTAAACATGGGGTAAGTCATCAAGGCATTTTCAGCTGAAAACATACATTTAGAGCTGAAAATGCTGTCATTTGCACCTTCCAGGAACTCACAAGTGAGATCCTAGCAGGTGTAAATGGTTTCACTGCTTTCTCTGCCACTGCTCATGAGTAACTTCCACGCAATGGTTAGGAAGAGGGCAGAATACGGCGTAGTTAGTTTTAGTAATTTTATGAACACTGCAAACTTGTATGTTTGTGACCATTCACAAATTCCGATCCAACACTTTGCCACCCTAGAGATGGTCAAAGATTTACTCCAGCAAAGGGCCAGAGTAACTGCCTATCCAGGATGGGAAAAGTCTCTGAATCACATCCAGACTTGTCGAAGATGTAAGGGATGTTTCTCTGAGTAAAGAAAAAGAAAATAAATTACATTTTCACATTGGGTATCATTTCTCCAGTCGTTATGTCTAGGCTATATAGAATTATGCACTGGGGAAATAGGAGCCTCAGGGAATATATCATGTATTCCTAGTAGTACCTGTGGAAATGTGTTCCTAGTGCAACTTTCTAGGCGGACTGCTGGAATGTTTGTGGATTCTCAAAAAGCAGTAAATCTGCACCAATTAATAGGAGTACTTCTAAGTTTGCAGAAATACTACTTCTTTCAGAATTTCTTCCCATATGTATATAAATTTGGCATGCTCCAAAAGGAGAATACATCTTGGATTGACAGGCCATACTTGCTCTGTATGGCAACGCAAGCAATGCAAAATGTCTCAGTCTGATTAGGTCTGAGTGACGTGTTATGCCCCCTACAGTCCCAAAGCCACACCTTGGAGGATTAGGTACAGTAAATCTAAAACACACTTGTGAGGGGAGGTAGTTGAATGTCATATTACACCTGCGTATTTGGGTGTATGTAAAGAATTTCCTCCATCATGAAAAGTAAGAAGTTCACAGAATTTGCTAACTTCTGGCAAGATTAAATTTGCTGATTCCTGCAGCTATAGCCCCTGCTCAACATGGATCAGAGAGGAGGCTGTAGAGATTTAGATCTGCCCACTATCACCTGAGTGGCAGTCAGGAAGTCCAATGACCAATGCTTAGTCACCTCATCTTCCGTCCCTGATCCTGGAAGTACTTCTTGTGACTTCCGAAGTGTGGATAGTGTAGTGTCTTGTGAGTAAGAGATGACAGGACCTTTTTGGTTCCCGATGGACTCCGTAGAACTGTGACATAATTGTTCGGGTGTGGTTAAAAGAATACATGATTTAGAATGTTGAGTTCACAGTTACACGCTGAGGAATAAAGATTTATAACAGCAAGCTTTGAGTGTGGTGTAATCATTTACATATACTGAGGCTGGAGAGGACGCTACAATTGGTGATGGTATAGGGGATATAGTCAAAGTGAAGATCGACGGTTGTGGTATGTGGAGTCAAAGCACCACTCCAGCCAGTGTAAATCTTTCTAAGAAAACAAAAGCTTCCAGAGAAGTTTATTCATCGTTGACCAGAAACCTGCTGGTAAGGCTGTGAAAGAGGTCTATAAGTCATACAGAACAATAACACTAAAGGCAGCAACAACCAGGTACAGGAAAGCAGTAAAGGCAGCGATAGTCGAGTGCAAAGTGCTAAAGGCAGTGATTGCCAGGCATAAGGAATCACTGGAAGATAACTAGCCTGATACAGACAATCACTAAAGCCAGTGAAAAACCAAGTACAATGCTGAAGGGTGAAAAAAATGTACAATAAACAAAATCACTCTTTACTATAAAGGAGGAAAAAGGAGAAGCACGTCCGGTAAATGGGCCAGACGACCCCAGTTTAAGTACTTTTGGAAGGTTTTGAGTCAAGTACACATCAAGCGCTGTTTAAACAGCACATACTTTCCACAATGGCAGCAAGAGGCTTGAAATACACAGCCAACGCCTATCTAAAACCACCACCTCCATTTGATACTGCCAAAATGCAGAATATTGGTGACAGATGGACTGGCTGGATAGAAGCGTTTGATGATTTAATTGATGCACTGGAAGAAACAGATAGCAAAAAGATTATCAAAAATCTCAAAAATCTTGCCAGTGAAGGAGGTAAAGAAAGTACCACATGCTGAAAAAGTATAATACTGTCAGATTAAAGAGGCGTTAAATATTAAATTCAATCCAATGCCGAATGTTGATTACAAAAGATATATTTTCAGTAAAGATTTACAGAAAGCTGGTGTAATGATCAATGGATTTGTAAAAAAACTTGATACGCTCATCAAACACTGTGAGTTCAATTAATTCAATGATGAAGAAGCCTTAGGCCTCCAAGTTATCGATTTATGTTTGTCAGATTCATTCAGACGACGAATGCTGTGAGAAACACTTAGGGCCTGATTATGACGTAGGCGATCTTGGAATGGGCTGCCACACCAGCGCCCCGCTCCAAGACCATCAAATTTATCAGCAAACTGCCCACCAGATTATGAGTTAAAATCCGGTGGGTGGTCCTGTGGCGGCTGGCTCATGGCGTTGCCTTTTAATGGCTTGTATGTGGGCCTTAGAAAGGCAGCACTGTGGGACCACCACAGCGCATTCCTGCATGGCATGGACTGTTAATTCCATGCCGTGCAGGAACTGGGATGCATGCATACAGGGGGGTACATCATGTGTGCCCCTGCAAGCATCCCCCTACCCTGAGGTAACAGGGAGCCCTCTAGGGCCCCCTTTGGTTCCTCCCTGCCACAATTTTCATGGTGGCCTCAACGGCATGAAAACTGTGGCAGTGAAAAAACTAGTAATATGCTTGGTGGTGCCGCAGTGGCACTGCCAGGCATGTTGCAGACCTCAGAATGCAGCACCACCGCCAATCCAGTTGAAGCAGTCCTTTGGGGGTCCGACTACTAAACTTGTAATATGGCGGCCGGACGGCCGGTGCTGTAGTGCCCGCACCACCACCAAAGCTAAGGTGGTCCATAGGCCCTCCATAGTCGTAATAAACCCCTTAATCTGGAGCGAGTAGTCATGGCTGCCAGAGCTGAGGAAAATGCAGGTTGACAAGCTGCTGACTTGGAGGTGCCCAAAAGGAGTCAATTGTGAACATGAAAAGCAAAACCACAAGGCTGAAGAACGCAAAGTGAAAAAAAAAACTGTGCTTTAGATGCAGATTTTTGTTTCCGCTGAATGCAAATGTGCAGCCATTATACAAGTATGCAAGGGCTGAGGGACAGAGAACCATTTTGCAATGGTTTGCAAGGCAAAGGAAAAGTGACGTGCATCACACTATGAAAACAAAATGGATGCCTGAACGTTCCAGAAGCGACGTTCTACGCAAGCTCACAAGGCCAAGCAGCAACATTAGCTGAGGCAAATAGACACTAAACGAAGTTGATCGTCTTCTAAATCTTCGTCCACAAGTTTTTCATTGATATTGTCAAGCAACAGTGAAGAAGCTGGATGCGTGATGTCGATGTTTACCTAACAAAAATTTACACATATCAGACTGGCCGCATGCAAGGAAGAAAACGGGTCTAAGAAAAGTCAACAAGTCAAATTCCAAAAGTCAATCAAACATTGTCCTAAATTATGCTAAAGTTGGGCGTTTGCTTCATACCTTTTAATATAGACAGTTGTGCGTCGATAAACATTATGCCTGAAGAGAAGCACCACAAACTGTCTCAAGTTCCCCGTCTCACATCATTGAAGACTAAAGTGTATAAATTGGCTGCATCTACACAATAGAAAAGTCAAGGTTAATTCATAGCAACCATGAAACACAAAAATATTAAAGTAAAATCACCCATTCACATACTTCATGGTACAGGGTCGAGTGCTTGTTTACTCAGTTTTGGTACTGCTGCTGATATGGGACTAATATCTGTAAACTACATGAATGCTCATCACAAAATAGTAAGTCAGTCCCGTCTTTGCCTCACTGATTAAGAAAACGTAATACCATGAAAGTGCAACTGCATATCCGTGAGGATGTTTGTTCTGTTGCTCAAAGACATCGTCGAATTGCATTTCATTTACAAGAAGCTGTTGAAACGGAACTTGAGACATTACTAAAGCATGATATCATTGAGCGATCTGACGATCCAAAACCATGGGTTCCCCCATAGTGATAGCACCCAAAAAGAACAATAAAGGAGTTGTAGGCATCTGTGTTGATATGCGTCAAGCTAACAAGGCAATTGAAAGAGAACGACATCCAGCTCCACACATTGCTGACCAAATCACACAGCAAAATGGTGCTAAAGTCTTCTCTTGCCTTGAACTGAACAAAGGATATCATCAATTGGAACTCAAAGAAAATTGCTGTTGGTACATTACCACCTTTACTACCTATTTTGGTTTGTTCAGATATAAAAGAATACATTTCGGTGTGTCATCAGCTGCAGAACATTTTTAAGATGTAATTCGACTTATAATACAACCTGTCACAAATGCTTTTAATTACAGTGGTTATATATTGGTCTTTGGGGCCACAGGAAAAGAACACGATAAAGCTCTTACACAAGTGTGTTGATTACTTGCTGCTGCAGATCTAACCTTGAATGCAGAGAAGTGTGAGTTCCACAAAACAAAACGTAACTCAAATTCTTTGGCCATATTTTCTCTGATGGGGGAATGACTCCAGATCTGACTAAAGTAAAGGCTTTATCATCCACCTGTCCCTCACAAGATGTTACCATGTTATGTTATTTTCTTGGCATGGCCAGTTTCTGTTCTAGGTAGATATGTGACGGTAAGTGCTCCCTTAAGAGACTTAACAACACGAAATGCTTAATTTCACTGTTCACATGAATGTGAACAAAGCTTCAAGAAAATCAAACATGCAATTGAAAACCCTATAGAAATGACTTTGATACAAAACTTCATACAGAGGTTGTTGTTGGTGCAAGCCCGGTCGGGATTTTCACAATCCTTGCCTAACACAATGGAAACCCAAATGCTAAAAGGCATGCTGTGGCATATACCAGTAGAAGTTTGTCACAAACTGAATGGACCCATTCACAACCTGAAAAAGAAAGTTTAGCAGTGGTATTGGCTTGTGAACATTTCCACGTATTTTTATATGGAAAGCATCTCACCCGTGTCACAGTTCAACAAGCATTGCTTACCATCTTTGGCAATCCTAAAGCCAAGATCTCGCCTCATATTGAACTTTGGTGTTTGCGACCACAGAAATATGCCTACACTATTGTGCACTGACTAGGGAAAGATCAAAATCCTGCTGACTATTTTTCACGAGTGCCAGTACAGTGGAGAAGTGTGGCTCACTGGTTAGAGCGGCAGACTCTGATGCAGAGGTCTGGCCCGGGACCAGGGTTCAATTCCCGTCGTGGCAGGGTCTTGGGTTCAATGTCCTCGGACCCGATAATTCTTTCGCCTCGGTGCCTACTCTAATCATGGGTCCCACTCTGCAACTCTGGCCAATAGCTTGCTTAATCTCCACACCGGCCCTACCACTAGGATGCCTGGCTTCACCTTTTCATTGGAACAGATCATTACTCCCATGTGCACATATAGTGACATGATGATCCTTAAAGAAATTATTGCACATCAATCCTGGAAACTGCACACTCGACCTCTTACAAATGACAGTGAATATCAGAAATGTAAAAATGTGAAAAATGAACTGCCAATTACACATAATGGCATTGTCTTATAAGGCCCAAAAATTATCATACCGAAGAGTCTGCAACAACAAGTTATTGAAGTGGCCCACAAAGGACATTGTGGAATTGTTGCCACTAAATAAGCTCTCTGGAGACAGAGTCTGGTTTCCTCATCTTGACAAAAGAGTTGTAATTTGTGCAACTGCTTATCTCCCAAAACAACCCAGCATCCATTTAACACGGCTTACCTTCCAAAGCATGTATGGGAGAGAACCACTGTTTACTTCTTTGGACCCCTTGACAATGGACATCATCTGATGGTGGTCATTGATGAGTACTTTTGCTTTCCTTTGGTAGAAGTCCTTTCGTCTATCACTCAGGAAAATGTTATTGAGAGTTTAGATGGTATTTCTGCAACATGGGGTGTTCCTTCAAACCTAAAGTCTGACAAATGGCCCCCCTTTCAACAGTTGAGAATTCAGAGACTTTCTTAATCATCTCAATGTTAAGCATCAGAAAAGCACACCTATTTGGCCATAAGTAAATGGCATTGACGAGCATTTTATGAGCACACTCAAAAAGACCGTTCAGCATGCTGCACTGGAGAAGCTTGATCTCAAATCAGCTCTTCATTTCGCTCTTCCTGCCTACTGGTCGACTCCCCCTTCAATGACATGTGAAAGTACTGCCACCTTGATGTTCGGGAGAGCCATGGACCAAGTTGCCACAATGGACCAATAAAAGATGAACACATTATGGCGAACTTCATCAAGCAGATTTGTGTCACAAGCACAAGATGAAAATATATGCAGACAAATGCCGATGTGCTAAGAACACTGAGTTTATAGAAGGAGATTGAGTCCTTGTCAGACAAGAGAGATTTCTGATGTTCCATTGGATGTTGAACCATTTAAAGCTGTGACTAGTAAAGGACACATGGTGGCTGCTCACCATCCTGGAAAGTCCATTATGCATGATTCTTCACATTTCAAGCATTTGCCTCATTAGTCGCCAACTACAGTGTCAGAAGTGAGACTGTTTCATTTGAGACTTCTGAGACCCCACTGACTGCACCTGTCTCTGTATCATCAGTGTCAGTCATGGACACTTCCCCTACCTCTTCACAGCCTCATAGGACACGCGCCGCGTGATTGATTCGTGCTTCACATTGACTTATCGAAGAGTTGTGATATATATATGTAATATTTGTACTTTTTATTTAACAAGGGGGGAGATGTAGTGTCTTGTGAGTTAGAATTGACAATTCCCTTTTGGTTCCTGATGGATTCAGTAGAACTGTAACATAAGTGTTCGGTGTGGTTAATGGAATTCATAATTTAGAATGTCAAGTTCATGGTTACCCGCTGAAGAACAAAGACGTGTAATAGCAAGCTCTGTGTGTGGCATATTCATTTACATGTACCGGGGCTGAAGAGGACGCTACAGACAGGAGAAAGAACTCAATTTCACAAGAAAAGAGACAAGTGGCCGACACAACTGCCTTATACATTCACCACCTACATGCTTAACAAAGCTGGTGAATTATTTGAAAACAATGTGTAATGAGCTGCACTGTCAGGCTTCGTAACTTTGCAGAGTCCTTGTTTGGAGTTACTTTGTCACTGAGTCGAACTGTGTCTGCATTGCCGGTGTTTCTTGCATGTAGGTCTACACTGCTCCTTTTGGGGTGGGCCCAAGACTCATTTGCTTATGGCTGAACCCGCTTTGTAATAGTGTAATCAAGCTAATAGCCAATGTAAAAATGCTATCTAGGGGAATCCCTAGTGGCTAAGAATGAATTGTGCATGTTTTTCCATCATTTGTTTACTCTCCATATTTCTATTCTGTTGTGTTTGTTTCTCTTCCTTCGCCTTTTTGTTTCTTCTGTATATAGTCAATTTTTCCCTTGTGCACAACCTTGATATGTTGTGTAAGTTCTGATGGATGTGACACCCTCATCAGGGAATACAGTGGAGACTTTGTCATCACAACTTGGGGATGTATCCAGGGTTTGAAGCAAAGATATCGATATGAAAGTAGAGAAAGGTTTCCGGGTGGTCCACCCTAGAAATTCTTGAATCACGACTTTACGTTGCTTTTATTTTCCAGCATTAACCTAGCTTAGGGATGCAGTAGAATGCTGTACAAACACAAGCCTACATGACAAAAGTGATGCAATTGACACAATACACAGTGAAAGAGGCCAGAAATGTCAGGGATGGGTGGGGAGTCACAAATAGTTTACGTGAGTGCTGGTAGAGGCGGTTTAGGGCCAGCAGTGCTGAATGAACTGATCAGTTACCATCAATCTTTTTGGCCATGCATCCTCTTGAACTAGTGGAGGTGTTCCTGTAGAGCTGTATTCTCGGGTCGTTCCTGAATTGAAGAATCTGGAGAGGGGTAACATTCCAAACCTCACAGTGGGTGTATTTACTGCCTGCCTAGAGATCAGCTTCCTTCGAGCAGAGATTGCAGTATTTGTGCTTCTAAATACAGAATATGTGTTTTGTAGTAAGGCAGTATTTGAGAGTATAGAAAAATGAATTCCTCTGTTCATTTACAAAGTACTGTATGCATGTGACTAGGGCAGGGCTTGCTGGGGCTCAGCACAGACAGTAATAGAAAAATGTCTTTGAGACGGATCCCTGCCAGGCCCTATCTTCATGTCCTTAACTGAACAAGCTGAATAACAGATCGATTTCTCAACAATGACTGCAAAACCCCTCTAGGCAATGCAGGTCAGTGAAGCAGTTCTTGTTTACATTTCAAATGTTTTACTTCATCTTGCATTCACTAAGCATGGGTGCTTTTTCCAGATGGGTTTCTGATGTTTGCATTTTCTTGCAACATATGATTCTTGAATAGGGCATATTGTAAACGGAGTGGGCTCTAGGTGTCTGGGTGAGATTAGGTTGTAAGTAGGTGTGCATGACGTGGCAAGATTGACCGCTCTGGAGCTGAGACTGGAGGCAGTGTGTGTTTCTCGTAGTGCCAGCCAGTGGGTGGGAGTTCATAACGTGTTCAGACGACCTGCTTATCCACATCATGGCCTTTCTACAGAGACAAAGAGGTATGGTCACCTGAATACAAATTGTAACTACCATTCTATGGCAGTACTTAATTTGTTAAAAAATAAGTGTCACCCCTCGTAAAGAGGCCACTGCAGCTTGCACTACTCATTGCTCCTATACGTGCCGCCAGTGACAGAATCAACACAACTGCTAATCAGCACACTCTACAAGTATGACATTTCAGACTATTCCAGAGCCCAAAGCCGCAATAATGGATTGGGCAGCAGATAGTCATTTCTAACGTTCATTGAAAAAATAAACAACTGGTGTGTTAATCTCTAATTTAGATAAACAGTGCAGACAGTTATAAGTGTCAGTGATGACAATTAAGCTCCAGCATTGAGCACCGGCAACCACCAGCTCAAATTAAGCACTGAAAAGTGTGTGAAGGGGGTATAGAGAGAGGGGAAGAGTAAGGGGCAGGTAGTGACATAAAGAAGTACTTGCAGACAGACAAAGTAAAAAGGCAGTGAGGATGAAGGAGACGGAGTGTGAGATAATGCAGATGGAGGATATTCAGAATGTAGTGAGAATTTTTTTTACTAAAATAGAAATTGCAGATGAAAGTGACATGATGAGAAGAACTGGAGAGATTGAGATCACTCCAGACCTTTGTAAAATTTATTTCATAGTCTCACATTTTCAGACTTGAAACATGTTCAATTCTAAATATTCACAACAATAACAATGGGTCTGGCATGTTGTAAATGTATGTGTTAATTTTGTGTGATATGTCTTGATGCACTTACACAAAATTCACAGACACCCCCCAAACATGGGTCAGGTGTAACACTGTCATGCACAGGCTGTTTGTTCACATGTCATAGGCTATGCCCTGAATAACGTAGGCCTAGTCTCTTGGGTAGCATTTGTAGTGATGCCTATTTGGGCATGCCCTTTTTGAGACCCCCTCACCTTTATTTCACTGGAAAAGGGCCTCGTCAATGCTTTAGCGTGCAGGCTCTAGTGTGTGTCAGAAACCTGTTCAGAACCCACATTGTTTCAGCTTTGCTGAATGATAAGACAATCAGTGCTAATACGATGTCAGTCCTAATGATACTGACAACTCTCCACTGGGAATTCAAGTGAGAGTGCTAACCCAATTCACAAAGAACATAAGCCAGGCTTAGTAAAGGTAGCATATTTGATCACCACCAGCATCTTCTGGAGCTGAACATGGAAGCTATGTACTTATTTATTGATTCATTGGTTTGCTTCAAAATATTGAGAACGGAGGAGAATTTGGCATCCAGTCAGGTGGCCCTGATGTTCTTCAAATACTACCCTTTATCTTGTAAACATTCAGTTGAAAGCGAGTCTGAACAGCTCTGTTTTCAGAGGTTACTGAACTGCTTGTAATTGGATTCCTCTCAAGACAGGTATTATGGCATTCCAAATTCTGGAGCCCTGTATGCTGTGTTCTCGCCTCTTGATGGATCACTGCTGGATCAGCTGGTCCTATGCTGAATCAGGGTTTCTGGTTAGAGTGTAGTAGTGAGGATTTAGTCTCCACAAGTATGGTCTGCCTTTCATGAAAAATGTAGTGAAGCTTGAACTTGATCCATCAGTGAATTGGAAGCCAGTGAGTGCCTTAGGGATGCCTTTCAACTAGACACTTGGGGACATTTACATTTACTATTCCTGTCTGGTTCTGTAGTCTCTGGATCATGCCAATGAGTACTGTGGTTAAGCACACATAGACGATGTCGCAGTAGCCAAGGTGTGCTGTATCGAGGACTCACATTAGCTCTGGCCAGCCGTCGGTTCATAGAAATTGTTTTTTCTCTATTAGACTGAGCTTCTGGGTGGCCATGTCTTGGCCGTTTTGATTTATGGAGTGAATGCAAGTTCAGCATCTAACGTATCCCTGGATTTCTTACTTTCAAGGAAACAGTGAGCTATCAGTGGCCAGTTCTACAAACTGGTGCAAATAAATTAGCCGGTGCATGGTATTGGGGTGATGGCGTTGCAACAGCACGGTGGCAGGGAGCATATGGAGACGCTCCAAACTTTGAGCTTTGGCCTAAGGGAGCCTGGAGGTCTTAAAAGTCTGCAATCCCTGCTTAGATAATGCCCTATTCTGGATAGCTTAGCATATAGGATTCTGTAACTTCTGAGCCTTTAAAAAAGGAAATAATGGTGTGATTTATAGAAATAAAATCTGTGTTTTTACTCCATTTCATTTCCTCTCATAAACCTGCCCACTCGGTGGCAGTGCCGGTGTCTGGAAGTGGGCTAGATTTACCGGTTAAAAGATGGCACTTGCCGCAGTCATACAACAGGGCTGCGCTGGGTGCAATGATCCTATTTCCCTCTCCATTGATTTCCTCGTCTTGGTTCTGAGGCGCTGTCGATGGCCCCCTGGCGCGCGAGGAGAGGGTGTAAATATTGGAAGTGGTTGTCAGATGGCTGATAGATTATGAGGAATTAAGCATTCACATTCTGTCATTTGGTTTCCCGGTCATCTTGCCACTGACAGCTTAAACCTCCCCTAGAATTAATGAGGGAGAGAGAGAAGGGAAAGAGAGCGAGGGAGACAAAGAGAGGGTAGACAGGAGAGGACAATATTTGACAGACGCTCTTAATCAAAGCTTCCATCCGGGAATGATGTCACAGTAGGTCTCAAAATCAAAGCAGACGTCATCAAGCCAAGGAACATTCCAGAATGCCTTTTGTTGGTGGTTGTTAGTGATGCAGGGTAAAGAGAATCGTTATTATTGATTGCTATTGGCTTGCACCTTTAAGTAGACGGGGGTACCAAGAGAGTGAGCTATGACAAGAAATAGGGAGACAGGATAGGAAATAAAACGACAACAAGAGAAATGGTGAGAGAATGGCAGCTGAGGGCAGAGGGACAGAAAAACAGAGAAACAGCATGAATTATAGAATCAGATGAAGAAAGTCTACAATTCAGGAATTCAAAGAGAAAGCAAAAAGATAACGCAGACATAATTGCCTTTTCAGACTGGATGGTTTGACCTTGTAGAACAAAGTCAATTGTGCTTTTCAACTATTTTGGATGTCTGGCAAATCTCTTTCTTTAAAAAAGATCGCAAAGGACTAATTTTCATACAAGCCAAGGGGGCAATCAGGAAAAAACACTCCCCCGTATGACATCAGGCACTCGCCTCCCTTTCAAGGGGATCTTTATTGAGGGTCAGTCCTTCCTCACTCCCTTAACAGAATGAAGGAACTAAGGAACAGGTAGTGAAGCAGGCAGCTAGCTCCTAATAAGTAAAGCCTCATAGCTTAGATTTTTCCAATGTATGTAACAGAGCTCCAAAACTCATTTCAGCTGTGAATGACGTAAAAGGGGGCAGACCGACATTCATCGGCAACATAGGGAAGTAGTAAAAAATCTACAGCTTAAAAAGCATGTCCCAGATCCCTAAGTGGGGGGCTGGTTATTCAACAAGAACAGTGGCCGTTCCCAGACCATACCCTGAAGGTAATTACTTTAACATCTCTCCTTGGACATGTTTTGCAAAGCCTTGCATGCCTTATGGAATGCAGAGACAAATACATGCAGTAGGGCATGCTTGGCCAGCTCTGACGTAACTTGGACTAGAGAAGACAAGCAATGTGTGCAGAAGGCAATGAGAGACCAGGTGGTACTGGCAGAAGTATTCAAAACGGGGATGTGTCTGGCAGATGCAACAAAACTCCTTTTTAGGGATGTGAGCTGTAAAGACCGACGAGGAAGGCAGCGTTTCTAGATAGCGGCAAAAGGATATAAAGGACACAATGGAACATGTTGCCAATTTCTCGACTATAGAAATCAGCATTGTATTTCCACTACTCCCTGGTCGTGCAAATACGCCCGGAGGATGTGAATTTCTCTGCCAAAGCGCAATACTCGGAGTGCTTCAAGGCTGTGCAAAGTATGTTTGACAGATACAAAATGAGGCCTGAAGAAAACACTGATTGATTCCGATCAAATTTCCATAACACTTTTGGTGACCAATTAGGTTGATGTGTTCCTTCTTGTGAAATATGAAGACAACACCAGTCATTTCCTCCTTCTTATGAAGCAAGTAGGCGCTATCAGTGATGCCTTCCTTCTGATGAAACAGGGAGGCACTATCAGTGGTGTCCTCCTTGTTAAGCGGAGAGGCACTATCAGTGGTGTACTCCTTCTGGTGAAGCAGGGAGGCACTATCAGTGGTGTCCTCCTTGTTAAGCGGAGACGCACTATCAGTGGTGTACTCCTTCTGGTGAAACAGGGAGGCACTATCAGTGGTGTCCTCCTTGTGAAGCAGGGAGGCACTATCAGTGCTGTCCTTCTGGTGAAGCAGGGAGGCACTATCAGTGGTGTCTTTCTTGTTAAGCGGAGAGGCACTATCAGTGGTGTACTCCTTCTGGTGAAGCAGGGAGGCACTATCAGTGGTGTACTCCTTCTAGTGAAGCATGGAGGCCCTATCAGTGGTGTCCGCCTTCTGAAACAGGGAGGCACTATCAGTGGTGTCCTTCTTGTGAAGCAGGGAGGCACTATCAGTGGTGTACTCCTTCTGGTGAAGCAGGAAGGCCCTATCAGTAGTGTCCGCCTTCTGAAACAGGGAGGCACTATCAGTGGTGTCCTTCTTGTGAAGCAGGGAGGCACTATCAGTGGTTTTCTTCTTGTGAAGCTGAGAGGCACTATCAGTGGTATCATTCTAGTGAAGCGGAGAGGCACTATCAGTGGTGTACTCCTTCTGGTGAAGCAGAGAGGCACTATCAGTGGCATCCTTTATGTGAAGCAGAGAGGCACCATCAGTGGTGTACTCCTTCTGGTGAAGCATGGAGGCACTATCAGTGCTGTCCATCTTGTGAAGCAGGGAGGCACTATCAGTGGTGTCCTTCTTGTGAAGCAGGGAGGCACTATCACTGGTGTCCTTCTTGTGAAGCAGGGAGGCACTATCAGTGGTGTACTCCTTCTGGTGAAGCAGGGAGGCACTATCAGTGCTGTCCTTCTTGTGAAGCAGGGAGGCACTATCAGTGGTGTCTTTCTTGTGAAGCGGAGAGGCGCTATCAGTGATCTACTCCTTCTAGTAAAGCAGCGAGGCACTATCAGTGATGCCTTCCTTCTGGTGAAGCAGGGAGGCACTATCATGGATGCCTTCCTTCTGGTTATAGTGGCAAAAGGATATAAAGGACACAATGGAACATGTTGCCAATTTCTCGACTATAGAAATCAGCATTGTATTTCCACTACTCCCTGGTCGTGCAAATACGCCCGGAGGATGTGAATTTCTCTACCAAACGCAATATTCGGAGTGCTTCAAGGCTGTGCAAAGCATGTTTGACTGATACACAATGAGGCCTGAAGAAAACACTGATTGATTCAGGTCAAATTTCCATAACACTTTTGGTGACCAGTTAGATTTATGTGTTCCTTCTTGTGAAATATGAAGACACCATCAGACATTTCCTCCTTCTTATGAAGCAAGGAGGCGCTATCAGTGATGTCTTCCTTCTGGTGAAGCAGGGAGGCACTATCAGTGATGTCTGTCTTGTGAAGGGGAGAGGCACTATCAGTGGTGCACTCCTTCTGGTGAAGCAGGGAGGCACTATCAGTGATGCCTTCCTTCTGGTGAAGCATGGAGGCACTATCAGTGATGTCTGTCTTGTGAAGCGGAGATGCACAATCAGTGGTGCACTCCTTCTGGTGAAGCAGGGAGGCACTATCAGTGATGCCTTCCTTCTGGTGAAGCAGGGAGGCACTATCAGTGGTGTCCTCCTTGTTAAGCGGAGACGCACTATCTGTGGTGTACTCCTTCTGGTGAAGCAGGGAGGCACTATCAGTGGTGTCCTCCCTGTGAAGCAGGGAGGTACTATCAGTGCTGTCCTTCTTGTGAAGCAGGGAGGCACTATCAGTGGTGTCCTTCTTGTTAAGCGGGGAGGCACTATCAGTGGTGTACTCCTTCTGGTGAAGCAGGGAGGCACTATCAGTGATGCCTTCCTTCTGGTGAAGTAGGGAGGCACTATTGATGGAGCAAGGATTCGCACATTACGCGACTTGCTTGAATTCATGAACCTCGAATAATATGTAACAACGTAATCCAACCTGTTTGTCTTACTAATTTTCCTTTATTCTGACATTGGGGTGTCCTAGTGACGCTTGCCTATGTGTTTACTAACTCAATAACGCTCGTAACTAAAAATGGCCGCTGCTTGGCGGGGCTTTCCTTCTGCGCATGCGTTAGTCACACTCACGTGACGTGACGTACTTGCAGTTCTGGTGGGAATCTTTGCGCTTGCGCATTTGGCTTTAAAATGGCTGCTGTATGTCCTCACATGGTGAACCTTGCACTGATGCTTTCATGTCATTGTCTGTTGCACTAATCTCTAACGCCATAGTATATTTTTAAGTAAAGGGGTATAGAGTAGCTATTCATGGTATACAGTGTATTCATTTATTTTCTGTGTTTTAATTTGTTTTCGCTTACTTTTCATGTACCGGGTTCTTGAGGGTCTGCGAGACACGCAGGAATCCATATTGAAGTACACCACTGCGCATGACTGTCTTCTGCCGGTGGCATTGAATGGCTGCCAACCAGAGGTCGCGGCCAAACGTGCCTGGGAAGATGCACCTTCACCCAGCCGGAGAAGCTAAAATGTCCTGCATTAGCAACAAATGTATTACTTTCCATTGTATTCTGTAGAATAGGTCATGGGAACCCCAAAATCAATAGGCGGTCCCAGAATATGCAAAAATAGGCTTGTAGAAACTAAATGTGATTGGTGTGTTGACCTATCCTACTTGGGGACCAATCGAAATTTGGGATTCTGACACTTGCAACATTTGGGGGGTGGTACAATGACCCGAAAACAGTATAACTAGCTTAGGTTTAGTTAGAGAATTTGTCCGACTTGTCCGAATAGCTGACCTGTCACTGACCCAATGCACTCAATAGGTGACTGATACAGAGGGCTGCGGAGCACTCTGTCCGAAATATCCATAGACTCTAGAGGTTTTGCTAAGAAAACCTTAGGTGCTGGCGGAGCACTTTGCTGGGGAATTCGCTAACCCAATCGGGGTTCTGACTGTTAGCTATAGAGAGGGTGGAGCGCAGGCGTTTCGTCCAATCTGCGGGTGCTGGTCGTGCCTTGGTGGTCCTGTCCTGATCCTAATCTGGGTTTCCTGTCCTGTCCTGGGGTGTCCATTCTGCACCTGCTGTCCCATTGATGACTGTCCTTCCTTGGGGTTTTTTCCTGTCCTTGACTGATCTGTGGCCAGGGTTGGTCTTCACACCATTTTAGGTAAATATTATTGCTGGGAACTCTATACTGCACCTTCTATTTTTCTCTCTGTTGCTTAAATAAAGACATACCTTTGCATATGTTGATTTTCCATGCTTTACGCAAAATACTGAATGAAGAGCTCATATGATATTGATGTTAATTAGCCTGTTCCTATTTTTTCCCCTTCCTTGAAGTACCCTTGCTAAATATCACTTATGAAATATAGATGTGACTGATTCTTTACTGTTAAACTGACTCAATGATGGTTCTAATATTTTAGTATGTTCCACTTCTTCCCCTCCTATAGGTATATGTTAATTTAGAATTTTCGTGACTCAAAGTTCAAAGTCTATTTACATCTACATTTGACCCAAAGTATAGGTTCTCACTTGTGATATTATAGTATGTTCTAAAATTCTTTCCTGAGTCTAGTTATTCCCAGTCATAGACTAACTCCGGGGTTTTCCTGAATTAAGCGGTTTTTCCCTGTTCTTAGATTCATAAATGATTAGCTTAATTTACTTCTTTTATGGATACTTTTTTTAATTTTTTTATTTTATTGTTCAGTTAATTAAAACCTTAACAAAAATGTCCATTATCGGTCTTAAGCACATTTAAAATGTAATCATTGAATAAGGTCAGATACAACACATTTCCTTATCATCTCAGCTTAAATTAAAATTTTGATCATTGAATTTAGTCATCTCTTTAAAACCTAATACTTGTAATTAAACGAATAACTGAAAATTAGTAAAAAAAATAAAACAAAATCTTGGTTTTTACATTGCGTTCACAAGTTTTTCAAAGATCTGCAAGAACTTTACGGTCTTGCAATTAGTTTGTGGTGACGTTGCGTCTAGACAGCCAATTACTGCAGTCCTACAAGTTCGTAGTTTCCTTGCCAGGAATATGTTCCTTAGAAAGCGCCTTCGCTCCGTTGTCAATGGTTTGCAGATACATATTATATGAATAAGATCTTCTTTTACATGCCCACAGAGACGGCAAGAGACGGATTCTGTATGTTTCCAGGCTGGCTCGTCGGCCAATGTTGGAAATTTGCCGAACCTCAATGCCATCAGCTTTCTTTTGATAAAGACAGAGTATGTTGCGTCCAGATAAGCCGCTGGGGTTAAGGATCTGTAACTATTGATCAGGGTCCAAGAGTGTGAGCGATGTGAGAAAATGCCTTTGTCCATAATCAGAGAGTGAAGTTTTACGGCCTTATTTAGTGCCTGTTTGAATGATGTAAATGGCAAGTTTTTGTCCCAAAGATTAGCGGTGCATGTTATCTCCAATGCACTAGTCAGATATTTGTTTGCTTCTGATTTTTTTTGAGTTTCTAATTCCTGCCATAAATATCTGTTCAAATTATTAGCTGTGGCTTTCTTTTTGATCCGATACCACTCCTTTAGGCATGAGTAAAGCCGTCCCAGGCTTTCATTCTTTAGTCCAAACTCTAAGCGAATTTGTGCTGGTGAAGCAGAGTTCGGCAGTTGTAGTACCTGTTTGTAAATTTTGGTAATTAAACTGTTCAGGAGAACGGAGTCCTTGCCATTCATTGCTACGCTAGCGTAGGCTAGGGTTGGAAGAGCTTTGTTGGCAATCACCGTAAGTAAAGGTTTTAAGGAAGGACCTTCCAGCTTTTTCGATAGAGTACTAAGTGCAAATGTTAAGGCTCTTGATCTATATGTTAAATAAGTTTTCTGGGCCTTTAAAGTGAGCTTGTCGTCGATGTAATATCCCAAATATTTGTAACTTGTCACCCTTTCCAGCTGTTGTCCTTCTAGCCAAACATTGTGCGACGTTATATGCCGATTGGTAATTAGCATTGTTTTAGATTTCGAGAAATTAAGAGCCAAATTATTTGCAGACAGAAAAGCTGATAGAACCGATAGCTGTCTTGATAAGCCAACCTTTGTCTGACTCATGAGGACGATATCGTCGGCGTAAGCCAGATGTGTCAATTGTAGGTCGCCTAATTTTGGCGGGTGGGCGTTACATCCGTTTAGCTTTGCTGAGAGGTCCGAAATGAATAGATTAAACAGATGCGGAGCCAGGCGCATCCCTGTTTTAAGCCAGATGTTGTACGCACTTTTTTTGATAGTCGTGACCCATCCCCTAGCCTTACTTGCGTCCAGGTTATGGATACGTGCTCTTCATTATTTTGATTATTGATTGCCTTTTGATTGTAAACTTGATGCTTTCCGAATCTGAAATTTAGATAAAATCTTTAAAACTTCCCAGTAGTTTGTGGTCATTTAATGAAAATATAAAAGAGTATATGTTGGTATTTTTGTTTTGTATCTTTCTTCACAGCTAGCTCCCTGATCCATTGTGGTCATTAGGTACCCGTAACGGTGGAATGGTAAGTCGGGTACAGTAGGAATAAATAGGAAAGGAACTAGGGTTACTGGTAGTAGAGTGTAAGGTCACCTGATTAAATGTATAAGATAAATTGAAGTTTATGGGCCCGATACGTATATGGTGAAATTGTTGGTTGGGTGACCTGCGCGCTCTATCACTATCATTGATGTCTGTCTTGTGAAGCAAGGATACCGTTGTGGTGTATGGTTACTCTTTAGTCCTATTGGAATACTCACAGCTTATTATTCCCTTTGCATGTGTGCATTCCATAGAGAATTTAGAATGCTCAAGGCTGTGTTCTCTTTTGATCAGTTGGATTTTGCCCTGCTCGTTGTGGCTGCTGTGCAGCCTCTGCCTGCAAATAAACTCTACATTTTACTAACCTTAATAATTGTAGTGCTTCCTTACTACAATTATGATGGCGACGATTGGCAGAGGACTGCAGGACCCACGATATACTTCGGATGCCTCATCTTGTAAACCCTGCCTCCCCTGCCGCTCAACTCATCTCACTGGGATGTTCTGGACACTACACTGTTGAAAATGACAATGCATGTGTACATAAGCGGCGTTCATTTGTGTTCACTGTACCTCTTGTCGTAAGCAGAATGGACATTGCAAAACACTGACTGTGTTACCCCGCCAGCATAGACCCATGCACACATATATACAACAGCCATTTTAGGTACCGTGGTCTCTCTGTTTGCGATCGATCACCAGTGCCCTTCCCTGACCCTGCAAGCTTCCCCCATGCACCCTGACTGCCCCCGCTCTCACATGCACAAGTCATGAGCCCTCCCCTCCCGCATGACTCTGTCTCTGAAAATCGCACCCCCGCGCCTGACCAACACCTCCTTTTCCTCCATGAATACCCCTCCTTTGATGACCTCTTCCTCCGAACCTAATTGTCTACATGGACCGCTGGTCACCTCCTTAGCCTGAGGATACAGTTTATTGCCCACTACTGTATGCACTCGCCTCTCTTAAAAAGAGCCACTATTGATCATGACCTCTCCACCCCCTGAGATTCGATCAGGACCACACATTCCAAAGGAATCAGCAGAACACTCAGCTGCATGACAGCCCCCTCCTATTGTATGGAGGATAAGGGCCCCTACTGTAGCCACGTGTTGGAATATCTTCGTACTTCACAATGTCTTGATTGTAATAAAGGATGCCTGTGTGCCACAAACCTGTGTATCAAAGACGAAGCCTCAGAGAAACTTGTGAGAGCACCTCCCGAAGACACTATGCGAGTGTCCCAAAGGACAGGCTCTCCTCATGAGAAATAAAACTCTATTCTTGTCTTCCTGCTTCCAGTGCCCGTCTCTTTATTTGGTAATTATTCAAGATGGGAACTAAGAGGCGTCTTGCGCCAGCAGCCTGGGCATCCAGTGCGTTATGGGCTGACTTTTCTACAATTGGCGTCCCAACGCGGGGCCCATCAGCGACATAAGGTCCGGTAAGAGAGGTCCAGACGATGGGGTGAACATCTAAATGATTGGAGTATACCTGCCTTGAGAGGGCCCTCGTCCGGCTGCCGATTGAATGAACTTCACCGATTCCGAACGGACCTCTCTCAAGTGACCTATTGTCCTGACTGGAATCCCACAGGACTGCTGCGGTAAAAACATGGAGAAAAGAGAACGATCGGGCGCTGGAAAAAGGAAGGCGAAGAACTGTCCACATGGTCCGGTCCGGGTAAGGTCGTGACACACGACAAATTGCGAAATTGATTGATTGATTGTTTGAAAATACTAGTATTACTCACTTTATTGTCTCTGAGAGATTCTCTATTTGCAAACAAGCACAGAGTCGCCATACTCTGTTTAGTCTTTGCAGATAGTGAAGGATAGGTAATGCAGACTTTTGTCCCCATTGTAATCCGTCATACCTATTTTTCTCCCCATTGATTGATTGTTTGAATCGAGCATTGAGTTGTTCGAAGTTGGTTCTCTTAAGGATCTTCTCTGCCTGCAAACGGGGAAGAATAGGAATATTCTCTCTCCCTTTGCAGATAGTGAAGGGTAGGTAACGCAAACTTTTAACCCGTCGTGCCTATTCCGTTCCTCATTGATTGATTGATTGTCCGAACATTGACTGTTTGGAATTGTTCTTTTTGGAGGTATTCTCTGTTTGCAAATAACGTGGAATAGAAACGTTCTGTCTAGTCTTTGCAAGTAAGGAAGGGTAGGTAATGCGGACCTTTGTCCCCCGTTGTAATCTGTCATGCCTATCTACTCCCCACTGATTGAAGCACCAGTCTCACCCGGACCATTCACTAGAGGTAGGTCATCTGGCCTGACCAGAGAGCACCCCTAGTGAAAAGGACATATGCAATAATAACGAAGTGATCACTGTATCCTGTTAACAGAAACTTTAGCATGAAACAACCTGGAAAGAAAGGAATAGGAAAACGAAATCAGTAGGCCACTGATGAACTTTTTATTAAATAACGAACAAGGAAACGATAACAATACTTAATGATAAAACCTATTATTGTCCTAGAAACAAGAAACGTTAGAAATAAGCCCGTAATAAGAAACCTGAAAATGATAAGAGAAGCCAAGCTTGACATTGCGACGGCCACGAGGCAACGAGGCTTCATCGCCCCTCATTGCTCCAAACATGTCTGTCCCACCGCCTGCCACGCCCAAATAACGGCAACCTGGGAAAGATACAAGTCAGCAGACATCCGCCCCCTTTCTGGAAACTCCCAAAGTGCAACAGGTTTGCGGCTACGCCCAGCCGGAAGCAACACATATAGGGCGGGTCCTGCTGCCAACCGTCGGCCGGAGATCATCACATAGGGTGTAGCCGGAGGAGAGGCCGAGGCCGACAGGACCCGGCCAAGGGGACTGCTACGACAACCCTGGAGAGTTGCAGGGGGGGGGAATGTCCGTGTCCTCGACCCCCCCCTCTCTCTCCCAGTCTGGACCAGCATCCATGGAGGGCCTGGGAGTGGAGAGGCCACTGCACGAAAGGCCCAGGAGAGGCGTCACACGCCAAGGCTTACCCCACCGGATGAACCAAGGAACCCGTTCCTGGGGCCAGGGCGAAGAGCGTCCGGCCGCCATCCACCGGAGGCCCGGCCCGAAAAACATGCCAGGCGCCACTTCTTTCTTTTATAATGGCTGCAACAACCCTGGGGAGGATATCTTGCACATGCCTCCGACTCCCCCCGTCCTCATCGCCTGGTCCGGCCATAACAAATGTCAAGCGAGGCGCCGTGGGGTGCACCGGGAGGGAGAGACGGCGTGAACGAGCCTCTCCCACCTCCTCAGGTGGAGGCTCCCCAGCTGCGCCCTCAACGCACCTCGCACCCGGCAAAGGGTTCGTCCACTGTGGCGATGCTGCAACACCTCGCCCGGCAGGTTGGAGCCCGTCTGCTCATTTGACCCCGCGATCGCCGGTAGCTGCCGAACTCTCAAAATGGCGGTCGACCTTGCAAGAGCGGGCCCAACATGAAGGAATGGCCCGGTTGCTTGTGGAATCCACCATCATAAAAGTTCTCCTCGTCCTTGAAGATTCTAGAGGAGCCGCGGAAGTCCCCGACTCCCGCAGATACCCCCGATGGGGAATGACTGCCATGATTGCCCACGGAACAATGGAAATGTAGCCGCAGGACGTCGGCGCTCCCATGCTGGCGCCAGCCTCAGTTTGAATGACTAGAATCCTGCAGACTACAGTTCGGATCAGTTCCGGTGAAAACACAGTATGACCCGGTAGGAAAATTGTTGCCTCCCTCCCCTTTTTGACTGATGGTTCAGACCACCGATCCTTTCTTTTGCCCTTTAACAGAACTTTTGGACTGCCAAAGGAAGCTCTGGGCCAACCACGAGTTAGTAGAGATTTAGACTATGCCTGGTTCTGCCTGACGGCACCCAAAATGGCGCCGATGCAAATGAAACTCTCAACTCCTTATTGTACCCCGATTGCTCAGCCTTGGTGTCATAGGATATGTATGAAGTTTTTTTAAAAAGAAAAAACATATAGATTGATATAGGATGTGTACTGATTATGAGTTCAGACAATGGATTGATATAGGATGTGTACTGATTATGAGTTCAGACAATGGATTGATATAGGATGTATACTGTCAGCTCGGACAATGAGTTGATATGAGATGGGTACTGATTGTGTGTTCGGACAAAGAAGGACAATGAATTGACATGAGATGGCTACCGATTGAGCATTCGGACAATGAATTGTTGTTGAGTTTGGCGCATCATGATTATTGAAAGTTCGAAATTTCAATGCTTATGATACTCGCTCACACTAAAGATTCGATATGATTTTTATTGCACTTGGCGCACTTTTTATGAAATTAACAACCACCGACTCCATTAAGTTTCCCCCTAATAAAGTATCCCCACATCTACAGTTCCAGCCTGCTCCGTGGCCGGCCCACGGGGTTGTAGGCCCGTATTTGTACACCGACATTCTTATTAAAGATTTTTGGAAAAGGCAAACGTAGTTGTCACGCGTAAGTTGATAAGTTTCAAATGAATGATCACTATTTTCGATATAACTAAAATATAGGTGAAATGACTCAACTCAATTAGATAAGGGTATAATGCAGAAATACGGCAAATATGAATGGTCCAGGTTTTTGTTGTATGTATTTTGCACATTTTTGTACAGCCCAAAGCAACCGCTAAAAAAAAAAACCCTGGAACTTAGCCTATATTTTATATGCTACCTGTATCAGGAAAATTGTGCTAAAATGTCCCTAAGTCGCCCCGAAGGAGTGCCACCTGGCCTCCCTACATATGGTCCATAATACCACACACTGGCTTCCGATAATCATCTCTCACACACTAAAAGGTTCATCTGGGCTTAAATGCCGAGTTGGCAAGAACTGCGCTCCGTGGAGATAGACCGAGTATGTAGTAAGTAAAAGCCTTTTTCGGGTTTATGCTCGCTGATGTGTTTTTAAATGTTGCCCCCGCCCCCTTCTTTTTCCCTCTTTCTGCAGGTCACTTTGGAACATCGATTAAAGATACGAAAAGGAAAATGGTGATCTAACGAACGAAGAGACGGGAAAAAGGCGTTTGATTATGGTACCTAACCACGACAAACCCCGAATAATGCAACCAAAAATGACGTACAATAATAAATACATTCCTACGGTTAACTAAGTAGGGAAAAGTTTAGGGTATTTCGAGGTAAGGTTTACCCAAGCATCCTCCGCCAAGAGGACTAGGGATATTGCCAATATTTAAAAACCTACTACCTCCTTTTTCGCATCCTCATAGACATGTAACTCAAAGCTGCCCCATTGTTCTCCAACTGACACCGACTATTGTCTCAGCCTGGAAACACCGTTGCTAAAATGACTCGAAAATACCACCGTGGGCATTAGCCCGACCAGGTTAGTTCACGACCAAGTGGCAGAGACGTAAGTGTGCGCAACCACAACCTCCAGTAAAGGCAGCCGACAATAAAAAGAGAAGAAACAGTAAAGAGAGCTTAAGATACTGAGAATGCGCAGCGTACAGGAGGAGATCATTTTTGGCCAATAACTGTTCTATGTTTTGTCTTGGATTTCTGTATATAATACATGTACTGTCTCCCCCGTCTGAGTTTGTGTGTACGTGATGCATGAATCTACGTCATCCCTCTGCCTGTGTTTCCGTGTTACTTAACCCCTGTTGTTCTGTGTTGTGCGCGCACTGAATGGCCCATTATTGTACACATCTCTCTCTCTCTCTCTTTCTCTCTCCATGTCATACGTGTACCGAATGGACCATTTAAGGTGCGGTCTCTCTCTCTCTCTCTCTCTCTCTCTCTCTCTCTCTCTCTCTCTCTCTCTCCCTCTCTCTCTCTCTCCCTCTCTCTCTCTCTCTCTCTTTCTCTTTCTCTCTCCAAAAAGCCCCCTGTTTCCTCTTTTCTTGTATGGTGACGTTGTGCCCCTCCGGCACAAAACATAATTGGGTTTCCTCGAACGCAAAGGTGTTCAGCAAAATTGACCAAAAATCAAAAACGATTGTGGCTTGCCATAGTACTACCTCTCCTTTCTGCAAAACGATAGAACCCGAGTTGGTAATGAAGGAAAGGACAGGTAAGACGATGGACGTCCCCTAATCTGGCCTTTTATAAGGGAACTATAACGTCAATGGTCTTCTGTTTCTCAGTTCGTTAGAAATGCGATCCCCAATGCCCCGATTGCCCCACCCCCCTGCGCCTAAGTGCGGATATCCAGAGTACCCCACTTCTCCCGATCGACCCCAGCTCCCTGTCCAAAGCACCCACGCGCCCCCGATTAACCCTAGCCTCATGTCAGCTACCCACGAAACGTAATTAATGACCTTGATTAATGGTCATTTCCCAGGAAAGCCATGTTTAACATCTGCCCCCTTCCCCCTTCTTCATGACGATAACGCCCCTGCTTGCAAGAATTAGCCGACCCCGAAGGGAGATGTAAGATTGTCGATACTTGGGTTAAAGGGAAGGACGAGTCTCTACATAAGGACTCGATTTTGAATTTGACGTAATACACTGTGTATAAAAGTCCAACTTCTCTCATCATATGTCGCGAATGAACGCTAAGCAGGTCTATGAATTCAATAAGCAATGCACTCCTACAGACTCCATAAGTGACGACTTCTGACTGTGATCGATGAACATATCCCCCACCTACGCAGGAGTGGGGACGGAATTGAGATGTATAAATGTCTTCTCCTGCCAGTTTTTCTAAAACTTGTTTTCTACCCATTCAAAGATACAATCACCGGAGGAGAGGAGCTGGACGTAACGCACAGCCTGGCCACAGATCATGGAGCACGTATGACAACCAAAGGTGGAACTGCAGAGCAACGAGACGCGGGACGAGGCATAACTTTCAAACTCAGCAGATGGAGGAATGAAGGGCTGCCTTGAAGCCCTCGACTCGCTGACCCACTCGTGCCTGAAGTCCCCCGTCCCCTTTTGAGTCCGACTGTTGGGCTTGCCTGCTCGTTGTCCTTTGCTCCCTTGGTCCCTTGGTGTGTTCAAAGATCTGGCCCCACTCCGCCCTCTCTTCCCTCGATTATCCAACAAACTCACCCTTTTCGCATAAACTTTTTACTATAGAATGAGGTTTTGCCACGGAAAAAGAAAAGACACGCAGGTGCCCAGCTTGAGGCACCCCTAAGAAAATAAGTTAGGAAACAGGACTGTGATCTAACAGCAGAGGACTGATCGCACCCTGCAACGTGTAAGGATGAATCCGAGCTGGACCTATAGCTCCACCGCCGGTGCTCAGCAGCGCCAACAAAAGAAGACGGACTCTGTTAAAAGACATTGCGACAAAGACCCTTCCCCTTTCCAGAACTTTCTACTCACCCCTTGCGAATTGAATCCCTCCCTCAACCATTTTGTATTGCCTTTTAAAATGTTTTATCGGTCACTCATGTAGTTAGTTTTTCAAACGTTTCTTATAGTACTGACAAGACCCGAAGGTATCAGAGCATTTTTTTCCTGTATGTTGATGTCACTGGAGAGAAAATGTGAACTTGATTTTATAATGTGTCGGAACATTTTTCCTTGATTCTACACCGACTAAAGTATTATGCCGATCTCTAGGCTTGTATGAAGAGCCCAACAAATGTAAATTAACATGTGTTGCATTCTGCCTATAGCATCGACTAGGTAGAAATTGAACTTGCTTATGTAAAAAAGCGGCGACTGTTGAAAATGACAATGCATGTGTACATAAGTGGCGTTCATTTGTGTTCACTGTACCTCTTGTCGTAAGCAGAATGGACATTGCAAAACACTGACTGTGTTACCCCGCCAGCATAGACCCATGCACACATATATACAACAGCCATTTTAGGTACCGTGGTCTCTCTGTTTGCGATCGATCACCAGTGCCCTTCCCTGACCCTGCAAGCTTCCCCCATGCACCCTGACTGCCCCCGCTCTCACATGCACAAGTCATGAGCCCTCCCCTCCCGCATGACTCTGTCTCTGAAAATCGCACCCCCGCGCCTGACCAACACCTCCTTTTCCTCCATGAATACCCCTCCTTTGATGACCTCTTTCTCCGAACCTAATTGTCTACATGGACCGCTGGTCACCTCCTTAGCCTGAGGATACAGTTTATTGCCCACTACTGTATGCACTCGCCTCTCTTAAAAAGAGCCACTATTGATCATGACCTCCCCACCCCCTGAGATTCGATCAGGAGCACACATTCCAAAGGAATCAGCAGAACACTCAGCTGCATGACAGCCCCCTCCTATTGTATGGAGGATAAGGGCCCCTACTGTAGCCACGTGTTGGAATATCTTCGTACTTCACAATGTCTTGATTGTAATAAAGGATGCCTGTGTGCCACAAACCTGTGTATAAAAGACGAAGCCTCAGAGAAACTTGTGAGAGCACCTCCCGAAGACACTATGCGAGTGTCCCAAAGGACAGGCTCTCCTCATGAGAAATAAAACTCTATTCTTGTCTTCCTGCTTCCAGTGCCCGTCTCTTTATTTGGTAATTATTCAAGATGGGAACTAAGAGGCGTCTTGCGCCAGCAGCCTGGGCATCCGTTGCGTTATGGGCTGACTTTTCTACAATTATCTCGAGCAAAGTCATGGAGGCACTTGGTAGCTGCAGCTTGCCATTTTCGCCGCTCGGAGGGAGTGGTTTCACATTGTTTGTAAGATACGTCCATGCGCATGCGCACAGACATCACGGCCATTTGAGCAGCAGCAGGCCAATGTTCAGCGATGCCTTCACGGGGTTAGGCACCCTAGTTTGGTCAAGGTCAGGTGCGCAGTTTGATGCGTACCGCACACAGCGCATTGTGAAGGAAAGCCATTTTGGATCTAGGCTTATTTTCTAGACTGGAGCAGGCACTACGTTTACTGATGCTCCGTGTTCAGCGTGTGACGTACATGCGATCGCAAGATCAGGCGCACGCTTTGCACACCATCTTGTAGTCAGGCATGAAATCTCTGACGCGCACTGGATTTTGTTGGCCCTATTGGTTCCTCTGCTGCTTTTAATAGTTCTCGTTTTTGGCGCAGAGGGACAACAGCCCCATCGGTCTGTGCCTTCTTATCCTGTCATTTGCTTGACATTTTTTGTTCATCGTCAAATGTTGGATTTGTTCAGTGGCATGCCTACATCTTGGCTTTGAGCGTCTAGTTTGTCCTGTACAACGTTGGCACGTGCACACTTTCTTTTTGTTTCCAGTGTGTGTCAGTTTCAATGGTGACACTCACACCTTACCTACACCTTTCGGAAATTGTCGGTCCTCAGGTGCGCCCGATACAACGGTGGCACGCACACCCAACACAATACAACTGTGGCACACACACCTTTCCTTTTCCAGTCATGTGTGTGTAAGTTTCAACAGTGACACAGACACCTGGTGAATCCGTTACAACCGTAGTAGGCACACCCAAAGTCTTATCAAAGCTAACTTTTGTGCATTTGTTTCAAATGTAGCACACACACTTTGCACACTTACATTCTATTTGTTCCTATTTTCGCTTAGCTTATTTGTACTGCCCCAACATGTACTTTGCTAATCTCTCTGACTTTTTGCTGCCCCCTCACCATGCAGTCTGTTTCTCCACGCCCCCTATTCTTGAAGTGCCTGGTAACCCACCCATTATGTTGAAGAACTGTATGATGCGTTTGTCACGTCTTTGGGAGCTTATGTGGTTCTCGTTATAGGATTGAAAGAAAAAAATGTCTACTGTTGCACTCGCTAGGTTTTGAAGGAAGATCAGTTTTTAAACACCTACCACCATTTGTATGATTTCAAGGTGATGAGTAAATTGATACATTTTAGAAGCTGTTAAAAAAGTTGAGTTACATTTTGATGTTATACCAAGCTTAGTTGTCATCAGGCATAAGTTCTTTAAAAGGGAGCAAAGATCCAATGAAGATGTTGACGCTTTTGTTTCTGTCCTGAGAAGATTGCGTGCAGACTGTCAATTTGAAGCTTTCCCTGAACAATTGGTCAGAGATCAGTACATTTGTAAGTGTTCGGATAAGACTATCCAACAGAAATTGTTATCTATGGGTAATCCATCTCGCGAAGAAACAATTCGTACTGTGAAAAGCATCAAGCTTTCTAAAGCATCTGCCAAAGAGTTGGAGGACAAATCGAATGAGCATGTAGGGCCAGTTAGAGCAAAAGAGTTTAAGCCTAATTTTTCACCACGAAATGAGATCAGTTTTTTCAAGCAACCTAATGTGTGTTTCAGGTATGGTAACACTTCTCATGGTGAGGGGATAGGGGGAGCCCTGCAAAGAGTGTCACATGCAGGTCTTGTGGCAAGTTTGGTCATTTTGCTAAAGTATGCCAACGTAGCAAGCTTCCTTTTCCCCCTCAGTTGTGGATGCAGCAGTCTCTGTCTAGAGCCGCGATGGAGGCTAGTATCTAGGGGACAGAATTATCAACACAGTCTTAGGCAAATATGTCCACTGCTCACAGGAACTACTGAAAAGAAGATTACTGAAGCCCAAACCATCCACTATCAAAGGTGGCTGCAAAGCCGACTGACAAGTTGACCACTATGACGTAGCCCAGCGTATCCACTACTACTCAAGCAGAATATTTTGACTAATTTTGGATCTCCAGGACTGACTCATCCATGCAAATGTTATTCACTTATCAGGCCAGCTTTGATTTTGGGCTTTCTGGACCTTAGTAACAGTGATTTAAAACATTTGCAGAAATCTGTGCATCCAAGGGACATATAAAAATGCACAAGTGTACTGTTGGAAATCGACGCCTACTAAGATTTCAAGACTTGCTCATACTCACCAATATTGAGTACTGTAGTACTGTAGCTAGAGTGTTGGCATGGCGGTCAAACCGCAGGAGGAATTATGACAGAATGTGCATTTAATAGCTTTATATTTCCTCCACAACTTTTCATATAGTGAAAGCCATTTGGTAATTTCTCACCCGATCTACTCACTTAATTCAGCACTTTATAGCACCAAGTGACTCATGTAGTAATATAGGCAGGGCCACTTGAATTGTGTGACACGAGAGGGCCAAATTATGCACAGGATTGAGTAAATTATGCAGCAACAAAAGGCAAATTATGCGGCATAATGCAGCACAATTTGTAATGGTATCACTTAATTCTTTTGTCATTTTTAAACTTGGTAACTCTGTCTCGGCATGGGTTTCACCTCATTAGTACCAATTTAACACCCAAATATAGATATAAGCAACAGAAAGCTGGCCAGTCAAGTTCCTTTCACCGCACTGCAACATCTGTTGCCTCATTGTTAGTAACCTTGGAACCGTTTGAGATAGAAACACATTTTTTATTTTTTAAATCTTCAGATTAAGCGGCAGATGTTGGATTATGTGGCAAATGCGGCAACTCTATATTCACAATCGAATAATTCATTAACCTTGATTATAAGTACTAACGTTGAGTGGCAAGTCAGATCCAATTTTCGTGCAGTGACTGGGATGGGACCTGAGGTTCTTTTTTTGTAGTGTAGGTCGACTTATTTGCTATTATTACATTGCAGCGCAAAATGGCAATTTAGCAGGATTAATTCGCACGCATGCATGCATGTATATTAATGAAGCAGCATTCCCTCGTCAGATCTAAACTGGTCGCTGCGAAAAATCTTCCAGATATCTCCACGCATAAATATCTTTCGATCATGATTCTAGGAATGAGGGTCTATCAGTCTACCCAGAGATTACACTTTGTACATTTTAAGAAACAATGTGGCCTACTAGCTAAAACTGCTGACTTGGGCACTGGGAAACCAAGTTCAAATCCTGGGGCCTTATTTATGAAGGCCTTGCGCCGCCGGTGTGCCACTTTTAAAATGGGAAAAAGTGACGCACCGGTAGCGCAAGGCCTTCATAAATAAGGCCCCTGGTATTGGGCTCAACGTCCTGTGATTCTGCGCAAATCACTTCATCTCCCTCTGCCAAAAAATAAAGCGTAACATGTACAGGTGGTCATGTAAAGTGCTCTAAAGCCCTCGGGAGAGGCTCATGGTATATAAAACTGCATAGGAAAAGTGTAGGCAAAAGCTTTTTTCTAAATTGGACCCTTTAAACACTTCGCAAAGTTTCGAAATATTTCATACTACAAGGTTCACGGAAACACCGCGACTCAGAAGAATTTCACAGGGGCACTTCACCTGTTGGGGTGTAAAACTGCAGAGGAATGGAGCAAACCATGCAGGAATGGGCGAGGAAACAGCAACTCCATCATGTCATTCCCCATTATTTCATACGCGAGAGTCATTTCGTCACTTCAGGTTTACCAATGCCCATGGTATCGGTCATTCTAGCATGCAAGAATGGCAGCATAGTTAAACACAGGTGCGCAATACCCATTGGGCTGAATGGGCTTCAGCCCCTCCGACGTGTGTCTCAGTCCAGGCTGCTGCCGCTGTGGGCTGGGCTAGGCAGTGTCTGGAGTCTTATCTCTGGCACGTCCGAATTTTAGATAGACATGTGTGTCCTATGAACATGAACGTAAAAAACGTGTCCGTTACTATTATAATGTACCACGTGCATTTTGTGCCTTATAACCCTTATAACCCTTGCCTTGGTGACACTCATATTTCACTGACCTTTGAAATTTCGCTTAAACTCCATAGACCGTCAAACTGTAAAAAATGAATGAAAGGCCTCGGTAAACCGCTACTCTTTCTGACAATGATATTCTATTAAATATGAGCTTTGTGGTCAGTGAAATATGAGTGTCACCAAGGCAAGGGTTATAAGGCACAAAATGCACGTGGTACATTATAATAGTAACGGACACGTTTTTTCGTTTATTCAATTTTGCAGAGGTATATACTGAACAATGCTAATGTTGTACATCAGTTTTCAATATGATCATGATAAAATGTTATTTTCACGCTATAGTTGTGCATAACGCAAGAGACCCATTACTTAATATGACGTGTTATATTTTCAGAAAAGTTATCCCCTGATGAAGAGCTGTGTAGCTTGAAATGCATTGGGACTTAATGAAATGCAAAAAGAATTGTATCAAAAAATAATGGAATATAATGATTGAAAATCTCGCTACAAAACAAGTTTGGAAATGAAAATAAAATAGAATTCACAAACGGTGAAAAAATTGAGTAATTCTTGTATGAAATTAAAAAGGAGTGCAAGGATGGTGTAAGTCTTATGTTCATAGGACACACATGTCTATCTATTATTCCTATACCCTGAAGGCTCAGTAGGGTACCCACCTTTGCACCAACGACGTATGTTAAATTACCTAAGAAAAGATACACACAATCAATGACATTGAGTGCATTACCACGCCCCCAAACAATCACGTCCGAATTTTACCCAGGTCTTTAAACACCATTTGCATATTTACATAACTTTGTAAACAGGTTACCAAGGCTTAGTTTTTTTTCTGGTTCCGTACCCCCCTGGGCCCCAACTCTGCCTATTGCTTACATTGTATTTTACATTTACTGCTGGAGTGTGAGAATGCATTTCATGAAAAGGAATATAAAGTAGGGTTGCCAAAAGAAAAATCCCAGCCGTGTGTTATTTAAAGAGCCTGCAAAAACCTCCTCTTGACACTAAATAGGGTTATAAATAAAAAAGTATGTATTCATTTGTAATGTAACTTCTCTGTCTTTGTTCACTTTGCTTATTAGTCATGGATCATTCAGGCAGCCCTAGAACACAATTAAAAGTGCTTTCTATTTATATTTGCTGTTTGAAGTATGCACAAATAAGTGTTGAAAATACGGCTTTATGTGACTGCTTATTTTTGTACTGTATGGGACATCAAAATAATAAGCTGGCAACCCTAATCATCAGACTGGAAGTTTGTTGCAGGATCAGCACATTATTTAATTTCTCACCCTCGATCCCTGATTAATGCCATAATAGCAGGGCTTTAAGTGGGCCGGGTCCTGCCGGTACTCAGCACCAGCAGTTCGTAAAAGCAGCCGCAGAGACTCTCCATTTTCATCCTCACACTCAGACTGGAAAAGAAAATCTTAACTCTGCAACAGTTCACTGTTTTGATGTAACTTTTATTTTTTTGCAGTTCTGTATCGCTAAACTTGAAGTGATTTACATGAGCACCAACAAGGACATCTTCATTGATTTTTTGGTAGACACGAACGATTAAGTGATTTGCCCAGAAACACAGGATGTTGAGCTGACGCTGTGATTCAAACCTGTTTCCTCAGCTCCAAAGTTGGCATCTCTAGCCATTATGCCACAACCTCTTCCACAAGAACTAAAGCATTTTCAATATTATATACAAGGAAGCCACAGTTGTATGTATGCATGTAGTATATTTATCTTATGCAACTAATAACCTTTGACAAAGCAAATAGTCCTGGCTTGTTGTAGGTGTAATGTTACTTATGTGGAGGCAATAAGAGAAGCAGCGAAATACCAGTCGGGCAACACATTATGCTGAGCAAAGATTTTTGGCATAAATGTTTTAAGCCACACCCTTAATTATATCTCCCCTTTGAGAGACCCCCTGTAGGAAGCTGTCTTTGTATACACAAGACCAAAATGAGGTATAGTGTGCACTGAGTCCAGTGGAACCCCAAAGGTACGACGGGGGTTAAAAGTAGATAGCACCGGGCGTGTGACACTACTTGCGCCCAGGTTCCCCGCAGTAGTGGTTGTCCTAGGGGGTAGGGTAGTGCACTCAGGGTAGGGAGTAATGTGAAGGGGGAGGGGGTTTTGTCCTTGAATGTCTGAGCTGGAGGGGTCCATGGGGGTGGTATAGTGGTAGGGTTGAAGTCCGGTGGGTGGGACATGATGGGTTGGATGATTCTACAGCCATGATGGTGCTTGCTTTTATCAATATTTGTCAATGATTTGCCACTGCTCACTGCTGTGCAATGTTATAGAGCTGGTTGTGAATTTTTCTTTCAAGAAAAAGATTTTCAAAAAAAAAAAAGTAGATAGCATCTTACTCTCTATTTGTGGTAGTGTGGGCGAGCAGTAAGGCTTTATCAGAGGGTAGTGTTAAGCATTTATTGTACACACTCAGGCAAGAAATGGTGACTCACACTCAAAGACTGAACATAGACCAATTTGTTTGTATAAAAATATTATTTTGAAATGCCATTTCTAAAACCAAGCCAGACCTGGTGCATGTAAATGAAATAATACTTTGCAAAATCTTATGCAGTGATTTACAGTTGAATGCAGGTTCAAATGCAGTTGGTTGATTTACAGGTAAGTAAAAAGTTCAAAATTACTTTTCAGTTACTTTACAGAATACTGTGCATGTTACTTTTTAGATTAATTTGTAAGTTACTTTTGCTAATCAGTGTGATATGCCTAGATATCACACTGAGACATTTCCTAGACAAAAGGTAAGTAATTCAGTTTTTACACATATGCAGTTTTCAATGTTTCATACAAACCAACTCCACTCTCAAAAAGCAGCCAATGCAATCCTATGGGAGGAAATTAAGTTATCGGTTTGCAGGTAACTACTGGTTTGTGGGAGTTGGTATTCCTCCAGAGCCTGAGTTCCCCCAGGGTCCAGGATGCACTCTCAACCGCACTAGGGCGGCCGGGTGCAGAGTGCTGAGGCCCAGTGTTATCTAATATGGGATAGGGGGACTCCAGTTGGTGTCTGCTCACATGCAGGCCACAAGGTTGTGGGAGCAAAGCTCCTGATGTTAGGCTCAGGTCAAAGGAGGTCCGAGTTAGCATATAAGGTGCACCCACAGTAGCACAGGGGCGGCCGGGTGTAGGGTGCTGTTTTAGCGTCCCTGTTGTTTTCAACGGGGATGCACCTCGGGGTAGCTTCTCCAGGGCGCATGGCGGCTGGATGCAAGGGTGTCTTTTGAGGTCAGATTTCACCTTACCGGGCCACTAGCGGTTGGGGGGCTCTGTTCAGATGCTGCAGGCGACGTCGGGGAGTCCTGGAGGGGTCAACCCACAGTGGACTCAGACTCTGGAGTCCGGGGAGACCTTGCTGGGACTGGTGTGCTACCCAGATTCGGGCTATAGGCGTCAGATGCAGTGGTGGTTCCAGGCATCAGGTTTCTTTGCCCTCACCAGTCTCAAAGTCTCTCTTGGGAGTTTCTTTTGAACAGAGCTGCTATTCACAGGAAATCCGGTCTTTGTTCAAGGCAGTCAATCCTCCCAAGTGTTCTGGAGGTCACTGGCTGCAGGATAGGGTGACTTTTGGTGCAGGTTATCTGGAAACTGCAGATGGGCTGGTAGGGCTGGGGCCAAGTCAGTTCTTCTCTGCAGTCTCTTCTGCTGGGCATCTTCTTTCGTCCTTCTTATTAGGTTGCAGGAATCTGTCTTCTTGGTTCAGGGCTGTCCCCTAAATACTGAATTAAGGGGATGTTATAGGGATCTCGAGATCAATAGCCAATGGGCTACTGACCTTAGGGAGACTACATCCTTTAGGTGTTCACCTCATGTGGGGGAGTGGGCATAATCCCTAATCCTGATTGGAGAGCGCCTGCCATCTGCAAGATGGCAAGCACTGAAGAGGGCTTCAGCTCGCCTCCCCCACCTGAGGGATGGGATTGGCAGAGGTGGGCACACCTTCTGGGCTATGCAAATTTTCCCCGTCTGTCTTCCTGCTGAAAAGGAGGGGAGACAGGAAGGGGGCCTGTCCCTGATAGCAGGAGAGGCTGGGAGTTGCATTACAAAGGCAGCAAGGCCTTTCAAGCTCCCCTGCCATAGACGGCTCTTCCTGTCCTGGGGGAGGTGTGACCACCTCTGTCCAGGAAAGGCTTTGTTTCTGGGTTCAGGGAGCGAAGACTCCCACCCCAGGGTTCCAGAAACATTTCTCGTGGTGACAGGCTGGGGTTTACCAGTCAGGGAACTCACCAGAGGCTGGTCATTTTTCATGGGGCATCTCTAAGATGCCCTCTGAGTGGATTAAATAAATCCCACACTGGCATTGGTGTAGGTTTAATATGCTGATAAGTTTGCTACCAAACTTCCCAGAATTCAGTAATGCCATTATGGTGCTGTGGAGTTCGTAATGAAAAACACTCAGACCATATACTCTTTATGGCTTTACTGCACTTACAATGTCTAAAAATGGACTTAGACACTGTAGGGCTCATGCAACTATACCCTCACCTGTGGTATTGTGCACCCAGCTGAAGAGGTGTCTTACCTATACCATAGGCAGTGGGTTGCAGTCATGGCACACAGGAATATCTGCCTTACGACTCTTCACTTTTCTCTGCACCTAAACACGCAGCATGCAATGGCAGTGTGTGTGTGTTAAGGTACAGGACCTTAAGGGTAACACAATATGTGCTGCAGCCCTTAGAGGCCTTCCCTGGACACAGTACCCTTGGTAACCATGGTACCTATTACAATGGACTTACATGTGGCCTGAGAGATGCCAATTGGGGGTACAAAGGTACAGTTTTGGGAAAGAACAGAGGCCCTAAGAACCTGATTGGCAGGGACCCAGGGCAAATCAAGTCAGAGTGCATTAGAAATCTAGCAACAAGTGTGGGGGGCTTACTGCAACAGAAACCCAGCTTCCTACACTCCCCAGTTTTGTAATCTCACTTAAAGACCTGCATAATAGCAATAGTTTACTTATATCTGAAACTCTATGCCGCCGTCAATAGCATGCTGAGTTACTTCAAGTGTCTGGGAATGCACCCTGCATTCAGACAACTCACTCCTCATTCTCGCCCTTCACTTTCACGCTCACCCTGCACTCACAGCAATCATCCTGTACTCACAGCAATCACAATGCACTCACAGCAATCACAATGCACTCATTCTGATCACCATGCACTCACATCATTCACCGACTCACCCTGCACTCACAGTGATCACTCTGCACTTGCGCTGTTAACCCTCTACCTCACCCTGTAGTCACATGAAAACACTACTCACCCGCACTCATGTGACACTTCACCTACCTGTCCCCCTCGCTGCTCAATCTGCAATCTCACTCAAACAAGCCCATCACTAACCATTCATTCGTTCATCCCACTCTGCACTTACATCAGCACCATATGCCCACTTCACTCACACTGCAGTCACTCCTCTTACCCTATTCTCACACTGTTGCATCGCTCATCGTGCACTCACATGGGCACTCCTGCCACCCACAGAGTGCAGAGTATTAATGTGCCTGCTACAAAGAGCGTGTACCATGCAGATCACAGAAATGAGTGTGAGTGTACTATGAGTAGCGCTATAAAAAAATGAAATGTTTGTCAGAAAGGTGCTATAGAGAGATGAGTGGGTATATGCATCAAAAATCGGTAAAACGAGTCCTTATTAGCGAAAAATAAGGAATCGCTAATAAGGAGTCACATACCGCGATGCATCAACAGATTCGGTATGAAATACCGAATCGCAAAAAATCGTTAAATATCCGGTAAACACGTTTGCGAGACACCAATTCAAAGATGAGCAAATACCGAATCGGTATTTGCGATTCGGTAATAGCGATTCCGCAATAAAAAAAAGTCGCATCAGCAGCAGGCTGATGACATCACAACCAGGAAGCAACACAGCCCATGCTTCATTCAGTGCCCTGAGGAGCTCAGAGGAGGAGGAGGAGCACAGGAGCTGAGGATTGTTACAGTGAGAACACAAAACAAACTCAGAGCAGACTACCAGGATGGAGAAGGATGCACCCCAGAACAAGGAGGCACCCAGGAAGAGAAAACGAAAGTTTTCAGATAAGGAACTCGAACTGCTCATCGAGGGGGTGAGCAGCAAACACGACAGGCTTTTTGGGAGGCTGTCCCAAAAATTTCCAGAGGCAGAGAAGCGCAAATTGTGGCTGCGCATTAAAGAGAGAGTCAATGCTGTAGGAGTCACCCACCGCAGCATAGACAATTTAAATAAGAGGTGGTATGACCTCAGGAAGAGGGCAAAGGAGAGGATTACCGAAAGGGTGAGGGATGCAGCTGGCACAGGAGGGGGAACATCCAACGTGACTGCAAACACTGCCCTTGAGGACCTCGTCGAGGCAACAATTGAGCCAGAAGCTGTTGTGGGGGTCACTCAATTGGACACATCCGGTGCAGCAGCAGGAGGAGAAGGTAAGATGCATGCCAGCGCAGATATGCAGCGTGTTGTCCACCCATGCCCATCCCCCAGGCCAATCACAGTGCATATGTAGCTGTGCCTAATGCATATCCCCTCACCAGAGTAGTGCATCATGGGAGTTGTAGTCATATCATGAATGAGTGCATGTCTGACCCCTGATGTAATAGAAATGAAACCAGCTGCACATGGCCATATGTCAGTGCAAACTCTCCTTTATGTAGGTTAAATCATGCAACACAGATACATCATGGCAAAATAATAACTATGCACTGTTTCACATACAGATGCATCACCCCTTGACTCAGATGACAGCGGACGCCTCGTCATCTCAGAGACACCAGTGGTGACAGATGTTGAGACCCTGCGGGAACCTGAACCCACAACATCACCACCACCACCACCACCACGGCGGACATCACCACCACCACCACCACCGCGGCCAACTACACAGAGCCCCAGGGCAAATGCCCCCTCCCTGCAGGTGATGGAGTCAGAGCATAGGTCAGCTGACACAATTGTCCCATGACAGACAGTCGTTGCTCCAACCACCCAAGCAGCAGCACGTGTCCGAGTCAGGCAGCGGGCCAGGCCCCTAGGTAGAGCTGTTGAGAGAGCAGATGATCCAGCACCCGGATACGGAGTCGTGGAGACACGGATGCTGCGTGTCCAGCGCCTGCAGGGGAGACACATGGGTGCTATGAACATCAACATTGTGAAACTGACAAACAAAATTGGCACCATGACAGACGCAATGCGCGAGATGACCACAGCCATTGCTGAGGGCAACAGGGACATCAAACTGTGCCTGCAGAAACTCACACATGCTGTAATTGCAGGCCAACAGAGCGAGCACTGTGGGCATCGCCAGAACATGGTCCGTACTATTGCCACCAATAGAGCCATCACTAAGCTGTGCAACAGCACAGCTGTGCTGTCGCGCAGATCTGTGTCCCTGCAGGTCGATTTGGGCCATGATTGCGGGGATGTCGCAAAGTCCCTGGAGAGAGTGACCACTGCAGTGGAGCATCTGCAGTCTGGGACTTTCAGTGCCAGTAGTTTGGGAGGGGAGAAGGGGAGTGAGGCTGCCTCAAGCGTGAGCAGAGTCTCTGTTCCGGAGGCCAGCGAACGGAGGCGCAGTGCACGCAGCACCGCAGCCACAGAATCACATCGCGGAGATGTGGCAGAGTAACGGGACAGGAGGCTGGGGGTACGGGGCAGGCGCAGATAGCCATGATACATTGGCTCCCTGGCCATGGTGACGTAACCATGGGCCAACTGTACAGCAACATGTTACACCTGTGATGACAATGCACATGTTTTCATTGGTTTATTTGATTCTGCGTCATGTTGGCATCTCATACATATGCACCTGACAGGTACTCATGTGCATTAAACAACTGCAAACATAAACATGTTGTGTTGGCTCTTTCATACCTGTCTCAGAAGTGATGTCTTGTGATGTATGTCCGCCTCCTTTGTCCCTCAGCTGTATTTGGCATGTGTGCCTGTTGGTGTTGGGGGGGTTGCTGTGCCCGTAAGTTGTCCTCTCCTTCCACCTCTATTGGTATCCCCCTTCGTGTGGCAATGTTGTGCAGCATGGCGCAGACTGCTATTATCCGGCAGCAGGTAACTGGGTCATACTGCAAGGCACCTCCTGTCTTGTGTAGTATCCGGAAGCGAGTCTTGAGGATGCTAAAGGTTTGCTCTACCACATTCCTGGTACTGATATGTGCTGCGTTGTAGCGCTGCTCCTGAAGTGTTGCAGGGCTGAGGTAGGGAGTGAGTAGATAATCACGCAAGGCGTAGGCGCTGTCACCTGCAGGGAGGGGAGCAAAGGGTTAGTTGCATGGATACATTTACATATATGAGGATGGTGTTCATTTGGAGGCATTTGTATGTACCGAGTAGGTGACCCTCTCCAAATTCCCCGTTGATCAGGTGCCTCTGGATGCCACTGTGTCTGAATATGTATGCGTCGTGAGTGCTTCCTGGGAATTGTGATACGATGTCCGTAATGATGTGCTTGGCTTTGCACACAACCTGGACGTTGATGGAATGGTATGACTTCCGGTTGCAGTAGATGTATTCGTTGGCTGACGGGGACAGATGGGGACATGGGTGCAGTCCAAGCACCCTATCACATGGGGGAATTGTGCCACCTGGTAGAACTCCTGTTTGGTGCGGTTCAACTGATGTGGGGTTGTGGGGAAGGTGATGTGGTGATGTATCAATGTCTGCATGGCATCTAGGAAATTGTGGAAGAAGCATGATAGTGCGCTTTGCGACACACCTCCAGCTTCTGCTATGACCCCCTGGAAGCTTCCTGACGCCAGCATGTGCAGGCTGCATAGAACCTGGACATGGGCTGGGATGGCGTTGGTCCTACGGGTCTGGTGCTGCAGTAGTGGTTCAAGGTCGGCAATGAGGCGCATGATCATGGCCCTGTTGAGCCTGTACTTGTCATAGATCTGTTCCTCTGTCTGGCCCAGCAATGTGATGCGCACCCTGAAGACTCTGTCCTGGATTATCCTCCTGCGCTGTGCAAGGGCGTTGATTCTCCTCCTCCTAACAAGCACGTAGGGGGCAGCCATTTTGGGAGACCTACAGGGTCTCCAGAGGCATATTTGAAGGGTTTCTGATTGGCTGCACCTGTGTAGGATTTTTTTTTCTACCTTCCAATAACTTTACCTCCAGTTTGTGATTCCCCTTATTTTGCTCATGCAAAATAGCGATTTTGAGCATTTTTGGTATTTGCGAGTTTTGATGCATTTCGTTGCGATTCTTTATTAGCGATTCGGTATTTCCGGAGGCTGGTTTCTTTCTCGGTATTACCGATTCACTATTATGCGATTCGGTATTTTACCGCGGGAGGTATTTACCGAATCTTTATTTTTTAAGGGTTTTGGGTTGATGCATTGCATTTCCAGGTTTTGCGTTCGGTATCGGCCTGTTTTACCGAATCGAAATTTTACCGGGAGGTATTTTGCTTGATGCATCTGCCAGGAGGTCGTTTTATTGGTGAGTGGTGCTGAGAAAATTCATGGAAAAGGAGGAAATGTGGGCGGGGCGCCCAAAAAAATGTTGCACCGTGTGCGACCAGTGCTAGGGCCAGCCCCGGCTGGGAGTGTTAACCCCCGTGCCCCCGAAGTTCGGGTCTGTTGCGCCCCTGGTTAAACAGTCATTTTAAAGCCACACCAAACTCCGGGACACTATTATAATTGTGCCAGAAAATATTCTTCGGCAACGGTACAAACTAATTTCTAAACTTCTGCATTAGAATTGTCCCTGCCCATGATTTCTGGGATGTTCAACCCAGCACCGAGCTTTGTCTGCCATGGAGTGCCCCCAGACCGTAACTGGAGGTGGTTACCTCTGCCTCCTCCCACACCAAGAAATGACTGACAGTTTGTGGTAGCTTCTCATTTTCTTTTTTCAGTTTTATACAGCGCGAACTCGACGGAAAATAACAGAGCACTTTACATGAGCACCAGTTATGCATTCTTGTTTTTTATAGGCACGGGGAGATTAAGTGATTTGTCCAGAACAACAAGATGTTGAGCGACATGGAGACTTGAACCTGGTTCCCCAACTCCAAAGTTGGCAGCTCTGGTCATTGCGCCACATCCATCAATAATATTAGGTCAAGTGTCTCAGAACATTTCACCAGTCCCTAATAAAATCAGTGCTTCCTCTCTTACAAGGGTCTTTACTTTCACTTGTAGGGAGTGGACACATTCTGTGAGGCAAGATGCATGTTATGTGTATGACTGTGGCGTCATATGCAGTAATAGGTGTCAGAAGGACAAGGCCTTCACATCGTAGTGGTTGCTCTACAAGTCCTTTACGTCCAGTTCTGGTGAAACTGACAATCAGGGTGAGTATTGAGCTTGTGGATTTGCACAAGGCTCCATAAGCATCTGTGGTAAGCTGGAGTTATATTGATCTGCTTATCGACAGCCACTTTCAGTCTGCCACAGCATCTGGGCTTCCTTTCTCCCCACCCTGTGTTGCACGGGGCATTGCTGAGCAAGAGGCTGCAAACAGAGTAACATAACAAAACGTGTATTTTTAAAGCGCACGCTTACCCAAGGTTATCTTGGCACTGAATAACAGATATTTGTTGTGACCTGACTCAATGGTACTCATTTTATCGACCTCAGAAGGATGAAAGGCTGAGTGGATCTGCCCGAATTTGAACCTGTGACCATGAGGTCAAACACAAGCTCCCACAGTGGACGCTTTAGTCCACTGAGCCACCAGACCCGGCTTACACACATACCACAAAAAAACAAGAATGACCTTGGGGCTGCAGTCCTGTGCTGTTTCCAGTGCTCTAGAGAAACTTTTCATGGCTCTGGGAAAGTAAGTAAATGACATTTTCAAACACGGAGAATGCAAAAAACTTGAACATTAAATAAAGAGAACAATCAATCACCCGCAGTTCATTCAAACACTTTAACTGTCCACCTCCTGCCATCCACATGCAATAAAATCAATTAATCATGCCTCATAAATCACTTGATGTACAAGATTCCCTGCTGCCCTGTTCCTGTCGATGCAATGGGGAGAGCAGTACCATCGCCAAGTCCTCTCTAATGGCATTAGAAATGCGCACTGGTGTGCCGCAGTGCATTCTGGGAATAGACTGCAGGGTACAATTTTTCTGCTGGTTTTTTCTTTCTGGGCCATTACAAAACTACGAATATTTACAGATATTTATCGTTCATTTCTCACCTTCTGATATTCCACATCAATATACTAACGCAGCGTGGTCTTATAAGCCTGGACATTTAAGTTTAAAATTACAACTGTGAGTGCCATAGTAAGATGGTTGCTTAATTTGTAAAAAAAAACCAAAAAAAACAAAACTTAAGAGCATGTGCCTGAAAGTTTTCTTAGGCCCCTCCCAACGCTGCCAATTTCCAGGTTTGCTGAATATCAATGCTCCCTGGTCAATTTCCAGGTTTGCTGAATATCAATGCTCCCTGGTCTCTAGTCCTCTAAATGCATCTTTTCTCTTCCACCCAACACTGCCTGTCTCTTTCTCACGATTGCAGGTTCTTATTTGCCCCTGCATTCTCACTTTGTCACTGTTTTCCCATCTTTACCTTCCCCCTTCTTTCTTCCTTTTCTGCCTTTTGTCTTTCTTGGTCAAAGTCTGATGATGGAAACTACGTCCCCGTTGCCAGGAATGTGAGCAGCTGCCCAAAACCAGCAACCACTGGCACACATTAAAGACTGAAAATTCTGTGTTTTGATGAACCCTTAAGTAAGAGAAACTAAACTAATATCCCCCCTAATGACTTGAAAAGAAAGAAAGCCCAAATCCCAGAAAGGTTGTGCCTCCAAACGTGTTTGTGGGTAATGCAACTGTTCACAGATACATCACCCAAGTAACAACATATGTAGTGTTATGTCACACAGACATAGCCACCTGGAGATGTGCAGGGACCCATTTGTGCATCTGTCTCAATTCTTTTCTGTAACTCTACTTCTCTCACATTCTGATTCTTTCAATATTTTCTGTCATGAACAAAAGAATCTCCAAACTCTGCCTCTGAAACCTAAACTGTAGGAGGAGGGTTTACAAAACCAAAAACATTGGTCCAAGAGAAGATTGCTGAAAACAGACCATTCGCACTTGCTTTCCGACTAGCTGTACAGTCTATTGGGATAGAAGGCATTTAGGGGCATATGTATCAAGCCCTTTTCTCATTCCCAAGCAGGCCGATTCTCAGAATCGGCCCGTTTGCAAAAGGGAAAAGGCCTTTTGGGATGTATCAACCCAAAAGGGGATCGCACATTAGAGTATCGCAAAATTTGTAGATTCTCTATTTTATGATTGCATTTAAAGAATCGCAAATTACGATTACTTAAATGCAATGTATGAAGCACAGAAAAAGTGTGATTTGGCCTTAAGCAATCGCAAATTATCACCAACTTCAAGTTGGTAGTAATTTGCGATTTCTATGAAAAATGCACTTTTTTGTATTTTCCCAAGTGGCGGATTTGTTGCTAAAAATTAAATCAGGCTCTCCTATAGACCCCTGTCCGCCGTATGTATTTCATCTGGCACCAGAGGAGATAAGCTCTGTACATTCTCTTGTATTAAATCAAGTCTTGACTTCTGGAATTTATCCAACAATGTGGAAAAGAGCCTGCATTCACCCCCTTCTGAAAAAAACCCAGGTTGGATCCATCAGACAAGAAAAACTATCGTCCTATTTCCTGTCTGCCAAAGTTTTGGAGAAGGCCATGAACTCTGAATTAACATCTTACTTAGAGATCAATGACATTCTCGATAACAACACACAAAATGGCTTCCGTGCAAAACACTCTATGGAAACAGCCTTGATCATGGCAGCAGAGGAAATACATAAGGTGATGGACGAGGAAGGAAGGGCGGTACTAGTCTTGCTTGACTTAACAGTAGCCTTTGATACCGTGAGCCAAGCGCTATTAGTACAGAGGTTACAGGATGTGGGCATTGGTGGTAGGGCTCTTGACCTCCTCTCCTCCTTTTTATCATCTAGGGAACAAGTCATTTTCTAGGATGGATATCAGTCAGAGGAATTTTTACTCCCTGGTGGAGTTCCCCAGGGTTCTACCTTGTCCCCCACTTTCTTTAATATTTATGTTGCCTCTTTGGCAAGATTGATAAAAAGCCATGGCCTTACGCTGGTGTCATATGCTGATGACACTCAGCTTATAGTGTCTATAACCCAGTCGCTAGATGTCATGGCAGCTGATTTCTCCAAGTGTACCTCTACCCTGATGACGTTGATGAATTCCAATTTTTTAAAGCTGTATACTGACAAAACTGAAGTCCTAGAGTTTGGTCAGAAAGCTTCGATTTGGATTCAGCTTTGGTGGCCAACTACAGCCGGTACTTGTCCTGTGCCAGTGAACAAAGCTAGGAATCTTGGCTTTATGTTTGATAAAGATCTGTCTTGGGCCTCTCAGATTAATCAAGTGTCATCTGCTTGTTTTTTTTTATGTTAAAAGGCCTGAGAAAGATTCTTCCGTTAATTCCCTTTTCCCTGAGGAAAACAGTTATAAGTGCCACAATTCTCTCTATAATTGATTATGGTAACGCTCTCTATCTGGGAGCAGGAGCTGCACAATTTGCTAAACTTCAATCAATTCAGAACGCAGCAGCTGGAGTGTTGCCCAAACTACCTAAACATCACCCCACATCAAACGCTATCAAACTACTTCACTGGCTCCCAGTTCGACGAAGTGTCAATTTCAAGGCACTCTGTCTGGTACATAAAGCCTTGTTTGGTGGTGGGGCTGAGGATGTTCAATTTCTGTTTTCCCGTTATCTGCCAGGACGTTCTTTAACCCCTTGGCCGCGGTGGTAAGTCCGCTGCAGCGCTGGGGGAGAAGGGGTGGCCACGCGGCGCCGACATGCTGGTGACGGACCCACTCCATCACCAGCCATGGGTGGGCTGTACTAATGACGGAGCAGTTCCATCACGGCCCCGCCCGCCTAATAGAACGCGCCGAGCAGGTGAAATCAACGCCACACAGGCGCGGCGGCCGGGCCGTGACGGAACCACTCCATCATTAGCACAGCCCACCCGTGGCTGGTGACGGAGTGGTTCCGTCACCAGCATAGAAGGGGTTAAGGTCAGCCACTCTTGGCTTGGTCAAACTCCCTAAGATAAAAAGAGTAAGGTGGGGAGGAAAACATTTCTCATTCCTGGCATCAAAACTTTGGAATTCTTTGCATGTCCATCTGAGAATGATTCCAAATAGATTGATTTTCAGGAAGGAAATTAAAACATGGCTCTTTCCCCAACATTAAATAAGTCAGCGTTATGTTCAATTACTTTTCTCAGCGCCAAGATGCCTCGGCAGTAGTGCACTCTACAAATACCCTCAGTCAGTCAGTCAGTCAGTTGGTCGCTACATTAAGTATAGGCTGCATGGAGGAGGCGAGGACCCTGGCAGACCCACTGCAACAGCAGAGAGAGGAGAGCATGCCATTAGAGCTGATGCCCATAAACCTGGTGGAGAGCTGCAACCAGGGCAAAGTGAGCGAGCCTGGGCTGAGTGCTAGCTGAGTGGATGTGTGCGGGGCAAACCGGCTGCCCTAACTCCTCGGTCTGCAGAACAGCTTACAGAGGCCGCAGCAACAGTGCGGGGTGAAAGAAACGGCCCAGCCCACATGGGCAGTGTGGAGCGCTGCGGTGGTGGTGAAGGCCTGAGCTGCGTGCCGCATCCCCATGCTAGAGTGGAGGGAGGGGCATTGGCGACGTACGCATGCAGACTGCCGACAGCTGTGACCGGTCAGAGAGAGAGTGCCGGCTACATACAGACAGTGGTGTAGCAAGGTCAGGTGGTACCCAGTGCGGAAAATTTCATGTCACCCCTGGCTTGACAAAATGGCAAGAATATGTGTTTTAAACAAGTATTTTTGCCATTTTGTCACCCCCTCAGTGATGACTTCCGGGGTGGCCCACACCCACTGCAACCCCCTTCCCAAGCCACTGCATACAGAAAACCGGGGATAAGCCGAATGAACAGAGGTGAGCCCTATCTACGTGGCGAACAGATGGAACCCGAGGTTGTCGGGCGGTGCTCGATGGTCAGATCAGGCCTAGGCCCCAAAGCAATGGTGCATCGATAGCGCTGAGGCATTAGAACTGCATGGGGCACTTCCCCCTCCTGCTCCGGGATTGGAGAGGGTCCCAAATAAACTGATTGGCACCCCGCGGAGCACTGATGGTCATAGGCTGCGTAGTAAGGAGCAGCCCAGTAAGCAGAGGCATGCACTGAACCACGCAGTTAGCTGCTGGGGCCTAACTGAGCTGAGTGGGGCCCGGAAGTCAGATCGGGCCTAGGCCTCTCACTGGTAGTGCGCCTGCAACAGAAAAGTACTGAAAACACATAAGGCCCTGCCCCTGCTGCAGGAAAATGGTGAGACTCGAATATCCAGGCTCCTACACATGCCCATAGTCCTGTCACGCGCTTGGACAACAAAGACAGAGGAGAGCTCCTGCGACACTATCCGTAGCACACACCATACATAATAAGCCAGGAGGCAGGCCTAGCTGAACTCAAACCACAGAACGAACTGCTTCCACGTCAGTCAGGCCGTGCAGATGGCTCTTTGCAGATGAGATAACATTGTTTTGAGAGAGGCCCCTCACACCAAAGGGACAGGGCTCTGTGTGAACTATAATGCCCAGAAATAAATCCCTTTGGGTTAAACTCAATTCAACACTCTTGCGCTCACACATTCAGTCTCAAACCAATTATATATGTTAACCTAGACCCCGGTTCCACTTATTGTACCATAAAAAAATATATACTGTTGTAGGAGAGTAGGATCTGCTTCCTAAATTACCCCCACTTTTTGCTGATGTTTCACTATTTTCGACTTAGACTGGCTGGGATCCTGCTATCCAGGACCCCAGCCTAGCTGCTTTCTCCTCTAAATTGATTGCATGTACTTTAGGTACACTCCAGATTGGATTCTGGGGTACCCTTATAAGTCCCTAGTATATGGTATACTATGTACCTAGAGCATAAGTACCCCAGAGGCCTCCCAGTGGCTGCAGCATGTATTGTGCCACCCCTGAGAGACCACTCAAACTGACCCCACAGGCCTGCTACTGCAACCTGTGTAAGGTGGTGCATGCACCCCTTACTTAGATATAGGTTCACTATATTTACCTTATTTCACTACACATATAAACCTATCAGTCATCCCTATGGCAGGTCTTATCAATCCTGAAGGCAGAGTGCTGCGTTTTGTGTGAGAGGGTGCCCATGCATGAGCAGAGCCCCTCTGCAGCCTTCGGAATCTATCTTCCCGGGGTTGTTAGTGATGCAGCCAAACCATATATACTTAAGTGCATTATAACCTCGCGGTAAATACTAACTTTAAAACAGCTGCATAGAAACATGTTGTGATTGGTGTCAAACAACTTGGAATCATACATCCACACCAGAAATAGTGTGGAGGTATGATTCAAGCCTCCTTGAGGGAGAAATATGACAACACTGGTACACCCGGTATCGGCTCTACAGAACCTGGCATCACAAAATGGATGCTGCCCGCCACAGACACGCGTCTGCCATCCTGCTGCTGAGCGGTGCTCGAGCATGGGAAGGCTTGATAATAGGCTTCCTGTCACAGGGAGGTGTGACCACCTCCCAGACAGGCTTTAGTGCATTGGGGCTGGGTGGGTGCACTCTGAGAGTGCTTTGATGTCTGCACTGGGGGCACATTTGGTATCTCTGTGCATTGTCCAGTTAAAACCGGTTGCAGAAGCCATTGGCTTCTGCTCCGGCATGAAATTGGACAAAGGACATGGGTTTAACCACCTCTCTGTCCTGACCCTCCCATAGGTGTGTCCCCAGAGTTTGCCCCACCCCTTCCTTAGGTATAAAGAAGGAACCCCTGACTACAGGACTTTAGATTTACCTGGATGAAACTCTGCTACAGAAACCAAGTACTTCAACGATCTACACTAAGCTGGATGATTGAAGAATCTCCCTTGGAGTAAAGGAGTTACTCCCCTGCAAAGCAGGCCCCTTAAATGCATTTTACCGGTTTGCATCGCCTGAGCTCCTGAGGACTCAGAAGATTTCTGCAACACAGGAGGTGGGTTCCCAAGTGTCCCCGAGGTCGACTAGTGCTCTCAGCAATCCTGAGACCTGCAGCCCTCGTGGGGACCATGCAACCCGTATCCCTGGGCATCGTGTCCATTTGCAGTAGCATGTGCTTTTTGGCAATCCCTGAGGCTGTGCTTTGAACTACTTGTCGTCCGGACCATGAGCAGTAATCCCACCAAAGATTTCCGGCCTACACTCCAGGAGTGTTCCGTGGGCTGGTATTTTGTGATTCAGCTTGAGGTCCCTTCACAATCCCTGGTCCGTTGGGGTGTGGGTCCCTGTGAAGGCAACTTTAACTTTCAGAGGTCTTTCCTGGTTGCTCCAATGGTGCCCTGACTCTCCATTGCTTGGAGAGTTTCTAGGACCTTGCTGGTCCTCACAGAAGCATCTTTCCTCTGACAGCGTGGGTTGCAGTTGCCAAGGCTTGTTGGTGTTCAAACCGCACACTGACCCCCCAGCACTCGACATACTTTGTGGGACAGCTCACCTCTGGACTTTGATCATCCTCAACATTTCCTGGTCCCAGTGGCTGCAGAGTCAAGCTTCACCTCTTCTCACCTGAAACACCCGACAGCGGTGGGCATTCTTCTATTGTGCCACTGGTCACTGTGAAGTGACCCAGACTCTGTCCCCTCTGCTTTCATGTTCTTCTCAGCTCCAATCCAGGCTTGGATTACACTGGACACTTTTAATATTCCCGGCAGCAGCACTTCTTCGCATCACGCCATTGAAATCAACTAGCGTTTCCGACACCACTTGACCCCTATGCACCCGGCTCCCCTGGGATAGGTAACACAGGCACCTCGGTACTCTCAAGGATGCTGGCCTTAGAACCTTCTATGTTCCAAAGGGTTTGCTTGAAGTCCTCTCCTAGGTGTCCTTAAACTTTAAAATTCCACCCGTGACTTTCCCCTTGAGTTGACCAGGGCTAGCGCCTATGCTCTCACACTGCACATGTCTTCCGTTGGTCTCCTGTGTCACTACCATGGGTGGTTCTTGGGGTCCCAGCAATTCTACGTACTCTAGGCACTGTGTCTAGTCAAGTCGTGGGTGTTTTACCACTTTCTTAGTATAGGGTTTGGTCTCCCCCTGGAGTCCACTGTGTATTGTGCTATTTACTGTTGTTCTAGTGATTTAATATTGTGTACTTTGTGCTCTAATCTCATAAAGAGATTAGTAGAGAGTGTTTAGTAATAAATACATATTTTTATAATAGCACTTGTGTGGTTCTCCTTTCATTTGGTCGTTCAGGCGGTTATGATCTGGTAAAACAAGCTGCTTCACATTCCTTCGAGACTTAGCCTGAAGTGTGCTCTCCATAGCTACCACTAGGAAAGCTTTCAATAAAGGTTGTCTTTAACCTAATCATCAATAAGGGTCGTTTGGACTGGTGCAAGGTGCCCACTTTAATTAGTGGACAGCATATACCAGGCCAACTTCTCACAACTGTGTAATATAACAATTTTTAAAATTCAAATCAGTATGGCCAACACTATTGTTTCACAATAAGATTCCATTCATTTTCAGGAATCTAAAAGTGCCAAAACTATAACGGGTAAATTAATAAAGACAAGGCACCACTAAAATCCATAAACAACGAATCATCAGTAAATCATTTTTAATCCTTATATAATAGCTAATCGCTATGAAAGAGGTGAAAGGGTAGAGAAGAGAAAGGGAGAGAAAACATATACGACAATACACTTGCACTTATTGTTTGTTGAATAATCGATTCAAGGACGCCAATATGTCCACCAGATTTAGTTTATTCAATGCATCTCCACCAGATTTAGTTTATTCAATTGAATAAAAAAAATCTGGTGGACATATTGGCGTGCTTGAAAGAAAAAGAAAAATATTTTTCTAAGCAGATGCCAATCTTGATCTTTTTAACCCATCAGTCAATGAACAGTAAGTGCATTGTCGTATATGTTTTCTCCCTCCTTCTCTTCTCTACCCTTTCTCCTCATTCTTTGGGATTAGCTATGATATATTGATTACAAATTATTTACTGATGATTTGTTGTTTATGATTTTTAGTGGTGCCTTGCATGTATTAATATAACCGATTATAGTTTTGACACTTTTAGATTGCTGAAAATGAATGGAATTTTATTATGAAGCAATAGTGTTGGCCATACTGATTTTAATTTAAAAAATATATATTTTACACAGTGTATATTGTTTTGTGGTACCATAAGTGGAACCAGGGTCTAGGGTAACATACATAATTGGTTTGAGATTGAATGTGTAATTGTGAGAGGGCTGAAATGAGTTTAACCCAAAGGGAGTTATTTTTGGACATCATTGTGGATGAGGACATAGCAGAGGGCATGCCGCAGGGAACAGGTGGCAGGATAAGATCACCTACTGCCAGCCATAGGCACGCGAGCAGTCATTAACCCATGCTGGCAACTGGAGGGACGGCAGTTAGTTTTTGGAAGCAATCCCATACGATGCCCTTTTGGGAACAGTATAGTCGGCGCTAGCTGGTACTGCGCCTGTTATAGCCTCTATAGGCCTCCGGCGCAAAAACTGCTCATGGGTTGTTTACGATTGAACACTCCGTAGTCAGTGATGCACTCAGAAGTGGGTGAGGCATCACATGCAGAAAGCGGCATAGCCGAGATCCCCTGCACTCGGCGCTGGCCACTAAATTGTGCTCAGTCCTAGCAGCAGTCGAGAAAATAGGAGCAGCGCTAGGCCAAAAGCCACATGCTTATATTCCAAAATCGACAAAGTCACATCTGACTTTACACTCCTGAGGGCCGACCACCATGAACTAGCAGAGGAAGTCTATGCTAATGAACTTGCACTAACAAATCTACAATCAATGGCCCACACTGGACCGAGTGAACACCTTGGAAGGGAAACTGGAGGATGCGTAATGATGCTCACGCTGCAACAATGTGAGGGTGGAGGTGTGGAGGGACAAGATCCGGTGACCTATGATGAGCGCTGGTTGAGGGAACTCCTACTAGAGAGTGTATTGTTGCCCCAGTTTGTGGTGGAGCGAGCACACAGGGTACTGGCCTGCAGGCCACCGCTGGGGGCCAACCCACGACCGCTCTTATTCAGAATGGTGAACTACAGAGACAGAGCTACCACCCTGAGGGAAACCCGTAAGCTAAATGACATCAATTTCCAAAATGCCTCCACCCTATGATTCTGTAGCATGATCTTGTAAAACAGTCAAAATGGAAGATAAGTCCACAGTTTGTTAATGACCTGAAGAAGGTGGGGTGCTTTTTTCATAACCAATATGCCAGAGGGAGCCAGGGGCAGAAGTAGATATGAGTTTCTAGTGAGTTCTAACCAGGGACCCTCAGTAAGGCATCAAAATCCGGACACCCAAGGAAGAAGATCCTGTGTCATAATACAGGGGCTCAGATTGAAAGGAACCCTCTTAGTCCTCTAACTGAAAAGCCCTCACACTGTACCGCCTCCTCCTCCTTTGAACCAAGAGGAGTAAATAGGCCAGAATAGTGAGTAGATAAGTAAGACTGCTGTGGGTATGGAGCGAGGGTTTGGCAAATGTATAGGGGCCCTTAGGAAGTCTAATTAGGCTGATTAAGTCCTGTAGGTGTCTTCACTCACATGACTACAGGTGACACTGCTAGTATATAAGTAACTGATCTTGAGGAAAGTTATGAACCACTAGGAAGTAAAAGGCCACTCTGCTGGGGATGCAATAACTGTACAGAGTCCTAAATCATTAATCTGTGCCAAGTAGAACTATTGTTATGTCCTAGTCTTTGTCTACACCAACATGTTCTTGGGTATTATGGTAGCACCAAAATCTAGCTGCATGGCATGACCAACTGTGAACTGGGCAAAAAGCAAGGGGGTAAGAGGAAATGATAATGGTAATACTCCCTTAGCAAGGCAGAAATTCAACAAGACTTTTTTAAGGCTAGGCAGTCCGAGTCAGGAAGGAGGAAGATTAAGCCAGAGCAATGGATGGGGAAGGAGGAGCAAGATGACAACTACATTCTAACAGAAGTAGAGGAATGACAGAGATATCTGAGGAAGAGCCTTGTACTCATAACCACAATGCAAGGAAGAGAGAAAGTGACTGGTATAATGGAGAATGACTGCATTGAGGGCAGTACATTGAGGATTACTACATGATTAAGGTGGAGAGTTTATTTTACCACTGTCTGGACCACACTACATGTCCTTACACCTACATAAATGTTTCTTTGCATTATTATCTTTCTTTTAAAGTTTATTGTTTTTACTTATTGAAACCATGTCATGCTTTATGAGTATTAAATATGTATTTACTATTAAAAAAAATGATCCAAAATGCCCAGATGATTTTGTTCCCTGAATATACAGCGCAGGTGCAAAAACACCAGGAGGGATTCTACAGTGCTGTGAAACCCCAGCTCTGAGAATTAGGCATATGCTACTCCCTCCTGATCCCGGCATGATTACGAGTGGTGGCGAAAAGCACCACACGCTTCTTTGATATGCCATCAGATGCCTGGGACTAGTTAGAAGGAGCTGGCCTGGCTGCTAAACCTAAACTACCTACTGAACTTACAACATCAAGGTGAGACAGAATAGGCCAGAGCAGAGGCATGGGTGGAAGCTCAGGCCACCGTGCCCTACTGTCAGCGGTTCCTGACCTAAAGCAAATATTAACGGAAAGACAAGAAGCCCTCCAGGTAGCGGCAGCAATCCAAGCCAGATCATGAGACGGAGTCTGCCAGATCACAGAGCGAAGATGATTCCACCCCATATGGTCTGGAGACCTGGACTCGCCACACTTGCCTGTTGCCACGCCGCAGACATCGGACAATATAATTTGGTTGGACGCAAAAAGACAGAAAGCTGAACTGTATCACACACTTCACACACGTAGCAAGGGAGTGGTCACAAGCTAGACACACCATATGATACACGTCACATAAGGGGTGAGCTGTTTTATGGATGGGTCAGGGCAAGATAGTTGCAGTGCACGACGCTGCTCCCTGCCCGATGGCCTACACACTAGCACTAGACCCTATGGGAAACACTTGGTAGTTGAGTAGAACACTGAGGGGGTGGACTGACATCAACAATACACAGCGTGTGGGGGGGCGTGGCTAGGCACGCATTGGCGGCAGTCGCAAACGGGTAGAGCTCCGCTCTGAGCTCCCCTTCCCTGGGCTGATTCTCCGCACATTACTCCTGCAGCCGGCTGAAAAAGCGAGCGGAGCCTTCTAACACTGTCACCCGCCTGCTAACCGACTTTGGTGCCACTGGCGCACAGTGGACCGCACCGGCCCTTCCCGGCGACCATCTGCGGGACCCTTGGATGCCTGACCGGCCTGTGGATCGGCGGGCCGGGACTTTGCTGCCTGCTAGCGCCGGGGCCTGGACTCTGCCTGGCTACCCCGGCCGACACCTGCGCTCCTGCCTAGACGCCCCCGTAGACCCGCCGGATACCTGGCGTCGGGAGAGGCGACGGCGCCCTACCCTAGAACCATTGAAGCTCTGAGGAGAGCCTGGGAGGTGAGCTCTACCGCTCGGCTGCTGAGTGTCGCGGCTGAGGCGCCGCGGCCATCTATGGAGAAGTAATCATCACCCTCACAGGGCCGGGGCGCGGTAAGCCGAGGCCAGTTGACGGTACGCCACCACTGCGGGGGGGCACTCTTGCTGCTGTTTCCCACCTGGCCCATCTGACTGGCCGCTTTGGGGGCCTACAGGACAGTTCACTACCCTCTACGCCTCCCCCCCTACCCACGAACAGAGCACGAACGGCCGGTGACCCCTGCTGGGTGGCTGGGCTGACTGCTGCGGCCTGCATGGACTGACGCCACAGACCTACGGGCGCCATTTCTTAGCGGAGTGTTGGGCGCGCACGAACCTTTGCGCCCAGCAGAACTCCCTGGCCTCGGCTGCTATTGGCCTCCCCTTACCCCTCTGGGGGCTGCCCGCCTGTGCAGCATTGAAGAACGGACCAGCACCAGGCTGTCGAGGGCGCGGTCACCGGAGGACGCGGCGACAGCACTGGAGGGTGAGCCTCGGCCCTGCGTTGCTGGAGGCGCCCTTTGGCACTCATCCTGCTGCGGGCCGGCAGCGAGGCCGCGCTGGGGTGTCCACATGCCCTTGGCTCCTCCTGCAGACCCCCACGGACATTTTACCTGCTGTGGCTCCCTCACACTCTCCTGATTTCGACAGCTGCTCCTACCATGGTGACACCGAGGGCTGATACCTACCGGCCATACTGGTGACTGCTGATACTGTGCACTACTGTCGCCATACTGGCCGCGCGCTTCCGCTGCGACCTGCGCGACATCATTCCGTCAGCGCCTGCCTCTGAGTGCCCGGCCGGGTGGCCCGCAGTCTCTATTGTTGCCTGCCAGCGCCCTCCTATTGCCCGCATCGAGGGCACTGTCTACCTCACTATCCTTCAGACAGGAACACGTGCCACGCCTCTCCAGGCCGCGAACTACAAACACCTAGCTGCTTCGGCCCCCTGTGGACGCTGCCTGACACTTCATCTCATCGTTCTGCTCATGTCTGGAGGGGTGAAAACGCGCACTGGCACAGGTGGTGCCCAGCTGAAGGGGAAGACCGACAAGACATCGAAGACAATGGACGCTGACCAGGTGACGACGCGGCTGGACAGCGTGCTGACTGCTATGGAACGTTTGGAAGAATCGCTCCAGCTGACCCGAACCTCGTTGGAGACCAAAATAGACTGTGTTGCGATTGACCTCACACATTTGATAGACGATCATAAAAAGCACCAAGGTCTTGGAGGGAGCAGTGGCGGACCTCGAGCCCCGAGTCAATCAGACAGACAAACATGTCCAAGACCTCCTGAACAGGGTGGAGTTTCTGGAGGACCGCGCCGAGGATGCGGAAGGGCGGGCTCGGAGGAATAACATCCGGCTGGTAGGAATTCCGGAAAAATGGGAAGGGAAAGATCCTACCCAACGTGTGGAAGACTGGCTGAGAAACATACTGCCGGAGGGCACACTATCGCCCTACTTCGTGGTGGAGCGAGCGCACCGGGTGCCGACGAGACCGCTCCCTACTGGCTCCAACCCACGACCACTGCTTCTCCAGATATTGAACTACCGGGACCGTGACTGCGTCCTGCGGGAAGCTAGGAGGCTTGGCGAGGTTCGCATAGATAATGCCACAGTTATGTTCTTCCCAGACTACACAGTTCAGGTGCAACGCCAGAGGCATTCCTTCCTCGAGGTGAAACGACGGCTCCGCACTGCAGGCCTCAAGTACTCCCTCCTTTTCCCTGCCAAGTTGCGGGTGGTGACGCAGGATAGGACTTATTTTTTCACCGACCAAGAAGAAGTTAACACCTGGCTTGATGGTGGCGCTGACACGGCGCCCAGGCAGTCACATGGCCCGGCGGCGAGACCGCGACCGCGCGGACCGCGACGACGCCGCAGAAACAGAGTACCTTCGACACAACGCCGGGATGCCACGGTGAGCCGCTCCCCACCTGCGGAACAGGTTATCCAGGAACAATGAGATGCACTCCGCAAAGTCACCGAAATCAGAAGCTCCCCAACATCTGGCGCCGCGCTCGACGCAAGCCCACGGACGTTTCCGAGCGATGATGAAGCCATCTACGGGATATCGGATTCTCCGCTCTCCACCGACCCACCGGATGTTACACCTCAGACCACAGACCTGCTCAACTGATGCCACTTGCGGGACTTCGACAGGGCCCCCTCGAGCCACCGCTGCCCTGGCCATGTCCAGGATCAGACACTGCCGTGCCTCTGGGGCTTGGCGCCCAGGGAGGCATCCACACCTTCGGGGGCGACGGAGGATGCAGGACACAGTGAGTACTGCCCATGTCACTCGGACAATACCATAGGGTTGTAACAAGGGGGGCTCCGTTGCATCTCCTCTGTCCCTTGCCCGTTGCCCACAGGTGACCAGCCGTGCACATGCCACAGGGGCGCGGCCAGCTCTGAACTGTTCTAGCAACTGGCTGGCCGGGCCGGGACTTCTGCATGATAAGCCAGGCCGAATTGACCCACTACTGCTAAATGGCCACACGCTGCCTGCTCCGTGAGGCCCAGGGAAGGCTGATGATCCCCCCTTCTCTTACCAAGATATTGTACTGTTGAACTGTGCCTAGCACATACCACCCCCCTAGACTTGAAAGGTTGCTCCTCTCCTTCGAGAGTTTGGACGGTGGCATGTTTGGCTACTGCCCTTTTGGTATTTACCTTAGTTTTCCCTCCCCTGGCTTGCCTTATTATTTCCTTGCTGCCCTCCTCTATTTTCTTAGGATATGGTACTAGTGTTGGCAGAAATGACTATCGATGTAAACTGTGGGATTGTACAGTGGGCCTGGGGTCAGCTAATGCATTGGGGGGAAGGGGGGATTGTCTGCATTGAACTAATGGCTGCGATAAAGATGTGTACGTGGAACATTAGGGGCATGCACACGCCATCACGCCGATATCAAATATTCTCCTACCTCAAACGACACAAGGTTCAAATTGCGCTCTTACAGGAGACACACCTAAACAAGACGGAAGTGCTCTCACTGCGCCGTCGCTGGAGGGGACAATTATACGCCACAGAATATTCCTCATATGCTCGCGGGGCACTGCTATGGGTGAGGCCGGGTACGCCCTTTGCAATGACGCACTCTTACATCGACCCGGAGGGTAGGTTTTTACTGGTACAGGGCAGACTAGATGGGCAACCTGTGGTCCTGACTTCCCTGTACTCCCCTAATATAGATCAGGGCAGCTTTTTAGCACCCTTGTCGGAGAAATTGGCGCCCTGGCATGGAGTCCCCTGGATAATCGGGGGCGACTATAACTGCATACTAGACACGACCCTAGATCGCTCTGCCCCGCCGAAACCTGGTGCCCCGACTTGTAGCGCCATGAAAACACTCATCCATTGGGCAGCACAGTGGGACCTACATGACGCTTGGCGCACACATAACCCTGCTTCTAGGGTGTACTCCTATTACTCTGGAGCACACGCTCTACATGTGCGCCTGGGCCGCTACATGGTGTCTCCTGAACTTCTGCCCCTAATTATAGATACACAATACATGGGCCGCACTCACTCGGACCACAACCCGCACACACTGGATATTGCATGGGAGCGCCCACGCCCACCCATTCCTACCTGGCGACTACAGCCCGCCCTTCTGCTGGACCCCCACTTCCGAGATTCCCTGCACGTCTGTGTAGCGCAATATTTTGCGGACAACTCCGACACCGCGACCTCCACGCAGATCGAATGGGATGCATTTAAGGTCGTGATCAGGGGGCACTGCCTAGGCACACAGGGACATATGCAGAAAAAGCTGGAGGGAGATTTACAATGAGTAGAGACTGACCTGCTCCGACGAGAACAGGAGGCGATGGCAGGAGCTGACGGACCACTGCTTGCAGCTCGCGAGGCGCACGCCCAGCTGCTGGAACGGCTCCGTCACCTTAATTATACCGCCCTCTCCGCACGCACGCACCATCTTGGTGATAAGCCTGGCAAACTACTGGCCTGGCTTGTCAGACAGGAAGACCGCACGATACCTGTATCTGCTATCCACAGTGCTGAGGAAGGGGTGGTTTACACACAGGGCAAAATACACCAAGCCTTTGTGCGACACTACCGAGCCTTGTACCGGTCCCAGCTCAGGGCTCCTGCCGAGGATATCGCAGATTACCTTTCGGAGATCCAGTTGCCACTCCTCACCGCTGCGCAACAGGGAGGCCTGGACGCGCCGCTCACATCAGAGGACCTACGCGATGCCATTTTTGCTCTCTCCAATGGCAAGTCACCTGGCCCAGACGGGCTGCCTGCCGAATTTTTTAAGGCATGCTCTGAAATCCTGCTTCCTGAGTTACTCAAAGTTTACAATGCTGCTATTGACGATATGGCGCTCCCCGCCACTTTCAACAAGGCCACTCTCGTCTCGCTCCTGAAACCTGGCAGAGACGGCACAAACATGGGTTCCTACAGGCCGCTAGCACTGTTAAATACCGATTATAAAATCTTCACCTCCCTCTTAGCCCGGCGCTTGGCTGCCGTAGCCCCGACTCTTGTCCATCGTGACCAGAATGGCTTCGTGCCTGCCCGCAGCACCTCATACATTATTCGCCGGCTCTTCAAGATACAGGAATATGCCCCGCTTCACTGGCCTAGGTCGGGATGCTTGGTGCTTGACCTCGAGAAGGCCTTTGATTCGGTGGAGTGGCCTTACCTCAGGGCGGGGCTGGAGAAGTTCAACCTGGGGGACACCTACATCGATATGGTTGGGCTTCTCTATTAGAGACCCACCGTGCGGGTGCGAGTGGGCGGGCTGCTCTCGGATGCACTTGATGTGCGAAGAGGCACCAGACAGGGTTGCCCCTTGTCACCGCTCCTTTTTTCCCTGGCCATGGAGCCCCTCGCGGCCTTGTTGCGGACACGAGGACTAGACTGGGGGATTCCATTGGCGGACAGCTTACACATGGTTTCGCTTTATGCGGATGACCTGCTCCTATATGTACGCGACCTCACGAGCGTGCCGCGTTCACTGTCGGACATCTTCCAGACATTTGAGGAGATGTCGGGCCTAAGGGTTAACTGGGCCAAATCTGGTGTGTATTCGTTCAGCCCCGACACGCAGGAGTGTGACATTCGCATCAGTGGTGAGAGGCTTGCCTGGTATCCCACTACGTTTAAATATCTCGGAATACACATCTACCGGAACCCATCTGAAGTAATGGAGGGGAACTTAATACGCACAATCTCTTCACTGCGCGCACAGATAGCCTTCTGGAAGGCACTACCTCTGAACATACCCAGCCGGATAGCGCTATCCAAGATGATAGTTTTACCACGATTGCTGTATCACTTTGCCAATATTCCGTTCTATGTCCCCGCCCGAGTGTTTCGTGACTTAGATACCATGACCCGAGGCCTCATATGGAATGCTGGAAGGCCACGGGTTGCATTGATGAAACTCTATGCGCCTACCGAGATGGGGGGGCTGGCAGTCCCCAATTACGAACTGTACTATCTGGCGGCACAGCTACAGTGGGTGTCGTGCTGGCCAGGTGGGAGAAATCTGGATGATACCGCTACTGACATCACGGTATGGACCCATACGCAGGTCTGTACTTTATTCCACCCCCTGACCAAAGGGCCCCGCCCGCTGCCATTACACATGGCGGTGGCTCGCAAGTGCTTCTTGCGCAGCCTAAAACGGACCCAGGAGGTAAAGCCTTATGCACCCGCGCTTCCCCTACTGGGCACCCCTCGGCGTGGTGGGGTGGTGACGCTGACTATGCTGGAGGCCTGGACGGCGGCTGGTGTGGAAACGATGGGCGATCTTTATGCGGATGCAGCGCTGCTTCCTTTCGGACAACTGGCAGACAACACGGACATGCCAGCCGGGCAGTTCCTCCTCCATGCATCGTTGTTGCGTGCGTACACAGACTCCTGGGGTGACATTCATGAGGAATTGCCAATGCATCTTCTCATACAGTACCTACATGTGATGAGTAATGGCTCCCACGTCATACACTGGCGAGCACAGGCCCTTCTCACACAACCGATACAGGATAAATGGGCGGCTTCCCGAGGGAGGGGGTGGACCGACAAGGAGTGGACGATGGTATTGGCTAGCCCTGTAAACATCCCTCGCAACGCACGCTTCAAAATAATACAGTTTTATATTCTCCACCAAGCATACTTGTCACCGGATAGGATCAACAAATATTTTGCGACCAACACAGCTAGCTGCCCCCGGTGCACCCTGACTGGCACGGACATTCTGCATATGCTCTGGAACTGCCCCACACTGACAGTATACTGGAATGAGGTGACGACCCTGCTGACACAAAGCATAGGCGCAGGCCTACCCCACACCTGGGAAGCATGCATTCTTGGGTTGTATAAGAGGACTAAACTGAATAAAGTACCGACCAGATTCTGGGACTTAGGGCTAATCGCTGCTAAACGCATGCTTACTAAATATTGGAAGAAAAGGGAACCCCCGCTAACCAAATACTGGTGCACTTCCTTCACTAATTGGGCGAGAGCTGAAAGCCTCACACTACACTGTGAAAAAACTGCAGGGTTAAGGAAGTTTCCAATCGCACAACTTTGGGACGATACCTTGAAATCCTTTCAACAGGCCAGTCTGGCTCAAGGGCTCACTTAGGAGGTAACACTGCGCACGGGGCAAACATCTATAGGATGAGACACCGCTACCTTCCCGGACCGCACTGGCCCCCTGGCTCCTATGAGCCCAACAACTAATCTCCCTACCACTTCCTGGTTCATAGCGGACCGGCCCCCCCGACCCATTGAGTAATAACCTTTGCGCTTTCACCGTACTAATCACTGACCTGGGCACCCGCCCCCCATGCCTACACGTAGACCCACATAATGACACTGTACATCTGCTGACGTGACCTATCCCCACCACTTTTTCTTTCTACCCCAATCCATGATCACTTCGTGACCCCAGAGACCCTATTCTTTCTTTTTATCCCCTGTTTTTTACCCTGTTTGACCTCCTGTTCCTAAGAAAGGTCTTGTTTGGGAGCTATTATGTCAACCCTGATTGTCATATTTGTTCAATTATTGGATATGTTGAATTGGAGGACTGGCCACACCTGATACCCAATACACCAAAGAATGCTCCACGTCTGGCGCTGCCACACGCTGGGAACCGAGACTTGGGTACACACAGAATGGGGCCACCAGTACATGCCACCTCCCACTACGCTTCACATGCTGATGCTCTACTGATACATAGCCCTGCACTTAAAGAAAGTTACTATACCTATTGCAGACAGGATATCTGTAGTACTTGTCATGGCCTCACTGAATTACGAATCAATATGTATGTCGCTAGCTATGAAGAATGCTGCCATTGACCTACCCTACAACATCGTCTTGTTTCTTATGCAACTGAACGTAGAAATATTCCTGTCTTGCTATATTGATATTGTATGACTGTGTATCATCAGACTGTATACTAAACCCAATAAAACATATTCAAAGAAAAAAAAAACAATACACAGCGTGTGACCCCCATAGCCAGACACCAGCAGAGACAGTAGTTGCCTTAGTTGGGCAATATTGTTTGGGAAAACTCTTGTTGCAAGTTTGCCATCATACACGTCAACTCCTAGTTTTGTTTTAAACCTCACGGAGGACCGACTGATCGCCTTGTCCCCCACTGCATATACATACTTCTCTACTGCTGTAGGTACAACATGCCCCCAACATGGCACATGCGAATATCATCACATAGAATGTGAGAGGTATACATAAACCCCCCGTAGATACTACATATATTCATACTTACAATGTAGATCTACCAGCATAGCCCTCCTACAAGACACTCATCTGACACAAATAGATGCAGATCGCCTTCGCCGGAGAGGACAGGTATATAGCACTAACTACACCTCCCAAGCAAGAGGGGCCTTGCAATGGGTGACAGCAGGGGTTCCTTATGTGTGTGGAGGTGGTGGAGGCTGACGCTGAGGGCAGGTACATGATCACGAAAGGCAGGCTAAAAGGCCAAAATTTCCTCATTGGATCCGTTTATTTCCCCAATATAGAGCAAAATTCATTCCTTCGTAAATTGACTGAGGTCCTGGCCCATTGGAGTGGAATTCCCTGGCTGATAGTTGGTGACTTCAACTCGGTATTAGATGTGACGCTAGACCGATCATTCCCACTCCTGGCACGCACCACAGCCACATCGAATACACAGGCGCTGGTTGCGTGGCTGACTCACTGGCCCTTGGCTGACATATGGTGTATTCGCAACCCAGATGTACGCACATACTCATTCTATTCCACCGTACATGGCCTGCATGTAAGACTGGATCGTATAGTGGGGTCGCACACCTTGCTTCCCTTAATTGGAGAGACTGAATACCTGGGGCTCACACACTCCGATCACAACCCCCAGCTCTTGCTACTCAAGTGGGAGGTTAGTGGGCCACGCATCCCCACGTGGTGCCTCTAGTCAGCGACACTGGATGATCAGGCATTCTGTGCATCCTTGGGGGTCACGACCAAGGAATACTTTGAGGTAAATGACTGCTCCACAGGCAACAAGCTCCTAGAATGGGACGCTTTTAAAGTAACTATTAGGGGGCATAGTCTAGGTCTCACCTGGAACAGTTGTAAACAAATGAGCAAGTCAATTAGCAAATTCAGGGGACACACGGCGACTAAACGAACTGCTCAGCAGACATGTAGTATTATTGGAAAGGCTTAGGTGCCACTACTACGTGGCGCATTCTGCACGCACACATGCAACATCAGATAGAGCAGATCAAATGGTGGCAAGGCTGTTGAACCAGGAACAAGCTTGCCAATCTATATGCGCACTACATGACAATATAGGGCGCATGCTATATATGCAGCATGAAATACACAACACTATGCAGCGCTATACAATTCCTTGGGACGATGTGACAGAGAGCGGTTGAAAGTCTTTCTAGATTCAGCTAGCCTGCCTAAGATAACCGATGAACAGTGTGTGGCACTAGACACACCAATTGCTCCTGACGGAAGTTGCTGTGCTATTGTGGCGATGACGGCGGGTAAAACCCCCATACCAGATGGGCTACTGGCCAAATATTATAAGGCATGAGCTGCAACACTCGTCCTGCGCCTACACACCCTTTGCACCACAGCACTAGAACAGTCGGAACTCCCCTCATTGATGCATGAAGCAAGCCTAGTGTCACTACTAAAACCTGACGGGGACCCCACAGACCTAGGATCCTATAGGCCACTGGCCCTACTGAACGTAGACTACAAGGTACTAGCGAAAGTCTTAGTGGACCCAACCCTAGTCCATGCGGATCAAAATGGGTTTGTGCCCTCTAGTAGCACCTCCTTAAACCTGAGGCATTTTTTTACAGTCGCTGCATACTCAACATGTCATTGGCCATACTCGGGATACTTAGTATTAGGCCTGGAGAAGGTCTTTGACTCCTTGGAATGGGAATTCCTGTCCGTCGCACTAGCCCAATATGGCCTTGGTGAAACGTTCATTAGCATGGTAAAGCTGCTATATAGGGAGCCAACGGTACGGGTGAAAACAGGCCCATATATATCTGAGCCAATCATGGTGCGAAAGGGAACTAGGCAAGGATGCCCATTATCTCTGCTCCTCTTCTCCTTAGCCGTAGAGCCCTTGGCAGGGGCCATCTGCGCTAGAGTGGACTGGGGTATCCCATCTGGGGATGGCGCGTACACAATCATACTGTACGCGGACAATATCCTGGTGTATATATGGGATATTCGATCAATCCCCCCATCACTAGCACGCATCCTGGGAGACTTTGCTGTCTTGTCAAGACTGAGAGTCAATGCAGCAAAGTCATGCTTGTATCCCATCAACAGCACGTTGGGACCTGATGTATAAACTTAATGAGGTGCATGTACAATGGAAGGCTGATACCTTTCGCTACCTGGGCACAAGCTTATATCGACAGCAGGAAGACTTACTGGATGGCAACCTGGGCAGAGCGTTGACAGCCGTCCGCTACCAAGTATCCTCTGATGCACACTCCTACTGTCTGTGACAGATTGGGTATCTCTCACTAAAATGTTGATCCTTCCACGACTCCTATACTACAAATTCACTCCTATACATCCCGCCATCCTTCTTTCACGCCCTCGAGAAGACAATCAGAGACTTCATCTGCGGTAACTCTCGCCACCGTGTAGCCATCAAAAAACTTTACCCACCAACAGACCCAGGAGGCCAAACGGCGCCAAACATGGAACAGTATTATCTTGCGGCGCAGCTGCAGTAGGTGGCTAGATGGGTGGCCGACCGCCAGCTATGTGACACAGCAACCACACAACCACCCTGGTCCCTAGCTACCCTGATTAAGTTGCTTCACCCTTGTGAGAAGTTAAAACCACTGAAGCCTCTGCTGCCCAATGTGGCATACAGATGTTATCGCAGTTGATTATATATCACCCGGAGCGCGAAACCATACACTTCCCACTTTACCGCTGAGGGGCACGTCTAGGGGACATGCCATAACCAAAGTAGCTGAACTGCACGGTTGGTGGGAGGCGGGGATTCAGGACATGGGGGACTTGTACCGGGAGTGTGACCTAATTCTGTATGCCACACTAGTCGTGGAAGATGGGTTACACCCAGGACAATTCCTGTTGCATTGTTTGCTCCTAGCATCCCTAACCACTAAATGTGGAGAAATGGCTAACGAGCCCCCAACACATCTTACAATCCAGTACTTTCATGTGATGGGGGCGGTGGACAAATCATGCAGTGGTTTGCCTCTTCCCTTAGACAGCAAGCCACAACCATACTGACACCATTTAAGCTTCATTGGGAGGGGACCTGAACAGACCACTCATGGACCCTGAATGGGCTGCTTTATTGGAGGGCCCTGTACATATCCCAAGGAATATGCGCTTCCGCCAGATAAAATACTACATCGCACAGAGAGCATATCTCACTTCAGCTAAAATTAATTGATATTTCAATCGTGTTGACGCTGCCTGCCCTCGCTGTCACCTTATAGATGTGGACTTATTACACATGTTATGGGGATGCCCATATCGTTGGGAATATTGGAGTGCGGTGGCAGATGCCCGTTCCCGCTGCAGGGAGCACGCCATTCTCTTCGAGTGGGAGAGTCATATCCTATATCTCTACAATTAGAAGTAAAAAACACACGATGACCTCTCACTTCCTAGATTTAGGTCTAGCAGTTCCTAAGAGGCTGATCACTAGGAAATTAAAGGCCCTTGAGCCCCTCACATACTTACTTGGAGATGCTGTCTGTTGACATGGGCCAAAGGGGAGAGCATTGCGTAACATCAGGAGGAAACACTGGCCCTTCGTAAGTCGACAATTAATACAAACTGGGATGCGATATTGAAAGAGCTACAAAAAAATCATAACACTGAGTTAGACATGCCGGCATCAAACACCTCTGAGCGTGCGCTAGGGGAGGAATATAGACCCTGACACAGCTGTAGTTGAGGGTCCATGGCTGGTGGGCGTGTTCACGCATCGCTTGATGTGGGTTTCAGGGCATACACCTAAATAATCTAACAAACAAAAGTAGAAGGAGATACCTATACATGAGGGACCAGGAAGCGCTCCAGTTAGGCACACAATGAAGTGTCAATGTAGGTAATACACAAAAGCCAATTAAGTTGTATAATTAATTTATTACAATATAAAGACCCGCAAGTGCAGGACCGGTAAGGCAAACAGCTGGGGCTAGAATGACACCCCACACAACGGAGCCTAATGAATACTATGACGTAGGCAACCAATGTCCAATGAGCAGGGAGTAGTGTGAAAACACAAGGGAAAGCTGGAACGCCAACCTTCCGGCATATATTGAACATTACATGTTACAACACACAACTACCTGTTATGTTTTTACTTTGTCCTGTTTCATTATTACCCACCTCCCCTACTAACAGACCACCACACAGTCGACACTTACTGAGATAACAAATATGATGCACTTGCATAGTAACTGACTGCAGATAACACCAGAGGTCAGCATGTGAGGCGTGTATAAGGTTAGAATTAACATGTGATTGTCGTCACCAGGGACGCAGATGCGTCCTAGTTGTATTTGTACCAATATATTCTGTCTACTAAAGTCACCAACCAATAATGGTTGATGCAGAATATGGTTTAAACTGTGTATGTCTGTATTGTTAACTGAAAATCAATAAAGCAGATTCATATAAAAAACTGAAGATAGTACAGTTGCATTATCTGCCGGAGCATATGCAACCATGTCCTCCTATGTTACTAGAGTTGGACATACACTCATCCTCTCATAGTATGGCAAGCAGCGATCATTTGGTTCATATCATTGTGTTACCATTCTCTAATTGTATCTTTTTAGATGAAGTTCCTTACCAAATCTTGGGACTAAAGGATATGGTTTAAATACCACATTTCCTGCATATTTCTCTGGATGAAATCGTCACACCAGGTGCATTTGCTACACATGCATCATCAATTCAGTAAAGCAACTCCTCGATAACGTTCATAAGTTTATGTTACTCGATGATGAGCCTTATCTTAATGCTGACAATTATTCAGAGATGTACTGTTTGTCTTATTATGGCTAACACTATATTCATCACCGTAGTGGCTAAAGTGAATTTTGCAAGTTCATGCAATGAGAATACTGTATGATGCCTTGTGCTCATAACTAAGGCTCCCGGTTTTCCATTTAAACAGATTTTTCACATAAATCCAGATGCAAAAATATTTTTATTCCATCTATATTTATAAATATTAATGGAAAAATACGACCAAACCGGAATCACAGAATTGTTTGGCTTTTTTTTCAAGAAAATGTTGTGTATTTTACCACATGATCATAGATATTGTATTGTAATTACAGTTATACTTACTACCCCTGACGAGGTGTCGAAGCGCTTTTTCGTCAAGTAGCATGCTACTCCAGAACCCATATGTGTTGGATTTGTATAGTGAAATATGAAAGTAATTTGAGTGGTGGATATTAATCAGTTATTTGGATTGAGAAGGTTAGCAGGGGGATAGAAAACAGAAAAAGGTTTGCATTTATATAGAGCTTGTTACCCCTGATGGGGTGTTGAAGTGCTTTTTTCAGCGAGTAGCAACCTACTCCAGTACTCATTAAAGGATTAGTGTTGAATTAGTATAGTGAAATGTGAAAGTAATTTGAGTGGTGGATATGTTAGTCAGTTATTTGGATTGAGAAGGGTAGCGAAGGGATAGAAGAAGGACAAAGGTTTTCATATACATATAGCACTTGTTACCCAAGATGGGGTGCTGAAGCACTTTATCGGCGAGCAGCATGCTACTCTCGAACCCATAAGGGATTAGTGGTGAATTAGGATAGTGAAATATGAAATTTGAGAAGTGGACATGTTAGTTGGGTATTTTGATTGAAAATGATAGTGGTGGGATAGAGGAGTGAAGGATATAGACTTTTTTGGGGGGGTCATAGCAGTAGTGGGAGGCTTGGGATGAGTAAAAAGGGATATGGGGGGGGAAGAGTCAGAGGGAAGAGTTTAGAAAGGCTTGTTTTGGGGGATCAGTATGGTAAAAGAGGTGTCAGATGGTGCAAGCAGGGGTAGAGTAGTGGAGAGTCTGGAAAGGGCTATTTTGGGATCATAGTATTGCTATGGGGTTTGAGATCAATGAGAGAGTGGATTTAGAGGATATAATGATAGAGGTATAGGGAGATACATAGGGTAGTGCATTAGAAAGAGTAGTAGAAAGAGGTTTGAGATGAGTAGGGTAGTGCATGGGATATGCTGAATTAGATGAAAGTAATAAATATATAGATCCATAAGTACATTGAAGGTGTATAGATGCATAAAAGAAGTAAGTATATGTATTAAAGATATTGATAGAGATATAGGGTGAGAAATAGGGTAGTGCATTGAATATGCTTTTTGGAGGGGAAAAGTAATAAATATATAGATCCAAGTACATGGAAGGTATATAGATGCATAAAGGAAGTAAGTATAAGTAGATTAAAGATGCATTCAATAAAATCTGGTTTTCAAGTGTTGTACTTAAATTATTCTACATGTTTATACAATGCAATACACATATATATGTACATATCTATAGTACAAATAAATGCTTATATACAGAGGGATATGCTGTATATTTCTGTTTGCGTATGGTTCTTATGTGGGAATGAGCCAATTCTTGAGTAGTTTTCTAAAGATAAGGTGGTTGTGGGTGGATCTTATGTTGGGGGGTAAAAGGTTTCATATTTTGGCTGCTTGAACAGAGAAGGATGTGCCACAGATGGTTTTTTACTTGTATCTTTGGATTTTGAGGCGAGGTGCGACTCTAGAGTGGAGGTACCTATGATGAATGTGTTTGGTGATTTTATTCCTGATGAAGAGTGGTCCCATTCCATGTATCGCTTTTTGGGTGATACCAAGCAGCTTGAATGTGGATCTGCTGGCAACCGTTAACCAATGCAGGGCTTTCAAGGCAGGGGAGATGTGGTCTTGCGGTTTGATATGCAAGAGTAGTCTAGCAGCCAAGTTCTGAATCCGTTTTAGTCTTTTCATAGTTGGTAAAGGTGATCTGAGGTAGAGGCTATTGGCGTAATCGAGTTTGGACAGAACAAGGAAGATGGTAGCTTGGACCTTGTGTGGAAATCCAAAATTGGGGAAGATTTGTCGCAGAGTTTTTCTAGCAACAAAGCTTGATCTAGCTAGTTTTTCCAATTGGGCATTTATCGATAGCTTGGAGTCCATGGTTATTCAGAGGTTTCTTACTTCCTTCGATACTTGAGGCGGTGATCCCAATTCATCGGGCAAGGCAGCAAGTGGGTCATAATGTTTCAATTCACCACACGTGAGTATTTCCACTTTGAAAGCATTCAATGTGAGATGGCTCCAAGTCATCCATTGATCCACGGCTCTGAGACAATTGAAAATTGGAAAGTTTCCAATGTCTTTGGGGCATTCCAGTTGAAGGAGTATTTGCGTGTCATCTCCATAGTTATAGCACGTGAGTTGGAATTGATTGATCAGTACCAGTAGTGACTTCATGTAGATGTGTAAAAGCATGGGCGAGATGATAGAGCCATGATGGACCCCAGCTTTTGTGGAGTATGGTTTGGAGGAGAAATGTGGGGTATGGATGACATTAGTTCTGCTTCGAAGGTAGGACATGATCCAGTCTAAAGCAGTCCCCTCTATGCTGGCTTCATAGAGTCTCTGTATCAGAGTGCCATGATCAACTGTGTCAAAGGCAGCCGAGAGGTCCATGAGGAGTAGCGCAGCAACTCCTTTGCGGTCAACTGTGTTCTTCGGGTCATCCCAGATGGCAAGGAGGGCAAATTCTGTGCCTCTTTCCAGACGGAATCCTGCATTGGAATCTGAAAGTATGGCATTGTCTTCAATGAATTGTGATATCTGGGCGAACGCTGATCTTTCTATCAGTTTGACCTGGAAAGGTCCATTGTCATGGGTTTGCAATTGTGAGGGTTCAGCGGGGCCAAGTTTCTTTTCTTCAGTAAAGGGCGTATGTATGACTTTTTGAGTTCTTCTGGAAATATTCCTGCAGTTAAGGAATTTGAAATGAAGTGTAGCTAACCCTGTAGTAGTTTCCCAAAAGAAGTATTTATTGCAGGGTACAGAGAGCCGTCCCAGCTGGCACAGCCAAGGCACATACACAGCAACTGCCACTGAGAAAACACTCAGAGCAGGATGCTTACCAACACTCTAGGTGACGTCATAGAATACTCATAGGGGTCTGCCAGCAACACATCACCACACCTCTCCCCTTTTATAAGTAAGCAACTAAGAAACACAAGACCAACCAGGTTAGTGTACAGAAATGAAAAAGGAGCAGAAGAAGAAACACTAAAAATTGTACAAGGTTTCATGAACTTTGTGAATAAACACAGATTAAACATAATCATCGTGGTCTGGTATGAACTCTGGTGCTCTTCCTGACGCCATTCCCTCCCAAACTTTGTTGTTAATCTTAACAGTTTCAGATGGAATACACAGATCTTTGGCGACACAAGAAGTGCTCCACCAGTTTCCATTTGACAGCATTTTTACGAATAGCTACAATTTGTTGTGAATCTAAAAAATTAGAGAGACCTTTTCTTATAGAAACAGAGTTCTTGATTGTAACCCAATCTCCAATACGGAGTCTGAGGGGTACTTTCCTGGCTGCAGTTTCACAATTTTTAGAACATGCTTCAGTAGATTTTTTGTTGGTAGACTCCCACATGCCCCTCATGTCACAACTTTGATGGAAAGATTTCACCATCCAGAAAGGTTAGACTTGTGATGAAGCTTTTCTCCCTCTCATAAATTCAAAGGGACTGAAATTAGTAGTGACATGAGGTGAAGTGCGGTATGACCAAATTAAATCTTTCACAGCTTGAAAAACACAAGAGTTTGATCTAAAAGCTGCTTGCACCACAACTCTATTGAATCCCTCTGTCTTGCCCTTACTTTGTGGGTGGTAAAGTGGAGTTCTAGTGTGCTTAATGCCACAGGATCGTAGAAAAGGATTAATTTCCTCGGAAACAAATTGCACACTGTTGTCAGTAAGAATTTCCTCAGGATACCCTTCCCTGAGGAAAATGCTATTCAGACAGTTAATAACACTCTTAGAGTTTAGTGTATTAATGGATTCAACCTCAACCCACCTAGACAGATGATCTATGATAACTAGAAAATATTTTGAGTTGGAAGGAAGAACATGGAAGGGTCCCAAAATATCCATCCCCAACCTTTGCCAGGCCCTCTCAGGAGGGAGAACAGAAGATCCAGTTTCACCTTCAAGTACTAGAAGTTTGTCACTTGCATTGCAGCGTGAACATTGTCTTACTAAATCATAAATTTGAATATCCATTTTGGGCCACCAGAAGTGTGTTCTAACTTTCCTCTTGGTGATGGTAGTACCAAGATGACATCAGTGTGCAGCTAAGACAATTTGTTCTCAATAACATATGGGAGGTACAAGTTTGTTGCCTCTAACCACTTTTCCACCCTCCACTGAAAGCTCATCACTGACCTTCCAGAACATCTGCCGTTCAGGAGAAAGACATTTCTCTTTGGGCCAGCCTTTCTTGATGAAGAAAACAACTTCTTTGAGTATAATATCTTTATCAACCTCTGTTACCCAGTCATCTTCAGCAAAAGATAAACAGTCCTGACTGATATGTGCTACAAAACACTCCTCCACTTCAGTCTCCCATTCTTGCTCTTCAGTGTCAGGAATAGGGAGTCTAGATAAACAGTCCATTCTGGTATTCTTTCCACCGGGAATATACTCTACGCTGAATGTATATTCAAAATTTTGGTAGACAACCTTGCTAAACGAGCACTGGTACGTTTAGCATTTTTTCCAGACAAGATGTCGACCAAAGGGCGATGGCCATTCTTAAGGCTAAATGATCTGTCCCACAAGTATGGCTTGAATTTCTCGACACTCCAGACGCAGGCTAAGAGCTCTTTTTCAATGACAGAATATTTTCGCTCGATGGGACGATGCGTCCTGTAAGCGAAACCTACTGTGTACTCTCTTCCTTCAGAATACTGTGACAACACAGCACCTAATCCATACTCACAGGCATCAACTGTACCAACAGTTTGCCCTCCCTCAACAAAAGCTTGCAGAGCAGGAGCTTTGACAATGTGGTCCTTTATAGACTGAAAGCCTTTCTCACACTCCTCAGCCAATGTGTAGGTAGCTCCTTTCTTCAGCAGAGCTCTGAAACACTCTGTGGTTTTGGCGAAGTCCTTAATAAATTTTGCATAAAACTCACAAAGGCCTAGGAAAGACATAAGCTATTTTTTGTTCTGAGGAGCGGGCACCTCTACAATACTTTTGATTAGACCTGGTCTGGGTGTAATGCCTTCAGCGGAGATGATGTGACCTAGATATTCACTCTCCTTTACTTTAAAGATGCACTTGGTTTTCTGTAGAGTAACTCCTCTGCTCTCAAGAATACTAAAAACGTTATCAATAACGGAGACATGTTCAGCATCAGTCTTGGTAAAGAGGAATATAAAATCCTGAAAAACTACCACGTGAGGATTGTGATGAAACATTTCTGTCATGAGTCTCTGAAATACGGCAGCCACCGAGGCCAGACCAAAGGGAAGCTGGCAGAACTGAAAAACACAATCTGGGGTGACAAAAGCGGTGAGATGTCGGGACTAAGGGTGGCGCTTGATCTGATGATAGGCGGCCTTATGTTCCAGTTTGGTAGACCATGAAGAGGACCCTACTTTTGCAATAAGATCTTCAATAGGTGGGAAGGGAGAGTAATCAACCCAGATGGCTTCATTAAGGCTCCTCAAGTCCACACACATCCTCAAGTCCCCGGACCTCTTCTTGGTCAAAACAATGGGAGAAAGTCAGAGAGTGGTCTTAACTTTTTCAATAATACCTTGGTCACATAATATTTGTAAGTGTTTAGAAAGATCACCCCTAATGCTTAATGGGACATTACGAAACCTGTGTTTGACAGGACTGGCATTTTATTTAACTTTAATGAAATGTTGGAAATTAGTGATCTTGCCAAGACAGTCCTCAAATATTTTGCTAAACTAAGGTTCCCAAACATTGGTCATATGATTACTAGACAGTGAACTGATGTTATTCATGGAAGTGATAGCGCTCCGACTTGCTTTTTTGTCAATGAAAACAGGATTAGCCAGACCAGGTTTGATGGGCAAGCGAAACTCGGCCTGATGAAGAAGACCGAGAACATTGATTCCTCTTTTGGCCACATATACTTTACCTTTGATAGCTACTCCTAGGACAGTGATGCTAGCCCCGAAATAGCCTAACAATTCAATTATGTTGCCCTCAAAGGCTACAGTAAGTACATCAGGTGGTAACAAGCTCTTTTCAGCCCAAAACTTGAAATACTTATCTTGGGAAACAATAGTGATGCGTGCCCTGGTATTGACAAGAAGTTGAATGTGATTGATTTCGATAAGAACATCAACTTCAGGGTCAGGGAAATGCGGCGTATTCTGCTTATCAGCTTTGCACGCGTGGGTTCGAATCCCATTCTCATCGCCACTGAAATGAAGTGTAGCTGATGCTGTAGTAGTTTCCCAAAAGAAGTATTTGTTGCAGAGTACAGAGAGCCGTCCCAGCAGGCACAGCCAAGACACATAAACAGCAACTGCCACTGAGAGAGCAATCAGAGCAGGATGCTTACCAACACTCTAGGTGACATCATAGAATACTCATAGGGCTCTTCCAGCAACACATCACCACAGAATTGCTGATGATTCTTCTTACTGGACTGGCAGCAGAGGTTTTTAGAATATCTGTCTTGAAAGTTTGCGGTGGACACGGGTCAGAAGGGCTGCTGGCAGGCCTGCTTGCTTTGACCAGGTCAATAAATTCATCGTGTGAAATGTGTTGGAAGGAACAGAGAGGCTGAGTTAGAGTATTACCGGATTGGTATTATATCAAAAACGTTAGTGCTGGTGCTTTGCCTCTGTTTTAAGTACAAGTCCAACATGTCTGCTTTTTCCGTGTATTGATTTGCCAGTTTGTCTATGAAATCTTGAGTAACGGGACGAGTTCTTTCTAGGCAATTTGGTTCACGAAATTCATTGAATATTTTATAGAATTTCTTATTTGCACATTTAGCATTTTTAATTCTGTCTGAATAGTACCTTTTCTTTGCTTTTTTGATAGCTGACTAGTATAATCTGTTAATTTTCTGTAGGTGAAGTTTGTCTTGTTTGGTTTTTGTTTTGAGCTAGGCACGTTGCAGCTTTCTAATTTTGATGGTTCATTCACATCTTTTTATTTTCAACAGTTGGTGATTTGTCACAAAACCATTTATGCACCTCTGTTCCCTGGGTTTTTTCTAGAAGGGGATTAAAAGTACTGGAATACAACCCTTCTAGTGCATGGTTGTTGGGGGAACTCAATCAAGGCAGATCTAGGGTTTGTATTTCATTATTTCTTACATGTCCTAACCCCCAAGAGTTAATCTTCCTTAGTAGCTCTATTCAAAAGACAGCATGCCTGGGATTAGCTTCCCTTAAGGACCTGCAGACACCACTAGCTCCTCAGAATATTTACACACACTTCCCAGATTAAAAATGGGCAAAGGTTCTAACTACTGGTAAAACAAACACATTGGTTATCATGTGCAATAAAGGTTGTGTTCTAATAGCCCGTACAAACGAACAAATGTTATTTTGAGTCATATGTAAGACCCCAGGCCCACTACACAGTTGTCAGAAAGCACTAAGATTCTACTCTGGATCCAACTAGAGCAATGTATTCTACCGCCCCTCACCACAGCCACTATTGACCACACATGATATGTGAGACAAATAGTAGAAGTGGAGTAAGGGAAATGAGATAAGAGGGAAAAACGGAGACACTTGACATTACTTGGTTCTATCTCATCACTGCTCGGAGAGTTGCAGATCGAAATGGATATCTATAGGCAAATAAGGAGATGTTTGCTAGCCCACCATTAACAGCCTGCATCCAACTTCAACAGTGAAATTATATACTTTTAGAATATCTCTCTGTAACCAACTCTCTTTCTCTTCGTATAAAGCGTTTCCGTAAAATTGAAATACAACAATATGTAGGTGACCAATGTAATGTTCACGCCACACTCTCTCAATCAGTAAGATAACTGCTTCTGGCTTCATACATGTGCATTTTCAAGAATTAGTTGGGTCTTTTCTGATAAACCTTTGTACATGTGGAAGTAATTAAATGTGTTAGTGCTAGATACATTCGTATCCTGATGGCACATAGATCACTTCCTAAACATCATATATATCCTCATATACATATGTAACAGTATCATGATACCATGACATTACAATTCCTTCTGTTCTTTCACACAAGAATTCAACTTCAAAAGACTGCAATAAGTTCCCAAAGTCTTTGGCTTTAAATGTCCATTCAAGGTAGGTTCAAAAATGTTATTCCCTAAACAAGCTTAGTTCAACGTTTGTTTTCTGAAATGACTTCCAGAATACTTCTGTAAAAATGTAGTTGCCCTCAGCAAACTCTTAGGAAAATTAGTTGCATCAAACATGAATCAGAAATCCATGAACTACGGGTCTTGACAACAGTAACATATCCAGTTGTTTACATAGAATGGATGTTGTAAAACATGAGAAAGGTTGTACCCTGTTATCCAAGATGGCCACCATCTGCAAACAAGGCAAGAAATTGATAATTCTGTAACTTATAATTCACAGACAAGATGCCATTGTGCATCACACCCCTCATAAGCATAAAGTCTTCTGTCAAGTGGCACCAACACTGCATGCACAGGGTTTTTCCTTAAATGTAGGAACCTCTGTGGGGTGGGTTTCGAGCTCCGTCCCTCCAAGCCCGTTGAGAAATGAACCATGTCCTTCTTCCTTGTCTGCTTTCTGACAGTGCCCACTTCAAAAGGCTGCTGTCTCAGTGGCAGAGGTCCAGGTTTGTAAGGATGCCATGCATACATTTAATTTAATGGGCATGGAACAAGAAGATTAAAAGTTGGTTCCTATAAAACGTTCTAAGGACTAAATCCCTTGCAAGCTACAAATCTTGCATCTAAAATGTAATCCACATTGAAATAGAACATGTAGGTGACCATATTGTACATTCTCCTGAATCAACCCTAGATTTGGAGCAAAATGTATCTTTGTAAAACATGGTTTCTGTAAAGATACATGGAATACTGGATAACCTTTGATCCACTGGAGTCAATTCAATCTTAGATCAATCTGACTAATAATGTTTTCAAGTAAGAAATACCCCCACAAACCTGGATGCAACTTAGAAGATTTTGTCAAATCTACATTTTTGTGAATTATCATACTTTTCCACAAACAACTAATCAGAGAGCTGGATTTCTTTTATGACTAGCAAGGAATATGTAAATATCTTAAGCTTTCGCCAGGGATTCCTGTGCACCTTGGCACTTCTGTTAACTCACTTAAGTGTTCTTAAATTGAAGGAACCAAAGTACATAAAGGCTGATGCAAAGGTAATTATTATGGATGATGACTACATATATAAAGGGAACCAATACATTCCAATGGATGAATGTTTCTTATTATATGTTAGTTCTTTCATTCATAATGTTTTAACCTAGTCCTCATCTTGTAACAAGGTTTGATACATTGATTTAACCTCTCAGTCTGTCCATCTGTCTGAGGGTGATTCCTAGTGGTCAGAAAGACTTCTATATAGAAACTCCCTACACATGGAAAGGCCTATCCATGTATGTGTGGAGTCTCCATCACAAGTACAGAGTCTCCGCAGTCGTAGAATTACTATTAGTAAAATTAAACTCGTAGTTTGAAAATAGCAACAAAAATAGTAAACTTACACAAAAGTGTAAGTTTACTTTGTGATCAGGCCCATCAGGCATGCGGTGGGTCATCATTTTTTACAGGGATACATAAGCTATGGGACCGGTATAGGGGAAACACTCTGCTTCTGTGCACTGCAGTTGTTTCCAAAGTCATCTCTGTTTCTGAGGCCTCAACCGCAGCGTGATCTCTGCCCATTGCATGTTTTATGGCTTATTCTGCATACTTGGAAACTGGCCAACGTGAACACTGCCACTCTGTAGTTAACTTTTTAGCTTCCTCAGATGTAGTCCTGGACAGATTCCCTTTCAACTCTAGTCCGACAGAGGTTTTAGGTCTCAAAACTCCGTAAATGAGCCAGGTTCTCAGTCGCTTACTTGGGATTCTCTGCGCTTTTGTGTTGCACAGTGTGTAGATCCAGAAGACGTCTTCAAGAAGAATAGTCATCCTGCTTGTACAGGTTCAATGGGAGAGGCAAATCAGCTGCACTATTGAGAATCAAAATGGTCCTGCTCTAGGGTGGTCTTCTGGAACTGTAGCAGGTAATGTCAGCACTGTGGGATGAGTATTGCATCCATTTCTGGTAATTGTGCTAATAGACATTCCGGCTGCAGTGAAAACCAGTCTGCCAAAAGAAGATCCAGAACTCAGAGCAATAAACTCCTTGCAGGTTTGTCTTGCAATTCTGATCCAAAATGAGAAATCCTTAAAATGTTCTTCCATTCCAGGTACTTGCTTTATTTTCAATGTCAACATCCCATCCTCTTCTCGCCTAAGAAAGACCTCACTGCTCACCGTTACTGTACCAAAGAAAGGCAAGTGGAGTCATAGACTTAAAAACCCCATCTGGCCAAAATCTACATACATGGCCTTGCTGTAGGGCTCAGAGAACCAGCATCTTGAGGCTCTTCCTAAAAAAATATGTTGGTGCAAAAGCAGAAAAAATGTCAAGTGCCCAAAACATGATGAAAGCTGTGGCGTAACGAAGGCTATTGCATCCCCTGCGGTGCGGCCGGGGGGGGGGGGGTGGGGGGGGAGTTCCAGGGACCCTTTCAGCACAGTACCCTGACCTGAGAGCTCTTGATTGAAAAAAAAGAGGGGGGCTCTCCATGTGCCTTGCAGGGAGCCCCCTCAAGTTCCCTTTTGGCAATGGATGAACGAATTCAAAGAACTTACCAAAGCATAAGATAAAGTGCTAAATTCGTTCAGGTCGTTGCGTTTGGGGGGCACTGGCAGTCGTTTGGGAACAGGGATTTATTTTTCAGCACCAGGCCCTAAGCAAGAGAGAGAAATGCAGACAAAAACTAGAGACTTTGGTTCAGATGTAATAGGTTCGAGTATAAATACTCGACCGAAAAAGAAAGAGAACGAAGCAGAAAGTAAAAGACATGCAAACTGTGAAAAAGCAAAAGTGAAAGAGGAACCTTCATGGGTGAGATAATGAGAGGAAGTGTGGGGTAGTGGAAGATAGAGGCATGCATTGGAAACAAAACAAGGCAGACTTGGTCATTAAAATCTCCAGTATTCAGTAATAGCAGTGGACTCCCGTGCAAAAAAGTGGGGGGACTTATTTTGTGTGTGCAAATTAAGGACTGAAAACAGAGAAGGATTGGCATAAGTAAGTTTAAAAGTAATGAAAGCAAATATGTTTGACTGCGAGGGAAAAGCTCTCTCTGTAGTAGGGACAACTATAAAACATAAACCTCAGTTTACCTGGTTAAAAGATGACCGGGGGAAAGCACAGGCAGGGAGACAACAAGGACGAACATGGAAGTCAGCCAGTAGTGTGTCAGTAGGCAGGGAAGCGGCCAGACTAGGAAGTTTTAGGTGATCTGTATCTGTCATCGCTTGTTATGCATATTAGCCATTGATTTAGCGTTGCAAGAACATTCTTGCGAAAAACTGAAACCCACAAGCTCGATGCGGGCTGTCAAAGAGCTGCACACAGTAGATTGATGAATGGAGCTGCCGAATGCTGCTGCCTGACGTGGTATGAGTGGCAGGCGTCCACCGGAAGCCGGCTCCTAAATATGTTAATCCTGTCGGCAACAGCGACGGCGAGGAAATGCGCACTCCACGCTTTCAGTCACCTTTAAGTGAATTCCATAGGGGAATGGTCTCTGCTTCTTTAGGGAGTCAAGAAAAAGTTACATGAATTAAGATTTAAAAAAAAGAAAAAAAATGGAAATGTATAGTCCTGTCACATCTAGATTTGACGTGTCAGTCGAAATGCAAATTAGATAAACGATAAAGTAGAACAAAGCGGGCAGGAAATGCTAGTTACAGGTTGTGTAGAGAAGGAAAGGGGAGGGGAATTGTTACAAAATTGATGTGAGCTGAACCAGAAAAAAACATACATGAGGAAATTGGCCCAATCAAGAATATTTGCTGTATATTGACTGCAGTGGTGCGGACCAGATGTGCTCTACACCTTTTCCTCTCTAATCTTTAAGGATCATCTTGGGCCTGTCCCAGGTCTTCTTGCAACCTGTTCTAGCCCCCACTGCCTCCATGTGTTCAATATGTCCATCCGTATCCCCAGATATAAACTCTTGACTGCAGAGATCAGGAGTTCATGGCTGCATATCAGTAAAAGGGATACTGGCGTTCTTACTGCTCAGATTGCCAGGCTGCCATTGTGTGGCCCCTTCTTGTGGAACATATTCCCCATGAACGCTTGTGTTCTACTGCAATATCTTTATCCAGATGGTACATGGATACCTCTATTACGTATTCCACTCGCTCTTCTCAGTAGATGTTATATCATGATAAAGAAGTCTAAAGACAGCAGCCGGTGCGGCGTGGCCTGTGATGCGACTACTTTTAGGGTTAGGTTGTACTCTGCCATGCCTCAGGTCTGGCCTTGTTTAGTTTGAGCTGCAAGTCAGGCTATGTGCTAGAGGAACCACCAGCCAGAAGCCATGTTCCGCTGCTGGTGGTATGCCATTGACTTCCTCTGTCAAAGTCCTCGCAGAAGGGTTCGACAAGTAGAGGAAGAAGGGACAGGGCAGAGCTGGAGCAATCTGCACCATTGCCTTTTCTGCCAGAGCTGCAGCACAGCAATCATGAAGTTGGATGGAGCCTTGGAGTCCTCGCCACAAGAACCCAGCTCATCCGGAGCGGGGAGCTGGATGCCTTCTATCAGCCTTCCCATCTCTGCTGTGCTTCTACCTGTGCTCAGATGAGTAATAGGGCCAGAGTGTAAGTGGACCAGTAGCAAGAAGGAACAGGAAATAAAAGTGCATAGAGTGCCATGACCAATTTAAACATAACTCATGCCACTTATTCTTCCTTTTTTCAATCTCTTAAACGCATTTCAAAGTGTTCACTGCCCAACCTGTCCCACATGTCTCTGATGTCTGAAGTGCTGGTGGATACTAGGGCTATCTGACTCAATTAGAGGGCTGGAGCAGCCGCAGCCGGTCGAGGTAACACGTACCTTGCGCTCGCCGCATTTCCAAGTCGCCCCCCCTTTTAGCTGCACCGGCCGCCGCTGGGCTGGAGAGATCAGTTGATACACAGAGGCCAAGATGTAGTCTCAATAGAAGCATGGGGGGTGCTCCAAGGGCATCACCTTAAAGCTCAAGGTCTGTGGCACACAGCAGCACCATGATAGAACTTTCAAGAGAACCCTGGAAGTGCTGCTGCTGTTTTTACAGAACAGCAATCTAATACTTATCTGGCTGTACCAACTGATCCAATTCTGTGCTAGCCCTGTTGGATTCCGGTGCCTCCAGAATGTATATCAACTTGGGTTGTGGACAGGAATTCCAAATTCTCGTCAGGAAGAAGTCTTTTCTGAATCATGTACAAGCTGATCGTGGATCTCCATTGACGATGTATCTCGTGACCTTCTTCACAGATTCCCTCTCTAACATCTTTAGGCAATCATATAGGGCCATATGTAGCAAGGCCAAATGGGTTCTCAAACGCGTTTGCGAACCTATTTTCGCTAAATGGTATGTATGAAACAAATTGGGTGCAAAATAAGGAATCGCAAAATTTGCCATTCCTTATTTTGCGATTGCATTTAAGGAATCTCAAATTTTGCGATTCCTTAAATGCAATGTATCAAGGAAAAATAAATTCCAAAATGCCCATAAGAAATCGCAAATTACCACCAACTTCTAGTTGGTGGTAAGTTGCGAATTCTTTTAAAAAATATTTTTTTTAAAAATCCAAAGGTGCCATGTGACGCTCATACATGCCCTTAGGGCATGTATGTGTGCCATATGCCCACACATGTCATTTTCAGGGGTGCAGCAGGGTGTTCTTGAGACACCCCTGCACCCTTGAAAATATCCTCAATTTGCAATTAGCAAATTGCGAATTGCAAATTGAGAATAATTTCCCATTCATTTCTATGGGCCTCCTGGCCCATAGAAATGAGTGGGAAATGATTCCTTAATTGCGATTAGCAATTTGCTAATCGCAATTAAGGAATTTACAGGAATCGCTAAAAAATAGCAAATTTCTTCATACATACCATTTTGCGATTTCTAAATAGCGATTCCTTAAAAATCGCTATTTAGGAATCGCAAAAGGGTATGTTCATACATATGGCCCATAGAGATGGTTGCCTTTGATCTAATCACGCTTTCTAACTCGGCCACTGTGCTTAGAATACCCTTGCCTGAACAACACAACCTCTACGTTGATTGGCAAATGATGGTCCTCAGTCTTTCCTCCCTGTTCCATAGAGACAATTTTTAATTAAACAGGAGCTATTGGATCCAGTGGTGCAAGACATTTCTGAAGAGCAATCTCATTCCACTACAGCCCAGACCAGTCCCTGCCTATGGTTTATTAAGAGTTCCTATTGGGTGGGTATCCATAGCTGAAAGCAGCTGACGTGTCCTGTTAAGTGCTGGGACTGTAGTTCCTGGCCCCAGGTAGAGTCACATTCAGGACAGTTGGTGTGTCCCTTGCCTGCTCTTCTCCTCACCAACCTCGGAGTGTCACTTGTCCTTATGCTGATGCCCCAAACCTGCAAGCATCAGCTTCCTTTATGAAATACTGACAACCTGGTTACTCCTCTTCTCACCTGGCTTCGCTTTTACTCCATGCCTGTAAAACAGCCTCTCCTTGCTCCTTTCCCTCAACATTCGTTTCTCAAAATATTGAAATCTCCTGCCTCTGCTTTTTGAACCTTTACGTTTTCCTTCCCATTAGAATAATTATAAGCATAGCTTATCATTCGGCTCCTATTGTTTTAGACCTGATACGAGTTGATATCAATTTCTTACTAAATAGTTAGGCTTAGTGCCCTAGCAGTCCACTGCATATGGCTCCCCCAATAGCCCTGTCCTATATCTGGTGCCTTCATTGAAAGCTACTAGTTACATCAGTACCTCGTACACCCCTACTCCAGGAGACGTCCTTTGTTCCCATGTCACAGGTGAGACTGACGGAACTCTACAACAGATCGCGAGACTGATATCACGGTACCTGCTAACCACTGCTTCTATTTTGAGGAAAGTAACAAATATACTGAAGGGTCATGAGCATACACGCTACTTTATTTCACTTTCTGCAAGGACAGACCAGTTACATATTACTCCATGGCCATGACTGGAGACAGCCAGCAGTATCATTTCAGCCTGGATCTAATGACGCCTCGTTACCATGACCACTATAAATGCGAGACAAGGGATATCCATTATATACATTGATTGTGAATTACAAGATATATAAACAGGTCCATGTGTACATTAGGTGTACACTAGAGTACTTCTTGCCTTGAGAAAGCTCTAGACATAACAGTCCATTTGGGCAAAACTAGTGTTGGGTGAGTTGGTACAAGGTCATGAGCACTTGTATGAGAAGTCACACCATGAAATGATAAGAATAAGAATTTAAAAAAAAGAACAATAACTCAATTTGAATGGTTGTGTGGTTGTCTTTAATCATACAGAGACACTTACATTATAATACCTTATAATTAATGATATTTGTTGATTGTTCACTCCCTGCTGGCTTGTATTAATTCACACTGTGGGACTCTGACAGATGTTAAGCCTACTGAGAATGATTAGGGTTTACTAGGGTTTAGTTTATGGATGTAATGTATAGTATTTATAAAGCACACATACACCAAAGGTTCATGGCTCTGTGAAATTGACACAATCAAAATCGAAAGCACATTCAAAAATGGAAAGGGAACACAAAACAAAAATGTGAACATAGAGGAAGATAAGTCCGACCATTATTGATTAAATGTAACTTTTTCTGAAAGGTAGTTAGCGTAGTCAAAGAAGGAAGTACTAGTGGGTGTGAGTGTTACTGAGCATCTTATTCCATTTGAAGCACTGGTAAATACCTTTTCTTACATGATTTGAAACTTTGGCATTTGGACGTATCCAGTATTGTGAACTGAACTATGTGAAGATTAAAAAACTATCTATACTACTATTATAAAGGAAGAACTTTGAACCTTTGAGGCGGGTAAACTCGGGAACCACAGCGCCAATCCACACACCCGATACATTGTTGTAATCGTCAGGGTGTGCAGATGGACATAGGCTATATAAACGTAATAAATATACGTAATTTCAAAAATTTCCCCCCCAAAAAAAAGTAGTCCCTTGGAAGAAGCGCCGGCCGCGACATGCGTGCTGACGTTATGAGCGTGGGGAGGAGCGGCGTACAGGAGCACGAAGAGGACCAGTGGACATGAGCGCGGGGAGGAGCGGCGGACAGGCGGTGAGGAGCTGGGGACAGGCGGTGAGGAGCGGCGGACAGGCGGTGAGGAGCGGCGGACTGGCGGTGAGGAGCGGCGGACAGGCGGTGAGGAGCGGCGGACAGGCTGTGAGGAGCGGCGGACAGGCGGTGAGGAGCGGCGGACAGGCGGGGAGGAGCGCTGAGCGGCGGCGGATGAGGTAGGTTATTTATTTATTTATTTAGGAGCGGTGAGCGGCGGCAAAATACAAAAGCAAACGTTACATTAAATGAAGCAAAAATGACAATCGTGAGCCAACAAAATAAAAGAGGAAGCAAACGGTGCATTACAAAAGTGAGCCAAACGGTGCATTACAGGAGGAAAAAGTGACGTGTGCAGGTTACAAAAGCGTACAAAGCAAGCAAACGTTACTTTAAATCAAGCAAAAATGACAATCGTGAGCCAACAAAATACAAGAGGAAGCAAACGGTGCATTACAAAAGTGAGCCAAACGGTGCATTACAGGAGGAAAAAGTGACGTGTGCAGGTTACAAAAGCGTACAAAGTAAACAGACGTATAATACTGCATTACAGGAGGAAAAAGTGACGTGTGCAGGTTACAAAAGTGTACAAAGTAAACATAGAGGTATAATACTGCAATATATGGAGGAAGGCTCCGGGGGACCCACGGACAACGTCGGGCCGGGCGGGGGCCCTGAAGCCTAATTGCTCCCGGACAACGTCGGGACGGGCTGCTAGTATTATATATTTCATTCATTGAAATAAAAACACAAGTTACCTCTACTACAACGGTCTATGAGAATCAGTTAAAGAAGGTTAAAGCACCCATTAAAAAGTCGTATTATATAGATATAACAATTTGAAATCAGATTTCAAATATACTTGCCTGTAACATGTTCAGAAATGCTACAGGCAACAACCTCATGGCGCGCGAGCTTACAGAGTCATCGCGCTGTGTGTGTCCTGGGTGAGTTGCTTCCTAGCGCCTCTGCAAAGCCTCAAACCAGAAATATGTCCCCCAGCAGCTCAACACAAAATCAAGTTTCTGCAATGGAATAAGTCTCGCTTTTATGAGAGTTTGAGCTATTGGCATTGTAAATGGCAATTCCTTTTATTTATGTGTTGTTTTTAAAACAGATAAATAAAGGGCATTGTCATTTACAATGCCAATAGCTTAAACTCTCGCAAATGCAAGACCTATTGCATTGCAGGGGAGTCCGTTTTTCTTGCCGCCACTGCCGCTGCTGTGCCCACAACTTGCCTTACCTGCAACAGGACGCTGTCCACAACCACCGAGGGCCGCCATAACCATCTGGACACCAGGGGACCACATCCCCCAGCTCCCCAAGCGGCAGTTCCGCCGCGCACCGCGAGAGTGAGCACCAGGAGGTGCTCATAAGGGGGCCAGGGCTCCCGCAGCGCGGGACGCGCTTGGGCATGCCGCGGCCAAGGGCGGGCCCATCAGCAAATTTTGGAGAGAGCAGGGGCTGCTTCTGCGCGAGCAGGTATTTCCATACTACCCCTGGGGTACTTATACCGTCCTTTACCTGATCTTAGTTATGATGGGAGGTGGAGGCCCATGCAGCTGTTTGGTCAAAGTGATCATCCCCTCCCCCTTTTTAACCGATTTAACTCACTTGCCTCTCTTGAAGACATTGATTCACTGTTGAGACCCGATATTATTGCTTCCAAAGGGCTCTGTGCTCCTGGGGTTATGAAAGGCCCGGGATCTAAACTCTCCACTTGTAAATTACCCGATTTCCCCACTAGACCCACAGACATCTCTCTAGGGATAGAAGAAGGCAGAGACTGCTCTCTTTTTGATAAATACTGCAGGGAAGTGCGGGTAATACAGGTCAGTCAGTACCCCCGGGCAATACTCTTATTCAGCCCGTTTTGGGGGGTGGTCCCCAGGTGGAGAAGGTAAACATTTTTCCCCCTCTTACTCAGGGTGCTTAAGGTCAGACAATCCCCCTCCCGTAATGACAGTTGGAACCTGGAGTATTGCAGGGTTACAAACTAAAATTGTACTGCAGGAATGGGCTGGGTTTGTTGATCAATTTGACCTTCTGGCCTTCCAGGAGACCTGGTCTCTGGACCAGGTCCATCATCCCGGGTTTTTCCATTTTTCGAAGCCTGCGATAGGGGGCAGAGAGGCAGACCTTCAGGTGGACTTATTGGCTGGGTGAGACAGAAAAGGGGGTTAATAGTCGAGGAAGTCACCACTGACAGCCCTGACAGCTTGTCACTACGGCTTCGAGTAAATCATACCCTGGTAATCCTTGTTTTTAATGTGTATGCTGAGGCCTTCCTGCAGGGAAGCGATCGGAGACCGTCGCTCTACTGGACAGCCTTATTGAGCACCAGAGGGATGGGTGCAATTTGATAATTATGGGTGACTTTAATTGTACCTTTGAACCGCTGGACTCAGAGGATTGCAACCTCTGTGTAGATGAGGATAAGCAGTGGGGAATCCTGTGTTTAGATCTGTGCCCTGTCAGAAAATGGACAGAAGCTGCCCTTCAACTTAAAGGGCTGTGCCGGGAAAGGGGTGTGCGTGCCGTTAATGGGGGGACTGATTCTGATAAGATGGGTGCTCCCTCCTATAACTATGGTGGCAGGAGCAGTCGTATTGATTATATTTTTTTAAATGTTGAATTCTTGAACTTTTTAATCGATATGAGGGTTCAGGCCCGGCAGGAAAGAGACCATGACCCACTGATCCTCCTAATTAAGGCTTTGACTTCTTATAACCATCAAACAGAGCAGGTAGGTGAGCCTTTGCGAGAAATTTCCTTAACTAATGACCTGAGGAAAGTAAGGTGGCCAAGGCTTGCTGACAATGAAGGGGATCTTGTTCTAATGAAGGACTTGGTTGCACAATCTATCACCCTTTTTTAAGGCTGCCCTACACAGGCGGACATTGATTTAATTTCTCCCCTGGTCCATTGTGATTTGTTTCTTAACCTAAAAAAAATGTTTGTTAAAAGAAGTAACAAAAGGGTGGAGGATAGGGCGGTAAAAGCCTCATGGTATAACAAACACTGCAGAGATGCTTACCGTAAATTGTCTTGGGCCATCAGATCCATAGATATGAGTGAGGTGAGGGCCGCTAGGGCTAATTACAAGGCAACCCAGTTTAAGGCCAAAAAAGAATGGGATGAGGATGGCTGGAATGATCTTCTTCATGCAAGCAAAGAGAACAACTTGTCCCACTGATGGCAGCTGGTAAAACGGGGAGGCCACGGGACGCCCTCTAAAGTAATTAATCATATCCTCCTGATCAGTGGGCTGAGCATTTCATGGCTCACTTTTCCATCACTAACACTAACTTAGATGGTTTTATAATACCAATCCCAATTCTAGCTCTGGTATTTACCAACTCTGAAGTTGAGACTGTTCTTTCTCTTGTTCCTAGAGGTAGGGCTCCAGGTCCGGATTGTGTGCCTACTGATTTATTCATCCATGATAAGGAGAACATGGTGCTTTATATGACTTTCCTGGCTAACTCTATAACTAGTGGTGCATGTATCCCCCACATGGTCTGGAGCTGTAATAGTCCTGGTATACAAAAAGAGGGACCGAGCACAGCCAGGAAATTACAGGCCCATCAGCTTGTTAGACTGTATACAAAAAATTGTTGCCAGACTAGTCCTACGCCGGATTCAATCCTGGGTAGAGGATGCTAAGATTCTATCACCCATGCAGGCAGGGTTTCAGCCCGCACTAGTACAATTGACCAGGTCTTGAGGTATGTGATGATATATTGGAGGGTAGTCCTTGTAGGTGGTGGCACGCTCTACACTGTATTTATTGATTTAAAATCAGCTTTTGACCTTGTCCCATGTTGCAAAATGTGGAGAGCCTTTCTTGAAGTGGGAATGCCCCTGGAGCTTTTATTGATGTTAGTCAAGCTCCATGATTCCAATTACGCCCAAGTTAGATGGGGCTCACACGGAGAGGTCACTGATAAATTTCTGGTGGAAAAGGGCATGCGCCAAGGATGCGTCCTTGCGCCTACCTTGTTTTCTTTATTTATTAACAGGGTAGTACAATATTATTCCGCATGTCCTACCGATGCTCCTATGCTTGGGGGAATGAAATTCCCCCTTCTCATGTTCGCGGACGACACTCTAATATTATCCAAGAGCCAATCTGGGTTACAGGTGGCCTTGTCACGTTTTGAGGAGTTCTGCCGAGATCATGAGCTGGAGGTTAACGTGGACAAGACGAAATGTATGGTTCTCCACGAATTAAAAGTTGCTAGGGGTAAGGTCTATATGAATGATGTCGCCCTTGATCAAACAGATGTGTTCACTTATTTGGGTATACCTCTAAATAGAAAATTGCATTGGAAACCGCAAATTGACGTGCTTGTTTTGAAGCACGTTCAGCTTGCTGGGGCCCTATTCAAAGAACACAAGCTGTGATATCCTAAACCCATTTCCCCTGCACTTACATATATACATATATATGCATTTGGAAGGCACTTGGAATAAATAACAACTTGCCTGGATAACGTGGGGTCTGCCTCTTCTTTCGCCGCTGCATGTGGAGGTTTGAAGATTTTTGCAAATACTACTGCGGAAGTTGGCTGTCTCCGCTGGCGGTACCCCCTCCTCGAAAAGCGGCTCTCTGTCCAAACAACCAAACGTGGACGCGAATTCCTAGAGGATTACGGCGGCAGAGAATTCCCTGACAAAGACATTGACGGAGTGCACGAGTGTTCTTTACACGAGAGAGGCTAGTTTGATTACTGGTCATCGCGCTGTTGAACTGGGTGTGCACCGTTTCATTTATCAACGTCAGGTGAGGAGGCAGCGTTTTATCCAGAGGCGGCGGGTAACCGCGAAGGGTGTGAATTATTTGCCCGTATTCCACGAACTTTGTTTGCAGTGCGCATACAACTTCCATTTTTACACCACTTGACTGTCCTGTTTGTAACTATGGCAGCTAGCTCGGAAACAGAGCGGGAGGCGGCAGCGGACGCTTTGTTTGCGCAAATGTAAATGTAAATGTAAATGTAGGTGTACTTATATAGCGCAAACCTGTCACCCAAAGGGCATCCAGGCGCTTGCTTAGGGAACCCGTCCTGGTATTCCCCTGTGAGAAACCCCGGCAGGGTGTCCACAAGGGGAAAGCCAGGCATCCCGCCGCGAGGGGCCGTAGTGGAAATTAAGCAAGCTATTGCCCAGAGTTGCAGAGTGTGACCCCGTGATTCGAGTAGGCACCGGAGCGGGAATTGTCGAGTCCGTGGAATTTTGAGCCCGAGACCCGCCGAGGTGGGGAATCGAACGCTGGTCCGCGGTCGATCTCAGCTTCCGGGTCTGCCGCCTCTAACCACTGAGCCACGCTTCTCCACGAGCATTAGGCAGCAAGCCAGCACAAACCAGTACCGCCACCACAGGCAATCAAGATGTTACAAAAATGTTAAAATTATTGGAAAAAAAGTCTCGTGCAGAGATTACAAAGTGGTGGGAACATAAATCTCTCACTAAATACGAAGAGGTGGGGCGAGTCCCGAGAGGTTTACGTATCATGCTGGCACCAAGTTTTGTGGACCCCAATCCCAATATGTTAAAAGAATGGGGGGAATTAAATTTGGGAGCATCCATAAATATAGTCAAGCTCCTGATAAGATATGCGCTTATTGATCGTGCTGTACTTCTGGATGAAATAGCACAGATCAATACAGACTTAGACGCTTTCATGGATGATGCAATACAGACAATAATTGCTAAAGGGCGCAAAGACATTAGTGAGCGCTTGAAGAAACACGAGGATAAAATTAAGTTGCGCAAAATCAATAAATTTGCAAGAGATCTCAATGATTACGAGACTGGACAAATATATACATTTGCACGGAAGTTCGATCAAGCTAAAAAGCAGCGGCAAATACAAAAATCAGCTGTAAAATCTCAAACAATGCAGGCTCAACAAGTTCCAGCTGAAACATTGGATAATCAAGAAACAACATCCAACGATACCAGTTCGATTGCCAGCTCATCCAGCGCATGTGGGTCCCTGTCGAGTCTGGCAGAGGACAACTCTTCACACGCCATCCTTGACCTAGGCGAAGAGATGGATTTTTTGGTCGAGGCCCAAATGCAAGCACAAGGCCCGCGGACGCGGTCACGCAATGCAGCAAAAGGAAAAATGCAAGGCGGCGGGCAAGAAGAAAACGCGCCAAAAGAGTCGCAGCCACCAAAAAAGAAATGGTTCAAAAAGAAAAACAACAAACAGTGATTGATGCCAGCACTATTGTTAATTTATCGGATATGACACTAACCACAGCGGAAGAACAAATTCTTAAATTGGGCCTGAATTTCTGTCCTGAGAGTTCTTTCAATTACACCAGCACCAGGGCTGATGTCTATCTATATATTAGGAAGTTGAAACTTTGAAAATTTCATGCAATCAAATCTAAGCCCAGTGTTACCTCGTTTGAATTGAACAAGATGGTTGATGAAGCAACTAGTCCTTCCTTGGTCCCAGCTAATGATGCAAGAACCCTCATCACGTTATGCAGCCTTAACAATGCAACTGCACCACCCAACATGGATATGGATGTCTCTGACACTCAAAGAGAACTACGTGAGATTGATGTTCCGCAGATAGGTGCTGGTGAAAGTCCTTTTAAACCCAAAAGCAAATTTGTCCCCGTTATGCCCAAGGATGCGGTGGACATCTATCACGAATGCATTATTGAGGATTTAAAAAAACTCAATAAACAAATCCACTCCAACAAAGACATGTCCAGTTTCCAAACCAAGGAATACAATAATTTAACGACCAAATTGTCCAAAAATCAAGAAATCATTGTGAGTCCTTCTGATAAAGGAGGCAACATTGTTTTGTGGCAAAAAGAACAGTACATTGCAGAAGCAACCCGCCAATTGGACAATGCTGATTGTTATTCACGGAGCAATGGTACTCAATATAAGCATGCAAAGGAGAGTATCAAAAAATTGCTGTTGTCTTACAAAAGAGACAATTTGATCACAGCCACCGAATGTGCGTACTTATTGATTGAACATCCTGTGATACCACATATGTATCTAATCCCAAAGGTGCACAAGATGCAGAATCCAACACCTGGGAGGCCCATTATTTCCGCGATTAGGAGTATAGGTGAAAACATTTCACGATACATTGACTTCTATCTACAAGAGCATGTCCAATCTTTACCCAGCTATATCAAGGACACAGGTGACTTTTTATCCAAATTGGTGGCCATAGCATGGCAGAAGAATTGGTGCATTATCACTCTGGATATCGAGTCCTTATATACGTGTATCGAACACAAAAAGGGTATTGAAGGTATAAGACATTTTTTGGGACGCAAGTCTTGCATGTATTACAGTCACAACAAAATGATTTGCAATTTGGTACAATGGTGTTTAGATAACAACTACTTTTTGTTTGGTAAAGAAATTTGGAAACAGATACGTGGTGTAGCCATGGGATCCTGCTTCTCCCCCAGCTACGCGTGCTTGCACGTTGGGCTGTGGGAGGAGCAGGATTTACCGGGCATTTCTGGTTTTGAACGTGTCAAGTATTGGATGCGTTTTATTGACGATATTTTCTGTGTATGGGAGGGGGACATTACAAGTGCTCAAACTTTTGTGAATGCACTCAATACAAAGCAGTTTAATTTGTTCTTTACTTCCAACATCAGTAATACCTCGGCTGATTTTCTTGATGTCTCTATTAGCATCATGGGCAACAAGATTATTACTTCCCTACACAGAAAGACCACTGCTGGCAACAGTATTTTACATGCCAGCAGTGGTCATCCCAAACACGTCATTATGAGCATTCCGTTGGGCGAACTGCTGCGCCTCAAACCAATATGCAATACTCAGGAAAAGTTTGAGGAGGGGGCAACGGCAATGCTTGACAGATTAGAGGCAAGGGGATACAGCAAAACCTGTCTAGCAACCGCATTGCAAAAAAGCAAAGAAAGATCTAGGGACTCTTTGTTGGCACCCAAATCTCCTGACACTAACACTACATCTAACACTACCAGATTAATAACTACGTATAGTAGACAGCACCGCAAGATAAAATCCATCATTAACAAACACTGGGCGGTCTTGAAAACTGATGGAGTTTTACGTGACATGACCCCTGACAAACCAGTAATCACATTCAGGCGTGCATACAGCATGCGCAGCAAGCTAGTAAAATCAAGTCCTGAATTGCCTATGATCACTCAATGGTTTGGGGGTAATGGCTTTCACAAGTGTTCCTCGTGTCGAGCATGCAAGTTTGGACGAAATACCACTCATTACCGCACTCCTTTTTCTGAAACTGAATTTTTGATTCACGGCAATTACAACTGCCGCACGGAGTTTGCGGTTTACGTCCTAACTTGCACCTGCGGTCTACATTATGTAGGCAGCACGGGTGCACAGGTGCATGTTAGAATACTGCAGCACCTTCGTGCTATAGTTAATCACGATGGGGCATACCCGGTGGCACGCCATTTCAACAGCAGGCATAACAGGGATCTGTCATGCCTTAATTATTTCGTTATCGATGCTGTTGCTCCTCTAAGGCGTGGCTGTGACCGCGATAAACTATTACGCCGTTTAGAAACGCAGTACATCATCAAACTCGACAGCAAACAACCCAACGGGTTGAACGCAACAGAGGACATGCATAACTTTCTGTAAGAGCATTTGACCCAATGTGTATATTCTATATACATTATACACACCACACAATTCTAGTTCCAGCATGAGATTATCCAACACATCACAATGAAATACTTACAATGTTTTTTCATATATATCAAATCTTGTAGTCCAGTACCTGTTTTAGGTAATACTGTGGTCCCGTTTCTTAAATCAGAATTAGCTGCTCAGGTTTCTGAGCAGTGCAGTCTTTTAACAACAATTTGGGAAATGTTTTCTTTTTGGTGATTTTTTTACACTGTAAATTTACTTAAGCACTTTTTTCACAAACACAATTGTCTTGTAAATAGTCCTTAAAAACTTATGAAATTTGAAAATGTACAAATTTTAAATAATCATACAGGACCAAACTCAAAATTGTGTGTTTTTTACACTAAGGTGCTGTTTTTTGGTGATATATATATTTTAGTCTATACATGAGGTTATGCCTGGGCATGTAGCAATCTATTATTATACGGCTATGATTTGCATCTTTATTTGTTTATTGCTAGTGAATGATCCAGATTTGTTTTTCTGATGTTTTGCGAGGTGCGTTATGCATTCATGCATATTATATATACATATATTTTTCCTTAATTAGTGATGTACAACATCATCAGCGCATTCATGCAGTTATTTTAACATCCGCACAATTCTGTAAACAGTATTTAATCCGGATTGTTAGTGATATGTATTCAAGCGTGCATTACAAATGTGTGTTTGTTTCTTTGATGCAACAAAGTTATATTGACATAGCGTATATATGCACTGTGCCTTTAAATTGCTTGTATCCAGTATCAGGCATAACCATGTGACTCACGTTTGGAGGGTGTGGCCCAACAGGGTGGGCCTGCACCGTGCAGATAAAAGAATTTTCTGTTTCTGTAATGTGGTGTGTGAACAAGAGTACGTCAGTACTCGAAACGTTGCATTTGGAAGGCACTTGGAATAAATAACAACTTGCCTGGATAACGTGGGGTCTGCCTCTTCTTTCGCCGCTGCATGTGGAGGTTTGAAGATTTTTGCAAATATATATATATATATATAACACCAAGGTGGTCAGTGCCGTTTTATACGGTGCTAAATTATGGGATGCATGAGGATTTAACCTGTTTGGCCACCGCCCAAAATACATTTATGAGGGCTTTAACAGGGTTGCCGCAATCTTCCCCTCTGGTTCCCTTATTCTTGGATTTGGGCTGTCACCATATTGAGGACCTAGCTAGATTCAGGCCTTTAGCCATCTGGAGAAGGCTGTGGGCCACTCCTGAACTTGATCTTCATGCTAGAGCCCTCTTGGATTTTAGAGGGGTAGGGATCATATCAAAGATCAAATGGCTTCAGTATATCAGAGACACCCTTATTGCTATGGGGCTGGGTATCTTGGGGGATCATCCTGACTCAACTCCCTTTCCCTCTAAAAAGGAGTTCACGGCCGTTTACATGGGTTTTGTCATAGAGAAACGCTTTTCTAGCACAATAGGTCCTTCCCTGACTAGTGACTTCCTATCCGTCAAGCATGTACCTGTGTTGAGCCCTACTGGGATCCTATTTTTAAAACCACTGGATAGGAAGCTCTATTATCAGTTTTGGGTCGGTTCCCTACCCACAGGAGCCTTCACAAGCAGATGTCTTAGGCCAAACTGGACCTATGCCCGATATGTCAGGCCTACTCTGAAACTATTTCCCACATGCTATTTGCTTGTTCGGCCTACAGTGTCCGGAGGAGGATATGGCTTAAACCTATATGTCTTGTCCTCAGTACAAGGGTTGCCAGTTAAGCCTTGAGAATCCCACAGTCATGCCCCCAGGAGGCCATTGTTATTGCTACCGCTAAATTTCTTGGGTGGGCATGGAGGTTGCGGGCCAACAAACTCAGGGCCTAAAGCTCTGTCTTTTTATTCTGAATTCAGCTCTGGGGTTATGTTAATTGCTTTTTTTTAAACTCCTTCATGGCATAAAACTAGAGCTGCTGAGTGTTCTATTTTATTTATTGATTGTCTACTAATCATGGTCTTTCAATAGTGAGTCTTGACTTGTAGTTTAATACTTGTTTTAGGGTTGTTTGTATACATTTTAACTATTTACTCCATTGTGTTTTTACTGGATTAATTTATGCTGGATTGTCTTTCATGATTTTATAATAGAAATAAAGACTCTATGAATTGAACTGAACTGCATTGCAAATGCGTGCTATAAATTCTTCTAAAAGTGTTAGGAGAGAGCGCGTCCTGCCTGTAACAAAGTTATTTGAGAAAATAATGCTCGGAGGCTGTAATTAAAGCCTACCGAGCAACAACACACGTAACAGGGGGTGTCGCCATGGGAGGTAACAAAATGAGGCAAGACGTTACTACGGAGGGACTACGAAGCCTTCCAACCAATGAACAGCCACAGTTTACAGTGGACAGTGACAAAAGCCAATGAAAAGAGTGGGCAGAGCTTCAAGCTCTTAACTCAATACAGCATGCACTGTATCTCACATGCGCTGCCCAGGCTTGACCTAAAAAAGCAATGCCACCCTCAAATCATCGGAAAAGCCGAACAATGTTCCCAGTAAACCGGCTCTACAGCTGAGTTAAAATTCTTCATTTTCGATCAGTCCTCTCACTCTAAAGCACCCAGGGAAAATCTATCTCATCTGTCGTCCATTATCAGAATTAAATGTCCCATACCTTTTTAATGAGCAATGAAGTAACAATTATTATAAAGCTGGCCAACGGCAGTAGATGGATGTTTGTTGCCAGATTAGATTATTGTCACCTTTTTCGATGTCGATGCGATAATCTGTGGCAAAGTTAGGGCATTTTTCAAAGCAAGGGTATGAAATCTCTCTATGAAGTTTGTCACCATTTTTCTCCTGATGCTTTAGAAGCTTCATACTTTAATTTAGGCTCCAAGTTTCTTTAATCAGAGTGATAAATGCTTTCTTTGATCAGGTCATCAGAAAATATTCAGGCCACAAGATTTTTAAGGTTTGAAAAATGACTTTTGATTAAAGCCAGAAAGGTGGTAGCTAAAGGACAGAATCTAAAGCATTTCCCCAGCCTGATAGCACACAGATAGAACAAACGACGAACCGAAGGAAACAATATCTGATTAGATACTTTTTTTGCTACAGCTGCTAAAGATTTTTTGCTAGGTGACTCTCAAGAGTAAGTGGATTTTCTAAAAGATCATAGCTCAGTTAGTAGTCTGCCTGATAAAACTATGAAAATGGTCTGTGGAGGAGTAACGTATGCCTTTTCACTCCATTGGCTGCCCGGTGGACATGCACAATGTCCTGATTACTTCACAGTAACCTCATTACATCACGTCATTTTCCCTCATGAAAGTTCCTATCTTTGGAGGTGCACTGCATCCTGAAACAAGAACATTGATTTCTCCCTAACACATTAGCAAATTCAATAGATCTAGTGTTGGCTGCCAGCCTTTTGGCTTTGTCAATGCATCTTTTGTTTTATCACGTTTTTTGTAAAACATTATTGTGTGGAGATTTGCAGGGCCATTTCAATATAAACAAGCATTTACCCAGTCAATAAAGCTCACTTTTATGAGTTCCGAGCTATCGACTTTGCAAAGCTTGCTTGCCACCAACCGTTTAAAAACACAAGCAACAGAAGAAAATAATTCAGAAAACTGGATGGAATTCAAATGCATATCTTAGGATGTCTCAAAACTGTTAATTGAATTTAGTATTCTCAATGTTTATAAATGACGGGTTATTTTTTAAGTACTTTTCCTCAGGACACTGCACAGAATTTAAAAGGATTAAGCAAATGTCAGGCTACTTTTCTGTAAGCGAGACTTAAAAAGCATTGGCCAAAGATGAAAAAATAATTTGGTCCTTGTTAGACTTGGCATATTTTGTCGTGTTTCAGCTAAGTTTTTGCTTTCTGACCTCCCGGTTTTTACTCTGTTTTTGCTGGCTTAGTGTTTCTGCGCACTTTTCTCACTGCTGATCAGTGGTAAAGTGCAAGTTCTCCTGTGGTAAATTGTGTTATGGATTGGTGTTTCCATGATTGGTTATATGATTTACTTGTTAGTCCCTAGTAAAGTGCACTGAGTGTGCCAGGGCCTGTGAATCAAATGCTACAAGTGGGCCTGCAACACTGATTGTGCCACCCACTTGAGAAGCCCTGAAAAGGTAACTCAGACCCACCATTGCACAGTCTGTGTGCAGTTTGTAACTGCCATGTCGACTTGGCCAGTGCACATACATTCAAAAACAATAGAGGAAGTGCAGAGGTGTTGACAGAATCACCCTCCAAACTGATTTACATAAACAAAGAGATTCTATCAATGTGTAGTGATATATTTGTATTATTTGTTTTTTGTGGGTGGTGAAAAAATAGTGGAAATTCCAAAACCTATGTTTTCGCATAAAAGAGCACAGAGTGTCAGAGATATATTGGTACATACCAGACCCAAGGACAACAAGGTCAATAACCAAGGCAATCCAAACTTTGTACAAGGGCACTACCCGTGCGGCGGATGCAAGGTATGCTGTCTGACCAGAAAAAGCAAGAAACTGACCTTCAACAACGGGACAACATGGGAACAAAGAACATTCAGCAACTGTAACAGTTCCAATGTTGTATATCTCATCACCTGTCCATGCAAGCTCGAATATATTGGCATGACGAGCAGGGCGGTGAAGTTGAGAATAGGCGAGCACAAAAGCACAATCAAGTGTAAGAAGTCCAGCACTAAACTAACAAACCACTTCTTAGAAAGTGGCCATAAACCTGAAGACATAATGTGGACTATAATTGAACAGATTGATAACGAAAAACATCTCCTGGAAAAGGAACAGAGATGGGTTTTTCGTGTCCAGTCCAACAAACATGGATTGAACGATGAAATTCCATGTGGTCAGTTATAGTATACCTGTACCTACTCCCCTCTCAGAGGCACCCCCCTATCTGTGGCTAATTTAAAGACCTATGTCCCTACCACGATCCAAGAATTATCTGCATGCGAAAAAACACCCTCCTAAACACAGTGTGACTGTGGTGTAACTACTGTGCACAAAAACCTCATAGTGGTCAAACCTTACACCCCAATAAACCATATCTACCGAAGCCTATGTAATTAGCTAGCCCCGCTGTCCAGCCTATATGTCCAACATTGTTTTTTCTAATTTCGGGAGCAAACCTGTAACACAAACAGGGCAGAGGTCCTATTACTTCGAACATCTGTTCCCCTAATTTGGCAATCCAACCCACAACGCAGTCCAGGTCTTCTGTTCCAAGGGGTTCAAAAATCCTTTTCACATAAGAAATTATTTTAAGGAAACAGAAATAAAATTATCACTGATGGATTAATAACCGATTTATAGAGATCCCATCTTCGATAATCAATTACTTTCTAATCTCTGATGGGCTGGCAACTGTTGAACATTAATAGACATGGAAGTAAGACTTCCGCAGTAGCACACCCGCGTTCCATCGCAGGCGGCCATTTTGGGTTAGCGCGCTAGTGTTGCAAAGGAGACTTCCAACGTGTCACCAGCGCGTAGTACAGCTTAAATGATCACCGCTCCCCACACGCGAGCATTCTACAGAGCGGCAACACGGGTAGAAGTAAGGCTTAGGGACTAGGCGGACAATGTAAGTCAAAGACTTTTACCAAAGGTCTCAAAACATTTGGTTTTCGAGATATGGGCTTCACTCCTCGCAGAGTGTGTTTGTTTATGACGCTAAGGGCGTGGTTTCCTTTTTTTCAGAGCGCCGCGGTGAATACCTACCGATTGTCAGCTCATGGGGCATATCACGCTCGCCACAGCAGTATGTATCGTTAACCATTCAATAGTTGGAGTGTGCCCCGTTTTGGGGACTTTTATTGATTCAATGACTGATTCTAAGATTAGTAAAAGAAATCGGGTTCCTCGTTTTTAACCCTGTGGGGTGCCGCTGTATGCATTGAGTTATGAGAGTGTGTGTGTGTGGAGATTGAAACAGCCCTAATTACAAGGGGCACCACAATGTTCGGCGACTTTTCACGAACAGTCAGGGGATGGCAGATTGAACCATCACTCTGTCCATAAAGTCTTGAGTTTAAGCTTTATGTAATGGGCAAATGAATATGATGAGTGGCATTGTGGCGCAAACAATAACGAAAGCGCAGAGATAAACCACAGCCACAAATGTAAACATCTGTGTTTTTCTCCTATGTTCGGCGATATTCACGAACAGCCAGGGGATGGCAGATTGAACCATCACTCTGTCCATAAAGTCTTGAGTTTATTCTTTATGTAATGGGTAAATGAATATGATGAGTGGAATTGTGGCGCAAACAATAATGAAAGCGCAGAGATAAAACCACAGCTACAAATGTAAATATCTGTGTTTTTCTCCCTCTTTTTTCCTATTTTCTTTACAGAGACCGCATTCAGGTCATCATTTTTAGATATTTTTGCTTCCCTGGGGCCAGCTCATGCCCTGAAGCTTAAACTAACAGTGGATTTTTACTGCTAGTTTCTAGGACGACAGGCTGACAACACTTAGCAACTGAGCTTTGTTCTAGTAGGGACCATTAGAAGGTCCTGATGAGTAGGCAGTAGGGGACTGCCTACGAAACATGTAGACCAGGTTGTAGCGATTAGCTCAACCCCAAAACCCCCTTCTTAACGTCCCCAGCTAGGGAAGTGAATAAATTGTTTTTTTCCACTAGCCAGAGGATTTTTAACTTTTTTTATTCCCACACATCGTTAGGTCCCTACACTTCACTGACACCACCCACCTTGCACTGTCACATAGTCCTGTCACCATATGAGTGCTCCCGCGTAGTCGGTCAGGTCGTAGCACGCCCCGCCCCGTAGAGGGACGGGAAGACCCCAATGATGAAGCATGACACTACTGGATTTTTTTAGTGTGTGAGGGGTATTTTAAAAAGCACATTGCGCTCTCATCTTTACTACCCTAAGAGAGAGTATTTTCACTATTTTTTCACCACCCACAAAAAACAAATAATACAAATATATCACTACACATTGATAGAATCTCTCAGTGCACATACATGCCAGTCTCTCACCTTCCTTTTTCTTACATGTCAGCCCCCCCCAAGGTAAAGTTTAGAATGCCTGAACTCAGAATCTAAAGATGCATCTTTTAGTGAAGGTGATTTTTACATTCTGTGTTTGAAAATACCACTTTTAGAAAGTAGTTTTTTTCTTGCTCAGTCATCCTCAGCCCCCCGGCCCCCTCCCCAGGACGATTTCTACCCCGGGGACCTCATCCCACAGGGCCTGGCCATTTCTTTCTTTTTTTTTTAAAGAGAGGGGGCCGAGTTGCCTCTCTCCTGGGCCATTTTCGGCCCTGGGAACCCCAACGGACCCCTGCATTTAATTAATGTGGTTTCTGGGGCTTTGTGAGGGTGCCCAAACCACCACACCTTCTTTTTTAAACATAGCCCCGGGGAGGTGGACGTCCCCGGGGTTGCACATTTAATAACTATAGCCCCGGGAAGGTGGCGGTCCCCGGGACTGTGTGGGAGGGGCAGGAGCCCCCCACACACATTTTTAACAGTAAAACCCCAAGGAGGTGACGGCCAGGGGCTGCGGGGGGCCACGTGCCCCCACATTTAATGACTATCGCCCCAGGGAGGTGGCGGGTCCCAGGACTGCGGAGGCTCCGTATCATAATTTGGCATCGCCTCCGGGACCTGGCCCACCAGGGGGCTTAAAAGAAACAAAGCACGGGAGACCACACTTCTTCACACATATTTGTAAATGTCTACATTTCTCAGGAACTACTGAACGGATGTACGCCATTTAACCAAAAAGAGTGCACTCTGGACCCGGAGCTACCTTTTTGCCAAATATGGTGTATTTCCGTTCAGCAGTTTGGGCTGTAGCCACATCAACAGTTGCCTATGGAAATTAACATGGAGAATACGCATTTTGGGACCCCCCTTTTTCTTGGCCCCCTGCTTGACGAATCACCCTGAAACTTTCAACACAGGAGTTGACCTGACCGCCCCATTAGTTTTGAAAATTTCGTGAAGATTCGTCAAAAGGCGCAAAAATATTAGCAAAAGAAAAAACACTTTTTGAATAGAAACAAGTAACTATAACTACCTACTGCCGATACATATATATATATATTTATATATATATATATATATATATATATATATATATATTCACTGAAAAAACCATAGGTTTCAGGCACGTTATAGTTAGAAATTAGCATTTAAAAAACCTTAGAAATTCACAAAAAAACCATAGGTTTCAGGGGCGTTATAGTTAGTTGGACATTTCACTCATACAAAACCATAGAAATTTCCCCGTTATAGTTAGTTCAGCTAACTATAACTTGCGCGCCCGCATTCACTGCTGATAACATCACATATTACATCACGCATGACATGGTCAGTGACATCACTGATGACATCACTGATGACATCTCAAATGACATCACTGATGACATCACTGATGACATCAACCAGTGAATGTGTGTTTTTCTGAAAATGAAATATGTTTTATATATGTATATCTCAAGGTCGATGGAAGAATAAATGGGTATGTAAGTGTCTAAACAGACGATTTTTTTTTAATTGATGGTATAACTGACTGATTAAGTGTATCTTAGTGAATACATGGGTTAGTGAGTAATGTTTTAATATCTGTATCAGTCTTTCACTTTGTGTATAAGTGGCTGCATGGGTTGGTGAGTAGCTACATGAGTGTCTATATGGGTTATTAGTTGGTTTTTTGAGTATCAGTAAGAGTGTCTGAGTGTCTGTATGGTTCGGTGGAGGGTATTACTTAGTGCATAGATGTATGAATCAGTGACTCACTGTTTGTATATGTTGAAGACAGCATGTGTGCAGGACTGTATGGGTGGATGAGTGCGTGTATGGGTGTGTTAGTGAGTGATCTTTATGAGTAACTAAATATGTTTTAAGTAGTTATATATGAGTATTGGTGTATGTGAGAGTGAGAGATTAGAAGAGTTCCTGTATAAATAAGTATGTGTTTCTAAAAGTGATTGTTTAAGAGAGTAAATATGTGTACGTTTCTGTAGCAGTAAGTGTCGTGGTGTGTGTATAACTGTATATGCAAGTAAATGGATGTTTGATACTTTGTTTGCATGTGTGACTATGTGTGTGAGTAACTATATGGATGAGTGTCGGTGTGTAACAGGATGTGTAGGTATAAGAGTACATATGATGAGTGAGTACATGTATGAGTGACTATATAGGACAGTTGGTGAATGAGTGGATGTGTGTGTAGATCTTGGAATTACTGAATAGGTGTGTTGTCAGTGGTATTGGTATGTCCATTGTTTTGAAAACGTTGGTTTCCATTTTTGAGTGTGGGTATCAAAAGTTATATTAGAGTGAGAGGAGGTCTGCCACTTTATCACAAGTATGATGTCATCAGTGATGTCATTTGAGATGTCATGAGTGATGTCACTGACCATGCCATGAGTGATGTAATATGTGACGTCATCAGCAGTGCATTGCGGGCGCGCAAGTTATAGTTAGCTGAACTAACTATAACAGGGGAATTTCTATGGTTTTGTACGAGTGAAATGTCCAAGTAACTATAACGCCCCTGAAAGCTATGTTTTTTTCACTGAATTTCTAAGGTTTGTTTAAATGCTAATTTCTAACTATAACATGCCTGAAACCTATGGTTATTTCAGTGAATTTCAAAGGTTTTTTAAATGCCAGTTTCTAATTATGCCTACAGAGGTGCAACATGTGAAGAAAAAACGTACAGAACGAAAAAAAGAAAAGCAGAAAGAAGAAACAGAAATCCACAAAGAGGAAGAAAGGTGCAGGAAGAAGGAGATGTACAGAAAGAACCAACAGAGGAGCAGAAAGTCCTCTTGTAACCACAACTTTTTCTGAGGGGTACTGATGGTAACTGAATCTGACTAACCAGGCCTAGAGCCAGTGCTGGGCTAAAAGACACTTAGAATACAGTGAAAACACCTACATACACTAGGGAGCACTATGCGTTGGGGAACCCCTGTGATTACCATGACCTCCTCTGTAAGACCCTACTACATAATAGGGCAGGGGGGTTAAAACTACCTCTTATAACGCACCACAGGGCGCGTTTGCACACTGGTAAAGGGAGGGGGGTGACATGTGGGCAAACACGCTCTGTGGCCATTTTAATTTGGGGGATAAAGTCCCCTTGAATCCTGAGTGTCCCTTGGGTCCAACTAGCCCACCAGGTATCTCCAGTAAGCGCCACAGAGCTGCATTGCAAAGAGGTGTAAAAAGCGCCATGGCCTGGACCACTTTTCTGAAACGCAGCGCAGTGGCGCTTACTGGAAGAACCTGGTGGGCTTGTTGGCCCCCAGGGGCCCTCAGGATTGAAGAGGAATTATTTCCCCAACTTAAAACGCGCCACAGGGAGTGTTTGCACACGTCACCTCAGGCCCCGTCCCCTCCCTTCAATACTGTGTAAACACGCCCTGTGGCCGTTTTAAGTTGGGAGATTAAGTCCCCTTGAATCCTGAGGGTCCAACTAGCCCACTAGGTACCTCCAGTAAGGGCCACAGAGCTGCGTTGCATAGAGGTGTAAAAAGGGGCACGACCTGGACCACCTCTCTGTAACGCAGCTCAGTGGCACTTACGGGAAGCACCTGGTGGGCTATTTAGCGCCCAGGGGCCCTCAGGATTGCAGGGGAATTATTTCCCCAACTTAAAACGCGCCACAGAACATGTTTGTACACATCACCTCAGGCCCGCCCCCTCCCTTCCCCACTGTGTAAACGTGCCCTATCTCAGTTTTAAGTTGGGAGATTAAGTCCCCTTGAATCCTGAGGGTCCCTAGGGTCAAACTAGCCCACTAAGGGCCCGATGTAGGTAATTCTTAATTACCACTTCTTAAATACCGAATTTTACCGATTCGGTATTTAAGAAGTGGTAAATATGAAGGGGGGAGATGTAGGTATTTCAGAATCTGTAAATACCGAATCGTTAAGATTCGGTATTTACCGATTCTGTAAATACCGAATCGGTATTGCCCATTGATTCCTATGGGCTTTGAAGCCCATAGGAATCAATGGGAAATACCGATTCTGTAATTACAGAATCTGTAAATTCCGATTTTAGCAAGGGTGCAGGGGGTGTCACTTTGACACCCTCTAGCACCCCAAAGATGGGCATGTGAGCCATGTGGCACACAGACATGCCCTAAGGGCATGTCTGTCTGTCACATGGCTAGGTGTGCATGCACACATGTGCATGCACACCTGGATTCGGTATTTTACCACCCAATTGGATTGGGTGGTAAAATACCGAATCTGAAAGGCCTGCGGCACTCAAAGATGTGCTACCTACATGTGCCTTTACAGAATCGGTATTTTTACCGAGTCTGTATTTACCGATTCGGTAATTTTACCGAATCTGTAAATGCAGATTCGGTAAAATACCGATTCTGTAAAGCATGCTCCTACATTAGAAAACCCTAATACCGGTCGGAAACGGCCGAAATCGGCAGTTTCCGACCGGTATTAGGGCTCCTACATCTGGCCCTAGGTATCTCCAGTAAGCGCCATAGAGCTGCATTGCATAGAGGTGTAAAAAGGGGCACGGCCTGAACCACCTCTCTGCAACGCAGCGCAATGGCGCTTACGGAAAGCATCTGGTGGACTAGTTAGCCCCCAGGGGCCCTTAAGATTGAAGGGGAAATATTTCTCCAACTTAAAATGCGCCACAGGACATGTTTGCACACGTCACCTCAGGCCCTGTCCCCTCCCTTCCCCACTATGTAAACACGCCCTGTGGCCGTTTTAAGTTGGGAGATTAAGTCCCCTTGAATCCTGCGGGTCACTAGGGTCAAACTAGCCCACTAGGTATCTCCAGTAAGCGCCACAGAGCTGCGTTGCAGAGAGATATTAAAAGGGGCATGGCCTGGACCACCTCTCTGCAACGCAGCGCAGTGACGCTTACTGGAAGCCCCTGGTGGGCTAGTTGGTCCCCAGGGGCCCTCAGAATTGAAGAGGAATTATTTCCTCAACTTAAAACGCGCCACAGGGCGTGTTTGCACACGTCACCTCAGGCCCCGTCCCCTCCCTTCACCACTGTGTAAACACAGCCTGTGGCCGTTTTAAGTTGGGAGAATGAGTCCCCTTGAATCCTGAGGGTCCTTAGGATCCAACTAGCCCACTAGGTACCTCCAGTAAGCGCCACAGAGCTGCGTTGCAGAGAGTTGTCAAAAGGGGCGTGGCCACTGAACACCTCTCTGCAACGCAGCTCCCTGGTACATACTGGAGGTACCTGGTCGGCTAGTTGGCCCCCAGGGACCCTCAGTATTGAAGGGGAATTAATTCCCCAACTTACAACTCGCCAGGGGACGCATTTGCACAATGGTGAAGGAAGGGGGCGGGACCTGAGGTGACATGTCTGCAAACACGCCCTGCGGCGCATTTTAAGTTGGGGAATTAATTCCTATTCAATCCTGAGGGTCCCTGGGGGCCAACTAGCCCACCAGGTACCTCCAGTATGTGCCAGGGAGCTGCGTTGCAGAGAGGTGTTCAGAGGCCACGCCCCTTTTTACAACACTCAACAACGCAGTGCACTTACTGGAGGTACCTGATGGGCTAGTTGGCCCCCAGGGGCCCTCAGGATTGAAGAGGAATTAATTCCCCAACTTAAAAAACGCAACAGGGAGTGTTTGCACACATGTCACCTCAGGCCCCTCCCTTCATCACCGTGCAAACGGGCCCGTGGTACGTTGTAACTTGGAGGATTAACTCCCCTTGAATCCTGAGGGTCCCTAGGGTGCAACTAGCCCACCAGGTACCTCCATTAAGTGCCACAGAGCTGCGTTGCAGACAGGTGTAAAAAGGGGACATGGCCTCTGAACACCTCTCTGCAATGCTGCTCCCTGGTGCATACTGGAGGTTCCTGGTGGGCTAGTTGGCCGGCCCCCGGGGACCCCCAGTATTCAAGGGGAATTAGTTCTGCAAGAAGGGGGCGGGCCTTCCACGCGAAGCCGGTCTTTTTTTTATTTTATTTTTTTGAGAAGGGGAGCTGTGTGGCCCCCCTTCTTTTCCTATTTTATTGGCCCTGGGGACCCCAACCCCCCCCGGGCCTGACCCCTATGTTATTTTGTATTTATTTTTTAATTGGAAGGGGGCCATGTGGCCCCCTCCTCAGGCCACTTATGGCCCCAGGACCCCATCCCCCGGGGCCAGCCTTTGTTTTTTGTTTTTTTATATTTCTTTATTTCTTTTTTTTTTTAGGGGGCCACTTCTAGACCCGGGGACCCGATTCCCTGAGCTGGCCCTCTCCATTGGGGACCGTGGAGGGGTCCCCAACCCTCCCACGGTCCCAGCCGGCTGCCCGCCGGCATTGCTTTTCCACATGGGGAGCTGCTTTGTTGCAGCTCCCCGTGTGGAAAAGCAATTGTCTTTGGTTTTTAGAAGAGAGAGCAGGTTTCCTAACTCTCTCTTCCAAAAACCAAAGCAGTTTGCTATGGCAGGGCGGGAGCCGCGAGGCTCCCGCCCTGCCATAACAGATGGTACAAAAGGGGGTGGTGATGGACAGAGCATCTGAACCAATCAAACACTCACACCCAGTCAAAAGATCTGGGTTTGATCCATTACCGTTCTTTAGCTCAATCTGCCACCCCAGTTCAGACATGGCTATATGCAAATCAGTCTGACCCTGTGCCTCATGGGAACAGTCCAGCCCGAACAGCCAAGCCATGCCTTCCCTGGACCGGAAACAAGCTTCCGAGGACCGGTTTCTGGCATTACAGCCGTCTTCAGCCCGGCTTGCTTGAATCCAGTGGCAAAGTGAGCAAGGGACTCACGTCTGAGCATACCCTGCCACACTTATGGCGGCCAAAGCGGTACAAAAGGGGGTGGTGATGGACGGAGCATCTGAACCAATCAAACACTCACACCCAGTCAAAAGATCTGGGTTTGATCCATCACCGTTCTTTAGCCCACTCTGCCACCCCAGTTCAGACATGGCTATATGCAAATCAGTCTGACCCTGTGCCTCATGGGAACAGTCCAGCCCGAACTGCCAAGCCATGCCTTCCCTGGACCGGTAACAAGCTTCCGAGGACCGGTTTCTGGCATTACAGCCGTCTGCAGCCAGGCTTGCTTGAATCCAGTGGCAAAGTGAGCAAGGGACTCACGTCTGAGCATACCCTGCCACACTTATAGCGGCCAAAGCGGTACAAAAGGGGGTGGTGATGGACGGAGCATCTGAACCAATCAAACACTCACACCCAGTCAAAAGATCTGGGTTTGATCCATCACCGTTCTTTAGCCCACTCTGCCACCCCAGTTCAGACATGGCTATATGCAAATCAGTCTGACCCTGTGCCTCATGGGAACAGTCCAGCCCGAACTGCCAAGCCATGCCTTCCCTGGATCGGAAACAAGCTTCCGAGGACCGGTTTCTGGCATTACAGCCGTCTTCAGCCCGGCTTGCTTGAATCCAGTGGCAAAGTGAGCAAGGGACTCACGTCTGAGCATACCCTGCCACACTTATGGCGGCCAAAGCGGTACAAAAGGGGGTGGTGATGGATGGAGCATCTGAACCAATCAAACACTCACACCCAGTCAAAAGATCTGGGTTTGATCCATCACCGTTCTTTAGCCCACTCTGCCACCCCAGTTCAGACATGGCTATATGCAAATCAGTCTGACCATGTGCCTCATGGGAACAGTCCAGCCCGAACTGCCAAGCCATGCCTTCCCTGGACCGGAAACAAGCTTCCGAGGACCGGTTTCTGGCATTATAGCCGTCTTCAGCCCGGCTTGCTTGAATCCAGTGGCAAAGTGAGCAAGGGACTCACGTCTGAGCATACCCTGCCACACTTATGGCGGCCAAAGCGGTACAAAAGGGGGTGGTGATGGACGAAGCATCTGAACCAATCATACACTCCCACCCAGTCAAAAGATCTGGGTTTGATCCATCACCGTTCTTTAGCCCACTCTCCCACCCCAGTTCAGACATGGCTATATGCAAATCAGTCTGACCCTGTGCCTCATGGGAACAGTCCAGCCCAAACTGCCAAGCCATGCCTTCCCTGGACCGGAAACAAGCTTCCGAGGACCGGTTTCTGGCATTACAGCCGTCTTCAGCCCGGCTTGCTTGAATCCAGTGGCAAAGTGAGCAAGGGACTCATGTCTGAGCATACCCTGCCACACTTATGGCGGCCAAAGCGGTACAAAAGGGGGTGGTGATGGACGGAGCATCTGAACCAATCAAACACTCACTCCCAGTCAAAAGATCTGGGTTTGATCCATCACCGTTCTTTAGCCCACTCTGCCACCCCAGTTCAGACATGGCTATATGCAAATCAGTCTGAACCTGTGCCTCATGGGAACAGTCCAGCCCGAACTGCCAAACCATGCTTTCCCTGGACCGGAAACAAGCTTCCGAGGACCGGTTTCTGGCATTACTGCCGTCTTCAGCCCGGCTTGCTTGAATCCAGTGGCAAAGTGAGCAAGGGACTCACATCTGAGCATACCCTGCCACACTTATGGCGGCCAAAGCGGTACAAAAGGGGGTAGTGATGGACGGAGCATCTGAACCAATCAAACACTCACACACAGTCAAAAGATCTGGGTTTGATACATCACCGTTCTTTAGCCCACTCTGCCACCCCAGTTCAGACATGGCTATATGCAAATCAGTCTGACCCTGTGCCTCATGGGAACAGTCCAGCCCGAACTGCCAAGCCATGCCTTCCCTGGACCGGAAACAAGCTTCCGAGGACCGGTTTCTGGCATTACAACCGTCTTCAGCCCGGCTTGCTTGAATCCAGTGGCAAAGTGAGCAAGGGACTCACGTCTGAGCATACACTGCCACACTTATGGCGGCCAAAGCGGTACAAAAGAGGGTGGTGATGGATGGAGCATCTGAACCAATCAAACACTCACACCCAGTCAAAAGATCTGGGTTTGATTCATCACCGTTCTTTAGCCCACTCTGCCACCCCAGTTCAGACATGGCTATATGCAAATCAGTCTGACCCTGTGCCTCATGGGAACAGTCCAGCCCGAACTGCCAAGCCATGCCTTCCCTGGACCGGAAACAAGCTTCCGAGGACCGGTCTCTGGCATTACAGCCGTCTTCAGCCCGGCTTGCTTGAATCCAGTGGCAAAGTGAGCAAGGGACTCACGTCTGAGCATACCCTGCCACACTTATGGCGGCCAAAGTGGTACAAAAGGGGGTGGTGATGGACGGAGCATCTGAACCAATCAAACACTCACACCCAGTCAAAAGATCTGGGTTTGATCCATCACCGTTCTTTAGCCCACTCTGCCACCCCAGTTCAGACATGGCTATATGCAAATCAGTCTGACCCTGTGCCTCATGGGAACAGTCCAGCCCGAACTGCCAAGCCATGCCTTCCCTGGACCGAAACAAGCTTCCGAGGACCGGTTTCTGGCATTACAGCCGTCTTCAGCCCGGCTTGCTTGAATCCAGTGGCAAAGTGAGCAAGGGACTCACATCTGAGCATACCCTGCCACACTTATGGCGGCCAAAGCGGTACAAAAGGGGGTGGTGATGGACGGAGCATCTGAACCAATCAAACACTCCCACCCAGTCAAAAGATCTGGGTTTGATCCATCACCGTTCTTTAGCCCACTCTGCCACCCCAGTTCAGACATGGCTATATGCAAATCAGTCTGGCCCTGTGCCTCATGGGAACAGTCCAGCCCGAACTGCCAAGCCATGCCTTCCCTGGACCGGAAACAAGCTTCCGAGGACCGGTTTCTGGCATTACAGCCGTCTTCAGCCGGGCTTGCTTGAATCCAGTGGCAAAGTGAGCAAGGGACTCACGTCTGAGCATACCCTGCCACACTTATGGTGGCCAAAGTGGTACAAAAGGGTGTGGTGGTGGACGGAGCATCTGAACCAATCAAACACTCACACCCAGTCAAAAGATCTGGGTTTGATCCATCACCGTTCTTTAGCCCACTCTGCCACCCCAGTTCAGACATGGCTATATGCAAATCAGTCTGACCCTGTGCCTCATGGGAATATAACCAATATGGTTTGAGCTCACTAGATTATTCCAAGACGTAACGTATTTTTCCTTATATTGAAGCATCGACGCGTTTCGGTGTGCGTTTATGAAGAAGCCAACACCTTCATCAGGAAAACAATACTACCATCCCATAAAATTTAAAATAGTTTAAGCATATGCAGAATAATCGCAAGAATCACAGCAGGGCAAAAACACCTCCGATTCAATTTTCGAAGTTGCCCAGGTGCCGAAAAAGGTCACCCCTCACTACTTGTATAAAGCGAGCGGCGTTCAGAAGGGCCCCAGCAAGCGTTTTTAGTGAAGAATTTCAATATAAGGAGAAATACGTTAAGCACTGAGAGACAAAAAATTTTGATGAAAAGCTAAATTGATCTCTACTCTGTATCTCCTTTTTTTACAAATAGGAATTAATTTTTCCTGTCACCTGTATCTATCCCATTATTTGTTATGTAATTATTTTAATGTTTCTTATCTTGGAATAATCTAGTGAGCTCAAACCATATTGGTTATGATTGTTTTAATTGTATGTGTTTTAATAAACTGTGAAGTATAACTTTTTCATATACATATGTTTTTTGCATTGCCTTCTGTTGCGTGTTTATATTCGTCATTTTTTCTAAATGTGATATTGCTTGGTTTTTTACATTTACATGTGTGAGTGAATGCCTTAGCGACAATCTGTCCAAAGGGAAACATTTTCACTGACTCCACCTTCTTCCACCGCAAGATCACCGATATCCACGACAGCTTCAACTCCGACACCCCCGCACCCACCGCCGAGACCACAACCCCTGCGACCTCCACCCGCACTAGTCGCCTAACCACCTGGTCCAGCGTCAGCGACGAAGACACCATCAAAACCATGAACTCCATCCACTCCGGATCCCCATCTGACCCTTGCCCTCACCACGTGTTCAACAAAGCCAGCTCAGCCATCGCGCCCCACCTCCGGAAAACAATCAACATATCCTTTGAGACAGCAACCTTCCCGGAAAGCTAGAAGCATGCCGAGATCAACGCCCTACTAAAGAAACCCAAAGCGGACCCCAAGGACCTCAAGAATTTCCGTCCCATCTCCTTGCTTCCGTTCCCGGCGAAAGTCACAGAGAAGATTGTCAACAAACAGCTAACCCGCTACCTGGAAGACAACAACATCCTGGACCCTTCCCAATCAGGCTTCCGCAGCAACCACAGCACCGAGACCGCCCTCATCGCCGCCACCGACGACATCAGGATCCTGATGGACAAAGGAGAAACAGCCACCCTCCTCCTCCTGGACCTATCAGCAGCCTTCGACACGGTCTGCAGCCTTCGACACGGTCTGCCACCGCATCCTATCAGCACGCCTCCATGACGCCGGAATCCAAGAAAAGGCCCTGGCCTGGACCACATCCCTCCTCTCTGGCAGAACCCAGAGCGTCCGCCTACCAACCTTCCGCTTTAAAACCACTAAGATCATCTGCGGCATCCCACCGGGATCCTCCCTCAGCCCGACACTGTTCAATATCTAAATGGCACCCCTCGCCCACGTCGCACGACAACATAACCTCAACATCATCTCCTACGCCGACGACACCCAGCTGATCATATCCCTCACCGAAGACCCCCACACCGCCAAAGCCAACCTCCACAGAGGAATGAAGGCTGTCGCCGAATGGATGAAGGACAGCAGGCTGAAGCTAAACTCAGACAAGACGGAGGTCCTCATCCTCGGGCCCACCCCATCAGCCTGGGACGATTCCTGGTGGCCCACATCGCTAGGCACAGCCCCGGAACCCACCGACTATGCACGCAACCTGGGGGTTATCCTCGACGCCGCCCTCGCCATGACAAAGCAAGTCAACGCCGTCCCCGCGTCCTGCTTCAACACTCTCCGAATGCTCCGCAGGATCTTCAAATGGATCCCCTCTGACACGAGAAAAAACGTCACCCAGGCCCTCGTCACCAGCAGACTCGACTACGGGAACGCTCTCTACTCAGGAACAACAAGCAAGCTCCTGAGACGACTACAACGAATCCAGTACGCCTCTGCACGACTGATCCTCGGCATCCCCCGACGCAGCCACATCACACCCCACCTGAGAGGCCTGCACTGGCTCCCAGTCAACAAGAGGATCACCTTCAAACTACTCATCCGCGCACACAAAACCCTTCACAATGCCGGACCAGCATACCTCAACGACCCACTCAGCTTCTACACCCCCACCCGCGGCCTCCACTCTGCCAACCTCGCCCTCGCCTCAGTTCCTCGTATCCGGAAAACTACCGCCGGCGGAAGATCCTTCTCCTACCTCGCCACCAAGACATGGAACACTCTCCCTACCAACCTACGACGGACCCAGGACCTGCTGGCCGTCAGGAGACTCCTCAAGACCTGGCTCTTTGACCAGTAGCAGCCCCCCCCCCAGCGCCTTGAGACCCTCACGGGTATGTAGTGCGCTCGATAAATGCATTGATTGATTGATTGATATATAGATATAATTATTTTGCCCACCGATACTGTACTTAACGTGAGTAAATCGCTTGGCAAGTATATTTTCTAATTCTGTGAATACAAAATATTAATATACACACGTAGGCCCCGACCACTTGTGTGCCTGAACCCTTTTTCGGAAAGAGTAAGCGAATTTGCACATGTATGTACTGGTTCTGAGTACAAACACGTCAGTTGTTTGAATCATTTCAGAAGCAGCTGAAAGCTGTCCCCTGGTAGAGTTCTCTGGTTCCTGGTGCGATAAGCAGCAGTCACACAGCTCAATCTGTTAACTGCGCTATAGAAATGTTCTCAATCTATCAATCATTGGGGGTTTCGATCACAGTGCCTATCGACTCATACCCGCCTCGAGATGACGCTGATTGATTGTGATTCTTATAGCGCGCAGCCAGTAGCCAAGGGTTTCTTCATCTCCAGAATTGATTATGGTAATGCCCTCTACCTTGGTCTACCCAAAACCCTTACCAGCAGGCTTCAGGTCCTAATGACTGACGCTGCCCGGTTGATTTTTAGACTGCCGAGGAGGTCTAAAGCTACCCCCCTATTGCAAAGCCTGCATTGGCTTCCAATTAAAGAAAGAGTGGAATTCAAGAGCTTATGTACAGCCCATAAGGCAATTTATGGCAAGGCCCCAAGCTACATTAAAGATCGCCTGCAGCTGTATTGTCCTACGAGAACACTTCGGTCCTCAGATTCCCAGCTATTGACCTGTCCTCGTTACAGGCTAGCGACGAAGGGAGGGAGAGCCTTTTCAGTGTTAGCTCCCCAGTTATGGAACAGCCTGCCTGGGATGCTGCGCGGGGAAGGAAATCTGTTACGCTTCAGAAAGAGCCTAAAAACGCTACTGTTCAGCAGAAGTCTGGGCACAGCATAATCTAGCTTTGGTCTCTGCTTTCACCCTGCCATGTTATTGTATGTCACCATCTTTCCTAGCGCTTAGAGACCTGCAGGTGATTAGGCGCGATATAAAATTATAATAACATAACATAACATAACATAACATGCGATGAGCACTATATGTATCCTCTACAAAGCAGGCACTGGTTTCAACAACATAAATCACCTCTTTTGTTTTAGTTGTTGGAAGTTGAGGATACCCTCGTGAAAGAATATAATGAGGTCCAACATTCCAAGTATGGATTTCCTGGCAATTAGCAATCACCCGCAGTAAGCAGGCCTCGTCGTTACACCGTGCAGCATTTACTGCAGCTAAGCGACAAACTGTTGTAAGATGTGCTCTCGGGGGCCGGCTGTCACAGCTGAAAAGACCAAATGGGCATATGAGAAAAAGTGCACTCTGATTAAGTCGCGAAACTATACAAGGCAAGAAGAGGGGATGGATATATCTGAGCGCGATGACTTTTAAGAGCCCGGTCTGGCCAATCCCCAAGGCGGATTTTGCAGCCTCCCTATGAATAGAGCGCGAGACAGACAGATATCCCTCGCAGATAGCACGCGGGAGAGTCCCAGATAAAGCCCTTTGTTGAGAGCGGTGGCTCTGGGCACCTGGGAGGCTGGAGGAAGGAACACAGTAAGAACAGAGGAATCAAATGGACAGGCAGCTCCTAGGAACAGCAGCACACAGGCACACCACAGGTAGACGAAGAAACATATCGCAGCTCAAGTCCACAAAGCTTTTTTTATTGAGCACCAGTTACGTTACACAAGACGTTGGCACTTTTACTGATGTGGCCCAGATGAAGTGAATAAAACGTGTTCTGGACATGAGGTCCACGGTGTGGGTCCTCATATGTGAAGAGGGGTCGGCAGCATGGCGCTGGGCATAGGAGAGATATGGTTACAGGCTCCACCGGGATGAAGGACAGCGTTTCGGATCTGCCTGTACAAGGAACACAGGCGCGCAACACCCATTGGGCTCACGGGGCTTCCCCCCTCCCCCCCTTCCCCACCTCCTCCGTCGTGTGTGTCAGCCTGGGCGGAGACAGCTTCGCGGGCTGGGGAGCATCTAATTGCAGCCACACCCGAGTACTTAAAAGGTCTTTAAAATACCATTTACTTGTAAATGAGGCTTTTGTTGTGTGTTCACCCCTTCTTACAGCCACTCTGTCTATGGTTGGAAGAATTAGCCCCCCCCAAATATTGTTCAGCCCCCATCCCGAAATTTGGCTCAAGTTGCCTGTCTGAAGGGACATAACCCCTCCTGTAGGATTTCGAGAGGGGCTGCCAGTGGGTGCTTGTGATCAGTGCTTTAAATGGAAAAAAATGATTGCAGGTACTCACCAACATGAGCGTGGACTGGAGGTGGTGTTTGGGGCGGGGATAAGGGTGGAGAAAAGGGCAGGCCAGATTTTTTACTTTTCCAAGCTTTGTATACAAGAAATCTGTATGATTGTAAGAATGTTGAATGTGTCCATCTATGTTATTTCACTATTTTCCATTTATATAGCACTTGTATGATCATTACTGTCCAAAGTAAATCTTTTTAGCGGCCTTCGAATAACAAAAGATTGAGGAAAAATGGTATGGTTCTAAACATATGCCTTGTAGTTTGTGCCTTGATGCAGGGCCATATCTCACGAAGCGGTATGACAAGGATTTTAACTTGCGAAAAGGGTCTCTGCAACAAAATCAGTAATCGACTCAGCTATCTACATAAAAACAAATCTGAGATCCGTGTGTTGCATGCTGTGCTTTACAGCGGGCACATATGCCCTTTATGCAATTTTATGGTGATCAAACCTTTGACTAGAAAGCACAAAGATCTATGTATTAATTAAAGTGATATTGTAGCCCGGAACATGCTGGGTACACAAAGAGTTCTTTACCAGGTAATATTTAGAAATTCATCCCATTGTGACCAAACAAGTGTGCCAGAACAGAGATACTGATACAGAGAGACAGAAATGATGTTGAAAGGTACAAAATAGAAATTGAGGGGTAGATACATGGATGTGGAGAGCGAGGGAAAGAACAGGGGAGGTAGAAGAGCTGAGGTCATGTAAGGGTAGAGATGAGAGACTAAGATAGGTGAGGCAGAGAAAGAGAGGTGGACAGTAAGGCAGAAAGTGGTGAGACATGGATAAGAAGAGCGAGGTAGACAGAGAGGTTGTTATAGAAAAAAAAGATCCATAGATAACCTTATCAGGCAGGACCTTGGGAGTTGGGGCATTTGAAACTGCCCAAATTGCACAATCTTTAAAACGTCTCTGGCTGTCTTCCTGCCCTGGAAGGCTGGAGAGTGGGGAAGGTAGCCGAGTCATGGGGGGTTTGTTGCGTCACTACAACAAGGAGTCGTTCCCCTTAGTTGGAAAGCGGCAGTTGTTAAAGCGCTTTTAAAGAAACCTTCCTTGGACCCGGCGGAATTGGCCAACTATCGACCAATATCCCTTCTCCCCGGGACCAGCAAGATTGCAGAGAAACTGGTGAACAAGAAACTTTCCCAGTTTCTTGAATCTAATAACCTGTTAAAAAACTCGCAGACAGGGTTTCGCCCAGGGCAGGGCACCGACATCGCCCTCCTGGCGGCGGTGGAGGAGGCCAGAGCACTCTTAGACGAAGGGGGATCAGTGGCAGTGATCCTCCTCGACCTGAGTGCGGCCTTCGACACCGTCAACCACCACCTTCTGATCAAACGGCTCAAGAGGGTAGGAGTGGAGGGCACGGCTCTATCTTGGCTCTCCTCCTTTCTGGCCCAACGATCTTTTCAGGTTTGGGAGAACAACACCTGCTCCTCCGAAACACCCCTCCAATGTGGGGTGCCTCAGGGCTCCTCCCTGAGCCCCACATTGTTTAACATCTACATGTCCCCACTGGAGGAGGTTGTGACCCCGTTCGGAGTGAGCATCGTCAGTTATGCGGATGACACTCAACTAGTGGTCTCCCTTTCCCACCCTAGCCAACAACCTGCGGACTTATTCAACTGCTTGACGCAGATACAAGGGTGGATGAATAGCTCAGCCTTAAAACTGAATGGTTCAAAGACGGATATTCTCCTGCTGGGTCAGAAAGGACTCACCCTCCCACAGAACATCTGGCCACCCTGTCTGGGTCCCCCCCCTGACCCAAAACAGGAAGTAAAAAGCCTGGGTATATGGATCGAAACCGACCTCTCACTCACTACCCAAGCAAAAAAAGTAGCCGGTACTTGTTTCGGGCTACTGAAATCAATGAGAAAGATCCTGCACCTACTTCCCCGTACGTCGCAGAGACTTCTCATCCAAGGCCTTATACTTTCCAGGCTCGACTATAGCAACGCTATCTACCTGGGCGCCCCCGAAGCAACTCTGAATAAATTACAGAGAATCCAAAATGCGGCCGCCCGAATCCTTACTAACACCCCTGCTAGAGCCTCAGCCAAACCTGCACTGAAGCTCCTTCACTGGCTGCCAGTGAGGGAACGAGTAATATTCAAAGCTTTATGCCTGGCGCATAAACTATTGCAGAATCTAGGCCCCCCGATTCTGAGGAAATTTATAAGACCATACAAAGCCCCAAGATCTCTTCGATCGGATAAGGAGTCCTTTATCACCCTTCCTAGATTCAAGAAAGCTCGCTCGGGTGGAAGACGCTTCTCGGTCCATACCGCTCGCCTCTGGAATGCTCTCCCCCGAGACTTGAGAACAGAACCCAGCTATTTACGCTTTAGGAAACGGTTGAAAGCTCACCTGTTCCCTTAAACGCTACCTTCGTTCTTCCTGAATCTGCTGTCCTCCCCCCCCCCCCCCCCCCCCTTTTTTTCGCCCCCGGAACCACAGATGTGGGGATTTTCAGCGCTGGGATACCTCAGGGGGACTACGCGCTCTATAAACTTTTTAATAATAATTTTAATAAACTTGAATGTCCTTACTGCTGGGGATGGGATGAGAAACGCAAACATTAACCAACGTTATTAAGAACCTTATTAGATATTCAGGCATCATCCCAAACTATTACCAGTGTGTTTAGAAATGTTATTGCTGTCCTATTAAAAGCCTGTTTGAAGTAGCAGTCAGTAACACATTTTAGAATTGACATAACTCATTGAACATATTATAAATGCCCTAGTGTGCTCCGAAGGTTGGAGAAGGGTATGATTAGCTTGGTTCACTGCTCAGTTCTAGGTCATAGGTAGCAGTCAGAGTAGAGGCCTTGTGAACTGTCCCATGAAGGTGCCAAGGTTATGTTGGATGTTCTTACTAGTAATATGCTTCAGCTAGAGTGCTTGATGAGCTGCGACTGCTGCTGACATCTGCTATGACCTGCTGGTGAAGTGTTCTATTAAAGTAAATTATACTTCTGAGCTAGGACTATTGAGTACTTTTAAACTGAGTAAAAGTGACACTTTTATAGACAGTACTTAGAAAAATTGAAAGTGAAGGACTATATGAAAGCGCTCAGCCCTCCTCTACAAAAACACACAGTTTGCATCACGGAAAATTAAAGCATACCACTAGAATACACCCAGCAAGCACAGCCAGTTGGGCACAAGGCTCTTGCCCTTATCACTCTTGCTCCCTCTTTTATGGATGTGCACACACAGAATTCTCTCCTTCTCACACAACTGTTATCTCTCTACTTCTCATCCTTCATGCTGCCTTTTTCATCATCTCTATTCTCTCGAATACTCCTTCGTTCCCTTCTGTTTCTCTCACTGTAAGTTTCTCTTATCCCTGCTATACCATAATTGTACAGTCTCTCTCTTCAGCACTTTCTCTTTCTAATCTTCACTCTTCCTGTCTTTTTGTGCATCTTACTGTTTACAAAGCCCAATCCCTGTCTTATCATCCCTCCTATCCCCATTAGTCCCACAGCTCCCCCCTCTGTCTGTCTCTTCTTCCCCTTCAGCCTCTCTTCTACCCTTTTCTCTGCCCGCAGTTACATTCTCTCATCTTGTTCTCCCTCCTTGCCACCTCCTGGGATAGTCCCATGGTCTGTGGGTTCACAGTAAGAGGACAGCAGGGATTATGAATGTGCAGAGAGCCTGATGGGACAGAGATGGGGCAATGCAATGCCCCCTCCTACAAGGAGGTGAGGGTGTGAAATGGCTGCCCTCAACCTGGTATCCAGTTAAGCTCCCCCCACCCCACTCGTCTCATAAACCAGTCGGGCATAAGAGGCGGTGAGATTAAGAACACACTGCCTCATACAGTGAGGAGAGGAGATGAAAATGTCTCTACAGCTGGGCTCTGACGATCATTCTATCTCCCGTCCCCAACCTCAATTTGCACACCTTAAATATTGGCTACTACCACCAATATCTGTCAGCCCAAGTCAGCCTCATACACTAATGGGTCGGCCCAGCAGGGGCTGATGAGGAGGAAGCCAGCCCCCCACCAAGAGGTGGGGAATATACAAGATTCTGTCTGTCCCTGCTGTAGGCTTCCAGAGAGGGCGATTAGGCCTCACGGGTCCACTGACGACACCAGACAACACAGCTCAACACAATTTTTTTCAAAACTGGCACCACTGAACCAAAAAGAAAACAGCACACAGATGGGCCTCAGGCCTTGCCCGGTTTATCAATCGGACCCTGCCTATGCGTACCAGTACTCTCCTTGCCCGAGGAGAAGTTCTGGTACTGAAGGGGAGGAAATGCAAAAGGGCCAGTACTCGGTACTGGTGAGTACTGGTTCACTTAAAGCACCGTTGGTGATCCTTACATCTTTCCAGCTGTGGGGAGAAGGTCCCATCCAAATACCGACATTTTAGCCCCACCGTCTACGCCCATCACCTGGGAGTTCAAAAGGTTCTCACCCCGAGAAATTCTTGAAACCAAATGCTGCATTTTACCGTAAGAAATTGAGCTAAAACAATAGGTTTTATAGGAGATCTGAATGACCACTCATTAAATAATGCGAAAATTAATGATCTGCCAAGTAAGCCAATCCTTCTCTCGAGTATTTGGAGGGTGTTTCATGTTCAAAACAACTATAAAAATCTTGGAAATAGTTAAACTGCATTTTATAACACAATTCCCCAATGAAATTGGTTTGAAAACTAGCATTTCAAATAATCTGGCGTTGGGTCAGAGAGGTCCCTTGCATGGCTCTGGAAAATGTGCACGCCTGATCATTGTAGCAAGCTGTCGATTTTTGACCCTCACCCCCAAGGACACAAAATGATCATGTGTGTGTGTCTGTGCTGGAGGTTTTTTGTGACAGACTGAGACACAGAGAAGTTCTTTGTGGCATGAAGACACAGGTAAGCAGTGCACTCACCCTACTGAGCGTCACTACTATCAGCTCGCTGGGCTGTAGATGACTAATATTGATGGGAGTGATACCGTTTAAACCAGTAAGACAAGTCTTTGTTACATGTTTGTGTTAGGGAGAATTGCCTACTAGACTCTCACACTTTTAAAATCAGTCTCCCAGTTCCCTTCACATGGATCTTTGACCCATACATGTGAGTCATAGATGTTGTATGTGTACACCTGTCTGCATGTACAGAAGATGTATGCATGGAGTGTTTGTGACACAGCTGGCCAGAGCCACACTGGAATCAATGTTATCTTTGCCACATTCAAATGGAACCTAAGATCATGTGTTGGGGAGAGGCCAGACAACAAATAGGAATTGCAGTGCTCCTCTAGGACATTACAGGGAACCATAACTTAGCCCGCTGCAGCCCTTGTGGCACGGGGGTGGTCCCGAGCTCCACAGGGGCCTCCTTCAGCATCAGGCCTATGGATATCCGTGAAACATGAGTGCTTCTGGGGCCCCTCACCATATTAAGCAGAGGGGCCAAATCATTTTGTGTTCTCCCACCACCAGGGATCCTTTGTAGTAGGTCAGACTTTTGGGTGTGGAGGACAGAAAACAGAAGCCCCCCTGAAGCGTATAGAGTTTCCCCAGCACTTTTCTGGCCCATTGTTCGCTGGAAGGGCTACCTCTCACAGATTAACAGGTAATTACCTGGGACTCCTTCACTTTCTTTTGTACCCTTGTTATGAGTCTCTCCTGACTAAAGACTCTCAGCTCCACCCCATCATCCTTCTAGCATCATTTAACAAAGACCGGTGCTGGATGACTCTTAGAGAAATAAGCGAAAAGGCAAATTTGCCTAGAGCAAAACTGAGAGCTGACTCTTGAAATACACAACTACTGTAGTATAAAGCTGTGGCAGAAATGTCCATCCAGTCTGCCTAGATTTCTTTACCAGGAGTCTGAGGTCTCCACACCAGTGGTGTCTGAGAAACCCTCTGTGCTGCAGGGTTGGGGTTTTGTACGGCCAACTCTCCTTGCCAGGTTTAGAACCGGGAATCTGGAAACTCTGACAAAGACTCAGCTGTCTAGAACACAGCTTCGAGGATGAGAGCTGGCTGACTGCGCAGGTGGGCAATGGACGAGGAAGATGCTGTTCAGGAGAGGGGCCATGAAGGTGCTGAGGCCGGACAACCCAGGAATCCCTTGCCGTACCCATGATGGACATGCACAGCGCTACGAGGGTGGCGCCTAAGGATCATGTAGTGACCATGCAGCAGGAGTGAGATTGCACACCTCAAGTGGACAGAGGATACTAAGGAACTCGTTTCTAGTTGAGTTTTATTGCCAGATTAAGCATTAAAAAGCCTCATGGTGCTAAGAGACCAGTCCGCGGTCTCCACAAAAGAGAAAACAAGAGTGCCAGAGGAGAACCACATTGACTAGAGGCTTGCACTAAGATGTAATGTACTCACTGTTGGAACCAGAAGTCGGCACCTCGTTTGGATGATTGGTTTTGTCTGGGACGGCAGAAGACCCCCCATGCATGATTCAACAAGTTGTGAATTACTCGACTCCACCGCAGCCTCCATGACTGTGCTGGTGCTGCCTCCACTTACCTGAGACACCGTGCCGTAGTCGCTGCAGTCGTAGAGCTGCACTTCCCAGTCTGTGAAGGAAGGTGCTGCCTGCCTGTGCAACAGATGGGACACCACAAAGCAACTGTGCAAAGCTGCCCCATTTGGCATCTGAAAATAACCTTTAAATACCAATCATCAAAAAAATCTCACTGTGGTGACCGTACCTTCAGCTGGCTGACTGCTAAATTATGGAATGATCTACCTCGTCTCCCGAAAGCTATTGACCACCATCTTGCTTTAGGATGCAGCTCAAAACCTCTCATTTTGCCTAAACCCATTTATAGCTCTTGTTGGTCTGTTTAACCTGGCCCTAGCCATTGGACACACTTCTGGGTATACATTAGTGATTTACAAACTTTACAACTAAAATAACATAACATCCTCACTGGTTATCGGATATGGCTACTGCGTGCAAATCTTATGTGAGGGGCAGATATCAAATACCAGAATTGGCAACTTCAGGGGAAGTTTCACTAAGTCTGGAACGGCCACCATATGCCAGGATTGGCCAGTAGATGCAAGCAGTGGGTAGAACAGTCCAGGCAGGGGCAGCATATGACAGTGGTGCCCACCATATGCAGGAAAGACCTGTATATACAAAGATGTCCATTTTTTACAGGAAATGCCGGGCCGCCTATCCCTAATTCGGAAAGGGGTGGGGGAGGATTCCTACCTTCAAGGCATCCAATGCTTTTCTCAGCTAACTACAAGGTAAGAACAGAACAGCTCATCTTCTGTGCCTATATAATCCTTCACTCCTTGTATTTTGAGGCAGGAATTAAGAGAACATTGTTATCACAGGTGATGGGATTAAGAGGCGGAGTTTGATTTCCCGGGATGCAAACAGAAGCACCTTGGGAGGCGGATACAGGATGCCGCCAGCTAATGTAAGATCAAGCGGCTTTTGAACGCTAACTCCTTCCGCGCCCCATCAGCCGGTACCAATTGAATCACCCTTCAAAGACGCGCACCGCCAGGGTCACATTGCTCATTTGTAAGCCCCGCCCTGCAGCCACTTGACGGGGCTGACCCCGCTCGGACGCAGGCATCAAGCGGCCCTCTCTCCCCCATTTCTTCAGTTTCAGAGACATGCTCCGCGCGCGCCCTCGGGAGGGCCCCTTTAATTCTTCCCTTAATGCATCTCCATGCCTGGAAACGGCGCTAGAAGCAGGGACTATTGATCTCTTCTCGTCCGCCTCTTGTAATGTTTACCCAGGTGTCAATCAGGAGAGGAATTGGCCCTCCTAATTTCTTCTCTGGCTCCCCGGGGACCCGGCGCGCGCGGCAGTGCGCGGACACCGAGATGGAATCAAGGTTACTAATAATCCTACTGCACACACAGACACCAAGTGCACATATATTAAAGTCGGCTATTGATTTATATTTTTTTGACGACACCTATTTTTTTTTATAACCTCCCATCCTTTGATTTTTGCTTGGTAAAGAAATATACAGCAGTCTTTTTTTCTTGAATTTTTTTTGTTGCTTTAGAATTTCGATTCCAATAATCTTCATTTGTTAAATTATAACAGGAGGATCAAGTAGTAAATATTTAAGTCCCGGTGCCATTAGTCGGGCATTCGTGAGGAGTTTGTCGGATTTCACCAGGAATATCTATACACACACAAAAACAAACGCACATACACTTTCTCCCACTCCCAGTTTCGGCAATCTTCAAAAATGTTGGATATTTTCCAAAATATTGTGCTTTCTCTAACTTAGTACCCTACCCCTACCAATCCGTATTCCTTCCACTTTTCACTGCCCTTTAGCCCATCTCATGCGCCCTGCTTGTGTACAATGTCTATTAACATTTTATGACAGCGTTATTGTTGGACAATATAACCCCCCCCCCCCCCCCCCCCCCAATTTTAGTGGCCAAGCTACGCCCCTGAGAGTAACCAGTCACGTTCAAAAACAGAAATGGTGCCCCTGGAGATGTGTCCAGACGTGAGGGATGGCTGAAGAGCTGCTCCTGCCTCCTCGCAGAATGTGGACAGGAGTCCATGCCTGCAACAGAAACAAAGTTGCAGCAGAGATCCTTGGAAGGTTTGAAGCAGAAATCGAAGACAGCTGTGGCAACAGCAGTGCTTAAATTGAGCCGGTGGTGGCAGGTGGGGCCCACCAGCACTCATTTTTATGGGCCAGAACTTATTTTTCATCAACAACCTTTGATCCAGAGCAAGACAGAGAAAAAGATAAACAGAGGAAAGAATGAGAAGAGAAAGATGTGAAAACTGTGAGAAATAGAGAAATCAGGGATGAAAAGCCGCAAGAGTGAGATAAAAGGGCAGGGAATGTCTGGTGGTGGATGAATGTGGCATAAGGTGGAATCAAGCAGTATTAGGCACCCCGATATTCATAGCGTCAGCAGCAACCTTCTGAGCAAAACTTTGGGCACTGGCACTTAATATTTTACAAATTAATCACTGGGCAGCGTTATTGCAAGAAGGGCATCCTAGTACCATACCTTCTCTTGAAAGCAGTACAGAAATCCTGGCATTTAACTTAAGTCTAACTGTGAATTTAGGTTGGACTGAGGCTGTCACTGCCTCTGCTCCTCTCTCCCTTCAGCTCGGTCTCTCGCTCCACCAGGAGCAATTCTGTCTGTGGTCGGTGAGGCAATGAAATCCAAAAGAAATTATCACTCCTAAGAAGCTGGAGATTTCAGAGCAGCTCGTCCAGAACAATGTCCATGTGCAAATACATTCTGGGAAATAAAGTCCTAAAAACTGCCAGCAGAGAGAAAAAAGTGAAGGTTTTTTTTCTTCTAGATTTTATTGGCATTTCATCAAGGGTACAAACAATCCTGCAGTTATTCAGCAAAGAAAAAAGTATTGATTCATAACAGTGTAAGATTGCTTCAAGAAGGTATACTTCCATATACACACTTAGTATTATACCTCGAAACAACTCGTGAAGATTTTGATAAATTAAAATGAGTGACTGAATTATGGGTAAAGGAATTAGAAAATGGAACTAAAATAGGTACTTCTATTTTAATGGCAAAGGAGATAAAAATAGGTTAAAAGTACTCCCACTCTCAAACTCATATACAAATATTACTCATGATCAACCCCTACAATTGTTTATGGAGGAATCTTCTGAAGTCATAGTAAAAAGTGACAAGAGCCCCTCTACCCTTAACTAGGGTGGAATCAGCTGCAGTAAACAACTATTAAAGAACCCGATGCTCATGACAATGTTTTTCTCTCTCGTATCTTTCAATTGATCTCTCAAAAATAGAAGATAGCTCAGAATCGGAAGACTCAGATCTAGACTTTGCATCTTTTTTTTCCCGGATTAAGTTAAAGACTATGAATGGATAGTGAAAAAACGGGATAGGGTACTGGCAAAACAGAGTGAAGCTATGGATTCAGCGTCACTGAAATAAGACTTTTCAGCATTTCATTTGACACCTGTGAGCAAGCAAAAGGTGACTCACTTTGATTTTTTCAATCCTCTCAATCTATCATGTTGGCGGAATCATTTCTCAGCACGATTTATCATTTAATGATGGCACACAGTGATGAGACGCAGAGAGACATCCAGGTCCATGCATGGGGTAGTCCATAAGTTACCCAATTCCTGTGCAGACATTCCAAACAGAATGAAGGAGGTAGAAGAGCTTATCTTCGGAAAGGATTCTATCATTGTTCAAACAGAAAAACAGATTGAGTGCTCTGAAAACCAATGGTCTGATATACAATGGAAACTTGAGGTTTTCAAAATTCGGCAATGCTGAAACAATTTGAGAGTGTTGGACTCACCAAAGGTGTAGAGAAGACACCGATATGGGCGTTTTTGTAGTAGATTCATATAAAAACATCTTCTCAGATGTAAAATACTGGAGGTGGGATACACAGATCCAGAGAGCATGTCCTTTTCCTTTAACCCTGAGACAATCCACATCTGCTACACAACAAAACTCGAGAGCAATATTGGATTTCTTTGGGAACTTTTTGGTCAGACAGAAGATAGTTGAAAGAGTCAGGCCTGAAGCTGAAATTAACTTTAATGTAACCCTTGGCGTAGTGGAGCCACGCGCAGGGCCAAGGATTTGCGAACAAACTACGTGAGCCCACTATGCTACTGGCCTCCACCCCCCATTATTAACAAGTAATGATACTACTTTAAAACAAGTACATTAAAACCACTTACCTGTCCTGCAGCGTCCCCGGACGGCCCTCACCCTCTTCCTCACTGTCTCTGCAAATCCTTGGGAAAACTGCGCATGCGCACGTGCGCATTTCTCACACAAAAGTTTTCCCAAAGATTTGCAGAGATGGAGAGGAAGAGGAGGAGGGCAGCCCGGGGATGCCGTAGAACAGGTAAGTGGTTTTAATTTACTTGTTTTAAAGTAGTATAATTACTTGTTTAATAGGGGGTGGAGGCGGGGGCTGGCCAACACTGCTCCGCTGCCGAGTGTGCAAAGATTTGCCTACTCGGCGTTCTCCGCGGAACGTGGAGTAGGCAAATCTCTGCACAATCCATGGGCAGGGCGGAGGTCTCCGCCCTGGGTTACTTTAATGGTCATCTTTTTTTGTTAGGCCAGACTTTGTCAAACTAGAGGCAAGATGACTTTTACAATAATTGATTCAGCCTTTTCAAGAGCTGCAGATGCAGGCATTCATCTTGGCTTGGCTAGGCTAAAAAGTATAAAGGATACTTAAACATATGTTTTCACTTCAGAGGTGAAAGCGCAACAATTTTTTAATTCTGTAAAGTGAACTAAAGGATGTAGCATTAAGGCTTTTTTCAGGATCGCCTTTATTTTTTTTCTTGGCGTCGGAAAACTTCTAGAAGGCCAGACCAATTGGTAGGCTGAAAACCATCTAGGAATTTATGTGGCTGTATGATGACAGCTTTACTCTTCCTCTTTAGGGGGTATTGCTCCAAGCTGAGAAGTATGGGTACCCGGGGCTGATTGTTTGGGGTGAGGTGTGGGAGCAGGGGGTGGGATCAAAGGAAGCTGGGTATGGCAGGAGAAAAAGTCCAAAAAATGTAAAAGTGAGAAATATCTTTGAACTGAACTTACTTACCTTGAACATCTGAAAGCTTTGAAAAGCAACCTTGATGATTATGGCTAGTTAGTGCAAATTGTCATAGAATGTGAGCGGTCTGAACCAGAGACTTAAAAGGGAGATTTTAATAGTAGAGCTTAGAGTTTTTAAGACTGACTTAATATTCTTTAAATAAAATTGCATATCACATAAAGATCGCAAAATGTTGTGCTGGTTTGGTTATCAGGTTTTGGGAAGCTTCACTCAACAAGACTTTATTAGAGGCATAGTAATTTTAGGTTGCCCTAATTTATTTAAGCTTGTGAACAAATTGAAAGACTCAAGGAGCATGTGGGCTTAAACAACTCTACAACCTGACAAAATACATTCATCCTCTGTGTAATGTATGGTCAAACATAGACTATGAAGCAGTGTTTGACTATCTAGCGACAGTAATTATATTAAGAATAATAATATAGAGTAATAATATGATGTGAATGATGGGGCAGTCAATAGCCTTAAATACTTCCTGCTAGACTTCATCCTAATCCAAATCTGTGACATCCTCACGCATATTAAAGGAGCTACCTTAGATCTTGTCATTGGTAAGCTCAATACCATTCTAATGGAGTTGATCGTGATTAGACAGACCACCATTGCATTACCTTCCTCATCCTGGATTCTATAAGAGCTAGTAGAGTCCAGCCTAAAAATCCCAGACACTAGAAAAGATGTCTACAAAACATCAACTCGCTCAATTTGACTGCTCTCTGCGATAACATCCTGCCAATGGATGGACGTATGCCTAAGGGTGGGCGTAGTTGGCGGAGTACTACTACGCAGAACGAAGTTGAACATTAACTCCGTGCAAATTCCCTCTGCCAGAAAAAAACATATATTTTCGGTAAAATAACAAGTATCTTTGTCTTTAAATGCTACAAACCATATAGTCATTACACAAAACTGAAAGTGATAATTTAGCAAGCAGTGAGAGAGGTGATGAATTTGGGATCCTCCCTAACCTAGGGAGAGAACCGAGCAGATGCCTTGAAAACAAAGAGCACATCTTGCTGAATGATTCAGTGATGGTCTTTGTTAGACCTGTCAGCCTTTTGGGTGGTCCCTCCTAATTGTTTCCCCTTTTTGGCTTATATATATATTTTTTGTTATATGTCCACTACATTTTTGGTGTTGACCCTAGGTCTCTGGACGCCCATGGTTACTCATTAACCATGTGGCGTAAGGGCTTCACTAACATGGAGGGAGGGTAGGGGAAACACAAAATGGTGGCCTGTCCAAATCACCCCGTGACCCAGGGCCATAGCGAAGCATTGAGGGGTTCCAGAACCTTCTGGTCCACTCTGGAGTCACTTGGCCCAGGCTATAAAAGGTGGAATGTTGGGCGGCCATTTTGCGTTGTTGACCATGTCATTGTGAAGGAGTGAGATCGGTCAGGAGTTAAGGCTGCCTGAGGGGAGGACGGTGCACTGAGGAGGGGGGTTTGTCTGTTTCTGGACTCTCTAGCCGTCTTTATTGACGTTACCCCCTGCTGGTCGACCAAGCCCTGATCCTTTCAGTCTCCTTGGGGCCACCTTTCCCCTCAAACTCTTGCTAGAAACCCTGGTTTCATTTTGGCGAGCGAAGGACATCTGACCCGGGAGTTGAGGAAGGGGGGGCCGAGTTGTTGTGGGATAAGGGCTCCTAACCTCCGCCCATGCTCATCTTAATTTTGCTGCCGCCTGGAGTTGGAGTGCACAGAGACTTACAGGCTACCCCCCCCCCACAACCCTAATTGAACCGCTTCCACGGAGCGTGAGCAGAGTAAATAACCGCCACTGCCCCAGGTTTATCGGCCATCTGTTCGTAAACCTCACCTTAGTGCGGCTGGCCCGCTGAAGTGCCTGCCGCTGGACTGTTGCCTCTTGTCCGGGCTGATGGTGTCCGCAGGCCCCCGCTGAGGAGATCCAGGGATGAGGGGGGCCCGGTTTTAGTCAGCGGAGCGTCGTTGCTCCAGGGAGGCGGCATAGCGGAAAGTCAGCTAGAGCGCTGACAAGTGAGCGCCCGGAAGAAGGGGGCGGGAATCGAAGGAGACCGGGCCCGTGTTCAGTTCCCTCCCTCTCTGACGAGTGAGATAGGGCAGGACACAGAGCCGACTGGAACGTCGAGAGAGACGCTGCGAAGCTGCTGGGAGCCTGCCGCGTTAGGGCAGATACTGACATCAGGGCGGCTGGAAAACGATTTGGACAGGAAGCGGCTGAGTAATCTGACTGGGACAGAACTGGCAGAAACCCGGTAAGATCGTTGAGGTGTTGTGTGGGGCCTCAGGTAATGAGAGGGCCTCATGACTGCCTCCAAAGCTTAAGTAGGGACTGCTGGAAGTAAAGGAAAGGTGGGGACGGGGAGCACTCGAGACGGCAGTACTTCCCCACACAGTTCCACAGGAGAGGGATTTAACAGAAGAGGGAAGTTAAACGGCAGGAAGTGCAAGTTGACTGAAATTTGCCGAATCAACAAGGGCACTGCCGATTAATAGAAGATAACTGTCTGCTTGAACTGGATGTATGACGTTACAACGCATACTTTTACCACACATGCCTTTACAACGCGGTATTTACAACAAATACCTTTACAACGCATAGTGCTTTGGGACGCTGGATAGTGAATAGTTTAATTTACTATTCCAACTCCAGTCCCCGTGGACACTAGGGAAGGTGTTGGATAGTAAATTAAATCTATTCCCTATCCTAGAGTGCCCCCCAGCGCAATGCGTTGTAATGGTTTGCATTTTAAAAGTTGCGTCGTAAAGGCACTGCGTGGTAAAAGTTGCGTTGTAAAGGATGTTTCCCGCTTGAACTTACTGCTCCTGGATGTGCCCCTTCTGGAACAATTAATTGCATATTTGCCTGGTGACTCGACTTGATCCATAACTGTGCGTAGATTAATGGATTCTAATGTTGGAGGCCTAGTTGTGGTGACAGAATACAACAGAACGGCCTAGAGCCTATCTCTTTTACTGATATATAGAAGGGAGATGTTAATTGAGTTAAACTTTCACCACTAACCTGCTTTAAAATGCTTTGACTAAGTAAGATTCACCAGGGAAACGAAATATTATGTCACAGTGTATGTTTACAAGTGCAGGTATCTCAAATGTAATGACAGAAATGTAAATTTGGAAATGGTTTTGCAACTGAGAGAAATACAAGAAACTAGCTAAAAGAAGATATAAAGATTTTCTACTTTTCTAAAGAAGGTGTGGTGTCATTTTTGGGTGGTAGTACACTGGGCTACTGAGTTGAGTGTGACGCAAGTGCAAACATTCGCCTTAGAGATAGGCCTTACCACTTGAGCCAGGCTACCCCAGGTGGACCGGTATCCCCGGGTCCAACATATTGGTGTTCAGCGGTGGGATGAGAGCTTGTGCTTGCGTCCACTTGACAGTGGCTTAGTGTGCACCACGTACCTCCACCTGGAGTTTTCTCCTAGTGATCTCCCTAATTGGACGTTTTGTTTTTTCCAAATTCCTTTCTGGTGGTGGGTTGAGGTAGCCCTTATTTAACGCCTCTTTTTTGAATACTCCAAAGTAACTGTCTGAGGCCCCGCTTGGTAAAATGGAGTTTGAATTGGATGAGCTGGAGACCTACACAGTGGCCCAACTTAGGGAATTTTGCCAGGAAAAGGGGGTGTTCTTCAAGCGTGGTGCGAAGAAGGTGGAACTCCAAACCAGCTTGAGAGCATGGGTGGCAGCTCACCCAGATGGGAAAAAGGAGGAGAAAGAGGAGGATCGTGACACTGTCATTGAAGCAGAGATGTTGTACCAAACCGAAGGGGGGAATCTGTTACCCGGTCCTAGGACACCTTCGAGGGCAGGCAGTAGTGTATCTGGAAAGAGCCTGACTGCAGCGGAGTTAGCTGACAGAAGGGAGGAAAGACAATTAAAATGGGAATTAGCTAGGTTGGAAAAGGAGAGGGAGGAGACGAGGCTCGCTCATGAGCTTAGCTTAAAGGAGTTAGACCTCAAAGCCCTACAAGTAGGGACCTCCAGTACTCCTATTGGTGACAGCGTACCTAAAGAAACAACCAGGGAACCCAGACCCTATTTTCCCAAAGACATAGTCGCCAGTTTTAGTGTGGGAGACGACATTGCCATATGGTTGGCTGCCTATGAGGTCTCCTTAAGAGCCCATGGGATCTGAGAGAGTCATTGGGGGGGTGGTCTGTACAGGTATATGCCTCCGGGAGGGAGGGATGCGCTTCTAGCCTTAGAACAGGAGGAACAGACCAATTACCCCACCATGAAAGTAGCATTGATCAGGAAGTTTGGGCTGACCCCTGAAAAATACAGGCAGAAATTCTGGAACAGCCACAAACTGGTTACGTAAAACTGGGTAGATTTTTTGGACTACGCAAGGAAGGCCCTAGAGGGTTGGGTGCAAGGCAGTGAGGTGACTGACTACGAGGGGTTGTACGATTTGTTTTTAAAGGAGCACCTCCTCGAGAAATGTTTTCCGGAGCTGCGTCAACACCTGGTGAACAGCAAGCTGACTAGCCCTAGAAAGCTTGCAGAGGAGGCAGACATCTGGGCAAGTACCCGGGTGTCCTCCAAAGGGGCTGGAGGGGATTCCCAAAGGACTGGTCAGGGCGCTCCCCAGAAGAAAGAGGGGGGAGACAAAAAGAGGGAGTTCTCGAAAGGCCCCCAAAACAGTTTCCAAGGAAAGGGATCAGGTTTCACTCCTAAGGTTAACCCACAAAAGACCCCCTATCCTGACCATAGTCCACAGCCAAGGGTTGTCCGCTGTTATGAATGTGGTGGGGTTGGGCACTATAAAGGTGACCCCAAGTGCCCAAAGAGACCACCCCCTCCCATTGGAGGGAAAACACCGGGGAGTGGCTAGTGTAGTGCTCGGGGAGGAATTGCCCTTAGATAAGGGAGGGGAGTGGGTGGGAATAACCTTAGTGTCCCTGGGACACAGTGAGATAGTTCCTAAGATCCAGGTGCCCTCAAATACCGCCAAGTATGGGCAGTGGGTCACCATCAACGGCCAGAGAGGGGAGGCTCTGAGGGACACAGGTGCCAGTATGACTATGGTAAGGAGTCAGCTGGTGTCCCCAGATCAGGTGATCCCAAACGTACTCCACCCTGCCGCGATGGCTGACGGCAGACTAGGTCACTACCCTGTGGCTGAAGTTCCCTTTGAGTGGGGAGGGGTCGCAGGTCTCCTTCGAGTTGCAGTGAGCCCTGCCGTGCCAGTCGATTGTCTGTTGGGGAATGACTTGGAGCACAATGCTTGGAGGGAGGTGGAATTCTGGACTCATTCGGAGATGCTGGGTACACCTGATTGGACCTGTACAAGCACACGGTCCGCCACTGCCCGGAGGGGGAGTTCGCAAGGGCTGGAGCCTGATACAAAGGCACAGCCGGCTGCCAAAAAGGGAAAAATTCAGGGACAGGAGAAACCTGCCACGACATCCACACCCTGTGAGATGGATGGGACACCTGAGGTGGTGAGCCCGGAGTCCACGGAGGGGGATGTTATCTCCCTGGAGGACCTACCTATCCCTGCGGAATGGCATGTGGAGGGAGGACCTACCAGAGAAGAGTTTTGTCATGGGCGTAAGGAGTGCCCTACCCTTGAGGGTCTGAGGCGACAGGCCGAAGCCCAGGCAGCAGGTAACATTGCAGGGAACTTCCACATTTACTGGGAGGATGGTCTTCTCTACAGTGAACCCAAGGCTCCGGTGCACGGTTCGTCACGGGCCTTGGTAGTACCCCAATGTTATCGAGCCTTTCTCTTAGAGTTGACTCATGTGATTCCCTTGGCAGGACACTTGGGTCAGGACAAGTCCTTTGCCCGGCTTGTCCCCCATTTCTATTGGACTCAGATGAGGATTGCGTCTGACACTTTCTGTAGGACGTGTGTGTCTTGTCAAGCTAGTGGGAAAACAGGGGTTAAGCTGAAAGCTACCCTGGAACCACTACCTGTCGTTAGCACCCCCTTTGAAAGGGTGGGCATCGACATTGTGGGGCCATTGGATCCACCCACTTCAGCCGGCCACAGGTTTATCCTGGTTCTGGTGGATCACGCCACCCGATACCCAGAGGCAATTCCTTTGAGGACCGTTACTGCACCTGCAGTGGCTCGGGCCCTGATGGGGATTTTTACCCGAGTGGGTTTCCCCAAGGAAGTTGTGTCCGACAGGGGGGCAACTTTATGTCAGCCTACATGCGGGCTATGTGGAAGAAATGTGGAGTTACTTACCGGTTCTCTACCCCTTACCACCCCCAGACTAATGGTCTGGTGGAGAGGTTCAATAAAACCTTGAAGGGCATGATCAGAAGTCTGCCTGAGAGCCTGCGGAGGAAATGGGACGTCCTCCTACCCTGTCTGTTGTTCTCATACAGGGAAGTGCCACAGAAAGGAGTGGGCTTCAGCCCCTTCGAACTTCTGTATGGGTACCCTGTCAGAGGACCTCTCAGTCTGGTGAAAGATGGATGGGAAAAGTCTCCCAGGAAGCTTCCCCAGGATGTGGTGAGCTACATGCTGGCCTTCCGTAGCCAAATGGCTAAGTTCTGGAAGCATGCTTCTGACAACCTGGAAGCCAGCCAGGTAGTTATGAAAGAGTGGTATGACCACAATGCTCACCCTGTGGAGTTGGAGTCTGGCCAGAAAGTGTGGGTCATGGAGCCTGGAGAGCTTAGTGCCCTCCAGGATCGCTGGACAGGTCCCTTTGAGGTGGTTGAGAAAAAGGGCAAGGTCACTTACTTAGTGGATCTTAAGACCCCCAGGCAGCCCCATCGGGTGCTCCATGTCAACCGCCTCAAACCCCACCATGAGAGGCCCGAGGTCATCTTGATGATGGTGACTGATGGAGCAGAAGAAGAGGAAAGTGAGCCTCTCCCTGATCTATTTTCGTCCCAAGAGAAGGATGGGTCGGTAGAAGGGGTGATCCTCTCACCATCCCTGACTCCTGAACAGCGGAGGGACTGCCGTCAAGTCCTGGAGCAGATTTCCTCGCTGTTCTCTCTTATCCCGGGAAGGACCCACCTGTGTACCCATGATGTGGACACAGGGGACAGCCCACCTGTGAAGTCCAAGACCTACCGGCTGTCAGATAAGGTGAAGGCCAGCACTCACAGTGAAGTCACTAAGATGCTGGAGCTAGGAGTGATTGAACCTTCAAGCAGCCCCTGGTCCAGTCCGGTGGTTCTGGTACCAAAAGCTGCCCCACCGGGCACTGCTCCAGAACTCAGGTTCTGTGTGGATTACAGGGGACTGAATTCGGTAACAAAGACTGATGCTCATTCAATCCCTAGGGCGGATGAGCTCATTGACCGGCTGGGAGCTGCCCAATATCTGAGTACCTTTGACCTCACCTCAGGGTACTGGCAGATCTCCCTCATAGATGGAGCAAGGCAAAGGTCAGCCTTCTCCACACCTGAGGGCCACTACCAGTTCTGTGTGATGCCCTTTGGGCTCAAGAACACCCCTGCCACGTTTCAGCAGCTGGTGAACCAGGTCCTCTCCGTAATGGAGGCCTTCTCTGCTGCTTATCTAGACAACATCGCTGTCTTCAGCAGCAGATGGGAGGACCACTTGTGTCACTTACAGGCTGTTCTCCAAGCCCTGAAACAGGCTGGTTTGAAAATCAGGGCCAGCAAATTCCAGATTGGGCAGGGGTCGGTAGTGTACCTAGGCCACTTGGTGGGCAGGGGGAAGGTGCAGCCCCTCCAGGCTAAGATTGAGACGATCATGGCCTGGGAACCCCCCAAGACTCAGACGGAGGTCCGAGCTTTCCTGGGCCTCACAGGATACTACCGTCGCTTTGTTAAGGGGTATGGCACAATTGTGGCACCCCTTACGGAGCTCACATCTAAGAAGCAACCTCGACAGGTAGTCTGGACTGAGGCGTGTCAACAAGCTTTTGACACCCTAAAACAAACAATGTGTGCAGCTCCTGTTTTAAAGGCCCCTGATTTTTCCAAGGAGTTTATTGTCCAAACGGATGCATCAGAGCATGGCATTGGGGCAGTGTTATCGCAACTCAATGAAGAGGGTGCGGACCAACCTGTGGTTTTCCTATCAAGGAGACTGCTCCCCCGGGAAGAGAGGTGGAGTGCAATTGAGCGGGAAGCCTTTGCGGTGGTATGGGCTCTAAAGAAGCTGCGGCCATACCTGTTTGGCTCGCACTTCCTTGTACAGACCGACCACCGGCCCCTTCGTTGGCTGATGCAAATGAAGGGAGAGAATCCCAAGTTGTTAAGGTGGTCCATCTCCCTACAGGGAATGGACTTTAGGGTGGAACATCGGCCTGGAGTGGACCACGCCAACGCAGACGGTCTCTCAAGGTACTTCCGCCTTAGTGATGTGAACTCCCAAGGGGTTGGGTAGCTCTCCCCACTTTCAGCTGGGGGGGACGCGTGTTAGACCTGTCAGCCTTTTGGGTGGTCCCTCCTAATTTTTCTCCCCTTTTTGCCTTATATATATATATTTTTTGTTATATGTCCACTAAATTTTTGGTGTTGACCCTAGGTCTCTGGACGCCCATGGTTACTCATTAACCATGTGGCGTAAGGGCTCCACTAACATGGAGGGAGGGTACGGGAAACACAAAATGGTGGCCTGTCCAAATCACCCCATGACCCAGGGCCATGGGGAAGCATTGAGGGGTTCCAGAACCTTCTGGTCCACTCTGGAGTCACTGGCCCCAGGCTATAAAAGGTGGAATGTTGGGCGGCCATTTTGTGTTGTTGACCTTGTCGTTGTGAAGGAGTGAGATCGGTCAGGAGTTAAGGCTGCCTGAGGGGAGGACGGTGCACTGAGGAGGGGGGTTTGTCTGTTTCTGGACTCTCTAGCCCTCTTTATTGACGCTACCCCCTGCTGGTCGACCAAGCCCTGATCCTTTCAGTTTCCTTGGGGCCACCCTTCCCCTCGAACTCTTGCTAGAAACCCTGGTTTCATTTTGGCGAGCAAAGGATATCTGACCCGGGAGTTGAGGAAGGGGGGGGCCGAGTTGTTGTGGGATAAGGGCTCCTAACCTCCGCCGAGGCTCGTCTTAATTATGCTGCCGCCTGGAGTTGGAGTGCACAGAGACTTACAGGCTATCCCCCCCACAACCCTAATTGAACCGCTTCCACGGAGCGTGAGCAGAGTAAATAACCGCCACGGCCCTAGGTTTATTGGCCATCTGTTCGTAAACCTCACCTTAGTGCGGATGGCCCGCTGAAGTTCCTGCCGCTGGACTGTTGTCTCTTGTCCGGGTTGATGGTGTCCGCAGGCCCCCGCTGAGGAGATCCAGGGATGAGGGGGGCCCGGTTTTAGTCAGCGGAGCATCGGTGCTCCAGGGAGGCGGCATAGCGGAAAGTCAGCTAGAGCGCTGACAAGTGAGCGCCCGGAAGAAGGGGGCGGGAATTGAAGGAGGCCGGGCCCATGTTCAGTTCCCTCCCTCTCTGACGAGTGAGATAGGGCCGGACACAGAGCCGACTGGAACATCGAGAGAGACGCTGCAAAGTCCCGGCACAGGTCAGCTGCTGGGAGCCTGCCGTGTTAGGGCAGATACTGACATCAGGGCGGCTAGAACACGATTTGGACAGGAAGCGGCTGAATAATCTGACTGGGACAGAACTGGCAGAAACCCGTTGAGGTGTTGTGTGGGGCCTCAGGTGATGAGAGGGCCTCACGACTGCCTCCAAAGCTAAAGTAGGGACTGCTGGAAGTAACAGAAAGGTGGGGAGGGGGAGGACTTGAGACGGCAGTACTTCCCCACACAGTTCCACAGGAGAGGGATTTAACAGAAGAGGGAAGTTAAACGGCAGGAAGTGCAAGTTGACTGAAATTTGCCGAATCAACAGGGCACTGCTGATTAATAGAAGATAACTGTCTGCTTGAACTTACTGCTCCTGGATGTGCCCCTTCTAGAACAATTAATTGCTTATTTGCCTGGTGACTCGACTTGATCCATAACTGTGTGTAGATTAATGGATTCTAATGTTGGAGGCCTAGTTGTGGTGACAGAATACAACAGAACTGCCTAGAGCCTATCTCTTTTACTGATATATAGAAGGGAGATATTAATTGAGTTAAACTTTCACCGCTAACCTGCTTTAAAATGCTTTGACTAAGTAAGATTTGCCAGGGAAACAAAATATTATGTCACAGTGTATGTTTACAAGTGCAGGTCTCTCAAATGTAATGACAGAAATGTAAATTTGGAAATGGTTTTGCAACTGAGAGAAATACAAGAAACTAGCTAAAAGAAGATATAAAGATTTTCTACTTTTCTAAAGAAGGTGTGGTGTCATTTTTGGGTGGAAGTACACTGGGCTACTGAGTTGAGTGTGACGCAAGTGCAAACATTCGCCTTAGAGATAGGCCTTACGACTTGAGCCAGGCTACCCCAGGTGGACCGGTATGAAGAGCACATCTTGCTGAATGATTCAGTGATGGTCTTCTTAGGACCACCCCAAGCACAGTTATTATGGGCAAAAATACAATCCCAGCCAAAGGCCCTGCAAAGCATTATGGGACAAGATTAGCAGTGGGCAGTGAATATTATAATATCCAATATCAAAATAATTCTACAAAGAGCTGCAGTTCAACTTGTCGTTACTAGGTGTCCCTCAAGAGTCAAATGTAAAAGCATTGAATCAAGCTGCGGTTCCACTAGTCGTTACTAGATGTCCCTCATGAGTAACATGCAAAAGCATTGAAATTACCACATCAAGCTGCAGTTTCACTAGTTGTTACTAGATGTCCCTCATTTCAAATGCAAAAGCATTGAAACCCTGAGCTGAGAGCTAATACTATAAATTCTACAAAGAGCTGAACTGCAGCTTCATGAAAGGGTTCCAATACTTTTGTATTTGACTAGTGAGGGACATCTAGTAACGACGAGTGGAACTGCAGCTTGATTCAATGCTCGTAGGCAGGTCACTCCCCACGCTGCTGCATTGTTTTTTGCCAGACTTTGCTTGCTTGCCTAATTTTTCTTTTCCTTCTGCATTTCTTGTGCCCAGTTTTCCCTTAGCTCCTCCGGCTGTCCCTCACCCGTTTCTTTCCCGCCGCTGCATTCCTGCAGCCCGCCCCCTGCTCTCCCAAACACAACCTCTCCGCATTAGGTTGAGGGCCACAGCCGAATTGTGCGGCTTTCTTCATGGATAAGACTACTAAGATCGAAGCTGAACTATGGTCAGTTCTTGAGCACTTGTCGATCAGTCCGCCTAACACCCTCCTTCCTCCCTGGTCGGATGTCACCCTGCCTGCTCAGCTTTGCCCACCCCCAAAAACAATGCATCCTGAAACTTTTTCGAAACCTTGAATGAAAGCACTATATGCAAAACGCTGGCTACTCTGAAACCATCTAATCATTACAACGACCACCTGCCATTGAACCTCTTCTCTGAAATTAGAACCTCCACAGTACCACTTTAGACTAAGATCGTCAATGCGTCACTTCGGCTAGGGGCTTTTCCGGTCTGCCAAAAATCTGGGCAAGTTACTCCTATTCTAAAGAAACCATCCACGAATACCACTGACCTACATAACCTCCGCCCAATCTCTAACATCTGTTGGCAAAGCTCCTGGAGAAATGTGTGCTGGTCCAACTAATTAACCACAACGATCAATTCCAATTCCTGGACCAATTTAAATCTGGTTTCCGCCAGGGTCATGGTACAGAATCCGCTCTCTCTCACATTGTAGATGATGCACTAAGAATGCTTGATCAAAACTAATTTTGCCTATTGATCCTCCTCGACATTTCGTCAGCATTTGATACTGTCAAACACAATAACCTAACACAATAACCTAATTGACCTCCTGGGACAGGATGGAATTGTCTGGGCCTGTACTGAACTGGTTCTCCTCATTCCTTCACAATAGAACTCAAAGCTTCAAGGTGAACCAGTCCCTATCTCATCCTTCTCCGGTCACGTTGGGGGTTCCACATGGTTCTGCGCTCCCACCCAAGCTCTTCAACCTGTTCATGGAGCCTCTAACTGAAATTCTGAAACCATCCAGCATTCACTATCACATATATGCGGACGATACCCAACTTTACCTGAAGATCTCCTCTCCTGAGGACATCAGGTCCCTCAACTCAGTCCTACTGAAAACACGAAGCTGGTTGACAAATAACCACTTGAAGCTAAATGCTCTCAAAACTGAATTCCTCCTAATCGCACCCCACAAACAATCTCCAGTCATACAACAATGGATGAATCAGTTAACTGCTCTTAACTGTACGCCACACATCGTTGATTCCGCAACCTCTCTGGGAACAAAGCTAGACAAGAGGCTGAACATACAGAAGCACATTAGTACCCTCACCAAAGGAGTAAACTTTCAACACAGCATCTTAAGGAAAATAAAACCTTTTCTCCCTCCACATGACCTTAAAGCTGAAGTGCAAGCCTTAGTGATCTCAAAGCTGGACTATGGCAGCGCAACCTTTTGTGGCCTTCCAAGAGCGAAGAAGGCTCCTCTTAGGGTTGCACCCAATTCTGCTGCTAGGCTCTTAACAGGCACTAAAAGATACAATCATATCTCGCCAGATCTGATATCCCTGAACTGCCTTCCATGTAAAGCTCGGATACTTCTAAAAATGGCATGCATGGCACATAACGCCATTCATTTCAATACCCCGCTGTGCCTCCCTCAAAAACTGGAGCTCTCAGGTGGATCGAGAGCCTCCAGAAGTGCCAGCACTCTACTGCTCAAACCACAAATATTAAAGAAAAAAAAAACCTACACTCGAGCCTTATCAGGTATCGCCCGCTGATCTGGAGCTCTTAACCCCCTGAAGTCAGGCTAAATCCTTCCACTGTCCTTTTCAAAAAGGAAGTCAAAGTGTTATTGATGAAGAAATTTCTGCCTTAGAAAGGGAGCTTCCAAAGAAGACTGAGGTCACCCTCGCAGGTTTGTGTCCTAGCTGCCAGGGCTCCCGAGGGAGCCCGGCTCTACAAGACTGTTAACCTCTGTCTTTGTTTGTTCTGTTTTTGATCGCTTGTATCCTTCTTGATGTATAAACCGTAAAGCGCTCTGATACCCTCAGTGGTCATGTTCGTGCTATAGAAAACTTTCTAAATAAATATGTGTGGACTTTAATTATTTGTTGGACAGGGTTAAGAATCCAGCACTTACAAGTCTACAAACAAATTGTCAGAGTAGGGCAGCTATTCATAGACTCATAGAGATATATGGGTTAGTTGACTGCTGGTGTACTTTTTACGAAAGCGGGAAAAAAAATCTATCCCAAATGTATATCCAAATAGAACCATTTTTTATTAAATTGAAGACTGATCAGGTGCTGAAATCTCCCACTAAATGAATGTTTGATATATAATATACACATTATATTCATTTCATTTTCATTTCAAAGTTCTTTATTTCGGCTTTGTTGCCATAAAAGAATCGAAACATATACATTACAATTAGAAAAACATTACAGCATAGAACTTTAAAACCATTAGTTAAAAATACATTTCATGATAAAAAACAATCGCAGCACAAACGACATTAGGATTCTAGGAGAGACCCCCCACTAAGTACTAGAAAATGGACTAATTCTATCTATAGGGATAACCTCAATCATAATTGTTGCCCCATTTTTTTCCTTAGGAAAAAAATAGAATGTAAAAATCTACTGACACTGAATATTATTGGTTGCGTTGTGTTGGTTATAAGAATTCTCAAGGCCTGTGTACATGATCTCACACCTAACAGTATACAGATATATAATATACACATTATATGCTGCAGTAGACGTCAGATTACATGCATCAGTCGACATCAGATTTTATGCAACTTAAAATTGGTAGCGCAGCACTAGATATAGTATCATATGCATTTCAAGCCATGGTTTTAATATTGTTTTGATAAACGTTCTTGCCTACTTGGATGATGTCACAGTTTTTACCCCCATAGCTCCAAAAGGAGCCTGAAAAGCTTGGATTGTCTGCGTGTTAAACTTATTGGGCGGTGCATAGTACAGATGCAAATTCTCCCCAAGTTCTTATACTTAATTAGCAGCTTTGTTTGGGGTTACAAACTATCAAGCAGGGCTCTAAGATTCCTTCATCTACCACTTGAGAGAGGACCTTGGAGCCTACCCGATTTCAATTGTATTTATTTTCTGCTATGATTAAGCATGTTGATTTTCTTATTAATAGAAATTTAGTACACTTTGTAAGGTAGCAGTCCTTCCATTAAATCATAAACTCGGCTTCTGTAATAAAGCTGTTTTTGTATTAATCTTGCTAAGCTACTAACAAAAGATTCAGTTTTAGTTCAGTTTAGTTTAAGGATCAGTATAAGGTCTGTCATTAAACTTTGGAAAGTATGGTCCCAATAATTGAATATTACTCACCTTAATACTAATAGTCTATTATGGTGTTCGACCTCTCTCCTCAGCATCTTGCATGAGTCACAGTTGTATTTGGGAAAGCTCTGGTATTAGACAATTTGGTAAATTGTATGGTGATGGCTCAATGTTATCTTTTGACAGTTGCAGAAAAAATATGAAATAGCCATGCATGCTTTTTTTTTGTTGTAATATTGTTTATTTTATATGACCATAACAATCGGGGCCCATGCATGCTTTTTGAAGTACATACAGATCAGGGACTTCCTTCAAAAGAGGGACACTGCTCTGTAGACCCCCTTTGGATATGCCACTTTTCTCAAAAGATTTGGTGAACAGATGGCCCACTTAATCATTAATCATGCAAAAATGTTGATCATTGGCGATTTCAATTATTGGGCCAATGCCATGGTGGTCCATATTCGGTGGAAATTACAAACCTACTCAGCGGGTTGAACTGTACTCAACATATAACATCCCCTTCACATATTAAAGGGCATGTTTTAGATCAAATGTGAAAATCCAACCTTGTAGTATCCTCCCTGATAGTGTCCCCCTGTACCTGCTCTGATCATTCCCTAATACAATTTGTGATTTGCAATACAATCATAGGCAAACCCCCAGCTAAAGGAGGGCTTAGGGCAAGGAAATGGAACAATATTAACATCAATGCCTTCTGCAGTTTATTGGCAAATACCCTTTCCCATAAATCAGCCATCTGTTGATCTTAGTGCAGAAAACATCACAGCTTGGCTAACAGCAGCTAGTATCGAACATGCCCTTTCAGAATAATTAAAGCAGCCAGGCGCCATGAGGCTCTGAGATGGTTCTCTGAAGACCTAAAAACTCAAAAGTTGGCCCTGCGCCAAACTGAAAGAAAGTGGAGACGGAACTACTCCCCTGATAAGAAAGACACCTATCTAGGTCAACTCAAGGAACATAAGAAAACCATTCAAGTCACTAAGGTTAGCTACTTCTCTGCGAAGATATTGAACTCTACCAACAAATCAAAAGATATATTTTCAATTGTCAATGAGTTATCCAAACCTGATAGAGTTACAATAAAACCAGTGCCATCCCAGTCACTCTGTAGCTCCTTGAATAAATTTTTCATTGACAAAATTGCTAAGATTAAAACCAGAATTCCCGCTATCCTTGCATATGAGGCTATGCCTATGGCCTCAAGGAACCCTTGCTCTTTATATCAATTCCCGGCGTCAGCAGTGAAGCTTTCCTGGAAGATTGGTCCCAGTCTGTTCGCCTATCTCATTTCATTGCACCTGAGGTAAAGTCTAACTGTGGAGTGCCACAGGGATCATCGTTATCCCTGCATCTGTTCAATCTATATTTACTCCCTTTTATCCAGTCTTTAAGGGAAAGAAATGTGAGCACATTTAATTACGCAGATGACTTGCAACTTATATTCACTATTGACAACACGTCCGACTCCATCTCTGACTTTCAGACTACCATTTTGTACATTAGTAATTGGATGAACAGCAAGCATTTAAAGCTAAATCCAGATAAAACTGAACTGATCTTGAGTTGCGGTGCTCAGAACCCCTGGAGTTCACACTTTTGGCCAGCTAAGCTGGACTCTCCACCAGTTCCATCTTCTTCATCTAGGAGCCTCGGGTCACAATTAACAGTGATTTGTCTGGGAAGTCCCAGATTGGAATGGTAGCTTCCACAGGCTTCTTCCAGCTGGGTATGATAAGGAAACCAGTAGATTCCTTACTAGGGAAGCACTGCTGCAGGTTGTCCTAGTTCTAGTTATTTCCCACATAGACTATGCCAACTCTTTGTATTTCGGGTTACCCATGTATCTAGTCAAGAAACTGCAGCTGGTGCAGAATCAGGCAGCTAGACTGATTTTCCATCAAACGAGATGGCAACATGCCTCTCCTCTTATGCCGCAGCTACATTGGCTCCTGATATTAAAACGTTGTGCCTTTTTAATTGGGTGTCTCATTTTTAATGCTCTACAGGGTTCTGGCTGAAAACATGTCTCCAATCTCATCCAGAGACATAAAACCACTCGCAATTTGTGTTCTGCCCACATGAATCTACTGGTCATACCACCCCATAAACGGAAGAGGCTAGCTGGCAGCAGGTATGCGGTGTTGGCTCCCCATTTTTGGAATGCCATGCCCTTTGTTATTAGATCCTGTACAGACCTATTTATATTCAGGAGACTCCTTAAAACATGGCTCTTTGTTCAGGCATATGGATAGTCTCACCGGGGCTTAGCTAATCCTATACTTAGTGCCAAGAAACCAATCAGTGTACGTGCGCTCTAGAAATAATTTTAACAAACCGAAATACATTTTCACTAGTAATTTTTTCTTAGATCACATTACATCAAAGTTTACTAATATAAGTCCGAAAAATGTAAGGATATTATTTAGCTCTTTTGATAACCTAAGGTCACAATCTATTTATGTCTAAACTTTTCAACAGTCGATCATTTATGGAGAAAGCTCTCATTGTTAGCAGGGCTCAAAATTCAACATTACAAAACAATATTTATTTTCATTATACACTATAGAGATTGTATAAATGGGTTCCGTGCTCCAGTTCGGACTGTCCTCTCTTATAAGAAGAAGCGGATTTAGTACAAGCTTGTCTAATTCACAAGCCTAAGCGATTATTGGAGGCAGATTATCCATAAACTATTAAAATTTCTGTTTGATACGAGAATCCAGTATTCCAGACAACTTATAATGCTAGGATATGAACGAGAAGGAAAACACTCCTGATAGATGTTATAAATCAATCTCTGTTGCCATAGACATCTCTACACTTGGCATCTCTGTAGTATGGTTAGAGCCCAACTCCCAGGTTTTTATATTGAGTCCTTGCTGTATAGGTACAAAAGTAAAAATAAGTCAAAGAAAAAGTCTGGCAAGTTGGGGACCACTTGAATGTTAATTATCACGGGAATAGTGTTAACTGGAGTAACCTTTTATGTTTTCTATCATGTAGATCTATGACACGGTTGTTTTTATTCATCATGTCAGTTTTTTTAGCTGTAATATGCTTTAACTCTAATTTTGTAATCTACATGCACTGCTTTTGTGATGATAACTATTTGTTTTACACTATCACATTACATTATTTAAAAAAAAAAATCAAAGCCATTCACAAACAAAACATAACTACCTAGCAGAAAACTATCTTTTGTCCATACCACCTGAAGCACCAGATATCTAGTCTTGTATTTGCCCAAAAACCAGGAGGGAATAAAAAAGAAAACAAGCCTTTCCCTTCTTTGCTTCCTCGCTCAGAATGCCCCCGCCTGAGATTAGCACCGTAGTATCTCACCTTCAGAAAACACCTCAACACCTCACTTTTCAAATTACGCTTCACCTCCATTTGATCCGTCCGCTTCAAGTTATAAGCAATGTAACTAATGAAAATAAATAAATAATTTCATATAGACCAACAAATGAGATAAGAACTCAGTCAGCCATTTTACTGGTGTGGTCTGTACATATATTAAATGTGCTGTATATTTAACACTCTGCCACTGGATTCAAGATAGCCTGTCTGATGAGGGTTATGAACCCGAAACCGGTCCCAGGATGCTTGTTTCCGGTCCAGGGAAGACATGGCTTGGCAGTTCTGGCTGGACTGTTCCCATGAGGCACACTGATTTGCATATGGCCATGTCTGAACTGGGGTGGTGGAGTGAGCTAAAGAATGATGATGGATTAAATCCAGATCAGTTGACTGGGGGTGAGCATTTGATTTGCTCAAATGCTCAAATGCTCCGCCCATCATCCCCTTTGGTATCGCTTTGTTCACTCCAAGTTGGCGGGGTATACTCAGATGTGGACCCCTTGCTCACTCTGCCACTGGATTCATGATAGCCTGGCTGATGAACCCGAAACAGGTCCCAGGATGCTTGTTCACGGTCCACGGAAGACATGGCTTGGCAGTTCGGGATGGACTGTTCCCATGAGGCACAGGGTCAGACTGATTTGCATATGGCCATGTCTGAACTGGGGTGGTGGAGTGAGCTAAGGAATGATGATGGATTAAACCCAGATCAGTTGACTGGGGGTGAGTGGTTGATTTGCTCACGATGGAACTGAGGTATATTAAAGATCACAAACTAAAAATGCAAACACTAAAATATCTGAAGACGTACAGGAGATACAGCACCCACTTTCTAGGTCTCCAGAGGTAAAATGTGTTTCATAAAAGCCCAGAATGGGGCACAAATATACATATGGCATTAATGGATGCTCCACATAAGTATGAGCACAGCAGAATGTAAAGTGATAATGAATTAAAGAGACAAAGGGAAATGAGGACCAAGGGCGGAAGAGGCAGAACGAGTCTTGTCAATACTGAACTCTCCTTAAACCAGTAAACACAATAGAAGAGTTCCCTTCCATCCAGGAATGCACTGTGTCAGCTACTTATTTCTTGAAAGGAACATTAGCATGCAGGAGTATCAGACAAGGATATCCAACCTTAATTTCTTAGGGGTTCCACAGGAAGAAGAGGGAAAGCAATTATGTGGTGAAGTTAAAAAGAGACTGACAGTATCTTATGAGGACAGCTCACCATCAACAGCTACTTAGGTTTCTTATAGCCTTTCACTTCCTGACTAAGGGCCCAATTCCAATTTTGTTTGCAAAGTGTCCAGAATGAATCAGATCCGGAATTCTTTCAGAACGACTCGACCTCGAGTCCTCCGAGTAACGGAGTACAATACATCCCATGTTAAACTCCAGCTGAGTCTTTCGTAACGCTATCCTTCCAAGCAAAGCATGAATGATATCAGGAACAGGTACTGTGATGTGCGAAGGAGGGTCAAGAGGCTGATGGGCAGTGAACACGCCCAAAGCCAGCAGACTGGTGGTGGCCCTACTGCACAACCTGTCCACTTTATCTCCTGGGAGGAGAAGGTGCGTGATATCCTTCTGCTGGAGGGCATCTATGGAATACCAGGAGCAAGAGAGTACGGTGAGTACACAATCTACATTCCAATAAAGTTATTAGCCCCTTTGCTGCTAGGCCTCCCCCGTGGTAAGCCTTTTTTTGGCTATTTTGGGTAGTTCGTGCTTAGGCCCCTGTAACTTTGTGACCACATAAGGTATCCACGCCAAATTTGCACCATTTTTTTCCAATATCTTGGGGATTCAAAACATACCCACGGTTTGTGGATTTCCCTGGAGGGGACCCATAAATTAGCCAAAATACAGCTACATTTTGGATATTTTTTGAAAAATGGTAAAAAGGTCACCAGATGAAAGCATCTGTTTTTTTCCCTGCTAATGGTATCAAAAAAGGGGTTGTGGTGCTGAAAAAACCATCTTCTCAGCTTTCAGGGACAAGCAGACTTTTGTCGGAAAACGAAAATGTTTTACAACGTTTTGGCATTTTTCTGGGACATATTTTGCTACTTTTTGTGCTTTCAACCTCCTTTAAGTTAATGGTAGAAATGGGTATGAAAGCAATGACGGATCCTGGAGAGCTATACATTTAAAAAATGTAGACAAAATTCTCAATTCAGCAAAGGGTCACTTGTGTAGATCCTTCAAAGTTTCTTCATGGAAACTAACAGTTAAATATAGGAAAATTGAAATTTAGTTGAAAAAAACAGCCGTTTGTTTTAACGTTTTCACCTGTAACTTCTTTTAATTATGACAACTGTATGTAAGCAATATATCGTTACATTTGTTGGACCTTTCTGGTTGTGGGGATATATAGGACTTGTAGGTTCACAAAGAACCCGACGAATCCAGAGCCAATAACTGAGCAGCGTCTAGCAATGGTTTTTAATTATTTCCCGGGTAGATAGCAATTATTTTGGGGAAATGTATACATGGAAAAATAGGTATGAAAGATACCTATATATTTCTGAAATGGGAACAAAAGATAGTGTTTAGAAACAGTAGATATTTGCACATTTCCGAAATCGGGAGTACCCATACTAGCATGAGAATTATAGGTAATTTTTCAAAATGACTTCTTTTTTACACATTGGAAGACAGAAATGCATCAAAAGTCAATAGGTAAAAACAGTTGCTCTACAATTCTAAGTTCCCCTAAGTCTCCTGATACAAATGGTACCTTACTTGTGTGGGTAGGGCTAGTGCCCGCGACAGGAAACGGCCCAAAACGCAACATGGACACACCACATTTTCACAGTGAAAAATGACCCCTTTTTTGCAAAGTGCCTAGCTGTAGTTTTTTAACCGTAGCTCTGCCGGCACCTAGGAAAACCTAGCAAACCTATACATTTCTGCAATCTAGACACCCAGAGGAATCTAGGATGGGGTGACTTGACTGGCTCTCACCAGGTTCTGTTACCCAGAATCCCTTGCAAACCTAAAATATTGAAAAAATAAATTTTCTCACATTTCTGTGGTGGAAAGTTCTGGAATCTGCGTGGATCCACAAAATTCCCCCCACCTCGCGTCCCCCAAAGTCTCCCGAGAAATATGGTACCTCACTTGTGTGGGTAGGCCTAGTGCCCACAACAGGAAACGGCCCAAAATGCAAGGTGGACACACCACATTTTCAGAGTGAAAAATGACCCTTTATTTGCAAAGTGCTTAGCTGTAATATTTGAACCCCAGCTCTGCAGGCTAAAATGTACAGCAAACCTATACATTTTTGAAAACTAGACACCCAGAGGAATCCAGGATGGTGTGACTTGACTGGCTCTCACCAGGTTCTGCTACTCAGAATCCCTTGCAAATCTAAAGAATTGTCCAAAAAAACACATTTTCCTCACATTTCTGTGGTGGAAAGTTCTGGAATCTGTGTGGATCCACAAAATTCCACCCACCCTGCATTTCCCAAAGTCTTCCAAGAAAAATGGTACCCCACTTGTGTGGGTAGGGCTAGTGCCCGTGACAGGAAACTTCCCAAAATGCAAGATGGACACACCACATTTTCAGAGTGAAAAATTACCCTTTTTTTGCAAAGTGCCTAGCTGTAGTTTTTAAACCCTAGCTCTGCCGGCACCTAGGGAAACCTAGCAAACCTATGCATTTTTGAAAGCTAGACACCCAGGGAAATCCAGGATGGGGTGACTTGACTGGCACCACCAGGTTCTACGACCCAGAATACCTTGCAAACCTAAACAATTATAAAAAAATACATTTTCCTCACATTTCTGTGGTGGAAAGTTCTGGAATCTGCGTGATCCACAAAATTCCACACACGCCGCGTTTTGCAAAGTCTTACGAGAAAAATGGTACCTCACTTGTGTGGGTAGGCCTAGGGCCCGCGACAGGAAATGGCGCAAAACGCAAGGTGGCCACACCACATTTTCACAGTGAAAAATGACCCTTTTTTTGTAAAGTGCCTAGCTGTAGTTTTTTAACCCGAGCTCTGCCGGCACCTAAGTAAACCTAGCAAACCTATGCAATTTTTAAAACTAGTCTCCCGCGGGATTCTAGGGAGGTATGGCTTGCGTGTTCTTACCCAGAATCCGCTGCAAACCTCAAATTTAGCTGCAGAAAATCACTTTTTGCACACATTTTTTTGTGGGAAAGTTATGGCATCATTGGGCTGACAATCGTGTGGGAGGCCCAAGTACCAGCAACGGGCAAGGGTCCAAAACCTATTGAGGCAACATCAAAATTGCCTATCACAAAACAACCTGGTTTTGCAAGGGGGTGACCTGGGTTTTTGGCCCCATGCTCGGCGGCCATTTAGGTACACCTACCAAATCCACATATTTCTAAATAATAGACACCTGGGGAATTCTATGAGGTATGGTTTGCATGGATTCCCCAACGTTTTCTTACCCAGAATCCCCTGCAAACCTCAAATTTAGCTGAAAAAATCACTTTTTTCACACATTTTTGTGTGGGAAAGTTGTGGCATCACCGGGCTGACACAAACTTCCTACCACCCAGCGTTCCGCCAGGCCTCCGGATAAAAATGGTGCCTCAGTCGTGTAGGAGGTCCAAGTACCTGCCCATATTGGGCAGCCCCCACCCTTCTCAATCGCTGTGTGACTCGTTGGCAAAGGCCTTCGAGGACAAGATCGCTACCATCTTGAGCAAGCTGAGTACTCCGTCAGACTCCAATCGCCAGCTGCCATCTCTTGTTGCACCGCCTTTTTCTATGGAGGTGGAGGCCGGGAAAGCCCGGCTTGATAGTTTCTGCCTTCCTTCTTTGGTGGATTTCTGCGCTTTAGCGGACGGAGTATCCTCAGGCTCTCCCCTTGATCCACTCCCGCACAAATTTTGGAAATTGTTCCGTGACGAGCTCTTTCCTCCTCTCCATGCGATTTGTTGTCAGTCCCTGGCCTCCGCATGGGTCCCGGACAGCTGGAAGCTTGCGGTGGTTTCCCCGCTCCTGAAGAAGGAAACGCTGGACCCTATGTGTCCAGCAAATTACAGGCCCATCTCATTGCTTCCCTTCCCGATTAAAATCTTGGAGAAACTGGCCACAAAACATCTGTCCAACTTCCTAGAGATCAATGCTTGCCTGGACGTGGCGCAGTTTGGCTTCAGACCAGCCCATGGGACAGAGTCGGCATTGGTGACCGTTTTGGAAGACCTTCGTTCGCGTTCCGACCAAGATCGAGCAGCCTTTTTAGTGCTGCTCGACATGTCGGCAGCGTTCGACACGGTCAGCCATGCCATCTTGGTCAGGAGGCTGGAGGAGGCTGGGGTGTCGGGCTTGGCCCTGGACTGGCTGATCTCCTAACTTGGTGACAGACACCAGGTGGTCGCCTTGCCACCCTTTAAATCTAACATCAACAGGGCGTGCCTCAGGGATCGGCCATCAGTCCCATCCTATTCAATCTCTACCTCCGCCCCTTGTTCAAGTTAAGTAAATCTTTCGGCATTGCGATCACCAACTATGCCGACGACACCCAGCTTATCTTCTCCTTTGAAGGTAAGAATGCGGTGTCACAGGAGACCTTCCATCATTGTATGACCACCACGGCAGAATGGTTGAGCAACAACTCCTTACAGTTCAACAGCTCTAAGACCGAGGTGTTGCACTGTTCGATGGAATGTATCTCCCGGCCTTTACCACAGGATTTCTGGCCCCCCTCCTTTCAGGGTATGGTAGCGGCGGCAGACTCCGTTCGGAATCTAGGGGTGATGCTCGAACCCAATCTCCAACTGGATGGCTTTGTGAATAAAACTGTGTCCACCTGTATGTTGTTGCTCCGCACCTTGCGGAAGATTCTTCCCCTGCTCCCGGCCCATGCCAGACCAGAAGTAGTGCGTAGTATCATATTAAGCAGACTTGACTACTGCAACGCACTACTTCTGGGGGCACCTATAACCTTGTTGGGCAAACTGCAGCGGGTGCTGAATTTTGCCACCAAGCTGGCACTCTCTCGTCGGCGCTTTGATTCTTCTTCGGCAGCACTTACGGATCTTCATTGGCTGCCAGTCTCCCAACGTGTCGACTTTAAAGCCCTTTGCTTGGTCTTTCGGGCCCTCCACGGTCAGGGGCCGATCCCCCTGCAGGAGCTGTTCTCCTGGTACACCCCTACTAGATCCCTTCGTTCTGCCTCAGCCTACCTGGTGGTAGTTCCTAAGATCCTGAGGATGCGAATGGGTGGTCGTTCTTTCAGCTATACGGCATCAAGGCTGTGGAACGCGCTGCCATTGTCAGCCTGATCACAACTCCGATCATGGCTTTGTGCTCCTCACACTAGTCCCGAGTATCAGCCATCTTGATAGCACATTTCCATTCACCATCAGGGATAGCATAGTCCCAGGTCTGCTGTCTGTGCTGGTTGGAAGGTGTGTGTAGTACAAAGCATGATGGGAGTTGAAGTCAGTGCAAACACTCATCCTCACACACAGTCCAAACAGACCCACTGGAACTATGTGAGCCTCCCAATCAGTGGAAATGTACTAGCACTGCTGCGTGGTGTTGATCTTGAAACCAACTCCCATCAAGGTCCTGTGCACAAAACATCACGCAACTGTGTCAGTCATCTTGTAGGTATACTTCCATTCACTGGCAAGTGCCATGGCCACAGATCAGCTGTGGTGCTGATATGGGGAGGAGTGTTTGCCCTGACTTCATCTACCATCAGGCACTGGCATACACACCTCTTCCTACTTACGCCAAATAGCTTACTTGGCAAACTCTGCTTACCTGAAAGTTAATGGCAATGTGCTGCCAAGATGGCTGACACTGCTGCATGGTGTCTGGAACAGTAAGCCTGGATGGGTGTTGTAGTTAAGTCAAAAAAATAGGCACCAGTGCCATGTATCCGGCTTGGACATTTTGCATCACAGTGAGGTAAGTATAGTACATGCTGGGCTGTTCGAGTTGGGTGGGAAGGTGGAAGTAGGACAGTGCCTTATGCAACTTTTAGACATTACAAAGACTCCACCTCCCATCCAGACTAGGTAACTCCTCTGGGCCTAAGCCACCCTCACAGTGACGGGAAGTAGACTAGTAAGATATCTGGCACTGTTGCATGGTGTTTGGAGCACAGGCCACTGATGGGAGTTGCCTTCAAGTTCAACACCATGCACCTGTGCCAGCCACCTTGCCAGTACACTTACCTGCACTGTCATGTAAATATTGGCATAGAGGAGTTAGCAAGACTGGGTGGGAGGAGGTGTATTTGCAATGGCTGCAACTCACATTAGGCCTTGTCATGCACACACTCTTCCCCAGCCCAAATACCTTACCAGAATCTATGCCTACCTGACAGTGAGTGACAGTGTACTGACAAGATGTTTGACAATGTGGACTGGTGTTTGGACCACAAGTCCCTGTTGGGATTTGTAGAAAACTCAGTCACCAGGCACCAGTCTCACACATCTTGATAATCCATTTCCAATCACAGTCAGGAAAACATTCTGCCATGTGGTCAGTTTTATCTGGGTGGAAAGTGTGTGAAGGACAGAGCCTGGTATGAGTAACAGTAAACATTACTACACCCACCACGAGCAACCCCTTCGTCTGGGCCTATGCCTACTGTAGTGTAGTTCCTATATTCCCAATAGGCTCTGCACATTGGAATAATATATCCTATAGATGTGACGTAGGACTTTGGTCGACTGGGTCTCTATCAAATATATTAAACTTAATTGTGAGTGCCAGCTAGCTCAGAGGTTACTAGATACTTTCTTGAATGAACAAGAAGGGATTAGTTTCTGATAACCGCATAAACATGACAACTTTGTTTCCCCAAAATAGAACATATCTTCAGAGTCGTGGAAACAATAGATAGATATTTTACTCAGTCAATCGTGCATGCTTCGTTTCATCAGAGGTGCAGAGAAATAGAGAGACAGGCGTTTTCAATAAAAGTATTTATTGAACAGTCTTCTTTCTCATGCAGAAGAAATTAACTGCTACAATCGCAATACTGGCTGTAAAGCATAATGCGTACAGCAAGAAGAGTATTATAAAATAATACTGTAAAAGCATGGTATGGTTTCTAAGCCATAAAATACATACATAAATAAATAAAGACTAAAAGTACTCAACTGGTGCTTCTAAAATACACCTGCCTCGATGTACCTAACCTAAGTCAAGTATGAAGGAAGAAGTAAGTGTGGTGTAGCATATGTTTAGTATTCTTTTGCCAAGAATCTATGCAAGATTTCTCTTAGGGTCTAATCAGCTCCATACCTTGGTTTAGAATGAAGGAGGTCTGGTATCTCTCTGTCTCGGGACTCGATTTCCCAACACCCCGCAAGGGGAGCTTGGAAACACTGGAGCTGGATTTCTCGGCAAGAGAAGAGACAGCGCCTCTCTCAGGGTGTCAGCCTGAGGGTTGGCTTCCTTCAGCACTTGCTGTAGCGAGATGCGTTGGGTAAGTAGATAGTCGAACTTCTCCAAACCACCGTGTGTTTGTTAGAGCAAGTGTGGGCATATTTATACCTTGAAGGTGCTGAGTTTAACGTAAAAGGTGGACATAATAACGTCATCAAAGAGTCTCAGTTCTTTGAAAACTCCATGAGTTCTTGGAAAAATCAATATTCAAGCAAGGGGAAGTCCCTAACTGCTGAAGCCGAGTTTTCCAAGAAATCGTTGTGGATTTTCGGAATTAGTGGAAGTATCCATGCCTGTATTTGGAATGCATGGGCTATGTCTAAATAGGGTTAAGATTTCTATGCCTATATAAGGACAAGCGATTTATACCTATATAAGGGCATGAATCGGGAAAATTACACTAGGGTCCTAAAATGCTATACAACATCCACTCCACTTTATTATGTTCGACATTACTTAAATTAAGCACTAAAACATATCTAAAGCATGTGTTTACAATCCCACCCAAAAAATACATAAAATGCATTTGAAAATGGTTGTACACGAAAAATGAGCATTTGTACTTTACGCATTTAAAAGCAATTATTTCATTTTAAGCATATAGTATGATATTGGCAATGCTGGCTGAATGAATCATGACATTTTACATTAATGAAATGGCTCTTAAATACAGAATGAAAAGGTCGAGACCATCCCATAGCAGAATATATAAACTGTTGTAGTTTTCTGGATAAGGACAATATTGTTTCTTGGAAGTATTCAAAGAATTCTTGTTCTCTAAGAATAGTTCTACGTTTAGCAGATTACTTTGTGCCAAAGTTCAATTTTGGAAAAAAGTCAAATCAACTCGTTGAAAAAATATAGTTCCAAAGTTAGCAGTTTTTGGTTTTGAAAAATGAAGGTCGAATTCAAAGTTGATAGAACACTGTGTGCTAATTTCAATAGTTATTCTCAGTGTCAGGAGAAAACATTAAATCTTCTAAGCTGGCAAAGAAATCGTCTACCACAGTAGGTGAAAGTTGAACAACTTCATTAAGTAGATCATCGTCAGTGTCAGTCGCATTAGCAATGTTCGCAGTAGATGGTACCTGTGTGCTTGTTGGTCCACGTATCTCACCATCAGCTGGAATTGATGGTGAGATGTCAATGAATGCCGTCATCATGATTGGTAGCCGTTGGGGACAACACAATGCATGAGCCGTTACCGAACCAAGAAAAGCATCAACATCCGTTGGCAGTGCTGAAGGAAGTGTCAGACAAATATCCAACACGCATTCCTCTCCACAAAGCAGGCATCGTAGAACAGGTAAGATGCAATCTTGCCAGATTGGTCTGAATGAAAGGAACCACGTGGTATTCAGGTCTCTCAAACGAGCCAAGCCAAGAATTTGTGTTATGCGCTCACGATACTGCATTGCCAGAAGAGTGTTCTCCATGGTAATCTGGGTCTCGCTGGTGACTGGACTTCCCATAACGGAGGAGAAGGAACAAAAATAGTATCCCTGCTACGAGTCCCAAGATGAGAGGCAGGCCGCCGAACACAGAGTGCATGAAGTTTGGAAAAATGCCTAGGACTGCTTCAAAGGGTGCTAACAGCCCCGAAAAAATCGTCTTAAATACATGTACAATACCACTAGTATCAGACATGTTTAAGATACGACCTAACATTTCTGCTAAATGTATGGGGCAGTTTGTTGATAATAGGGCATATATCTCTGCAGAGGGCCTTGCAACTTGCAGATCATACGTCTCTTTGGACGAGGTCAGTGGCACAGTTTTTTGTAAAAGAATGGCTTGCATTCTGCTTAAAGTATCAATTTGAATAGAAGAGATGTTCAGTAACGGCCATAGCGGCGACTCCCCGTCTGTCTTAGTTTTAGGAAACAATACTTGCATACAACAAGTGACTTTGTCTGACACACTAACGAGATAGGCTATTACTGGCATCATTCCACACAGCTGTGATCATTCAACATTATGTAGCTCCCACTGGAAAGCTGCCTAAAAATTGGATCTATCACTGCTGCTGGTGAACCCTGCAGGTGGCAGGATAAGTTGTTTGAAGAACCATCGCAGGCTCCATGCAAATTAATACCCTGACATAAAAGTGTACCGCTTAGTGTGCTTTTGCAATTTTTACCACTAAGAAATACCTCCTTTTCCCCATTCCAACATTTGTGCGTGTATGGTAAATCCCAGGCCGTATTTTTGTATTCTTTACCCAACCTTTTATACAGGCCTGCTGGTATGTGTTGCAAGCTATACTGAAACTGGAAAATCGTCACTGGCATCGAGATGGTGCCATGTATTATCCAATCTATGTCTGGTTTCTCAGAAACGGTTAATGGTAATCTTTCCAGTTTTTCTATGCTCAGCACCGTATAGTCTACTCCCCTCTGTGCCAAAGAGATTTGTTTATCTGTAAGGTTAAACCCAGTAAACAATGATGGTGTTGTTGATTAGACGCCAAGGCACATAGCCGGAACGAAGGTTTTGTAACATTCAGCCTAGCAGCATTATAGAACATAATTGAGACTGAGCAAAACCAAAGGAAATGATGGACGGAGCGTTGGCAATACAAGCACTCACCCCCAGTCAACTGATCTGGGTTTAATCCATCACCATTCTTTAGCCCACTCTGCCACCCCAGTTCAGACATGGCCATATGCAGATCAGTCTAACCCTGTGCCTCATGGGAACAGTCCAGCCCGAACTGCCAAGCCGTGCCGATTGCGTATGTGCCGATAAAGACTCGCAAATCTTTTATAACAGTTCGGGCGTCAGCCGAGAGCTGAGGCCACATCCAAATGAATCTTGAGCATGAATCCACTGCGACCATATATTTATAGTTGCCATCCATTTGTAAGGGACCACAGTGGTCTAGGTAAACACACGCTAGTCGTTTATCTGAAATTATAAGGGGCGTCTGCGTCGGGCGTTTCACAGTTGAAACTTTCATTTTCTGGCAGATTTCACATTCCAAAACATAGTTTCGGATCTGTTTCCTCATGCGCGTGGATAGTCTAATGCTATCTAACAATGGTGTCTGTACTGGGCTGGCTACAAGTCAGGAATCTGGCGGCGTTCTATGCTGTGATCTTTGTAGCAGACATCGCAAATAATTCCAAATTCGTAAACGTGGCCATTCATTCCTGGCCACCAGTACATCTCTTTTAATTCTAGTAGAGATTTTGAAATCCCTTGATGTATCAGACCCTCTCCCATATGTGATTCTTGAATCAAAGCACCTCTCCAACTCCTGTTTGGAATGACCCTATCCCCCACTCCAGGGATTCAAGCAAAAGGGACGGAGTTGTATCAATTATGTATGAATATTCGAGTGGATAGTTTAGAGGTAACGCTGCACCGCTGCCTTTGCTTTTGGCATTGACAGCGAGCATAGTTTTGCAATCTATTTGTGTTTTTCAACGAGTGATTGCAGCTATGGAAGCCGTTTGCACAGCTGCCTTCGCGGCTTCATCATCCAATGAATTCCCTGCAATGTGAACGCCATCACGCTGATGACTCAGTGTATGGATCACGTGAGTCTTTTGTAGTTCTTTCTGTAATAGAACTACTTGTTCCCAAAGTAATTTATGCTTGATTGTGCCACCTTTTGCGTCTTTGAAACCGTTTTGAACCCAGCTCTGCAAGTATTCATTGTAAGATTGGATGCAGTAATACGAATCGCACACTATGAGTGTGAGGTATTCACGATTGGTATTTTCAAGTGCCATCTTGAAAGCCTGTAGTACAGCTCGCTGAGCTGTATAGTCTCCTAGAGATTGAGTTTTTGTGACCATAGGTCAGAATTTACCATCGCGCCAGCGACCTTTGACGCACGCAGCACTATCAGCTTCTTTACCCCCGATTGCGGGCTGTGCTGATCCGTCTGTATAAACTATACATCTGTAATGTTCTAGAGGCAGAATCTCAGTTGACAGAGGACATTCTTGTTTGTATTGTAGAAATTCTTGAGTTTTCAAGTAGGGGTCAAAAACGTATTCAACGTCTGTTGCAGCAAGAGAATTAACCCATTGTATCCACCTTGGATGTAAAGCTTTTGCATTCGGTATGCTCAATTTTGTCACTGCCTCTAAGGCAGGTACAGGCGTAACGACCATTATGCGTATTCCCTGAGCGAGGGCTCTCTCTTTTGCTACTGCAGTTTGAACCGCTGTCAGAATTTTTTCTGTTGAAGTGAATTTCATTTCAGCTTGTGTGTACAAGTGTAATTTATAAGCTATTGGTACCTTTTCACCTTCATTAAAGGTTAAGTACGTGAATCCGCATCTCCATGGGATGATTCGGATTACAAGGTTGCGTACGTTTACGCATGTCTGTAAATGGGTTGTTGTTAACATGTCTGTTTGCACTGAACGCAGAATTTCTGTGTGTTTTTGAGTCCAAATATTTGATTTGAAATCAGGTTTGATTAGTTCGTAGAGAGGTGTAACCCTTTCTGCATAATTTAGAATGTAAGTTCTTCCGAAATTCAGGAAACCTAGAATTGACTGTAAGTTTTTCTGCGTTTTTGAAGGTTGGAGCAGCGCACATTTTTCTAAAAAGTTTGCTGCCAGGCTTTTGCCTACATTTGAAAGTTTGTATCCTAAGAATAGGATGTTGAGATGGGCAATTCTTGATTTTTTAAAGTTGAATTTGTACCCTTCGGATGCGAAACCAAGTATTATGGTGTTCACTATGTTCAAGTTCCTATCCAAGTCATCGTCTGTAAGATAGATGTCATCGACATGAGATAATGCCTCATCATCATACGTTTGTAGTAACTCTTTTACTCTGGCTGAAAATAACCCAGGACTATTCTTGTATCCTGGGAGAGATGACAAAAGTTACGCTGGGTCCCCATAATTGAGAAAGCGGTCAAGTACCTGCTTTCAGGCGCAATGTTTTGACGGAAGAAACCATTAGAAATGTCTAATGTGGTTTTATATTTTTTGCGCACAAAGTTATTCATCAGTGCTGCGCTGTGTGCATTTTGTAATGCAAAGGTTTTGCAACAGGAGTTTAAATGTCTGTAGTCCAAAACTAGACGATATGTATTGTCTGGTTTGGAGACAGGAAACAAAGGATTGTTCATGGACGAGGTGCATGTTTCAATCACCCCTTGGTATTTAAGTTGATCCAAGATCTCCCTGATCTGTTTTTTAGCTTCTTCCTTAACTGGATACTGCCTCTGAGCAGTTGGTTGATTTTTTACCTGGATCTTGTGGTGATGAGAATCCTCATCCCATCCTATATGATTTTTATATAATGCTGGAGCCTGGGCTACAGCCCATTTTCTGGCATAGGTGTATTTTTTATGAATAGGAATATGATTTGAGAAGGCTGACATAATGATCTCTTCGCCATGTAGACAAATTCAGGTGGCCAGTCTTTTTCAGCTAGAAGAATATCATAACCCTTAGAGAGTTTCTCCCAAAAGAGTGCTCTTATTTTTCTAGTTATGTCCCCTTCTATCCGGAGTGTTACTTCATATAACTTATGGGGAACACCAACCCTGGTATCGGCAGTTTCAACTTGAATGTATTCATTCAAGTCCACTGTCAACAGCTGATCCTTCAGGATCTTGCGAGCTATGGTAACTTCTGCTGCGCTGTCCAGCATTGTCAGAGCCCACTCCCGTTCTTGAGTTGTGTTCTCAAGATTCTCAGCATGTCTGATTTTTAGACCTGCTACCTTCTTTTTGGTGAATTGAGTTTTCTTATTTTTTGAAACGTGTTGATCGTCTTTGGACTTCATGTGTTCTTTCTTGTGTTCTGACCGTTCTCTTCTTTCCGATTTCTGTGCGGAAGTCTGAAAGGTACGAGAGGAACGTGTATCAGTATCTTGATATCTATCAGGTTTTCTCAAATTATCCCTGTTTTTGAGGTTATACCTCTTTTCAGAGGGCTCCTTTTGAGGAGACCTACCTCTGGATTGAGAACGCTTCTCTTTAGGAAGTGTCTGTCTAGTATTTTCCCACTTCTTCTTAGGAGTAGTGAGTGTGTTTTTAATAAAAACTTTTTGAGGATTTTCTGTTAGTTCGGGCTTTATTGGTTTCCCACCCACACTATCTCTACCTAGTTCTTCATAGGATTTTTCTCTTATTCTGGCCAGTTCATATGGTTGCTCAGTTACATGAAGTTCATTTAGTTTTTGGTGGATTGCCTCAGATGCTGCTTCACTTTTAATATTAGCTAATATTATAGCTGAAACCTGTTTGAAATCTTGAAGTAATTTCATACCCAGATTTAAAGCAGGCTCTGCCCCAAATTCATTTTGAATCTGTTTCAGGACGTCTGGTATTACCGCCATAGACGGAACACCATGGGGTCGATTCCGATTCAGGAAAAAACGCTCCGAATAGCCGTTCGGAGCGTTTTTCCCGTACGAATCGTACCCTGCAATGTCCCGCGTACGTACGACGAAGTACGATTCGTACCAGGAGCCGGACTCCATACGAATCGTACAGAGACCGTACGACTCGAATCCCAGTACGAGTCTCCATCGGAACCCGCTGTACGCGACATCTGTACGGCTCACGGCTGGTTTATATGACCCAGCAAGTACGATACGTGTCGGGTACGCACCGTATGACCCTTTTTTTACGGGAGCTGAAAACAGCCGTAAAAGCAGAGTTTGCGCCGAAACAGGTACAGAACGGCCCCCTCCGGGTACGGTGCGTACCTCTTATGATCGCAGGGGTACGCACCGTACCCCATGTATGCTGGGTGTACGGGGTGTACCCCTGCGACCATGGGGGTACGCACTGTACCCCATGTACGCTGGGTGTATGGGGCGTACCCCTGTGATCATGGGGGGTACGCACCGTACCCCATGTATGCTGGGTGTAAGGGGCGTACCCCTGTGATCATGGGGGGTACGCACCGTATGGTGTGTATGTGAGTGTGAATCGCCCTTACCTGACGTGGACCGTACGGATCGCGTCCTGATGCCCCGGTCCGGATCGTACTCGTCGGGTCATACGGCGTGTGTGTACGAGTCGTACGGAGAGGGCTCCGGATACGATTTGTACGGACGGTTATTTTACCGGATCGGAATCGACCCCCATGTGTTTTTGTGTAGATTGCAGCAAATACTGTACCCCAAGTGTCACAGTCCTCCAGGTGTGATGCGATCCCCATTGGTAAACAGATTGTTAGAATCCTGTGTTTCTCATGAGGTAGACTATCAGGAAATACTGCCTCAATTTGAGTAATTTTTTGAGCTAACTAGAATGGAATTTGTTCCCTTTTTGTCGGTAATTTACCAATGACCGTTTGTATAGTCTGTGGTGTAATTTTGTTTGTGGTCCCCTGATGAGGGGTGTGCTGTGGAATTCTTATAGCAGGTTGGACTGTTAGAGTCCGCATGACATATTGAACCAATTGTCTATGTATTTTAAATAATTGTTTTAGCTGAGCTAATAGTTCTTCACTTGACATTCTTTCAATATCAGGATGTTGTGTATATCTGGCTAGTACCGGCCATGTTGCTCCTGGTCTACCCAGTGGACCTAGCCTGGTAATGTGATTTTCATGTTGTAGGGTGCCTTTAAACCAGAGCTGATGCTCTTGGCAAGTTAGTGGAATTTCAATGTCCTCGAAAGGAGTGTATTCCGCTGGAGGTTCCTCTATCTTGTAGAAGTGGAACACATGTGATCTTGGATTTGCTTCAGGGAAGATAATCCATGAATAGAATGCCTCTGTCTGCCGATATTCGTGTGCCTCTATGACAAATATTACCCTACTACCTCTCGATGATAGGCCATTTTGTATAAGCTTTATAGCGATGATTGTCCGTACGTTTTCCGGGATGATTATAGCATCCGTATCGGTTTTTTGAAAACCTGTAAGGTTTAAACCCGGTTGGTTTGCATTTAGTGCATTTCCACCGTTTTCTTCGTCACTAGTCGACATTTTGTTGACTGGAAGTTTTGCAGAGCACTGTTCAAGGAAACAAAGATAAGGTGCACAATATTTTGGAACACTGTATCCTTCAACGTTGAACAAAACCAAAAACTAATACATAGGATTTTCGTCCTACTTAGTTATGGCGGATTTTATCCTTTCATCCACTCTAGTCGTCTATTGGAGTATTTTACGAGAAAAAGGGGTCTCTGTGAAAAGCACGACTAAGTTACTCTAGTATCTAGCGTTAAATTAGTGCCTTACCAAACGTTGGGCGCCATGTAGTGTAGTTCCTATATTCCCAATAGGCTCTGTGCATTGGAATAATATATCCTATAGATGTGACGTAGGACTTAGGTCGACTAGGTCTCTATCGAATATATTAAACTTAATGGTGAATGCAAGCTAGCTCAGAGGTCACGAGAAACTTTCTCAAATGAACAAGCAGGGATTAGTTTCTGACAACCGCATAAACATGACAACTTTGTTTCCCCAAGATAGAACATATCTTCAGAGTCGTGGAAACAATAGATAGATATTTTACGCAGTCAATCGTGCATGCTTCATTTCATCAGAGGTGCAGAGAAATAGAGAGACGGGCGTTTTCAATAAAAGTATTTATTGAACAGTCTTCTTTCTCATGCAGAAAAATTTAACTGCTACAATCGTAATACTAGCTGTAAAGTATAATGCGTACAGCAAGAAGAGTATTATAAAATAATACTGTAAAAGCATGGTATGGTTTCTAAGCCATAAAATACATACATAAATAAATAAAGACTAAAAGTACTCAACTGGTGCTTCTAAAATACACCTACCCCATGTACCTAACCTAAGTCTAGTACGAAGGAAGAAGTAAGTGTGGTGTAGCATAAGTTTAGTATTCTTTTGCCAAGAATCTATCCAAGATTTCTCTTTGGGTCTAACCAGCTCCGTACCTTGGTTTAGAATGAAGGAGATCTGGTATCTCTCTGTCTCGGGACTCGATTTCCCAACATCCCGCAAGGGGAGCTTGGAAACACTGGAGCTGGATTTCCCGGCAAGAGAAAAGACAATGTCTCTCTCAGTGCATCAGCTGGAGGGTCGGCTTCCTTCAGCACTTGCTGTAGCGAGATGTGTCGGGCAAGTAGATAGTCGTACTGTTCCAAACCACCGTGTGTTTGTTAGGGCAAGAGTGGGCATATTTATACCTTGAAGGTGCCAAGTTTGATGTAAAGGTGGACATAATAACGTCATCAAAGAGTCTCAGTTCTTTGAAAACTCCATGAGTTCTTGGACAAATCAATATTCAAGCAAGGGGAAGTCCCTAACTGCTGAAGCCGAGTTTTCCAAGAAATTGTTGTGGATTGTCCAGAACTACTGGAAGTATCCATGCCTGTATTTGGACTGCATGGGCTATGTCTAAATATGGTTATGATTTCTATGCCTATATAAGGACAAGGTGATTTATACCTATATAAGGGCATGAATCGGGAAAATTACACTAGGGTCCTAAAATGCTATACAACACTACCTGACAGTGAAAGTGCAACAGCAAGATCCCTGACACTGGTGCATGATGTTTCTCGTCACAAGGCCTCAATGGGATTTGGATTCAGGTTTAACAACATGCACCAGTGTCAGCATCCTTGTCAGCACACTTACCCTCACTGCCAATCAGCCATAGTCTCAGAGGACTTACCTGGGCTGGTGGGAGGGGAAGTGTTTCAAAAGCCTACAACTCACATCAGGCACCGGGCAACATACACCTTTCCTATCATCACAAACAGACCAACAGGACTAAGTGTACACACAGTGATTTTGAATTTACTAGCAGGATGCATGACACTGGGAACTGGTGTCTGACATTTCCACAACTACTAACAGTGACGTGTTCAAAACACCAGGCACCTGTGTCAGCCAGCTTTGTCAGTACATATCAACTCACTTGCATGAAAGCATAGTTCCAGGGATGCTGTATTTGTATGCAGGAAAGAGTATGCATAGTACAGTGCCCAATATGATGTCTGGCCATTATAAACCCTCATAGCACAAACAGGCATAGAAGACCACTAAGAACCAGGATTACCTGACAGTGAGTGGACATCCAACTATAGAATGGCAGAGACTGGGGCCTGCTGTGTGGTGCACAAGGCCTTGAGGGGAGTTGTCCCCAAGTCAGGTACCATTTCCCAGTGCCAGACTGCCGGCAGGGAGATTCAGGCGAGCTTATGTCCAATTGGCCCGTTAGCACTGGGCAGTAAGGTGTATGTAGGACTGGGCCTGATGGGACTTGCAAGAACAGCAAATACTCCTACACACACAGCCCAACCCCTTCATCGTGGGCTATGTCTATCTCACAGTGAGTTAATGTGTACCAACAAGATGGCAGACACTGGAGAACTCTGTCTGAAACTATCACAACTGCCAAATTTGCCTATGTGCTACAAACACCAGCCAATAGTGACAAATATCTTTCAAGTACACTTACAAACATTGTCTGGACAACACTCTTCCTGCCTGGTGGGGCTAGGTGCGAGGAGGGGTGTAAGTTTCACAAATAGAGAACAAGCACTAAAACATCACAATTTCATAGTTCATTGTCACGAAATTGCATAAAGCTGAGTTTGTGAAATCATTTGACCATGGAGTCAATGTACAAAGTACATGATCTGTGTAGCCACAAAGTTAACCAGTCACACAATTCTGATACTCACAGCCATTCACATGTGTACAATGAGATGATAACAATAAGCACCTCAATCACTTGATTCCCACAACATTCTGGATAAGTTAACAGATTGTGAGTGTATAGTTGAGCTCTGCTATTGATGAACTCCTCCCTCTAACATCCAAGAATTTCACATCTCACCGACCTCCTGCACCCTGGTTTTCTGAAGACCTCAAGCGCATGAGATCCAACTGTAAGACCTTTGAAAGGAAATGGAGACGTTCTTACTCCGCTTCTCGTAAAGTGGCCTATAAGGAAGCCCTCAGGGACTATCACCACCAATGTAAAATGGCCAGAGCCGCCTATGTTTCTAATATGGTTACCAATGCCCAAAATTGTCCCCGCACTCTTTTTTCGGTTGTGAAAAAATTAACAGGAGCAGATTTGGTACTGGCCCCCCCTGCCCTAGACGAGACTCAATGCAATTCTATTGCAATTTTTTTTATATCTAAAGTAGAGCATATCTACGAATCATTAAGTCCCTCTACATCTAATGATGAGCCTCTGCTTGAGCCAGCACTGATTCCAGATCACTCGCCCTTCGCAACGGCTAAACTTGCAAATTGGTCACCCTTCGATGATGCCTCCTTCTCTTCTTGCCTGAATAGCATTAAATCTGGCTCCCCACGGGATCCGGTACCGGCCAAAATTTTAAAACTACTTGAACCTGGCCCACGCCGTGTGTCAATGCAACTTCTCAATTCTTCACTATCTGAGTCACACGCCCCACAGGAGTGGAAGCATGCAATGATCGTTCCTTTACTGAAAAAGGCTGGAGCTGATGTTGCCAACTTGTCAAACTTCAGACCAATTTCATTGCTTCCCATTCTATCAAAGATCCTGGAAAGGCATATTAACACACAATTAACCCATCTTGTGGAGAGCTCGAGATTTTTACATCTGTCCCAGTCAGGCTTCAGAGCGCATCATTCGACCGAAACCACACTTCTAGGAGTTACCGAGAGTCCGCGACACAGTGTCGATCGCGGAGAAACATCCGCTCTTATTCTTCTCGATCTGAGCGCGGCGTTCGACACTGTGTCTCATTCCATCCTCCTTGCGACTCTTCGGTCCCTGGGTGTAGAGGGCGCTGCTTTAGCCTGGATAGCCTCTTTTTTAAGAGACCGCACTTTTCAGGTTTTTTCTGCTTCTGCTTCCTCTATAATTTGTCCATCGGCGTATGGCGTTCCACAAGGGTCTATACTTAGTCCTTTATTATTTAATATTTACTTAAGACCCCTGGCCACTATCGTGGTGGAAGCTGGTCTTACTTTATACTCTTACGCCGACGATACACAAATCATTTTCTCTCTCTCCAATAAAGAGTGCAATGATACCTTTGCTTTGAAAGAAGGTCTGATTTGTGTCTCCGAGTGGATGAAGAGCAATTTCTTGACACTTAACGGTGACAAGACCGAGGTTGTGATACTAGGCAAGGGTAAGGATCTCTGGGGCCCCCACCATTGGCACAAGGATATGGGACCTACCCCTCAGCTTGTAACAGTAGTACGCAATCTCGGGTTCCTCATCGATGAGAAGCTCACAATGAGACAGCAGGCTGTGAAGGTGGCCTCTATTTGTTTTGCCACCTTGAGATGGCTTCAAAAAATCCTGTGGATGTTGCCCCCTTCCACACAAAGAACGGTAGTCCAGGCGCTGGTTGTTTCCCGCCTGGACTACGGCAACGTTCTATACCTTGGAGCCGACCTGACAACCATAAAAAAACTCCAGGTTGTTCAGAACGCAGCTGCTCGGCTGCTCCGCAACATTCCCAGGAGAACATCCACCTCTCTAGCACTCCGTGACCTTCCCTGGCTCAAAATCCCGAATAGAATTATATTCAAAGCCCTTTGTCATGTTTTTATAATCAAACAAGGCTCAGCTCCTAAATACCTTCAGGGCCTTATCCCGGCCTATAAGCCTAGTCGAACCCTGAGATCCTCAGGGAATGGTGATTTCTCCGTTCCCAGATTTAGGCTAGCAAAAATGGGAGGCCGCTCTTTTGCCCATCTGGGTCCTAAATTTTGGAATACTCTTCCTCTGACCCTAAAGACAGAAACCAATCTTTTTCGTTTCCGCAAGGGACTTAAAACTTGGCTCTTTCAGCAGTAATCTGAAGCTTCCTTCAGCAAAATCAGCATGCAAGTTCTTCTTCTTTAGTCTGTCCCTGAGCGCCGGGAAACCCACTGCGGGTAGCTGTGCGCTTTATAAGTTTAAATAAATAAATAAATAAATAAATAAATAAATATAGGCAGCCACACCAATGTGAATGCTAAAAGACATGCACTAAGACCAGTAGACAGGCACAACAAGTACCCACATAGGGAGAGAAAGTGTATGTATCTTACTGTGAAAGTAAAGATGTGGACAACCTAAACACACCTGTGTCATTCACAGGGTGTCAGGAACAAGTCAATGACTTAGAAGATGTAATGTAAACTAAACACAACAGGCCCATTCATGTACATACCTGGAAATGTCCATCAAACCCCCTCTCGTCCCAAATACATATTCATCCCAGAAAATAGGCCTGCCTCATGGATGGAGTCATCCAATCTACCTACAGTAACTCATTATTAGGTTCTTTAGCCTATGTAATGTGTATGCTTTGAGGGGCAGTGGACATTCACAGCAGTCATTGTGCTATGCTTGTACCCACAAAGCTTTCTGGGGATACCACTGGAACCATCCAGGGCAGCCAGGCGCAGACTCTGTTCGACCAGGAGCCCTCTGGTGCTGATGAATCTCATCATTCTTCGGACAACAAGAACAGAGCTGGCCCTTCTGGTTTGGGTCCCCCCACAGCACCTACGGTGGCAACGTCCGGATCTTCTGCGACTACTCCCACCTCAGCTGCCAATACCCAGCTGACCCCTACCCACACAGACAGAGCATCCCAGGAGACCACCAACAGCACAGCAACACGGGGCACTCTTGAGTTGCCCAACAACAACACCAATGCCAATGATGAAGGCGACTCTGTGTCAACTGTGCCAGCACCAACTGGTCCTGCTTGAGTGGGTAAGGGTGGTGGGAGGGGCTATGAGACGATCACCATCATGCAGCTGATGCTACTGATGAGGAGACCCAAAACTTCTCCAGAATCCTCCATGCATATAAGGAGAGTTTGGCCAGGTCGTTGGGATCCTCAGGACCATCCAACAGCAAAAGGCAGCCCAAAATGACAAATTGGACAGGTTCATGAAAAAAATTGATGACCAGACTGTGGTGCACAGAGACATTGTCACATGCCTCTTCTAGATTTCCACCAACACGTCCCCTCCTCCATTTGTGCCTACCACATCTAGTACAACATCAGCACCAGCCACAGGGAGGGATGTGGACTCTGGCAGAGAGCACACTGCACCACTACTACCTGTAGCTGAGTGTCTCCTGGAGAAACGTGGAGTCAGTCATCCAAAGAAAAAAGGTGAGAGACAGGTGGATATGCATCCCCCCAGGAAGTGACTACCTACTCCTGATATCCTCCATTGTGTGCCAAGCATTCACTTTGTTGACTGTCACTGAACTCTCCCACACAGGCTTAAGGGTCTAAATTGGACTATGGGCTCAAATAACTGTGGATCTACTTTGGAATCGCTCATCTAAAAACACTACCAACTCTTATCTGCTCTTATTTTTAACTTTTCTGGTTGAGTACACCACCAAGATGTTGACTGATTTAATCACATTATGCACTAAAATAACTCACTGTGCACCCACAAAGTGGTCATGTTGTGACTTTGAATGTAATAATTGAAATTACGTTCTAAAACTAACTCAAAGAAGAAAGTGTTTACAACATTGGTAACACATCACTTTAAAGAAGTAAATTACTGGCTTGTAAGTATATGTACCATGTCACAGCATGATAGATAGACACAACCAGGTCATGACCCAACACGTAGGACATTTTACAGATGCAATACATGTCTATTGATTAAAATACTAACACCAAGCACAATAAGCGAACATTGTTAGCAAACCAGTGCATCATGGAGCATGTTCACTTTCAAAATTATCAGACAAGGCACAAGTCATTGTGTAGCACAGGTTTATTTTCCTGATAAAAACTTGTACTTTAACCCAATTTCAAAGGACATCACACACTAACAAAAGGCTCTTAAAGTAAATAAAAATGTTCAAAAGTCCAAAAGGAAGTGCATGCCATGGATTTACAAAACATTCCAATGTTGGCCTAGGTATCACAGAATCAGGGGTACGGTGAAGTCACAACTTGCAGGTTGACACGGCAAAGTAGCCTGGTAAGGAGAAACAGAGTTAGGAACACAGGACTAAGACTGTTCACTTTAGCAAACAATGTCATCTGAAGCACAAGATTTTCAGTGTGGACACTAGCTATGATTCACGGTAACACTGTACATGTCAATTTTTCCACCTCACAACAACTTATCGTACAACTAACATCTTGGCAATTTTCATACACTCACAAGCATACATACACATTGTCCACCAGCAACACAACAACACACACTTGGGGGTAGTCCCCTACTTTCATTGCATACCTACACTCATGTGAAAAAGTTCTGGATGAGCTGTTGCCTCAAATCCACGCCATCATCTTCATCCCCACTGTCATCATGTCCCAGCCCAGGGTCACCCCTTGTTGGCGGCTGCTGGTTTCCGTCATCCTGTATGAGTGGTATATTTCCCTCCCTTTAGCCAGGTTGTGGAGCATGCAGCAAATGATGATGATGTGGCACACCTTCAATGGTGTATATTATAGGGCTTCTCCCGTCCGATCAAGAAAGCAAAATCTTGTCTAAAGGAGGCTAAACATCCTCTCAATAACTCTCCGGTTCCTACCATGGGCCTCATTATACCGCACTTCTGCAGGGGTGACTGGGCTACGAAGTAGTGTCAGTAACCAAGGTTGGTTGGGGTACCCAGAGTCTTCTATATTGAAAAAAGAAAATAGAATCAGTTGTTGGTTAAAACACCATTATCTGACATACAATCTACACACAACACACACATACCACATCACCTACCAACAAGCCAGGCACAGTCAGGTCGTAGCTGAGACATCAAACGGGGGATGGCACTGTTCCTCATGATATATGCGTCATGTGCAGATCCAGGAAAACGTGCACAGATGTGGGAGATGGAGATTGATGGAATGATAATGTTTGCAGTTGCGACACACCACCTCATTAACAATTGCATGTTCAATAGGTAAACAGAATAGGAACATGTAATGCAAGAGATGTGTGATACCTGATATACACACCATCTGACATACTCAACAATGCCCACTAATGTCACAGGTTGGACACTGTCATGTAGTTATGTCTACATTACACATACAATCCCATACACAGACTATGTTCAATGTTGATGATGTAACAACACCATACACTGCAGTTTTGGCCACACATATAGAATAGTAATTCACATTTAACAAACAAGCTGAAGATGCAGAATACTTTCACTGTCTACTCATCCAATGGCACAAGCTTTAGCCATTACTTACACAACAGACATCTCAAGTCTGAAATGACAACAATTGGACAATGGGTCATACAGTCCACAAATTCAGTGACAAGGCAAAAATGCACATGTACATCCACACAAAAATAATGGGCACTGTTACCAATACTATGCGGATAACTGGATTTCAGTCCTAACATGCTTGTATGTGCCAATAAAACAGTGTGTCATGGGCGCCTCGAGTTTAGCTCCTCTTGGGAGTGTATCTTATTTGTTTAAAGGTCACTTTTATAATTTAAAAAGGGCATCCACACATGTAATGGACAAAAATCCAACAATCTCAGCAATGTGTGCCCTAACAACCGATTATTCAAAGGACGGGGCAGCCGCATCCAAAATGATTCGGTCACAGCCATTGGCTGTTGGTTGTTATGGTGAGTAATCAAAGGATGCAGTAGCTGCATCCGACCAGCTAATAGGAACAGTAAGCAGGTTGGAAAACACACAAGTCAAACAAGTTAACTGGAGAGGAACGCATGTGACATGCACAGGGAATTGCAGATCTGTTTCCAGTCTCAAAAGAACAGGCACAGATCCAGCAGAGATTTGCAAAGCTAGCCACCCAATAGGGACGAAACCTCCAACCACTATACATAATAGATTAGACTCGGAAAAAACTAGAACCACACAAACAAATTGGGATTTTAATTATCTCAGTTCACAATCTTGCAAGACTTACAAAGCCATGCTTTCCGCCATCAGAGATATGAAGAACCTGCTGTGCCTATCAGAAAATTGGCTGGCAAAAATGGAGGCTCTTCAGTCTTCCTCTTTTGTAACATATGTCAATCGCTGTTCCACCCCTATGGCGGCATCAAATAGAATCTACCGCCCACGCACGCAACTCAACTATCTGACAGACAGTGAGTTAGCATCCATTCTGTCTACATATGAACCTATTCACACTTCGCAAAGTAAGATAGAAGAAAACGTTATCCAAACTATCGTATCGAATACGGATAGAACTTCCTCCCAGGCTAACAATAGAAGGATTAATGCCAGCAACCTAAAGATGGTGACATTAATGCCTGAAATGTCTGTTCCACCAATAATCAACTCCCAGAAACATAGTACTCAACTGTCGTTCAGCAAACAAACCTCGCAGCGGACATAGCCGACCTCATACTAAACCATGAAATTGACGTAACCATTTTAACTGAAACTTGGCTTTCCGACTCGTCTTCCCCATGCTTAGACCTGTTAGTCCCCCCGAACTACCAGATTATGAGACAGGACAGACAAGACAGATTGGGTGGAGGCAGCGCTTGCATACATAGGTCAGACATTACCATCACTAAAATTCATTCTGACCCTTTAGAGTCTAGTGAATATCTAGGCATGTTTTAAGAACAGCAGACAACCAAAACTGTAAACCCCATGCATTCTACCACCCCCTGGTACAAAGACCAAGTTCATAGACCAGTTGATGGAAATCATTACCATCAACTCTAATATTCAGTCAAACAATATCTTCTTAGGTGACTTCAATATTGACTGGGAGGAAAAGGCTGATAATCAATCAATCAATCAATCAATCAATCATATCATTTGTAAAGCGCACTACTCACCCGTGAGGGTCTCAAGGCGCTGGGGTGGGGAATGCTGCTACTGCTCGAAAAGCCAGGACTTGAGGAGTTTTCTGAAGGTCAGCAGGTCTTGGGTCTGCCATAGGTGGATGGGGAGGGTGTTCCAGGTCTTGGCGGCGAGGTGGGAGAACGATCTGCCACCTGAGGTCGCTCTTTGGAAGCGGGGGACTGTAGCGAGGGCGAGGTCGGCGGAGCAGAGCTGGCGGGTTGGGGTGTAGAAGCTGAGTCGCCTATTGAGGTACGTTGGTCCGGTGTTGTGGAGTGGCTAGTGTGCGTGGGTGAGGAGCTTGAAGGTTATCCTCTTGTTGACCGGGAGCCAGTGCAGGTCTCTCAGGTGGGGAGTGATGTGGCTGCGGCGAGGGATGTCGAGGATCAGGCGCGCAGAGGCGTTCTGAATGCATTGGAACCGTCTCAGGAGTTTGGCCGAGGCTCCTGCGTAGAGGGCGTTTCCATAGTCCAACCTGCTGCTGACAAGGGCCTGGGTTACTGTTCTTCTCGTTTCAGTGGGGATCCACTTGTAGATCCAACGGAGCATGCGGAGGGTGTCAAGTCACCCTCCTTAAAACCTTCCTGGAAGAACAATCTTTAGTCCAGGGTTGCCATCTCCCCACCCACTCCAAAGGATCAACCTTAGACTGGATAATAGCCAAAGAAAAAGCAATCGAGAATATTATAATCACACCCTGAGATTGGTCTGATCATCACATAATTACATTCGAAATTCCCCTGAGACAAACAAAATCGACCTTGCAAGCTATTAAGCCTAAATAAATGGACCAGGGACACTAGAGGAATCAATATGGAAAACATAGCAGCTCGCTGTGAAATAGAGTTGCAGACACCTAAGAACATTGTTGACATCAGTGACCTCACTTTGCATTATAACAAGTCAATTTTAAGCATTATCGAGGACTTAGCCCCTCTAAAACTGAAAAGGATCTCTGACAAAGACAAAAATCCGTGGTTCCACTGGACAATGCAATAAATAGACCAAGGAAACTACTCAATATACTTAAAGAACAATCGAATAAATCTGCCAAATCAGCACCAGTCACCACCAAAACGAGCTTAAATAGTTAGGATTTCTCCGTCTTCTTTACTGACAAAGCTAATGCGTTAAAGAGGGAACTCAAAAAAACTGCTGAAGACATTGAAAGGGAGAAGGGTTTCTCAGATGAACCTCAGGCTCAACAAGAATTGGAATAACCAAAAAACAATGCTCGATGGTCAGGATTTAAACCCGTCAGTGAATTAGACATCTCAAAGATCATGTCGGCCACTAAACCTAACAACCACTATAATGACCCCTACCAGCAAAGTACTGGTCTCCTCTAAACCACCTGCTAATCCCGTCTTGGACTAAGATCATAAATGCCTCGTTATCACAAGCCAAATACCAGACTGCCTAAAAACAGGGCAAGTCATTCCTCTCTTAAAAAAACCAACAGAGAAACCTTCTGATCCAAACAACTTCAAACCTGTAACTAACATTCCCATGCTAGCCAAAGTTCTGGAAAAATGTGTCAAACAACAATTGAGTCTTCACATCTCAGATTTCAATCTGTTAAATGATTGCCAATCTGGGTTCAGACCGAACCATAGTACAGAAACTGCAATCCTGCATATAGTAGATGACGCTTTACTGGCTCTCGACCACATTGACACATGTCTCCTAATACTGTTGGACCTGTCGTCTGCTTTCGACACGGTAAACCATGCCAAAATTCTTGATATGTTGAAAAACAGAATGGGGCTAGATGGTACAGTCCTAAAGTGGTTCAGCTCCTTCCTAGAATATAGATCTCAAAAATTGATTGTCAACCAAACCCTGTCAGGCCCAACCAGAAATACAATTGGAGTTCCACAAGGTTCAACGTTATCCCCGGCGCTTTTCAATCTAAATGTAGAACCAATAATGGTTATACTACAAAAAGCGAACATTTCCTTCCATATGTACGCGGATGACACGCAGCTGTATATCAAGGTGGCATCAACAGGAGATATAAAGGCTATGAACCAAGCCCTAACGAGAACCCCCCAATGGCTAACCAAGAACCACCTGAAGCTAAATCCGCAGAAAACTGAATTCTTACTGATTACACCACAGAAAAGCAAATTTAAAATAGCAGAATGGTCCAAGCTTATCACTGCTATAAAATGTACCCCGAAGATTGTCGACACCACTAAACCTTTGGGAAATACTCTCGACAAAAACCTGAACATGGTAGCACATATCAACACAATGGCAAAGAACGCCCGCTTCCATCTCAGCTACCTGCGGAAACTAAAATCATTCCTAAAATAAAACAGATCTTAAAACAGCAGTCCAGGCACTGGTCATATCCAGGATCGAATATGGTTGCACTACATTGGCTGGGCTTCCCAAGGTCACAACAGCCCCCTTGAAAAGCATGTCTTAATGCAGCCACAAGATTGATATCGGATCCCAAAAATTTGACTATATCTCCCCTCACTTGAAAGTGCTCAACTGGCTACCCTTCGAAGCAAGAATTCATTTCAAGTTAGCATGCATCACTCATAAAGCACTGCACCATAAAACGCCAGTTTACCTTGCACAGAAACTCCCGCTTTCAGGAGGATACTGAGTCTACAGGAGCAAAACTGATCTACTTCTGAAACCAGCTCGTTTTTGTAAGACAATAACCTATGACCGAGCATTCTCCGGGGCAGCACCTAGAATTTGGAACGCACTCCCCCCAAGCCTTAGAAGAATTCAATCCATCGCAGCTTTAAAAAAAGAAGCAAAATCGTTTTATATGAGAAAATGTCTACCTTAAGACCATACATCAGAACCTATGGCTACAAACTTTCCATGTCTGCTTCCATGCATCCGCTAGCCTTTCACTACCCACACATGAGCTTGTATATATGTAGTACATGTGGTTGTGTGTTTTTATGCACTTTGATCTTAAGTCAATTGTTGACTGGTATATATGTTTATACGCTTTCCTGAAGTTTATTGTTGTAAAGATTTTGTGATTTGCAATCTATAAGGTTCTAATGTTGAAATACTTCTGTAAAGCACTCTGATACCCATGCAGGGTCATGTTCGCACTATAGAAAACACTAAATAAATAAAATAAAATAAATAATTCAGTCACAGCCAATGGCTGTTGGTTGTTATGGTGAAAGACGCGGATGAGTATTCAGAGGACGTGCCAGCCGCATCCGAAATGATTCTGTCACAGCCATTGGCTGTTGGTTGTTATGGTGAGCGACACACGTTTGGGCTCATGTCTTCAGAGCATGGAAACCAACTCAGTTACCTCCCATCACCAATGTATCAAAGTCAATCGTGGTGCGATAAAGAGTTTTTGAACGTCGTGGTAGGCGTGTCGTGTGCAATCAATGTGATGCATTGGACTGATTCGGTCAATGCGACCAAAGCAAACCTATCACTTTTGATGAATGGATTTGAGACCGCCTCTGCTGTTAAGATATGTCTGTCTGTTCCCTAGAGACTGCATTTGCCTGCACTACCTGCTTCATTCCTGCACCTCCCCATCTCTCTGCTGCTGTGACCACTTCCTCTGCTAGCCACTATGGCGCGGACACAGCCCAGGGTCCCAGCTTTTTCAGAGGAGGAGAGCCGGGCCCTGCTGGACACATTCCTGCCACTGCACAGCCAGATGTATGGCAAACCAGAGGAGCAGGTGAGTTAGAATAACAGTCATTGCCCTTGGACATGTGCAAAAACCGTGCATCAGTGGCATTAGGAATCTCATTTGTAAATACTCATTAGGGTTTTTGCAAATTTAAAAATGTGTGGGGAACTGTTGGGCAGGTACACTGCTGTAGAAGTGTGTGTAATGGGGCAAACATATCATCACTGTTCTCATGGGACAGAGTTGTCATTGAACACAGGACTAATGCACGTGATGCCATATGCATTCCCCATAGGTTTTTTTTTTCAATCTGAACATGACCTATGTGTAGAAGTTTCGGACTCGGAAACATGTCGCATGTGAACTAAGGGACTGTCACCATGTCATCCTTACAGGTCAACTCCCATGAGGATGTGGCTGACCATCACCAAGAAGGTGCGTGATGTGGGGGTCACATATTGCCATGTCCGTCATTGCCGAAAGAAGTGGCAGGACCATCGTGGCTGGGCCAAGAAGATAGCTGAGGTCCAGCTGGGCCTGTCACAACCTGGCAAGCGAGGCGGGTGGCAAACCTTGACCCCCCCACATGCTCCGCATCCTAGTGATGGTCTTCCCTGACCTGGATGTGCAGTTGAAGGCCAAACAGCAGCAAGGAGAGGGTGAGTATTTGCCTTCTTGCACTTCTATCTTTAATCATGCATGTTGTAAAATCTTAGCCTGATGGCACTTTTACAGGTCATAAGTCTGCCATATGTGCAGTTATTTTCACAAGATGCAAATGCAGAACGATCAATAGATGGCAGGTAATACCTCTTTCATCAGGGACATGTGAGTGAGTTATGGTCAGGATAGTAACAGTAGTGCCATGCACATGTGTTCATCCAAAATTCTGAACACATGTGGATGAGCTTCAGCATGAATCCCATAGTTTCACGTGTCTGCACATTCACTGATGGGTGAGCCTGTTCTCAGAGTGGTTTAAACAAATCATTGAAGTAAGTTGTGATTGGAGCACTTAATTATGGATATCCCAATTTTTTTTAGAAGAATGCGTTGTCTATGTTCAGGCCTAGGTTAGTTTGGCTTGGTCCGTGTGCCAATGTTTGGTCCCAGTCGTGCTGCTAAGTGTAATCACATGTATCCCATGGTACAGTCACAGCTAGGCTAACTGTGGTCACATGTCACACTGACCTCACCCATGATATTGTTGAAAATTCCATTCTCACCATTCTAAAGAGTGAGTCCATGTGTGGGACTTTGTAAGGGTGAAAACACAAGCCATTCAGTGTTGCATGGCCTACAAATCCTTACATGACCTAGGTCCCAGCTATTTAGCTGACAAATTTGTCAGATAACAGCCATCCATGTCACTCCAGTCAGGGTACAAAGCATTGCTGCACATCCCACGCTTCAAAAAAGCTTGCATGGGAGGCAAAGCCTTTTCCCATCTAGCTCCCCTCTACTGGAACCAACTCCCTATCCAACTACCCCAATGCACTGATTTCCTGGTATTCCGAAAACTGCTGAAAACCCTACTGTTCTGAATTAACACTCCGTGGTTGACTATAGCAGTCTTAACGCAGAGATACCCCTGTTGGGGTGATTCGGGCGCTTTATAAATCAAATCAAACACAGATTGTCACCGATCGCAACATGACTGCACTTGTGAGGTATGATGTGAGGTACACAGTTACAACAGTTGACATGTGTGTTAATAGTATTTACTATTCAAACTTGATGGCTTAGTAAACAATGTGTCTGATGCATCACTGACTGATTGAGAGATGTCAAACATGCATCAAATTTGAGTTGGTTACCCAAATGAGATGTTAAACAGGAGCATCATCAGCTGTACAAAGTGTGCATAGTGTGTACTCGAAATGAGCGACATTCAGCCTTGGTCCATGCAAATGGGGACTTGTGCAGTCTAGCCAAGACTGTTCGACAGTGTTGACTGTACTCATGATGGATATTGGTTCAGTAACAACAGTCTCTACAGTCATTGCACCCAGATGTGCCAGTGGAATGGTGTTCCATCTGAGGCACTGTGAAGCTGCAGTGATTAGACTTGGAAGTTTGTACACCATTTTTCACATCTGTGAAACTTGAGCTGTTTTCAATATGGAAATCATTCTGATTCTGCTACATGCCACCATGCATAGATGACACAGGACAGTGTACCACATGTGTGTCAGCTCAGCTATACATACTGCCTTGGTATCTCACCAATAACAGTCATATGTGTAAACTTCCAGTAGAGAAGCTAAACAGGACACATGTGATCGATCACTGTTAACTGTGTGCCATGACTCATGCAATGACTATGCATGTGAATGTTTGACAAGGTAGACATTTGAGCTGAATATCTCTGTGGGGCAGACATCCATGCTGAATATCCTCCGTGCACAAACCACTCTTTTGACAGAAATGTTATAGTTCGTGGAGGGCACTCTAACATGTCTGACCTACAGAGAACAAATCAGGTTATGGCCTCAACACTGATGGCAGCACTGTCCTTTCTCCAGCAGTATCTCCCTCTCCTACCTCTTCCTCATCCACTGTTCCAACTACCTGACCCAAGCACATGCAAACACACACCTCAACATCCACACGCAGCACACAAACACACAGACAGAAGTTGCATACCACACACACGCACACTCTGGGGACAGACAGCACACTCTCTACCAGCACATGACACACATGCATCCAGAGACACTCTGCATACCTCACAACCCTCTGCCTCCACAACCCATACCCTTTCCTGTCCCGTTCCCCCCTTCAGCCCAGGCATACACCCTTGCTCCCATAGAATTCTTCCCTCCCCAAACATACACCCCCCAAAAAGAGACCCAGCATCGGCATCTGTTCCCCCCCAAGAAGAAATGACAGAAACCAACAACTCCTGTCAGAAAATACCCCCGTTCCCAGAATAAAACATCCACTCTTGCAACCCATAGCTCCCCATACCTGTCCAGCACCTCAGTACCTCTGTCTCAAAAGAAAAACCACTATAAAGACCTCTCACATCCCCATTTCCGACACATCCCTCAAAAACTTAAAAATTCCAAAATGAGTTCATGTCACACCATCCCCAGCTCCATCTGCCCATACCACTACAGCTGCCTCCCTCACAATTAGCGACAACCTCTGCAGTGGAGTCCTACCCCACACCATCAGAATCGACCACTGTAGTAGACCTTGACACCCCTCCTGATCCCATCCCTCCCAAAAGACAACCCAGTCCCCATTAGTTTTTCCCCTTTGGTGCTTGGCATGCCCCCTAGATGCCTCTCCCAGGGAGGTGTCCCCTAGCAGGACTTGTGCAGGCAAGACTAGATAGGCATGATGTTTTTTTGGCTCATCAGAAGCGTGAACATTGATGGAGTGGCCAATGGCCTTTTGCTATTCTTTAAAGTTTGATTTTGAGGCTGAATAAAGCATGTTTTCATTTTTTTTTACAAATTTCTGTGTTCACCAAATTGTTTTTGAGTTAACTGTATAACATGTACAATCAGTAGTTTACATGTACAATGATGTTAGTATGGCATGGATTGCATATGTTCAATGGAGTATGAGCACTTTCACAGTATGTATTGAAGAATGTTGTGTCTACATTTCCTTGGTACCATTGCCAACTTCAGTTTTGGATAAAAGTGTGACATGAAGTCACAAACCTTTTAATTTTTTTAGAACACTTACACATAGGTCATGCTTTAATTTGACAACATAGTGCAAGTGCCTCAAAGTGCAACAGTTTAGGCGAGGCATGCTGCATATATTTGTGATCTGCAAAAAGGCACCTGTCTCGTCTATTTCATCTAGATACATATGGATGTTGTCTGCATGGCAGTGACTTTGTACACACCCATGTACAAAAAATAATGTTGCAATACTTGTATGTGATTTGAGAGTGGCGAATCAATATCTGTGGCTTCTTCAGATCTTATAGAATAGTGGCAACGTCAACCTTGCTTCAGGTGTTATGCCACTGTGGGCAAAAACCCTTCATGGCTGTGAACACATCTGTTGCATTTCCTGAACCCATGATGAGTGTAATGTGAACAGTATTCTCACAGTCTTCTGACCCTCTGCCTCGACAGGACTCTAATTACTGCAGGAATTCTTGTTAAGCAAGGTGTGTGTTGTTTTAATAGTCTATAGTTTACTCATTTACAAGTCGTTCATGCCATCCTGCTTTTGTTTTGTGACATTACAAGTATGGTGTTTATGGATTGTCCCAGCTTGGATTTCATATTACAACCACATGCCTGTTATAGTTGAGCATATGAATTGTGTGTTATTTGAATTTTGTGGATGACTGACAAAGGTGTTGATTTGAGCTTAGAATGATGCTGTTCCATGTCACACCAAACTGAGCTATGAGTGCTGTGAAGTCTGTTGAATTGCCAGGTGGTACATGTGGTAAGGCAAGTGGACAGTGCGTGCACAGAAAGGATGTGTGTCTGTCTACTATGCAAATGCTCCAAGATCTGGAGTCTCAAACATGCTCTGAGTTGGCATACATGATAGCATGTTTTAATGGGAATATGCATCCAGAGATGTATAGTCAAGGGTTCATGTTGCATGTGCTGAGCCACCTTAAACAAGGGTGAAGGTGAGAGTGACTAGTATTTAAAATTCTGTTTTGAGTGGAGATACATATGTCATGGTTACATGACAAATTTAGTGATTGTCAGAGAGTGTGAGGTATGAGTTGGGTGCATAGGCAGATCTTGTGTAGGACACATGAGGTATCCACATTCACCCTATGTGAGTGTTTACAGATATAATAATGTGACTCAGACTATGCAACTGGGTAAGTCCTGTGCAAGGTATCGGATTAATCAGTAGATGTGATAGGTGTTAAAGCACTTAGACAAGTTGTATTCTGGCAGGAGGTGAGCTGTAGTCTGTGCCTCTACAGTGAGGGATGGCTGTAACCAGGCATTTGCAATGAGTGAGGATAGTTGTTGATGTGCATACGTCAATGGTGGTATTGAGCATTTTAGTCATATGTGGATTTGACAGGGCCTCGGTGAGACAAGATTCAACTTGTCATTTGTGACAAAGTGGATAAGTGTATGTGAAGGGTATTCACCAGTTGTGTACCTTGGTGTGCAGAACTGTGAACTATGTAGTGCTGTATAGTTGATGTATGTTGTGTTTGCATGTGTTTCAGAAATGACAATATGTAGAACTTAAGCAGAGTAGAGTGTGTGTGTGTGGTGATCTGTGACTGACTGAGGACATATCCATTGAGCAAGGTGTCTTATTGTGACATGTGATGATGTGGAAAATTTGCATGTCAGAGTGAGCAATGATGCTGCAAGGTTTGATATGAGTGCAGTCCAAGACAATTCAGAGGGTGCACCTGGTGAGGAGCGTGTTCCTTTTTACTTGTTACGTTTGACGTCTGATGAGGAGGTGATGAGTACAGTACATTGTGTGCATGTGAGAGGAGTTGTGTACATAGTGAAGAGTGGTGCTGTACATGTAAGTGTGTATGTGAGAATGGCAGCGTGTTTTGAATGTGGCTTCTCACCAATAAGCCACATCCAATCACTGCACTCCCACCTGGGAGGCAAATATATCATTACACCTTTGAATAATATACACTTTTAAGCATGTCTTACCACCCCTGGCACAGCAAGACTGTAACACAAAACAAACAGCACCTTTTGAAAAGGAGTTGTATTTAACAGACTATCACTTTTAGAATAAGACTTGGGGTTTATTACATCTCAGATACCAAATGCATTATATTCAAATATATGTAGCAAACCTATAATCTAAAGGCATGAATCAATAACTGAGCAAATTTATAATCTAAATGGCATGAATCAATAATTATACTGATTAATAAACAAGCAATAACTGATGTAAGGTAAGATACACTGGACGTCCTGCAAGAGATCAGAAAGATATATATACAGAGTAGAGGATCACTCTGGATGTGCGCCTCCCATACCACAAAGAAAACACCTCAAACGATCACAGCCACTGGCTCACATCACAATGGCAATAATCACAAAACTCAATACATCACCTGATGCATACACTGCCCACTTCTGGCCGGGGGAAGTCTTCACACAGCCGGGGATCAGAGCTCAGCAATCAGGGTTCAATCCGAGATAGACAAGTCAGCCCTCACTCGGAATCCAAACTCCCAAACTTCCACTTCCACCAGACCACTGGAGGCTCCCCCTTTTAATACAAGTGAAAACGTTGGTCAAAGCTTCTAGCAAGTCTCGCCTCCTTTTCCCATCAGATTCCGTACCACTCCGTGCCAAGGACACAGCATCGGTTGATCAGGCCTTTGCTATGACTTCGAGAAGGAGGCTAAACATTCCTCTGATAAAAAACGGTTTCTACTAGCACACAGAGTGCAGAAAACAAGTGAAAGCAAAACATAACTTCTCACCTAGAAAGGCTCAGAAGATGGAGTCGCTTAAGCATAGGCCACTACTCCTGCAAAAAGATGCAAGATGGCATAAGATTATGCCAAAGCCAATAGGCAAGCCCTGCCATTAAGCAAGATAAAGTCAGAAAACAGAATGGTCAAAGCCAATAGTAAGAACTCATAATTCTCACCAATGCACAATGCAATACACATTCCTGCACAACTGCACACCTTCAAATGCACATCCCACACGCTCTGCTCTTGGCAAGACTGTTCCACTCAGTAACAGCTCCCACTGAAAGACAGCAAGATTACAGAACAGAAGAGAAGCAGGCAAATGCAGGACCATCCTACATTAAGGAACACACTAAAATCAATTAAAATGGTGGTGGTGAGGGTCATCATATGGTGCCAAAATCACAAGAGTGGCTCATTTATTACATTCCACCCCATGACCCTCGACCATCACCATTCATATATACTCAATAAAACCACAAACCACAAACGCATATATCAAAGCAAGTCTCAACTGAAAGACACAATTATGCCATTTCTCAATTGAAAGCAAACCATCTAAAACTACATGTCATAATTAAAAGAAGACTGCATTTCCCAAATACATGTAAAAGCAATAACTCCGGTGCTAAACTGAAAAGCACAACAATACATATTTGGATACCTGTTGAATGGATACACAAAATAAATGAATCAAGCTTTTGAACTTCTACAGCTTAGGCAGCCAAACTAATATGAATTGCCCGCTGAAAAATAAAAGCATCATCAAAAGGTTTCTCTCTGTGCAGTCTCTAGCTCAGAAAATATCTGCTCAAATTGCAGCACAACATCTCTGTTTTTCACCTTCTTTTCCCCACACACACACATACAGTCCTTGAGCTGCTGTAGGTGGCTGGTCTGTCTTGTTTGTGCATCAGTCCTCAGTATTTCACAGGTTTGTTAGATACCATTTAGTGGATGATGAGTCTTTGTTTGTTTGTTAACGGCCCCTGGAGCACTTGCATCTCCACTCTGCCCATTCCTCAACGTTGCCAGTTACGTTTGCTGCAGCAGTATGGGAATGCATTTAATTTAAAAATACCTTTGTGTTTGTTTATGTAGACATTCCTGCAGCATGTACTCTACCTGTAGGACTAGAGGCACTTTGTTTGAGCACAAGTTACATTGTTCATTTACACATTGCTGGGGGTATTTGACACCCCCCAAACCATAGATTTACATCTACGTGAATGGGGTAATTGCCCCCAAAACCCAGATATGCACCTACACATATGGGGTATTTCCCCCAATCCCCAGTTTTGCATCTACACAAATGAGGGTAATTGCCCCCCTAGCCCTAGATATGCATCTACATGAATGGGAGCATTTGCTCCCTAACCCAGCTAAGCATTTATACGAATGGGGGTATTTTGCCCGTAAACCACATATTTTCATCTCATTGAATGGGGGCATTTGCCCCCCAAAACCCGGATATGCATCTACATGAATGGGGGTATTTGCCTCCAAAACCCAGATATGCATCTACATGTATGGGGTATTTCCCCCCAAACCCTAGATTTGCATCTACACGAAGGGGGGTAATTGACCCCCAAACCACAGATATGCATCTACACATATGGGGTATGGGGTTGCATCTACATGAATAGGGGTAATTACCCCCAAACAAAAGATATGCATCTACACGAATGGGGGTATTTGCCCTCTAACCCCAGATATGCATCTACATGAATGGGAGTATTTGCCCCCTAAACCACAGATATGCATCTATATGAATGGGGGTACTTGCGCCCCAAAACCCAGTTATGCATCTACACAAATGGGGTATTTGCCCCCAAAACCCAGATATGCATCTACATGTATGGGGTATTTCCCCCCAAACCCTAGATTTGCATCTACATGAATGGGGGTAATTGCCCCTCAAACCACAGATATGCATCTACATGAATGAGGGTATTTGCCCCCAAACCCCAGATATACATCTGCATGAATGAGTATTTGCCACCCTCCCTTTGCTCTACATTGCAGTGGGTATTTTGCCCCCCATATTGGCTCTAAATTTCTGTGGGTATTTGCCACCCCCCATATTGGCTCTACATTGCTGTGGCTATTTGACACACCTCCCATTGGCTCTACATTGCTGTGGTTATTTGCACCCCCAACTATTGGCTGTACATTGCTTTGGATATTTGCCACCCCCATGTTGGCTCTACATTGCTGTGGGTAATTGCCACCCCCCAAATTGTCTCTATATTGCTGTGGTTATTTGCCACCCCCTATTGGTCATACATTGCTGTGGGTATTTGCCACTCCCCATATTGGCTGTACATTGCTGTGGGTATTTGCCACCCCCTATATTGGCTCTACATTGCTGTGGGTATTTGCCCAATTCACATTGACTATACATTGCTGTGGGTATTTGCCTCCCCCATATTGGCTCTACATTGCTGTGGGTATTTGCCACCCCCCATATTGGCTCTACATTGCTGTTGAGGTCCTTTTTTAAAGCTGACGTAGGAGAGGTTACATCGCAGGTCTTTAGGGAGGGCATTCTAGATGTTTGGGGCGTTCCCGGAGAAAAGGTGAGATTGTGTGGTTTTCTTTTTTAACAGGGGTGGGACAAGGAGGAGAGTGTTGGTGCTGCTCATCGGTCGGGAGCAGCCGGCTTTATTGAGTTTATCTGGGAGGTACAGCGGGGTATTTTGATGTAGGGCTCTGTGCGTAATGTATGCAATCTTGTAGGAGATCTGCTTTCGACAGGAAGACATTTAAGGGCTTTAAAGGCTGGGGAGATGTGGTCAAAACGTTTGCAGCCAGTGATTAGCCTGCCCGCTAGGTTGAGCACAGATTTGAGTGGGGCTAGGTGAACTTTAGGGATTCTGGAGAGGATAGCGTTACCATAGTCAATTTTCGAAAGGACTAGAGATTGGACAACCGATTTGAAGTCGTCAGCTGGAATGAAGGGTTTTATTTTCCTGAGATGACAGAGAGTGAAGAGTGCTCCTCTTTAGCCGAGTTTTTTTTGTGGACATTAAGAGTTAGGCTATTGTAAATGGTGATACCAAGGGATTTTACTGAGTTGCATAAGGAGCGTGAACAGTTGAGGACCTTAAGGTCAGAGATACATGTTCGGATGGGGAGCAGGTTGTTTTTGGGAGAGAAGAGAATGAGTTCAGTTTTTTTAGGGTTGGGTTTGAGATGATTAGAGTGGAACCAGGATTGGATCTTAGTCAGGGTGTTGCTAAGGTGCAGAACATCTGAGTGGGATTTAATATTATAGTAAAGTTGGTTGTCATCAGCATAAAGGTGGTAGTTGTTTCCAGCTTCTTTTAGAATGAGGGTAAGGGGTTCCATAAAGAGGTTGAAGAGAGAGGAAGAGAGAACAGACCCTGGGGGACACTTAGAGAGGCAGGTGTAGGGTTTGAGAGGTAGTCGTAGATTTTGATTTGTTGTGTTCTGTGTTGGAGATAGGAGGCGAACCATTTGAGGACAGTACCATCGAGGCCAAAGTTAACTTTGAGCGCGTTAAGTAAAGCAGAGTGGTTAACTGTATCAAACGCAGCAGAGAGGTCTAGGAGAATAAGTAGGCAGGTCTCGCTATTATCAAGGGAGTGGTGGATGTCATCAACTAAATTTAGCATTGCAGTTTCTGTACTGCAGCCTTTTCGGAAGCCGGATTACAAGGAGTCAAGTAGGTTGAAAGTGTCATTGGGGCACATGCATCATTGAGACATTTTGCACTTCTTAATTTGCGAAGAATAACGATTCGCAAATTAAGAATTGCAAAATGCTATGCATCATTTTTTTCGGTATTCATTTGTGATTCGGAAATCGCAATTTTTACCGAATCCCAAATAAATACAGAATTCTTAAGTTAATTTTCGCAATTCCCATTGATTCCTATGGGCCAAAAGGCCCATAGGAGTCAATGGGAAGGCATTAGCAAATTGCGAGTGGCACTTTGAAAATTTCATGGGTGCAGGGGGGGGTCCAAAGGACCCCCCCCTGCACCCCTGAAATGTATTTTTCGCATCATGTTTCACACACACATGTCCTAAGGACATGTGTGTCATGAATGTTGAAAAAAAAGCATTTTCAGCATTTTAAACACTTTTTCCACATTTACCGAGTGGTTCAACTACTCGGTAAATTTGACACCCTAATTGCGATTTCGAACTTTTAAAAGTAATGATGCATTGCTTTAAAGAAATCGCACATTTGCGACTTCTTAAAAGCAATCGCAATGTTAGAACTCACAAAAAAGTTACGAATTCTAAAATTGCTTCATGCATCCCAAAAAGCACTTTTGGAATCGCAAACGGCCGATTTTAAGGAATCGCACCGTTTGCGACTCCAAAAATGCTTGATGCATGTGGGCCAATGCGTTTATCCAGTTGCAGCAGGGCACATTTTTCAAATGGCTCTGGAAAGAAGGGGAAGGTCAGAGATAGGGCGGAGATTGGGTCGGCATTGGGATTTTTAAGAATGGGAGTGATTTGTCCGAGTTGGAGGGAGACAGGGACACATCCCATGGTAAGGGAGGAGTTGATGATAGTAGTCCAATATGGGGCAATGATATGCTTCAATCTTGGACAAGTTTAGAAGGGACAGGGTCTTTAGTGTGAGAGGACGGTTGTAGTTTAGAAATTATGTGAAAGACTTTGAGCTCAGTTACGGGGTGGAAATTATGCCAGGAGGCAGTGTTTTTAAGCTGTGAGTTTGAGAGGTTGGTATCAGGAGGGGTTGTAGCAAATAGGTGAGAGGAGGAATCAGGGGGTAGAGTTAATAACAAAGGTGATTTTGAAGTAACGTCAGCTGTAAGTTGGGTGTTGGATGGGATCTGAGTTAAAAGGAAGGATTGATTTATTTTGGCGATTTTTTCGGAGACGATGTTTGCAATTTCTTCGCATCTATCAGTTGAGGCCATCAGCTGTGGGGGGGGGCAGAGGATGCTTGGTTTCTAACAATGATGAACAGTTCTCTGGGTCTATTTTTGGCACGATCGAGTTGTGTACAGGAGAAGGATGCCTTTCTAAAGCTGTATTGTTTAAATTATTTTCATCGAACCAAACATTTGTTGTTATTGGTTTTAGCAACCGCACAACAATTCTCACTTGCAGGGTAAAAACTTACATGTCAGTATTATCCAGTACAATGGTTACATATCCGAGCATATTTTCAGATGATCACATCAATTTCAATCCGAACAGGCACAGGGTAGTAAATCACGAACCAAACATTTAAGTTGTGAAGAATTAATTTTGAGTATACTTTTTATGGCTTATAATACAGTAAATAGCAAGAAGGTTGGCATCTATTTTTAAGTCTAGCCTAAGCGTGCATGAGCGTTCTGCAAGACTTGCTCTCATCAATTTCTTGCCTGCTGCTCCCAATAGGTTGACTCCAGTGTCGCTCTTCTTTCCTGCTCCCAACTCGTTCACACAGCCTATACGCCACTTACGTTGAAGGCTGAGGATCACCAACCAAGTACAGTTTTGTTATACTTTCAGGGGTTATCTTTTGTTTAGGAGCACTCTTTCTCTTCTGCAGCCCTTCCATACACTACAATCCCAGCTCATGTGTTTAGTGCCATGCGCGTTCAACTTCAGAGACCACCTTTTTTTTTTAATCATAGTTCCTGCTTTGGCTGCCTAAACTCCCCATGCGATGCCCTCCCCCCACCACCTCCTGTTTCTGCTTGTTTTGTTTTTGGTTTCCCTTCACGGACGCCAAGCTTCTTCTTCTGGACAAGCAGGAATGTTTTATATATTTGTATATATTTGGTCACTATGCATGTCTGTGTTCCACTCGCAATAAATCCAACCGATTGCCTGGATTTATCTGCCTCGCCACAGTGTGGGGGCCCTCTTCTGAATATGGTGAACCCCACCCGCCCCCTCACCATACTAATCTCACACCGCCGACCTTCTTACTATGTTCACTTCTCCTGCTCTGCCGCTGGCAGCTGTCCCTCTGTCTCGTTCTTCCTCTTCTTCCCCCTCTTCCCCTCTCTTTCCTCTCCTTTCCTTTATTTGGTTTCCTGTGAAATGGATCTAAAAAGGAAAGAAACACTTTTGCTGCAAACGTAGTCTATTTCTGAAATTTTTCTATTCCAAAGTGCAGCCTTCGGACAGAGACAAAAAAAAGGTTCTCAATGTGAAAAATAAATAAAAAAACTAAATAAAGCAAGACAAAGTGCTTGCAAAGTGGCCAAGATTGTTTTTAATTCACACACACATTAGCACCACTCTACAGATTTTTCCAGTGAAGCGTTACTTCAGTTGTCTCGTTTTTTTATTTGAACAACATTCTGTTCCCCTGGTGGGGAAGTGCACCAGTCCTGGAGGTACTGAATACCTGGTTGTTACGTAGAGTGGAAAATGTTTAGTGTGATCCTTATCAGCTGTTTTTCTTTGCTGTGAGTTTAAATGCATGTTACAACATCCTGATTGTTTAATGGTCCCTGTTCTTCTGCACATGCTTGAAGCCTGAACATCCTCATGCTGCATACAGGCGGTAACCCCTTTGCCTTGAAACTCAAAGATGAGTTTTAGGCAGTGGTCGCTCCTCCGCTAAGGCGGAGGAGCATCACTCCACTTCTTTTCAGCAGTGTAAAAAAGTTAAATGATAATAACAGGTTGGTAATATTATTTACATTTTCTCTGCTGAGGCAGTTTGGCAGGGATGGGCTGTTCTGCTCACAGAGCGGGGGGAGGAGTGGTGGGAACTCTGTAAGGGCACTTGACGGTTTGGCCGGCCGTCATGGGAAGGCCAAATAGTCATGCACACTTAGCATGTTCTTCATCATGCTGTATTGCACAGCTTGGGTGGAGAACATGTACAGGCTCCCATTCCTTGTCTGAGCGCCACACCATGGTGCTCAGACCAATCATGACGCTGCTGACAGCAGCGTCATGATTGGTTTAGGGAAGCCTTGTGCTTTCTACTTCCTTTACGGCCAACCTCATCGGGAAGAGACGCGGAGAGAGGTCCGAGGAGAGACGCAGTGAAGAAATAAGTGTATTTCTGTTTTTCTTCAGACCCTTGCTCCACCACCCCAATCCATACCAGCCGCTACTTGGTGTAGGCACTGCTTAAACAGCACAGCAGAAATGAGGATGCAGGCCATCTGCCTCCCCAACCCAACCTCGCTTACAGCGTTTGACTTTTGTTTTTTAGGAAGTGTTGTGGTAACAAATAAAACGGGTGTGGTAACAGCTGTCTTTTCCCAAACTGTACATGTGACTCGTTAACAGACCAAAAGAAGAAGAAACTCTTAAATCCACAAGCAAGAATGTTTTATTTATTTGTATATGTTTGGTCACAATGCACTTCTTTGGTCTACTCGCAACAAATACAATCGCATGGCTCTATCTGCCTCATCACGGTGTAGGGGCCCCCTTTTGATGAACCCTGCCGCCCTCCCCCTTGCAACTCTCATCTCACACTGCCTACCTCCCTGCAGTGTTCACTTCTCCTGCTCTGCAATTGGCAGCTGGCTACCCCCTCTTTCTCTCTTTCTTCCTGTTCCTCTTATTTCCTCTCTTTCTGACTCTGTCTCACTCCGCCTCACTTGAAGAAAAACGTGACATCAACAAACTGCTCTTACCCTCTCTTACCTCTTCTTTCCTTTATTTGATCCCCTGTGAAGTAGATCCATTAAAGAAAGAAATACGTTTGCTGCAAATGTCGCTTTAAAATAAAAAAAAAAATCGACATTGTTTTCCGAGGGTGGGAAAGTGCACCATTCCTGGAGGTACTGCAATACCTGGTTGATGAGTAGAGGGCAAAATATTTAATGTGATCTTTCTCAGCTGTTTTCCTTATTTTAGTTTATAAAATGTGTACCCCTGCTCTAGGTTCAGGGATGCGGTCTTTTTAAGCCATACTGCTTATGTTTTGCAAGGATATATGCAATGGACATTGAAACTGGTCCCTTCCGGGCCCTGTAGTCATGTCCTTTACGTTTCAGGCAAAAACACTAATTTATTTCTTAATAATAAGTGTAAAAGCGTTAAGATAACCATGATGTTCCTGCTTACATTTCACCTGCTTTACTTAAACTTGCATTTCCTATGAGTATTTGCTTTTTCCTGGATGTTGTCTTTTTTTCAGGAAGTATATTACTCTTGTCTCCCCTACCTTATAACCTATTTCCCATTTTCTGGTTCTCCAGCTCCACAAAGCCATACGAATGGTAATAGTGCTACGCAAATATAATCATTCCGCTGCCAATAAAAAAAAAAAGTAAAGAAAACTGTGATTTTCAATTGCAAGAGCTCTTACTTTCACAGATGCGAGACCAATTGCATTGCAACTGCTTGTTAGGTTTGGCGTTAGCCAAGACCTTTTGACTTTACTAACTTTATATCTATAAAAAACGTATATATATGGGCTTTCAGCCAGCCCTCTTCCTCCATTGGTCTCTTGTGGTATTTCACATATTTCCTCCACCCACTACAGAATGCAATGCAGTGAAGTGGATCTGCCCACTTTAGTCACTAACTTCACTGTGAGTGACGGCATTCTGTTCTTTGACACAGAGCAAATTCACACACATAATAGTTCCTCTACTGACCACACAGTGAGGGTCCCAAAAAATATAATTTTTTTCATCCAATGTTTATTTTTTTATACGGTTGGTGGCCCAACAACTTCTCAGAATCACATTACAACATCCAAAACAAGCACAGACAAAGCCAAATGGCTGGCAGTCAAAGCCAAACTTATTGGCTTTGACAACACGTTTATAAATGAGTGCTTAACTATAAAACCCATCCAGCTGGCGGGAAAAAGATCTGTTTCTGACATGCATCTAACAAACATTGGCAAAGCCAATAGATCTAACCTATGCAAGAGCTATTGGCTTTGCAAATGTGTTTTAGCCATATTGTACACCAGCGTGGCTGCTGTTCAGCATGGCTTAAAGTTAGTGACGTAGAGGACAGTTGCGTGGAGTGTTGTAGAGTGGAATGACAAAGAGTAAAGTAGAGTGTTGTAGTGTGGAGCGGCAGAGAGTTTCATGCATTGGAGTGGCATCGCGTGGAGCAGCATACACTGGAGAGGCATAGAGTAGAGTGGACTAGTGTAGAGTGCATTAGCAAGGAATATAGTGACATTGAGTGCAGTGGCATTGGATTCTGCAGCACACAATGTAGTGTTGTAAAATGTGAACAAAATAACAATATTTCAACTGGTATCACAATTAATGACAATTAGACATGTATGTATAAAACATTACGTGAACAGAAACAGGGAGACTCTGTAATGATTTTGAAATGTGCTCATGGCATCGTATAATTATGATAAAAAATTACAAAGGTACAGTTGTAGCAGCACTGTAGGTAAATAAATACAAAAACAACCCAAATTGGACTTGGTGCTCTAAATGTGTACGTGACACAAAAAGGTGGCGACGCAAGTGACAATTGTGTAATCAGCGAAAACGATGCATGGTGCAGATGTGCATGAGTATGTACAGTGTATCCAGTGAACGATGTGGCTCAAAACAATGATTTACAATGTTGGATATAAAAGTTTGAGATCAATTTTAGCAGAGCCACAGAAGGAGATGCGCCGTAAGTTGTGCTGAGTGGTCGACAACGTTTCAATCCTATCATGGCCTCGTCACTCTGTACACATCGTTCAAGAGAGTTTGCGGAAGAATACAGTAAACATGTTTTAGGCAACGGAAGAGACAAACTGAACTTGGTCAACCTAAAGCAAATAAAGTCAGCAAACGAAGAGCCAGAAAATGTAAGTTACAAACTACAAAGCCAATGGTAATCAAAGGGCAGAATGCATTCCTAAGTCAACTTTCTGAAAGTCCCCAAGATGTCTTTAGCAAACCAGACAGCAAAGCTGACTGGCTGGTTGCACCCTAAAAAGGACTAGAATATTTGGGCTCACTAGCTTCCACTTGATTTCAGATTTACTGCTGTTATGTTATCTGGACCTACAGATCAACTAAATTTCATTGAGCTTTTTACTGAGGTTATTGTCTCCCCTAGGTATCCCAGGAGTGGAGGGTCAGATATGTCTACGGTACACCCTTATAAAATTAGTTTTTATATGCCTGGGTAAAGTGAAATTTCACATTTCACTCCCTACATTGTGGTAAAGTGCTGCTCAAATTCGACTTTGATGCTAGGAGCACTGGGGAAGAGGGATCTGCAATATTTCTACAAGATTCAGGACCCCTAAAGTCTCCCCTAGTTGCACATGGGGTGGGGTTCCTGTAGATATAAGGCAAGTACTTATAAAATATGTTTTTATAAGCCCTGATGTTAGAAAACGGGCCCAAGTCATTTTTCCCATTGCAAATCCCATGCCCTATAGGTTAACATTGCAGGAAGTTATTAAATAATAACTCCTGATAGGAAGAAGATAGAGCTACCGTTCAAAGACTGCTCATAATAGTATTGCTAAATCCAACAATATCATATTGTTGAATTTCTCCTAAAGTGTACATACAAGACGTTATAAGAATTTCTTGTTTGTAAGTCCAAATTCAGCCTTCCAGTGGTCTGCCCTGATTGGTCAGAGTTAAGTGGATTAGCCAGGCTGCCTTGAAGAGGTGATAAAGAGCCCCTGGGGTTAACCTGCTGGGAGGGTAGTGTGCTGTTCCATAGGAATTCCAGGCCAGGGGGTGGAGTCGTAAACCATGCTTTTTTTTTTTCAAAGGCATAGGGGAGGCCTGGGTGTTAGCTAAACTTTTAAACTTTTGACCCAGAGTCAGGGCTGGGCTTAAGGAAGGTATGTGCAGATGGTAGTGGGAGAGTCTAGGGTAATAATCCATCCCTGGAGGTGTGTTTAGCCAGGTCTTGACTCTCTGCTGGAAAATTAGCCATTGTGAATTTGGAAGATTTGATGCACTCTGGGACAAAATACTGCCACACTCTACAGGATGTGGTCATCGCCTTGAGGAGTTACCCTGCTCCCATTGGTCAGGAGTGGCCTGCTGTTTGACCCAGAGAATTTTGAATGCGTATCTGAGAGGGGCAGAGCCCTCTAGATCTGCTGCTTGAAACTTATTGAAGCAAGAAGTGCCCTGCTGAGAAGATTTTGCTGTGCATAGAATTCAAAGGCCTGACCTCTGAAGACTGTACCATCTGCAACTACAGCCCTGTGGATCATCTTGCTGGAAAAAAACTAAAGACGAGAATCCCAGAAAGCTACAGGTTAAAAGAGCTCAACTGGAACATCACCAACTAAATCTACACCTTGGAGACCCATCAGTGGATTTGTAATGGTTTTGTACCAGTGAATTGTGGGAACTGAAGTCCTCAACTTTCAATGACCATCTTGGAGCTTCCAGACCCTTGGAGTGAGTTTGAGACACTTTGGGACCCCTTGAAGAACTTCAGGAAGAAGTTCAAGAAGTTTGGAGAACTTTGGACCAACTTTGAAAAAAAACTCCATATAGGGACCGACTCAACTGGCCAACCAGGCTGCCTGCCTTCAACTGCGAGCCGGCCAAGCCAATCAGGTTCGTCCGCTAAAAGCTCCATCGCTCCAACTTCCAGTGATTGACCCGGACTAGAGAAAATCTGAAGCCGGCAAACCCTCACCGGATCCGGCTACATGAGGAGCATCGAGAGACCCTGCGAGAAAAAGCTCCAGAAAATTTTCCTAAGTCCGCTCGTAGAAAAGGTGACCAGGAGCAACCGCGAGAGCCAAGCCGCCTTCCTTCCATCGCATGTCAGCCTGGATTCCTGGTTTGTCCTGCTGAAGCAATCTTGAAATATTTTCTAAGTCCGCTCCAGGGAAGTTGATTGGGACCTCGTCACAAGTCAAGCTGGCGAACCCTCACCGAATCTGGACTGGCTGGGAACTTCGAGGGGGCTCGGGCAGAAAAGCTCCAGAGCAGTTTCTAAGTGTGAAGTAACCCTGGGCGAAGCACTACGCTACGCTCGCGGAGTTTGCGAAGTTTTCGCAACTTCGCACTACGCGAGCTGCATGTAGCACAGTGCGAACATGCGTAGTGCAGCGTAGCATAGTGCAGCGGTCATTTTTTGCTTGTTCACGGTCCTGAACGTCATGTTCGCGACCGCGAGCAAGCAAAATGACATCCCGGCGAGATTCTCAACGCGAGGAGGTCAGGTTTCTCATTGTGAGTGGTTGCGCATGCTCGCGACCGCTCTCAATGAGAAACTACCTGTTCGCGTTGAGAAAGCTGCAGCTCGAGTAATAATCTACTCGAGCAGCAGAAAACTACAGCTCGCACTGTGCAAGATGCCGTTTTCAATGCTTGCACAGTGCCGGATGCTTGTCCGCACTGTGCAATCATTGAAAACGCATCTTGCACAGTGCGAACATGCTACTACGCAGCTCGCGTAGTGCTACGTGAAGTTTGCGTAGTGCGAAGTGCACTTCGCGTAGCTTCGCGTAGCGCTACTACGCGAACTACGCCCAGGGTTAGTGTGAAGGTAGAAATTAAGACCAGGACCTGTAGTGAGCTGTAGCCGCTCATGGCTCCATCACTCCCGGCCTGAAACGTTGACTTTGCCCCGGTCTATCGCGAGCTGGTATCACAATATGGTGCTATGATCTTCTAAGCGCTATATTTTATTAAATCTTTGAAAATTCATATCTCCGGTTCCCTACATTGGATTGTTGTCGTTTTGGTGTCATTTTAAAGATACAAATATTTCCTATTTTCATAAATTGGTGTTGGATTGTTTTTATGTGTTTTGTCTTAATTATTGACTGAAGTTGTGTTTTTAAATGCTTTACATACCTGTCTTTGAAGTTAAGCCTGTCTGCTCGCAGCCAAGTTGCCAAGGTTTGAGCATAGGAATAATTTTCTAAGACCTATGCTGGGTCCTACCATTTGTTAGTGGCCTTATTGCCAGTGGAAGACCTATATTTGCCCCTACCAATAGCCCACTTTCCAACAGCCATTCCACGATTTAAGGGTTTTCTTCTTTGTTGGAGATAAGGAGGATTTCAGTTTTGTCTTGGTTGAGTTTGAGGTGATTTGTTGATAGTGAGTTTTGGACTTCTCCAAGAGTGTTGTTGAGTCTCTGAATGTCGTCAATGGAGGAGATTGCCCGGTAGATCTGGGTGTCATCTGCATATAGGTGGAAGGGGATGTTGGCTTTTTTGAGTAGGGTGGTGAGGGGTTCCATGTATATGTTGAACAGTTGAGGGGAAAGCACTGAGCCTTGGGGGTAACCTCTGCTGACGGGGTGTTGGTCCGATGTAAAGGTTTTAATTTTTATCCTTTGGGAGCAATTGTGTAGGAAGGAGGAGAACCAGTGTAGGACCACCTCCTCAGCACCTACTCTATCCTGGATAGCCTTGATGAGTAGCTTGTGATCTACTGTGTTAAAGGCTGCCGAGAGGTCCAGTAGAATGAGTGGGTAGCATTGGTCAGTATCTAGAGCATTATGGTTGTTGTCCACGATGTTAAGGTTTGCGGTCTCAGTGCTACAGCCTTTTCTAAAGCCCGATTGGTGGGGATCTAGCAGGTTGATGTTGTCCATGTGCTGAGTCAGTTGTAGGAGAAAGCATTTTTCGAGGATTTTGGATAGTAGGCGGAGATTGGAACGGATCTGAAGTTCTTCAGATCGTTGGTGTCAAGGCCTGGCTTTTTCAGTAGTGGCATGACTTGGCCGACTTTGGGGCAGTCTGGTATGTTGCCAGTTTTCAAGGAGCTGTTTATGATCTCCCACCAAAATGTGGAAAGGGAGAGTTTCAGCTTTTTGGTCAATTGAGTGGGTATAGGATCAAGGATGTGAGATGCGGGTTTGGTTTATGTCATTCCGGTGTCATGCTGGGCCACCTTCAGGCATACCAGTGGGTGAGGTGAGCAATCCAAGCCTATTCTGGACACACCTGCCTCTTGAATAATGTCCCTTTTTTTCCTAGTTGCATCTTAGCATTTTGATAGCAAAGCATTCTAAATCATGATGCGCTCGCAACCAGGGCACCAGTAGCTATACAAATTGTTCTGCTCTATTATATCATATAAATACCCACTTTTTTATATTTGCCCATAATCATGAATGATCCAAAGTGTACGAATTAGTTGTTGTGTGCTCCCTACATATCAGTCAACATCACTTAAGCATGACTAATGAGCCAGGACTCCATAACGGTTACTGTGAAAGTCTGAATCTCTGAAAGATGGGTACAATTTTCCTTAATGGAGACTAGATATATACATTTTTCCTTTCTGATACTTGGGGAGGATGAATGGACTTCTTTTTATTTACTATATTCAGATGATAAGGGAATAGTTGCCAAAGTGTAATTGGCACTAAAGCAAACCAGAGTGTAATATTAGAGTGGGTCACCTGTGGTATACCTACAAATCAATTCAGCCTCCAAGATCATTTATAAACCTGGGAACAGCAATAGACTCATTCTCCACTAAGCTCTTAATCAAATAAGAAGTGGAGCAGACTTTTGTAACTTCTCTTCATTTTACATAAGTAAAAAATCTAAGCATTTTTAATTCAGAAGAAGTTGTTTCAATATTATCAAGATAGAGGAGGAGCTACGCCAGCAACCAAGATGGCCGCATAAGCTCCCGGCTCCGCCGACCTCCGCCAGTTGCTCACAAATCCTAATTATCATCCTGAATTCTCACCGGACTCCCGTGCGGCTGAAGTGTGCCTGACTCTAAAGGTGCAATCCTGGACTTTCTAGCGGCTCCAAGGACGAAGATACGCCGTGCTCCATTCTCGGCCTAACCAGGAGTTGAAGCCGGGGCCTCAATTTCTAACCCTGCCGGGTTGGAGTTGAACAACATCGGCCGCGGGACGTGGGTGGCGTCCGGTCTCACGAAGTGGAGTTTTTCTTGACCGTTTTGGATGATGGCTCGGTGGCAGCTTTATCCCGAAGCTGCGGCGGCTTGACGTATCGATTGCTGTGGTCGGGGATCCGCTGCCCGGAGGCCCCGTTGAGCTCCCGGGGTCGATGGGCTTGGTTCCTCGCTGGCGGCGACGGTGTTGAGCTCGCGCTTTTGGAAGTGCCCACAGTAGTCGACCTCCAGGGTTCAGAGACCGGCTCGGTCGCTTTGCGAGGGGCGATGGAGCGGGTTGAATGTACACCGTCGCTGTATACTATAATGGCCGCCATTGGGGAGCTCCACTCACAAGTCACCGCCATCGTCCAGAGGATGGCTGTAACGGCTGATATCATCTGCCGGAGACCGGACCCCGACTCGTTGTTGGTTCTGGAACAAGATGCTTTACCCGCGGAGCAAGCTTCGACTGCTACAGAGGGCCCCGCGCGGAAGTCGGACTTTGTATTCTTTCTCGACTCCCAGACGGCAGCAAGTGAGCCCGAGAATATCAAAGGTGCATCCTGCCCTATGCCGATATTGCCCGAGATGGATGTGGATATTCCTACACTTCATAGTGAGTTCTCCAATGACTGTCGGATTGATACCTCGCCCTTTTTCTCCCGGATTGTTCAAAAACGCTCTGGCGCCCTAATTCTGGTGGGCGGTGAACCGCGTCTGACTTTTGGACTCTGTACACGGCTATCCTGGTATCACTTCTTCTATGCTGACTTGGAAACTTTTCTATACTTTGATTCTCCTGTTGTGACGGCGGTTCGAATGGACAGGGCTCGCATGAAGATTCGTAGTGGCCAGGGTTGACTTTTACCGTATGGGTTGAAAAATGACTTCATTGACACGGGATTTGTACCTCATGTTGGCGCGGGAGCGGGGTGGTTCTTACAAGCTTCCCCCCTGGTGGACTTTACTTGTTGCATTTTATTATCCTGGAGATGTATGCGGTGGGTTGCTGCTGGCGGGGGGTAAGGGAGACCGGGGGCCTGTTTGATATTCCCTCCTCCACTTTCTTCTTTCCTTCTTTTAGGACCAGTCCTGGGGCGACAGGCACACTGCTAGTGGGGATGGGCCGTAGCCATTGCAAAGGTGTAGGGTGGGGGGAATGGGGAGGGGTTTGTTATTTTACCCTCGCTTAGTTCTATGGCCTTTTTTCTCTTTCCTTTCTTCTTTCACAAGAGATGGGCCGTCTATCCTGTATCGACTTTCTTATTTGTCGGGTGTCTAATTTGGTCTTTGTTATCCTGGATTATGGGTGGGCTAATCTTGCAGGCTGTTGTTTTGTCAGATTGCTGATCGTCTTTCCTCCACATTGTATGTATTGTTGCTACAATTGCAGTCTTCGGTAAATTGCGTCTTATGCATTGGTATACTTGCTCACCTATCGATATAATGTATTCTGTGTATGACACCCGATTCATGTAAATTCTCTTGTTTTCTTCAATAAAAACCTTTAAAAAAAAATAATAATATCAAGATAGACAATTGATTTAGGGTATGGATTTAACAATCAATTTCCACCTCCTACGAGTGTCAAATATAAAATAGGGTCTTCTTAATTCAGAAACAAGCCTAGTTTGAGAGGCCCTCTGCCCAAGAAGAGTATGATTCTCTTTTGGATTGTAAGAGTTACTCTTCACCCTTGGAAAACTTTAAAGGAATTGCTTATTCTTCTGTTACTTGCTGAAATCACTTTATAAAAGCTGCATATTGGCTAGTAATAATGTTTAAAAGATGTTTTAATTATGTTTTCCTGCTGTATTTGAGGCTGTATTTGTGGTTCTAAGTTTGCTCTTATAGGTTTGTTTGCTTTGGGTTGCTGGTACACTGTTAAACCAGTGATTATTTGGATGACTCACTGAAGACGTGTGTTGTTTCATTCTAAGTTTTTTTATTTTCATTTGATGTGTCTTTTCTTCATCTTTTTCCAGTTGGCCAATCTTTGGAAATTTTTAGTTGACAATTCCTGAAGCGAGGCTAGACCTAAACCTGCACCTCTCTTTTTAACCAAGTGTTGGCTTGTCTTAGATGATTACTGAGGTTTTAGGGTCTTCGGAGGTTCTAGGCTGCGTGCCAGTTTCTGCAATTGTGGCCAAAAAGAGGACATTAACGTAGCCTTTTATTGGTTGTACCATAAATGGTGTTGATCTTTTTCAACTTGGCAACAACAACTTTTAATAACTCCAACTGCGAGGTCTGTCTAGGGTGAAAAGTTGGATATCAAGGTTTGATGCAGCTGGAAAAGACGGAATATTCAAGCCTGTGCCCAGGAAACTATTTGGAACTCTTTCTGTGGGACTCATCTAGGTAATAAATATGATTTTTTTTTATCTGAGCTTGGTAAATTAGAGGTTGCAATTAAATGCTGTCGGCCTCAATGAATAATTGGGAAGTAAACTGGCACATCATCCCATCTGGCATACAGAGGTGAAGAAGAAGGGTGTGTCCTAAGGCTAAAGGAGATTGTTGATTTTCCCAATTTAACTCATCATCCAACTGCTCGGTCGCTGTTTCTGGCAGCTGCTGCTCTATCTGGATAATAGAAGAATCTCCCATGACCTTAGTATAAATTGCAATTTCAGCCTCCTCCAATCTTGGCAGAAGAGGTTTGTAATATTTGGAAACAAATTTACAAATAGAGTCATAAGTGTTTCATAATTTTATTCATTCATGTTCAACTAATTAAAAGCATTACATGACTCATTAACCAATGCACCTAAAGGCGGCATGATGACCCGGCATTTCAGATCGATCGATGGATCCTCCCCGGGGGTGGGTTTGAGGGTGCACTGTATACAAAGTTTTAGAAAAATGTTTTGTCCGGCCAGACCAAACATGCTGTGCACATATAGAAAGACGCAACTAAAAGCCTGGGCTGGGAGGGCAAACTTACTCGGGCCAAGTCGCTTTGGCATTGTGACCAGCTGGGTCGGTTGTCGTGCTTCTTGGGGTTCAACAAATGGGACACCATTGATATCTCCAAAATTGGGGACCTCTGGAGATCCGGGAAAATCATACCGTTCTCTCAATTAAGTCAAGAGTATGAAATGGCCAGTTCTGAACAGTTCCGGTATTTTCAAATTAGGCACGCACGACTCTCGGCTCTCCCTAAGGGTACGGCCCTTCCGGATTCCTCCCCTCTGGAGGACAGAATTTTAGATGGAGATTTGCCACAAAAGGCCATATCCCTCATATACAAGAAGCTTATTAATAACATGACCGATCCCCTAACACGGCTAAGCGTCAAATGGGATCACGACGTTGCTGTCTTGGAAGATGAGGAGTGGCGAGCCGCAGTGGCTTCCCCCGTGCAGTTGCCATCTCCTCCAGACTCCGACTGGTTCAGCTAAAAATCCTCCATAGAACGTACTTGTCTGGACCCGCGTTGGTTCATATGGGATACGCCCAATGTAGTGATTGTACACTGCAGTGCGGACACGAGGGCACCTTCATTCATACACTTTGGGAATGCGAGGCAATTCAGAAATTCTGGGAGGGGGTGGTATCAATGATGGAGAAAGTATTGGGGTGGTGGATACAATGCAACACCAAATTGATTCTGTTGAACATATGGAACCCCACCTACCTTGCAGCTAAGCAGAGGACATGGGTCACATTGGGCTTCATGGTAGCAAAGAGCGATATCGCACGATTGTTGAGGGTACCGACCTCACCGAATATTGCAGACTGGGCCAAAGACATGGACTGCTGTATGGTGACCGAGATACCTATTTATGTCTCCAGGGGTTGCCCGAAAAAGTGGTCACAAATTTGGGAGCCTTGGAACACTTTCAGGGGGGAGATTTGTGAACCACCGGGGGTTGGAGGGAGGCGGTTGCTAATGTTGAATAACGTGACATTCCTGATAACAACCATACTGTATAGGTGAGAAAAGGTTTTTTGAAGTGCTATCACACTGTGTACCAGTGATTACGTGTGAAATGTTGTGTCTCTGCTGTTTAACATGCCATTTTTTCAATAAAAAGAGTTTTCAAATTAAAAACAAGTGTTACATGACTAAGAACTGTACAATACATTTTAGCTTAAAATAAAACAATGCCTAATACAACCGAAATGGAATTTCAAAAATGTAAAAACAATGTTGACTGTATTATTTCATAAGTATAAAAAGAGTTAAAACTAACCCTACAATATAAAAGTAAAAGCAGCCCCCAAGATGTTACCGATAATGAAGTAAAGTACAATATGCAGTGTGCAAGCTAATAGGACCTCCTGCTAGTAGGCTGGGTTACTAATATTTCGATACTCCAGAATATTTGTGTGCAGCAGTTGATCCTGTTTTCTGGGTTGACAATCCCCATATCCCAAGGCCCCATGACCATGGAAAATACTGCGCATGTCCCTTGAGTTTGTCAGTTCTAGTTGGTGGTTCTCCTAAGAGTTAGCTGCTGGATGCTGTTCTGGGTTCTATGGCCAGTGGCTATTGTCCTCGCTTCAATGAGTGAGGAGCGAATAGAACTCGTAAATGTCCCCAAGTCTCGCTAAAGTGCTTGGTATAATTTGAGTAAAGCACATATCCGATGCCTCCTTGCAGCATTTATCCCTTTTGAATTACATAGCAGGAGGAACAGACGATGTTGTCCCTCTGACAGTTTAGGGCATCAGCATAATGAATGAATGAATGAATGAACAGATGAAGTCAGGATTCTTTTCGGTGGTTACATAACCTGTACAATATTACCTCATCCTGTCTGGCCCAGCCAGGGTTAATATTTGGAATTGGCAGTACAATTAGCCTCATAAAAAGAACAGAGTCCGCTAATGGAGAAGGGACTTGTTCCTTGGAGTTGAAAGGGAGAGAAGAGCATGGGTAGGCTTTTGATATCTCTAGGAATGCAATTGAGGGACTGTTGAGCCTTTTAGATCTTTGATTAGGTGGCCTTTCTAGGTCTTGGTTTTTAAAGTAGGTATCTTCTAGTTCTAAACATTTTCTGAATAATCATATAGAAACTATTTGGGCAGGGCAAAGTGGTAGCCCAGATGGAGGCGAGAGTGGAAGGGGCTTGGGAACAGGTGATCCTTGGAGCTCTTCCTCACTGACTTTCTCACTAGGTTGCTGGCTTATTGGCGGCACGGAGACTCAAACTGCGGCAGCTACAAAAACACTAACAGGAAGGCATAAGCATGACTGGCCACTACTGCTGCTGCGTGACCACTGAGCACACCAAATAGGTGCTACATTAGATTAGTCTGGGTATCACAATGTTGAACAAGGACATTTAAGGATTTTTCCAACATCAGTTGCCGAATTTCCTATTAATATCCCAACTAGGACTCGAGCTACGGGCATTGAAAAAGGTGTGTGGCTCTCCACTGGTTTGCAGATAGTTGTTTTTTTAATTTTATAGCTTCATGCAAAATGATTGAGAGTCTTTTCTCCTTTTATGACTGAGGTTGTACATTTCGGTTGTTTTTGTTCACACGTCTTTTTTTTAATTGCTAATTGCTATTTATTAGGTTATCACAATACTTAATAGTGTGATTCATAAGTACAGTATCCTGATAATTTCGTGAGCAATAGTTAAAACTATGTATAGGTTGATAAAAAAAATCCTGACCCGAGATGTGTGTGTCTTTCTATTTCTGAGTACTGTGTGTGATGTTTGAGTAAGTGCAGCATGCACCTTTTTTGCATGGTACAGAAATGATGAATAGTCAACCTGAAGAAATAGGCGTACAGAAAGTAGGAAAATACTGGTGTGCACAAAAATTTTGTTCATCCAATGCATGCTTCATCACACACACACCGAGCAGGTACCAGCAGTCTACACTTGCACACACAGAGCAAGTACCACACAGATAACAGCAATGCTGTGCACACAGAAAGAACATGTATCACATGGCAATCAACAGTGCAAGCTTCCTGAGTGCTCAGTGAGAACAATCAACACATAGGCATCAGCAATGCAAGGTTCCTCCGCACAAACAGAGTTGAGGTACAGCAGAGGGTGAAGAGTGAGGACACTTGGGGCAAAGGTGGGCAGCGCAGTGTTCAAGGTGAAAGGATGATCAAAGGTAAAGAGAGTGCAAGGACATGGGTGCGTGTGGACACAAGACAGTGACGTGGGAGGTGAGCCAGAGAAGAACATGACAATGGCAGACACAAGGGAGTGAAGACTTAGATTAGCTCCTATGGGATTTATATTTCGGTTGACGGGATATCCGTAACCGCTGTGATGGAGTAACCCCTCCGTTGAGATCTAAATCAGGCCCTAAGGCTGCTCAGCATGGAGCAGTGTGAAGGGGAAAAGAAGACAGAGGCTTGAAAGTGGACTACCAGATATGTTAGGTAATGAAAGATATCTCAAGATAAGCCAACAAGCTCCTTCCGGTCCCTGCACGGTGCCGCTCACAATGCAATTTCTGGCCCAGTGCTAAAGTGACAGCTAAGGACAGCAAGATTGTCTCTTGTTTTGAGATACGGAGGTTCTATTCCATGATGGAAACTATTGTTAGCATAAAGAGATTAAGGAGCCACCTTCACACTGAATGCACTGCAATGGAAGCGCTTCTTAAAAAGTGTGGGGGTATGTGTTTAGAAATGAAGGAAGTTTGTGATGATCCACCAGCTAGTTTCTGTTGGGAGGATAGCAGCTATTTGCACCATTCACTCAAAATGCAAAACCACCTCCTTACAGTCAATATATAGTACAGTTTATGCAGAGTACTTAAAAAAATAAAAAAAATAATCAGACTTCGCACAGTTTTAGGGATGAGATTGTCACCAAAGTACCTAAGCTTTTTATGTAGACTTTTGTGATGATTGAATATTCTGTAACTATTCTGTGTGGTAAACATTATGTGAAATCCTAGAGACTTTTTTATTGAACCTGGAGGCCAGATGGAGACTAAAATATATCCACTCATCTGCCACCATAAATAGGTACTAAATAGCTAGCTTTTTGCTTCTTTATCTGAAAAAGCTTCCATAAGTTAAATGCAGCCTTAAGGACCAGAAATGAAATATAGGCCCATGAAAGACAGGCCCACTGGGGCAGAATTTAACAAAGTATCGAAATAGGATATTTCTTTAACTTGATTTTTAAATATTTTCGTTGTTCTGATATGTTTAACAGACCTCTAAGACAAGAACAGACAATGGATTAATCGATGTAGAATTAAGTTTAAGTCTAACCATAAACCCTTTTGTTAAAGTGTTTGCACTGACAAAATGAAACGGGAGAATGTATTTAAAGAAGGATCTATTTTGCATAAACAACACTCAAATATGGCCGCTCCAAAAAATGCATTGGATGTAGTCCACGGTTAATGTTTACTATCTTTATTGATCGAATTGAAACACAAAATGTATTAAAAAAAGCTTGAGAAAACATGGTCAGAGTCGTGACAAAGGTGCAATGAATGCATCGATATGAGCTGGTCTTTGTGCCTCTGCTTTAAATAAAGACGCAACTGAAAACTAAACCGGAGTGTTGTGGGATCCAGTCTACCATGTGTGCGGAACCGTTTTTTTATATATATCTATATATGCGACGCACCTTCCAAAGTAGCGCCGTGGAGCCGGAGAAAGGGAACCGTTGTTTTGTGGATTAATAGTTACCGCTGGTGCTCATCGAGAAAGGAAAAAGATACCTGCGGTGCACACGAAATTAAAGGAGAGGCGGAGACGCACCAGACCTGAAGGCACAACCGAGGTAAGAGCGAACAGCCTCGGATGTTAAAGTGTGCTTTTCATAGCGGGGGAAATCCCTAGAAAGCAAATAAATATTGGCAACAAAGTAGCTGCTCGATTATGGAAGTGGGTATTTTTCCTAAGTGCTGGAAATAAGCGATACAATCTTGCAATATAATAATCTCAATGGGGATAATGCAAAATTAAAATTTCGCTATTTACATGTCCAGTTCCAAACGGAAAGTAACCCAACAGTAGTCTACAGGGAAAAGGCAAAAAAGGAAAGGAAGAAAAGAAAGAAATACCTTCCTTTAAATAAGTATAAAACCATAACACAGGTTAAGAAATGGAAAAGCGAGAAGCTAAATGGATGGAACAAATGTAGACCATGTTTGAAAAAAGGCAACATGGAAAAAGTACCCGAAAGGCAAAATATGTCCAGAAAAAATGATGTGAAAAGTAAACTAAGAACATGGGAAAAAGTGAGCAAAAAGGAGATAAATAAATCATGGGAACTGATAACATTAAGGAAATATTTGGAAGTTGAAAGAGTCCCCAGAGGTTTACGGATTATGTTGATGCCCAGTCAACAGGATGCAACAAATGATCTGTTACAGGAATGGGGAGAATATACCTTGAATTCGTCACTGGGCTTAATAAAAATCTTGGTCAAGCATATTGAGATCGCCTTACAAAAAGTTAAAATCCAATTATTGGAAGTGGAAAAAGAACTAGAATCACTCAAATTGAACTCAGAAATGACTAAGTTCAAAGAAGATTTCGAGAGACAAATAGATAAACATGAGGAAATTGTGAGACAGGGGAAGCACAATAAATTTGTAAGAGATACAGTTGATTACTCCGAAGGGAGGATTTTCACATTTGCCCGAAAATTTGACCCTTTCAAACAACCAGGTTTAACATCAGAGGCAGCATCAAGTAGCATGTAATCCCTAACCTCGACAGAACAAAATGAAGAAGACGTCCCCACTGATAAGGCAAAGAAGGCTTTTTTAGGGGATATGCGCCTCGTTCTCCAACAGCGACAGTGGGAACAAAATTAGATGGCGCAAAGGCAACCCCGAGGAAGGGGGAGAGGAAAAATCTGGCAGCAGAGAACACGAAATCAAGAACACGGAGGGGCTGGTGAAGCAAGCACGTCAACAGAAAAAGTTGGCACGAAAACTCGGGGTATGCGACAGAAGATGGATCAATAAATGAGGAGCTTCAAGTAATAAACTTATCACAAAGAGAAATCTCTCCATCTGAAATCTCACTATTAAAGAGAGGCATTAATTTCTGCCCAATACAAAGTGGACCTTGCACAAACAAGGATCGATTTGTATTTGTATATCCGCAAAATTAAACTGGCAAAATACTTCATGGAAAATCCAAATAGACAAAGACAAATAAATGAGACCACCAAACCAACATCAACACTCCTAGTAAGAGAGGCGGAAAGCTATCTAACACTATTACATCTAAATGCAGAACAAGGTGAAAAAATCACTTTGGAGCAAGCGTGCACGCAACTAGGACAGGTTTGAGTGACAAAAAACCTAAATCGAAATTTTACCCACAGTTAACATCTGGGAATAAAATTGATATTCTCCAAGAGGCGGTGATACATGATCTATATAAAATGAATAAAACAAAACATACTGATAATTTAGCCATGATGGAACAAAAAGCCCTGGAAAATATTATCAATGACCATGAAATTGAGATTAAAATGGCAGATAAGGGAGGAAACGTGGTGCTATGGGATCACAAACGGTATTACATGGAAGCACAACGTCAATTAACTGATTGTCAATTTTAGGAAAAACTACAAAGCAACCCAACGGGAAAGATCAAAAAAGACATTGATGAAAAATTAAGCACATGGGGAAAAAGAGAAATTAATTGACAATGATGAGAAGAAATATCTGACTGTGGACTTCCCTGCAATAGCCACTATGTATTTCCTCCCAAAAGTTCCCAAAAATGCCACAAACCCACCAGGGAGACCAATTGTGTCAGCAAAAGGTTCACTGCTAGAACCAATGGCCAACTTCATAGATCAATTCCTGATTCCATATGTGGTGGACTTAAAATCTTACATCAAAGACACAACAGATTTCTTGGGAACTCTAAAAATATTAAACTGGCAGGACAGTTACCATCTAATAACTATGGACGTTATCGCCCTATATACCAATATCGACAATACTCTTGGCCTAAATGCCTGTCAATATTTTCTGAAAGAGAGGGACATTCACTACAAGAAAAAAAATGATATGTTGATGAGCATGATTGCTTTTTGTCCCACAAACAATATTTTGCTCTTTGGAGAAGAATTGTACTGCCAATGAAATGGAGCAGCGATGAGTTTTGCCTTCAGCCCTAGTTATGCGAGCCTAGCTATGGGCTGGTGGGAGAATGAAGTGGCATGCGACAGCAATAATGATCAGTTTACCAGACACATAGTGACCTGGAAAAGGTTTATAGATGATCTTTTTATCGTCTGGAATGAAAACGATCAAGAGTTCCAGGAGTATTTCGAAATCTTAAATAAAAGTACACAAGGACTGAAATTCACTTATGAAATGTGTAAAGAAAAAGTGATCTTCGTTGATGTTGAAATTTATGTAAAAAACAATGCTCTGGAAACAACCTTACATCGTAAAGCCACATCCACCAATGCGACTCTTGAGGCAACTAGTTTTCATCAGCCATCCTTACTCTCAAGTATTCCTTATGGGGAATTCCTCCGGTTGCGAAGGATCTGTAGTGAAGAATATGAATGGCGAAAACACAGCGCTGGGACGATTAAACGATTCCAAACAAGGAAATACAGTAAAGGCATAATAAACAGATGCTGGAACAAAGCAAATGAAAAAACAAGAGAAGAATGTCTAGCATCGAGAGACAAGGGAGAGGTCCCGAAGGAGGAACCCATAAAACTCATTTTGGATTATAGCCAAGAATACAAAGAAATTACAAAGAAAATAAAGAAGAATTGGAAAATTCTCCAATTGGATGCAACCATAGGAGAGAAAATGGGGCCCCATCCGGTTATAACGTACCAAAGAGCGAGGAATTTAAAAGCCCAGCTAGTCCACAGCCATTACAGGCCAAAAACACTGAAAACAACATGGCTGAATACAAGGGGCTTTATTAAGTGCCATAATTGTAAGATCTGTGAAATAGCAAAGCCCACAAAAGATGAAAAAATGGCAAATGGGAAAATTTGGCAAATAAGAAATCTAATCACGGGCAAGAGCCAATATGCAGTATACATCATCGAGTGCCCATGTGCTTTAAAATAAGTGGGCAGCACTATTTGCGAACTTACAAAACGCATCTTGGAGCACATCAGAGCCGCCAAAAACAAGGACAGGAATAATGTGGTGGCAAAACATATGGAAAGCCACCATATTTGGAAATTGCAAAGTCGTCAAAGTCTATGGAATTGATTCGGTACCCATAAGTGAAAGAGGGGGCCACCGAGAAAAAACTTTGCGGCAAAAAGAGTCCCGACACATTCTTAATTTCCGAACTATGATTCCTTTCGGTTTAAATCAATCGGAAGAATTTTATATACATCTGTGATTGAAAAGTTAGCTTCTATCATATATTATATAAACACACCAGAAAACATTAAATAGAAATTAATGAAGAACACAAAGGATATTGACAAAATGGGCCCACTGGAGGGCTTTATTTAGTGGTAAAAAAATGAATAAATGGCCGGAAAAAATGAAACTAATTGGTTTGAACTATAAGACTCATTACAACTTAAGGAAAAGGTACTAAAGAAAACATTATTCCAAAGAGAGGGCTGGTCCCTGGAAGGTAAAACAAAGGACGGTCTTGTTCGCCAGTTTTGAAAAAACTTTATTGGTATCCACAAAGGGTGGCCGAAGAAAAGTTCAAAATCTTAAAATGGATTAAAGCCTAAAAAATAATGGCCAAATGAAATTCAATAATGTTCTGTTTTTAGAGAAATGCTTTTTTCAAAAAATATAGTGATCACTGGTGTAAATATGTAAATAGTGATTTGTTTTTTGAAGTTAGAAATACCAAGACCAGAAATCCTGGGGTTAGTGGTCTAACTACAGACAGGAAATGACGAAATGACGAGTTACCTGAAGAGTTCAAAATAAAAAAATAAAAAAATATGTAACACACGATGCGTGAACAAGGTATAGGAGATACCGGAATGCGTGGGTTGGTCCTGTGTTGGTGAAAATAAATGATTCAAGAATAAATTAATACCCTGAAAGAAGACTACTGGTGTGCGGCTTAATTTGTTTCTCTGGAAACTGTTGTGTATATATATATATATATATATATATATATATATATATATATATATATATATATATCCACTGCAAAGTTAGGTGGGCTCACTCTCAGGATGCAGCAAAAGTAGTCACAAATATCAGTTGAGTAACGAAGTTGAAGGGGCCTCCCTACAAGGTACACAGAGGGGTCCCCGCTCCGGATTTAATCCAAAGCTCTCAGGCCTGTGCTGAGGGGGTCCCCTACAGCTAGGGGGCCCCCGCCCTACAGTGGGTGCAGGGCCTGTGTTACGCCCCTGACAATTATGCAGAAAGCTGTTTATTTCACACAACGCGTTTCAACTGCCCAGCATCCTTGGTCACATGTGTTTACATCACCATAAGGGTGTCCTTAAGAATGCATGATAGAAATAAAGAAAGGGACACATGAGAGTCCAATGTGACTACTTTTGCTGCATCCTGAGATTGCGCCTACGTAACTTTGCAGTGGATTTCTAGCCGGTACGCTCTGCCAGCATGCGCACCACCTCGCATGGGTCCCCCAGTTCCAGAAGGGGTAAAAAGGAAAAGACTTTAAGTGAGGAACTGACCCTGGACCGGCCATTGTGCTCACATCATTGAGAAAGGAGACAACACTCGAGCACCATAACCAAGATCTACCTCACTGAGGCATTGGGTTTACTGGAGCATCGTGTTCACTACTGTGTTTGACCACCGAAATTAATATTTTGAGAACTTTGCCATTTCCAAACCAATACGTAGAGGTAAGTATGGTGTGCTACATCATTACCCTGTGCAACGCAGCGAGACCATTGCGGACCCCTGCGGTCGGCAAAATCGAGCCATATACCGTGGTGTACTTTTGAGAATGTGACGGGCAGGCCAGGCGGAAGCCAAGTTAACAATTGGAAGTCAGGCAAATCAAAAGATTAGTGTTTGGATCGACTTGCACACAGTAACGAAGATGAAATGTTACTGAAACAATATCGATGTACACTCCGAGACGACTAACAAAGCATAGGAGGAAACCACACCAATGAGGAACGCACCCGCTCTGAGGCAACAATCCGGCCGCAGCTAACGTAGGGACTACAGCATCACCACTGCTATTTTCTTGCAGCAATAAGCTGACCAACCCAGTTATTTGGACCCTATAATACCAGTGACGGCGGCGAAAAACTTGGAAGGCTTGGCGGGATCGGAACAATAAGGAATAAGATGAGGCAGAACAACATATAAGGTAAGCCCATACTGGTTTTAGTGACACAAGCGGGGGCCCCTTATCCATTGATATTCCACTACCAGCACTGTGCATCAGACCCTCCTTAGATCCGGGTCTGCACTAACCTGTAGCAGTGTGGGGATGTCTGCTGACTGCAGTAGATACATGGCCATTTACACTAATATATGTAACCTTACAGTCTCCATTGGTTCATGCCACTCTTAATCTTTAAAATGACCTTTATGTACTTTGGACTTAAAACATAGCATTCAGTGGTTCTTTGGAGTCCTCATCTACAACGCTGATAACATTTAGTTGGATACTGTAGCCTAAGTCAGCGTATAGAACCCAGGCTTGGTTATTGGAAGGACATTCGGTGATCACTTGCTCTTATCTAAGGTGTGTCTAATATTGACATTGCTATTATAGATACCGTTACCACAAGAACACAGAAAACCTACACCTGCACAAACACCAGGGATGGGGGTGTCTAAAACAACCAAAAGCAACCAGGTTCAAACCCTGGAGGACAAACTAAGAAAACGTGAGAAACTGAGGAAGACTGAGATCTCCAAATGGTGAGAGGCTGATTCACTACAGAATTATATAGACAACAATATGGTACCTAAAAGATTGAGGATATTTACCATCCCGTCCTATGATTAACCTAATCCAGAAATGCTACAGGAATGGTTGGAAAATACAGCTGCTAGTTCAAGACGCATGCCAGAGATATTGGTGAAATATGCATGGATTGACCGCTAGGCATTGCTGGCAGAAATAAAATCAATACAGGAAGATCTCGAGACAATGTGGAACAAAGCAACTTGAAAAGACTCATGGAGAGCATGAAAGATAACCTCAGAAACCACGAAGATGACATTAAAGCCAGAAAACAGTCAAAGTTGTGGAGAGATCATTGTGACTATGCGAGAGGAAGGGGGCGCATGGGAAACAACAACGCGAGCTCCAAGAGGACAATGTAATGTATCCCGAGATTGTTAATAGAACTATTATTAATCTCTCCAAAAGACCTCTCAATGGCACTGAAAAACGTACCCTTTGCCTAGGTCTGTCTTTTTGTCCCTCTTCTTCTTTTAACTACACCAACACTAGGATTGACCTATACAAATAAATTAGCAAACTTAAATTGAAGATGTGGCACAAATTGAGGCTTACTGCACCAGGAAGTAGAGATCCCTCTCATACCCAGGGTAATAAGAGAGATCTAGACATTAGGGGCATGGACACCGTAGTAACTCTGTTACAATTACAACAGGAGCCAGAACACACAGAACTAGAAATCACTGAAACCTCTGTGTTAGACGAACTGGGCATAACACACGATGCAACAGCCAGCATGAGTTTCAAGCCACGTTCACCATTCTATCCCATACTCCCACATGACAACATCGACACCTTCCAAGTCTCTCATATAGCTATGTCACAAATCTGATCACAGGAACAGGACTCCCAACAACCTTAACTTTACACAGAGACAGGCACTAGTCTCACTAGCGGGAGATAGTGAGATTGTAATACATCCAGCGGACAAGGGGGATAACGTTGTTTTACTTGACAAAGGCATGTACATTACTGAGGCCATGAGACAACTTAGTGACAGCACAATTTACATTCCCATCTATAGAGATGATTACACCAATAGCATCACCACCATATGGGACAAGTTGATTGAATGGAGGTGATGGAGCAAGGTTTCGCAAGTAAAGCGCCTTGCTTGGACTCAGCCCTCTCGAAATAAACTGTAAAATACTAATAAACATGTTTTGTCTTATTAACAATGCAAAACACGACATTTCTAGTATCTATGGGAAGCTTTGCTACGTGCGTCTTACTAACCGTAACTCGATTAACCCACGATGGCTGCCGCAACGCGGGAACTTTTCTGCGCATGCGTCTGTCATACTCACGTGACATGACGTACTTACTGCTTTGGTGGGAAAACGTTGCTTCTGCGCACTAGAACGAAAGATTGCTGCTCTATGTTCTCATGTGCTAAAGCTTGCATTGCTGCTTTTACTAAGTTGTTCGTTCTGCATAATCTCTAATGCTTTAGTTCAAATAAAGTAATGGAAATAGATTAGAGATTAGTGGTATACAGTGCATTCATTTATTTCTTGTTCTAAAACTGTTTCTCTACTTTGCATGTATCGTACTTTGGGCCTGATGTAATTTTGCTGCACTCCATCTTGCAATCCTGCGACTGTGCAGAAGAGCTCAAGAGTCCAGAAGCCATGACATTGAAACCCGGCCAAGTCCTGACTTGCTAGAAAATGTTCTTGGAAACCTTACCTCTTGACCCTTGGAGAAGAAGCTCATTCGAACTGTTGTATTACATTGTAGTTCTTATTGATACATTCACTGCCGGGTGGAATAAAAATGCTTGGTAAAATAAAATGTTGGGCGGGAACATAAATCTGAATATTGAAGAGCATGACCTCATAACAGGTATGGTGTGATGACCTTGCCTCGTCTTTTGACTAACCAAATTGCGGGAATTTACACATTTGCAACATTGGGGGGGTGGTACACTGCCCTGGAAAATGGTATAACTAAGGTAGGCTTAGCTAGTTAGTTTGTCGGACTTGTCCGATTAGCTGACCTGTCACTGACCCAACGCACTCAATAGGTGATCGAGAACAGAGGTGCTGGCGGAGCACTCTGTCAGACGATTCGGGAGCAGAGGTGCTGGTGGAGCACTCTGTCAGAAGAATCAATACCCCAATCAGGGTTCTGGGAAGGAGTTTGATAACCCAATCGGGGTCCGACTGTTAGCTGCAGAGAGGGGTGTGACACTGGCGTTGCACTTTAGCTGTGGATGCCGGTCTTGACCAGCGGTGGTCCTGTACTGATCCAATTTGGTTCATACTTATCCTGATTCTGGTCTGCAACTGTTCTATCCTGTTGGCACCTGCACTTTCGGGGTCCTGTCTTTTACCCAGCCCGTTGTAGTGTAGTTCCTATTATCCCAATAGGCTCTGCGCATTGGAATAATATCTTCAATAGTATAGACCTAGGGCAGAGGTTAACTAGGTCTTCCACTGACGATATTAGACTTAAAGTTTTTGGTTTTGCCAGCTAGCTCAGAGTTCACTAGAAACTTTCTCGAATAGGCAAGGAGGAGTTTAACCTCCCTGGATAGACAAGAAGGGATTTAGTTTCTGACAATCATAGAACATGACAACTTTGCTCTCCCCTAATCAAGAGTGTATCTCTAGAGTCCTGTGAAAACAAAAGACAACTTATTTTACTCAGTCAGTACGTGCATTCTTAGTTTCACCAGATTGTAGAGAAAAGGAAGAGACGGGCATGTTCAATAAAAGATGGTATTTATTGATCAGTCTCTTTTCTCGTACAAGAGAAATGAATCGATATTATTGCGATACTTATGGTTAAGTAAAGTGCATACAATAAAAGCAGAAGTATAAAATAATACTGCAGAAGCATTGATATGGTTTCTAAGCCATATGATATTTAAAACTGATAAAATAGATACATACATATATACATTTGACTAATCGTACTCAACTGGTGCTTCTAACCACGCCTACCCCAGTGTACCTGACCTAAGCCTAATACGTGGGCGGGAGTAGATAAGTAGCAGTTTAAGTTAAGTTTGTTTTGCCAAGGGACTGACTCAAGAATTCTCTGCAAGGGGTTGTTCAGTTCTGTACCTGAGGTCTAGAATGATTGAGGGCTGGTATCTCTCGTCTCTGGTCTTGATATTCCAGCTGCCTGCGAGGGCTGCTTGGAAGCGCCGGAGCTGGATTTCTCGGCAGGAGAAAAGCAGCGTCTCGTTCTCAGCGCGTCAGGAAGGCGGGGCAGCGCGTGTGGGCTTCGCTCTCTGCTGGGCTCCTCAGCACGTCTCGCTGCTCCAATCTCGTCACCACCGCGTGTGTTTGCTTAAGGCAATGTCGGTAATATTTATACCTGTAAGGTGCCGAGATTGACGTAAGGATGGACATGGATACGTCAATAAGGATGTCATACGAACGGGCTTGTTCGCACATTCTTTTGCTGAAGTTCTCGGTGAAATCAAAACAATGGCCGCAGGGATTTTCCCAGGTTGTCATAGGTTTGATTTGTTTTGAGAACTCCGTATGCCTTATCAGGGGCTGGAGGAATAGTGCTTGCCTAATTAGATGGCAAGCGTTAGGACCTAATCAGATAACGCGTTCCTGTGCCGTGGTGTGGCTTAATCAGATAACGTTTTTTTGTACCGTGGGATGGCTGCTAGTTAATTATTAACCAGAGCAGGGTCAGGAATAGGGGGATCGATACAGAACCTATAGGAATACATCACACCCACTCCACGCAGACTATGTCCATATTTACAAGATCTAGGCATAGTAAATATACTAGTAGAGCACGTGTATACCGTACCACCCCAAAATACATCCATATGCATTTTGATACCATGAAATATACGAAAAGATATATATATGCATTATATGCACTCAAGCAGTATAACAATGCTAAATAAATTACGCATATTCATACATCATTATTAATAAAATATGAAAATTAACACATGAAATGGCTCTTAATACAGAAGAGAAAAAAAAATGCGAGACCATTTCATCACAAAATAAAATATTTATGAACATGCCAGAGGGCAGCTAATGTCTCTAAAGTTCCTAAAATAGAAATTTAGTTCCCTAAGAATAGTTTCTACTTTAAGCAGAAGATAAGTGTCCCGAAAAACTGCAAAATATTTTGGGGCCGCTGAAAAAATTATGTTCCGCTGTCCATAAACTGGAAACAATTGTTCACAATACTTTATTATCAAAGTTGAAGGCCAAATTCAGGGTGTTGGGAACGCCGTGTGCTAGCCTGCTCAAAAGTCATTATTTCTGCTCTGGTGAGAACATCATATCATTTAGACTCTCGAAAAAACTGTCAACAGTTTCCTGTGAAAGTTCCATTAACTCGGAAAAAGATGTTACCATGCATTCATGAGCATGATTGCCTTCATTGATGTTTCGATCAGCATAGCTGACAGAAGGTCGTACCTGATCGATGCTGCTTTCATCTTGAACCTCACTACCCCTCAATCGTAGTGGTGAAGTCTCCACGAATGCCGTCATCAGGATTGGTAGCCGCTGGGGACAGCACAATGCATGAGCCGTGACCGGACCCAACAAAGTTTCTGCATCCATTGGCGCATCCGATTGTAGCGTCAGACAGGTGTCCAACACGCATTCTTCTCCGCATAGCAAGCACCTTAATACAGGTAAAACACAGCTTTGCCACATTGGTCTAAATGAAAGAAACCAAGTCATGTTCAGGTCTCTAAGCCGGGACAGTCCAAGGATTTTAGATATCCGGTCCCGGTATCCAATGGCTAGGATTGTTTCTTCCCTTGTTGCAGGTGTTTTGTCTGTGACACGGTTTGCCATAGCGAAATAACAGGATCAAAAATAGGATTCCTGCCACTAGTCCCAAAAGGAGAGGAAGTCCACCAAAGATGGAATGGACAAAGTCCGGAAAAATACCCAGAATTGCTTTAAATGGTGTTAAAGCCCCCGAAAACACTGTCTTAAATACATTTGAGACTCCACTGGTATCAGAAATATTTAAGATTTCGTTCAGGATTTCTGCGAAATGTATGGGGGAATTAGTTGATAACAATGAATGAATCTCTGCCGTTGTCCTTGCAACTTGGAGATCATACGTTTCTTTTGATGACGTGAGCCTGGTCGGCGTCTGAAGGAGCACTGTTTTCATTCTGCTTAAAGTATCAACTCGAATGGAAGCAATTTTCAAATTCGGCCATAACCTTGCCTCCCTGTCTGGCATTGCGCTGGGGAACAATACTCGTTCACAGCACATAACCTTCGCAGTCGTAGTTATGAGATAAGCTATTCCGGGCACCAAGCTACAACATCTGCGGTCTACGATTATAATGTAACTCCCGTTCGATAGTCTCCTAAAGAATGGTTCTATTTGTGTCGCAGGTGTGCCTAGCTGGTGACATGAAAGGTTATTTGAGGACCCTTCACAGGCTCCGTGTAAACTAATACCATTACACAGAAGTGTACCGCTTAGTGACATGGCACAATTATTGCCACTAAGAAACACTTTCCGGCCTTTATTACTGACACAAGCATGTGAATAGGGCAAGTTCCATGTTGACTTAATGTACCCTTTACCCAATTTTTCGTACATGCCAGCCTGTATATATTTTTGGCAATATTGAAACCTGAAAGTAGATATTGGAATATTAATTATTCCATGTATTATCCATTCACTGACAGGTCGTTCTGACATTGTCAATGGTAATCTCTCGAGTTTCTCAATGCTCAGGATTGTATAATCAGCACCCGTGCCATACTGATTTGTTTATCAGTAAGGTTAAAGATATTGAACAGTGACGTTGTGTTGATTAAACGCCAAGGCACATAGCCTGAATGCAGATTTTGTAACGTCCAGCCAAGTTGTACAATAGAACGCAATTGAGACTGACCGTGTTGTAACAACAGTAAGTCTTGCGATATTATGTCGATTGCTGAAGACACAATGCTGTCCAAAGAGTATATTCTGGAGGACAGAGTCATTAACCCATTGTCCACTACAGAAAGTGATTTTTCCAAATGAATACGGTCAATTTCCCGTATTCTCTCTGATGTTTCAATTTGAGTTATTTTCCAGGCTTCGTTATAAGCTGCATATACAGAGGCTGCTATGAAGCGTTTTTGACGCTGTTTGCGCGGTCCCATAATGAAATCACGCAAGTCAGCACCATCAGTAAGTAAAGTCAGGTGTTGCTTAATTTCTGCCAGTGTGGATGTTTGTAGCCATTGAAGGCAGAGCTTGCCCACACTGTACGTGGTAATTATCCCTGGGCGTTGTCTTTGGGAATATCTAGGGTCTGGCCTGGTCAATGTGAACCCTTGGATTTTGTTCAGGAATCTGTCTTGACAGTTATTTGTATCTGTGGGCCAGATCAACCACTTTTTTAAATCAGGATGTGTTCTGTTTTGGCTTAATATATGGTTTACGTCTATCTCAACATCTATAGAGCTATTACTGTTCATTGATGGCTTTGGAATAGACGGTTTGTTTAAGTCTTTGATTTTGGCTAGGCCAAGACAGGTAGTTTGTTGAACAGTGTCATTCAAAAATATAATTTGTTCTGGGATCATGCAGGCTCTAAACAATGATTCTATACCTTGTACTTGCCATTCCTTTGTACCCCAAACACTTTTTACTTCAACATTTTTGTCCCAGTAATCAAAACCAAATGTACTCATTTGCTCAAAAAACGAGTCTGAATATATCAATTTAGTGTTTGTAAGCATGGTCTTTGTACCTGTCTTATTTGATAATTTGAAATAAAATGTTTCTGCATTGCTTGTGTTGAACCCTGAAAATATGAATATTTGTCATAAAAAGTTCTTGAGCTACCTTTTGGAGGGGTTGCACAGTGTTCCCATTGATTATAATTTAAAACATTTCTAGGTTGTGCAGATTTATGCAGATAATGATTACTATAGTGATTATAGCAGAACATTTTATCATAATTAGACGAACCCTGCAAATAATCATGTTTTGTAAATTTAGCAGACATCACTAGGTCAGACATCATATTATTAATGCTTTCAACGTCCCAATCATCAGCAACTGAGCTTGGTTTTACAAAGTCACTCAATGAGATCTTGATTTGATGTGGATACTTCAGGATTTCAACCGGACCATAGATTTCATAATCAGTATTGTCCCATGCTACCCCACCGGGTATAGGATTGGCTGTGAAGTTGACTGAAGAAAGTTCTCTTTTCTCGACATGTGAAGACGTGTGTGGTTTGAGGACCAGGTTGATTTTCTGGCTTGCTGTGTCCATTTTAGCATATTTTCCCTCAATGAAGTGTCCCAAACATAGTACCATGATGAGCCAAAGTATGAGGATTATTGCACCTAAGGCCACCCAGAATTCAATCCATGGAGAAATCAGATAGGTTTCTTTCAGATGTTGAAAAAGTTCCTTAGCTTTATCTTTAAAGGTTTTTGTTGATGTTTGTTCCTTTGATTCACTCAGGTTTTCAGATGAATCATTGAAGTTGATGAAGTAACCGGATGCCGTTCTGTCTATTGTCCTATTGTTTCAGGATTGCTGTTTGCTTTATTAGTGTGTTTTGTTGCAGCAGCATAGTCATTTGTTACTTCATTGTAGATTGGTGTGTCTCTGCTAAATGTTTTTATTTGGGTTTTTAGAGGTTTAAGTTCCATAGCATTGTTGCATAGTCCTTGTTGTTGTTCTGTTGGCATTTCAAATGTGAGTAGCCTCTTAGATTGAACCTCTGTGTTTGTAGCAAACCTTGGTGTTCTACTACTTATCGGGAGTCCACTTGGCCTACTGTTTGTTATCGGCCACATGATTGTGGTTTTATCAGGTCGATTGATACAACCCAGTTCTCCTTTTTACCAGCAAGGGGCGGTAGTACTACTGATCTTGTCCCGTTGATAGACAAGACAGGAACTGCTTTTCTGTAAGAAGGCCCAAATTCCTTCTTTACCGCGATCTTTTCTCTGACTAGATCCCCGACTTTTGGAATCCAGACAGGTCTTGCTGGGACAGGTGGTTTTTCTTCAGTGGTTGTTGGCTGTTGTTTCAACTTTATGTTGCTCAGGTCTTTCCTTGTTTCGTTTAAGTCCTGTAAAATAGCCAAACGATCTTTGATATCAAAGCTTTTTTCTTTAACCACTGAAGTCTGACTGTCAAGATCTAAGATCATCATTCTAGTTCCAAACAATAATTCGCACGGACTGAATCCCCTCAGAGAATTTCTTGGCAGGTTATTTAGACTACGTTGGACACTTATTAGATGTTTGACCCACCCAGCTCCCGAACCTAATACCTTTGCTGTTATAGATTGCTTTATGCCTTTGGTTTTTTCTTTACACCATCCCGTTCCCTCAGGTAGGAAGTGAGAAGAGTCCCGCTATGCTATGCTCATTTGGCCATGTGTTTCATACGCTTTAGGGCAAGAAGAAAAAACATTCAGCCAAACGTAGCATGCTTCTAGCGTATATGCCATTATAGACTCACAAATCTTTTTATAACAGTCCAGACGTCAGCCGAGTGCTGGGGTCTACATCACAAGTTGAAACTAGTCTTTATATGTTAATTGGACGCATTAATTTTTATTGTTGATCAATTCTGGAGTGAAACGCCATGCTAATATACCGTTTCTCTCGCCACTGCGATCTCTATTGCAGTCTGGGCAGTTCTTTACAAAGATGTGATGATGCAGGCTCATACCTGGCCACCAGTACACTGATTGTAATTCTTCCAGAGAATCTTTTAGTTTAAGGTGTCTGAGACCTTCACCCATATGTGCGTCTGCTATTACCAAGCCTCTCCTGTCCGTGTTTGGAATCACTCTGTCCCCCACTCCAGGGATTCGAGCAAAAGGGACTGAGTTTGCATCGATTATGTATGTATAATTGAGTGGATAGTTGATCGGTAGTGCTGAGCAGTCGCCTTTTGATGACGTTTTCACCGCCAGCACTGTTTCACCGTCAATGTGTTTTACTGTATGCTTTTTCTTGACTACGGAAGCCGATTCAGTTGCTGCCGTTGTGGCTTTCTCAGCCAATGAATTCCCTGCAACGTGAACGCCATCACGCTGATGACTCAGTGAGTGTATCACGTGAGTTTTTGGTAGTTCTTTCTGTAATAGAACTACTTGTTCCCAAAGCACTTTTTGCTTTATTGTTGCACCTGTGTCATCTTTGTAACCGTTTTGAATCCATTTCTGTAAATCGTTATTGTATGATTTGACGCAGTAATACGAATCGCACACAATAAGTGTCGGGAATTCGCGATCGGCATTATCTAGCGCCATTTTTAACGCTATTATTTTTGTTTGTTGTTCTGAATTATTTTCCACTGAGTGTGTTTTTGTAAGTAGAGGTCTTAATTTACCTCCGCGCCACACTTCTTTTACAATTTCGCATGTGGCCTTGTAGGCCAGCTCTCCCCAAACTGAGGGTTGAGCATGCCCGTCTGTATGTATTACACAGGCGTACTGTCGTAAAGGCAGAATGTCGATTGGCAGAGGGTATGTCATTTCATATTCTAGATATTTTAATTCCTTTAATTCTGGATCAAAGTAGTATTTTACTCTGTCCGTTGTAATTGAATTCACCCATTGTATCCATTCTGGATTCAACGTTGTTGGTAAATTACATGGGCTTGTTAATGCCTCAAAGGCTGACTCCGCTGTTCTGACTGTGATACGTCTACCATCAGCGTTGTCTTTTTCTCTTGCTATAGCCGTTTGAACTGCATGAACAATGTTTTCTTTAATACTGAATTTCTTTTCAGCTTCTGTGTACAAGTGTGATTTGTATGCAATTGGTACCTTTTCTCCCTCATTAGAGGTCAGGTATGTGAATCCGCATCTTCCTGTGATGACTCGAATCACAAGATTGCGTGTGTTGTCACGTGTTTCTAATTTTGTTTTAATTAACATGTCTGTTTGTAAAGATCTCAAAATTTCTGTGTGTTTTTGAGTCCAATTGATTCTTTTAAAATCTGGTTTTATTAGATCATAAAGAGGTTTGATCCTTTCTGCGTAATTTGCAATGTATGTTCTTCCGAATTTTAGGAAGCCTAGAATTGATTGTAAATTTTTTTGTGTTCTAGGAGCTTGGAGTACAGCACATTTCTCTAGGAAATTGTCAGCCAGGCTTTTGCCTTCACTTGATAATTCATATCCTAAAAACAGGACTGTTAGATGGGCAATTCTTGATTTTTTAAAGTTGAATTTGTAACCCTCTGCTGCGAACCCAAGTATTATGGTGTTCACTCTCTTCAAGTGAGTATCCAAGTCATCATCTGTTAGGTAAATGTCGTCGACATATGATAATGCCTCGTCATCGTATGTTTGTAGTAATTCTGTTACTCTCTTTGAGAATAATCCTGGGCTGTTCTTGTGCCCCTGGGGTAAACGGCAGAAGCTTTTTTGCGAGCCATTTACCGAGAACGCAGTCAAATATCTGCTCTCTGGTGCTATATTTTGACAAAAGAATCCATTAGAGATGTCTAATGTTGTTTTGTACTTTTTGCGCACTATGTTATTCATTAGTGCAGCACTATGCGAGTTTTGTACTGCAAATGTTTTGCAACATGAGTTAAGGTGTCTGTAATCCAAAACTAGACGATATGAGTTGTCTGGTTTGGAGACAGGAAACAAAGGATTGTTCATTTGTGAGGTGCAAGTTTCAATCACCCCCTGGTATTCAAGTTGATCTAGGATCTCTTTTACCTGTTTTTTAGCTTCTTGCTTAATTGGGTACTGCCTCTGTGCAGTAGGTTGTGATTTTAACTGGATTTTGTGAGGAGGAGAGTCCTCATCCCATCCTACATGATTTTTATATAAAGCAGGAGCTTGAGCTACTGCCCACTTTCTAGCAAGTGTATATTTTTTATGAATTGGAATATGATTTGAGAAGGCAGGCATAATTATTTCTTCGCCATGAGGACACTCCCTGACAAACTCTGGTGGCCAGTCTTTCTCAGCTAGAAGGATGTCATAGCCCTGGGAGAGATTATCCCAAAATAGTCCCCTTATTTTTCTAGTCTTATCCCCCTCTATAAGTAATGTTATTTCATATATTTTGTGAGGTTTGCTAACTCTGGTGTCTGCAGTTTCCACCTGAATGTATTCATTCGTGTCCACTGTCTCCATATGATTCATAAAGACTTTGCGAGCTATGCTCACTTCTGCTGCGCTGTCTAGCATTGTCTGAGCCCATTCTCCGTTTTTCAGCTGTGTTCTCAGTATTCTCGGCATCTTTGATTACTTTAATACTGGCTACCTTCTTTTTTGGAAATTGTAACTTTTTATTTGGATGAGCAGGTTCCTTGTCTTTGGACTTGACGTGCTCTTCCCTGTGTTCTGATCGTCCTCTTCTTTCCGATTTCTGCGAGGAAGTCTGAAAAGATTGAGAGGGACGTGTATCAATATCTTGATATCTATCAGGTTTCTTTATATTATCCCTATTTCTAAGGTTGTATTTTTCCCAGAGGGCTCACTTTGGGGAGACCTGCGTCCTTGGTTCGGAGATCTTTCTCTCCGCCGAGGAGACCTTCCTCTGGACTGGAATCTTTTTTCTTTAGGATTGGATTGTTTGTTTCCATCCTAGCTCTTTTTTTGAGTGTTTAAATTATTTTTAATAAATATCTTTTCAGGACTAACAATCAGTTGAGGTTTTACCGGTATTCCACCCAGACTATCTCTTCCTAGTTCTTCATAGGATTTCTCTATGATTCTGGCAATTTCAGTTGGTTGGTCCGCTATATCTGTCTCTTTTAACCTTTGGCGGATCGCCACATTTGCTGCTTCTCCCTTTATGTTGGCTAATAATATAGCCGAGACCTGCTTGAAGTCCTTCAGTAATTTCATACCGAGAGTTAAAGCGGGTTCTGGACCGTATTCATCTTGAATTTGTTTTAGCACATCTGGTATTACTGACATGGATGGTACACCATGTGTTTTTGTGTATATGGAAGCAAAGACTGAACCCCAAGTGTCACAGTCTTCCACGTGTGGTGCGATTCCCATTGGAAGACAGATAGTCAGAATCCTGTGTTTTTCTACCGGGGTGGTGTCTGGAAACACCGCCTCTATTTGAGTGATTTTTTTGTGCTAGCCAGAAGGGTATTTGTTCCCGTTTTGCGGGTACTTTACCCAGACAGGGCTGTATGTTCTGTGGTGTAATTTTATTTGTGTTACCCTGATGAGGGTTCAGCTGTGGAATTTTAACTGCTGGTTGGACTGTTGAAGTCCGCATTACATATTGGACTAATTGTCTATGTATTTTGATTAGTTGTTTTAGCTGTATTAAAAGCTCTGCTGCAGGCATTTCTTCAATGTCTGGATGTGGTGTATATCCGGCTAGGACCGGCCACGTTGCTCCTGGTCTACCTAGTGGACCGAGCCTGGTGATGTGGTTATTATGTTTTAGGGCGCCATGAAACAAGAGCAGGTGCTCTTGGAATTTGAGTGGTATTTCCACCTCCTCGAAAGGAGTGTAGATATCCGGTGGTTCCTCTATTTTATAATAGTGGAACTCTTTTGTTACAGCGTTTGCTGCTGGAAAGTTTATCCATGAATAGAATACCTCTGTCTGCCGATATTCGTGTGCCTCAATTACGAATATGACTGTACCACCTCTTGGTGTCAGTCCATTTTCTATAAGTTTTAAGGTTATAGATTTCCTTATGTTGACCGGGATGAGTATTGCATTTGGGTCATTTTCCAGCAGAGTATTGTCTGCTGCTAGGAGTTCAGCTGCTATTCTAGCTGTCTCCCTTTCTTCTTCAGTTTCTGACATACTATTGTCAAGAAGATTATTTTATTTATTTGCAGATCAGGTTTCTATGGAAACAAAGATTAGATGCACAATATTTTGGAACAGTGTATCCTTCAACGTAGACTAAACCAAGAACCATACATAGGAGTCTCCTCCTGCGAGGTTTGGCGGATATGACCTTTCACCCACTCCAGACGTCTTTGGAGTATTATGGGAAAAAAGGGGTTCTGTGTGAAAAAGCACGACTGAGTTACTCTAATGTCTTGCGTTAGTTTTATCGCCTATCCAAACATTAGGGCGCCATGTAGTGTAGTTCCTATTATCCCAATAGGCTCTGCGCATTGGAATAATATCTTCAATAGTATAGACCTAGGGCAGAGGTTAACTAGGTCTTCCACTGACGATATTAGACTTAAAGTTTTTGGTTTTGCCAGCTAGCTCAGAGTTCACTAGAAACTTTCTCGAATAGGCAAGGAGGAGTTTAACCTCCCTGGATAGACAAGAAGGGATTTAGTTTCTGACAACCATAGAACATGACAACTTTGCTCTCCCCTAATCAAGAGTGTATCTCTAGAGTCGTGTGAAAACAAAAGACAACTTATTTTACTCAGTCAGTACGTGCATTCTTAGTTTCACCAGATTGTAGAGAAAAGGAAGAGACGGGCGTGTTCAATAAAAGATGGTATTTATTGATCAGTCTCTTTTCTCGTACAAGAGAAATGAATCGATATTATTGCGATACTTATGGTTAAGTAAAGTGCATACAATAAAAGCAGAAGTATAAAATAATACTGCAGAAGCATTGATATGGTTTCTAAGCCATATGATATTTAAAACTGATAAAATAGATACATACATATATACATTTGACTAATCGTACTCAACTGGTGCTTCTAACCATGCCTACCCCAGTGTACCTGACCTAAGCCTAATACGTGGGCGGGAGTAGATAAGTAGCAGTTTAAGTTAAGTTTGTTTTGCCAAGGGACTGACTCAAGAATTCTCTGCAAGGGGTTGTTCAGTTCTGTACCTGAGGTCTAGAATGATTGAGGGCTGGTATCTCTCGTCTCTGGTCTTGATATTCCAGCTGCCTGCGAGGGCTGCTTGGAAGCGCCGGAGCTGGATTTCTCGGCAGGAGAAAAGCAGCGTCTCGTTCTCAGCGCGTCAGGAAGGCGGGGCAGCGCGTGTGGGCTTCGCTCTCTGCTGGGCTCCTCAGCACGTCTCGCTGCTCCGATCTCGTCACCACCGCGTGTGTTTGCTTAAGGCAATGTCGGTAATATTTATACCTGTAAAGTGCCGAGATTGACGTAAGGATGGACATGGATACGTCAATAAGGATGTCATACGAACGGGCTTGTTCGCACATTCTTTTGCTGAAGTTCTCGGTGAAATCAAAACAATGGCCGCAGGGATTTTCCCAGGTTGTCATAGGTTTGATTTGTTTTGAGAACTCCGTATGCCTTATCAGGGGCTGGAGGAATAGTGCTTGCCTAATTAGATGGCAAGCGTTATGACCTAATCAGATAACGCGTTCCTGTGCCGTGGTGTGGCTTAATCAGATAACGTTTTTTTGTACCGTGGGATGGCTGCTAGTTAATTATTAACCAGAACAGGGTCAGGAATAGGGGGATCGATACAGAACCTATAGGAATACATCACACCGTGGCCAGGGTTGGTCTTCACACCATTCTAGGTAAATATAAAGCTGAGTGGGATATGTCATTGTGCTGTTTCCCTCTTCTTACCCTTCCTATGTTTCAATGCTTAAATAAAGCCTCATAATATTTCTGCATCATTTTACCTTGATTCTATTCTTATTGGAACAAGCTCTGATGAATTTAGTATGGACTCTAACATTTAAGAAATTTCTTAGATAAAGTGTTTAAATCTTCCCTGAGTCTGTGGTTATTTATGAGTGCAAATGCTTATATACTGCCTATTATTCTAACTCCCTTGATCCCTAAGGTCTCTAGGTACCGATGACAAGGATTGGTAAGACAAATGGTATAGGTCCTAAAAGGTTCATTAAAAATACCGGTATAGCATAGGTTTACCTGTTCAAAGTGTGTATGTGTTTATGGGCCTAGGTGAGTATGGTAAAATTCTGGGCTGGTGAACCCGCGCTCTAGCAGAGGAACAAGGGGATAATTGAATGAGAAGAATATTGTTTTTTCAAAAAAGACCACCCCAAGCTCCCAGTACTGTATCTTCTTCCAAAGATACACAAGGACCCTCTTGTCCCACCAGGTCGTCCCATTGTTTCATCTAGGGGCAGTGCTCTTGAACATGTGTCCAAATACGTTGACCACTTCCTGAGGGATCACGTGTTCAAACAGGACTCCTACATTAGGGACACAAAAGAGTTTTGGTGCAAATTACAGAACATCGTATGGAAGGATTATTACCTGTTGAAAACCCTTGATGTTACTTCACTGTACACCATTATAGACCATGAACAAGGACTCGAAGCATGTCGCCATTTTTTACGCAGGAGACAGATCAGGTACAGGGAACATACCATCATGATTCTGGGGATGATAGCGCATTGTCTCAAAAATAATATATTCCTGTTCAATGGTGTTATCTACAGACAGACTACGGGAACTGCCATGGGCTCATGTTTTGCACTGAGCTTTGCCAACCTGTTCATGGGTCAGTTGGAAGAGGATTTGCACCACAACCCAGAGTTTGCACTAGACCTGGAGCATGTTGTGGTATGGTTCAGATACATTGATGACCTCTTCATCATTTGGAGCGGCTCTGAACAACTGGCGATTGATTTCATTAAGAAGCTAAATAAAAATCGCAACATTCAGCTCACAGGCAAGATGAGCAGCACCACAGTTGAGTATCTTGACATCAAGATAGACATCAGGCAGAAAACCATCCACACTGAGCTTTTCCGCAAAAGCACAGCTGGTAACAGCTTACTGCATGCACTCAGCAATCATCCCGAGACTCTCAGGTTGAGCATTCCCTACGGGGAGTTACTTAGAGCCAAACGGAACTACAACACAGAGACAGCTTATCAACATGAAAGAGATATATTGTTGAAAAGATTCAGGGAAAGAGGTTACCCAAACTGGGTCCTCAAGAGGGTCAGTGTAGGAGCTGATGGCATTAACAGACAGGAGACGCTAGCGGACAGGACCAACACTGAGACCGAACATTCTGATGATGGCACTAGGGTCTACCTGACATATTAGGCAACTACATGGATGATAGACCCCGTTTTACCTACAGGAAAGGGCGCAGCCTCAGGGATATGTTAGTCCGCAGTGACATTACGACGGTCAGGGGGTGGCAACATACATAATCTACAGGTTTTTTTTCCTTTCGGCCACTGTAAGGCATGCAAGAACAGTCTGATGCACAAGGAAATGAGACGAGGACCTACCCCAAAGGTTATCCCACAATTTCTCACATGCAGTACCAACTTTGCAATCTACATTATTGAGTGTACTTGTGCGTTTTGGTACATAGGTAGTACCACCCTGATGGCCAAGAAGAGAATCTAAGAACATATGAGGGCCATTAACAACAGGGATCCTAAGTATCTGGTAGCCCAACATTTCCAAGTTAAGCATTTTTTAGACCAATCCCAACTTGCGGTTTGTGCCATTGAGCAGATAACCAATGATCACAGGGGAGGGGACAGGATCCTGAAGCTTAGGAAAATGGAGTCCAAATGCACAGTTGACTTCCAAACTAATATTCTGGGAGGGCTTTACCAGGATGAGGACCTTGCAGTTCACCTCAAAGAGGAATGATCTCTTCACCCCTATACCTGACCTTTTTTAACCTTTTTTCCTTTGTCTGCTATGAGAATGAAACTTTTACAGTTTGTATATATTGACTTTGCACTTAGATGTACATTGTTTTGTTTGTTTTCTTCTTTGCAGGAGGAAAGGAAGGGATTCATCACTACAAACTCCCCTGCATGGGTCTCCCTACCCTTTTCTTCATCTTCAGTTCTGGGATTCCATCACATATAAGATTCATGCATGATATCATTTTTCTCTTCAGTTGACATTTCACTGGAACTCAATGCATTACGCAGTTACGGTTTACTTGAGTCAGGAAATTCGTCCTGTACCCATATCACTCAATTTTAAGTAAATCTTTCCATATCCTGAACATTGCCATACTAACTAGACCTATTCACATTAATGGGAATTGACTGATGAACATGGCACTTTTATGGCACTTTGCCTACACGAAAGAACAAGAGAGAGTACGCAGTTCCCCAGTGAAAAGGGAGGATGAACCAACGTGGGTGGAGGCACAAAGGAGGGGGATCCTCTTTGTCGGAACAAGAGTCCTCACACACCCAGCAAGCTAGGTGTCATGCTTCATCATATGGACTCGCTCCTCGTCGGGTCGGCGGCGCAATACCCGAGGGGCACCCATAAAGCGGAGATCTTCTGTTCCTGCAGTATGGTGCTTTGGCTGTGCGGGCTCTAGGTGTGAGTGTAGATGTAAATGAGTAGTGTATTAAAAAAGGTTGGATAGTCCACATGGAAAGTTTAATATGGTGTTAATCCACCTTGCTTAAAAAATTAAAAGAGAGGCTGCTCGCTGGCTGAATGGTCCAGGGGAGCAATGCTCTACTCTATGTTCAAGCATAGAGTAGAGCATTGCTTGTTGTCTGAGGACTCTAGTTCGACAAGGAGGATCCCCCTCCTTTGTGTCTCCACCCACGTTGGTTTATCCTCCCTTTCCACTGGGAAACTGTGTACTCTCTCTTGTTCTTCAGTATTTGGGCATGTACGCTGGACCCCATTAAACAGTCCACCTTGTCCCTCTCTTTGTTCAAGACCATGCCTACACGCACACTGGCTTGCTGGTTACTGTTCTCTGGTGGCACGTGCACTGTAACTCTTTGGAGCACTTTTGCCCTGACAGCTAGCCCTCACCAGTTGGAAGTCATTTTTGCTATGAGCAGTTTATTTAACTTTTGGCCAACTGTCTTTATCTTCTTTGTTTGCTATTGGCTTTGTTCTTTTGCTAATAGGCATGATTTATTTTCTGCATGGCATGTACTAATGTAGTTGACTGTGAACAACCACGTTCCAATATGGCCGACACATTGTACTCTCATGTGTCCCTTTCTTTATTTCTATCATGCATTCTTAAGGACACCCTAATGGTGATGTAAGAACATGTGACCAAGGCTGCTAAACGTGTCATGTGAAATAAACATCTTTCTGCATAATTGTGACTACTTTTGCTGCATCCTGAGAGTGCGCCTACCTAACTTTGTAGTGAATTTCTAGGCGGTACGCTCTGCCGGCATGCGCACCACCTCCAATGGGTCCCTCAGTTCCAGAAGGGGAAAACAGGAAAAGGATATATATATTTATATATATATATATATATATATATATATATACACACACACACACACACACACACACATATATATAAATCCCAAATCCACTTTGCGTCGCAAAATAATGCACTCTCAGGACTCAACGGAATTGCCAGTTCAGGAACTTTTTTGTGCGTCCACGCTACACGTTTCTGCAGTTATGCCTTGCTCACACGAAAGAAGTGATAGTTCAGTCACCATTATGTACAAACTGACTACATCGTAATAGGTTACAGTAAACAAAGGACTCACAATACAGATAACAATCTGTGTCAAAATAAGCGGCCATATTGGAATTTGTTATTGTCCACTGATTACATGTGTGCTGCATTCGTTAACATAGTTAAATTTTAGTCGCGGAAGAAGCCCTGCTGCAAGCGCAGCGTTCCTGATGTGAGTATAAATTTTGTGCACTACGAAATCTAGAAGGACGGAGGATTAAGAATGCAGCATGTTTTTAACAAGACTGTACATCATCCCACTGGGGTTTTAAAGTGAACTTTGATTTCATGTTTTTCAGGACGGACTCACTGGGGTATACATTTTGTGCACTATGAAAACCACAAGGCCAGAGAAGTGGCCACGCCCACTGGGGCAGTCCAAGTGAACTTAAATTGAGCTGCACATTGCCGGTCCTGCTCTACATGTGGTTGCCAATGATTAAGAGTCAGGAAGACTCAAAACGTGTCTGGCAGTTTATCTACGATGACGGTTGTGTCAAAACCTGCATGCAGCCCCTGTGAATAAAAGTATTTGAATATACTCTATCTTCCATAATGGGCACCTTTTTTGAATGGATACATGGAGCCGGCGGGACCGTGGGGGCTTTGGGGCTCCCCCATGGTCCCCAATGGATAGGGCCTGGGGGAAGGGGTCCCCTGGGCTAGAAGTGGCCTGGGAGGGGGGCTACGCGGCTCCCCTCACCCCCCAAAAAAATAAAGGCCAACCCGGGGATGGGGTCCTCGGGGCCAATGGAGGCCTGAGGAGGGAGGGCACGAAGCCACATCATAAAAACCAAATATATATATGGCCGTGCCCCGGGGGATGGGCTGCCTGGGGCCGGAATTAGCCACGGGAGGGGGCCCATGCGGCCCCCTTTCGGTTCATATATATATAATTTTTTTAAAGGGTCAGGCCCCGGGGAATGGGGTCCCCTGGGTCCCAAAAAAGGAAAAAGAAGGGGCCCCCTTCTAAAAACATTTTTTTTAAAGACTGCGATCGTGCCTCCAAGCAACACTCTGCAAATGCGACATGTGGCCTGTTTTAAATTGGGGAATTAATTCCCCTTCAATACTGGGAGTCCCTGGGGGCCAACTAGCCCACCAGGTACCTCCAGTAAGCACCAAGGGCTGCGTTGAAGAGAGGTGGTCCAGGCCACGCCCCTTTTTACACCTCTCTGCAATGCAGCTCTCTGGCACTTACTGGCGGTACCTAGTGGGCTAGTTGGACCCCAGGGATCCTCAGGATTTAAGGGGACTTAATCCCTCAACTTAAAACACACCACAGGGCGCGTTTGCTCAGTGTTGAAGGGAGGGGACGGGGCCTGAGGTGACATGTATGCAAACACACCCTGTGGCGCGTTTTAAGTTGGGGAATTCATTCTTTCTCAATCCTGACGTCCCTGCGGGGCCAACTAGCCCACCAGGTTCCTCCAGTAAGCGCCACTGCACTGAGTTGCAGAGAGGTGGTCCAGGCCACGCTCCATTTTACACCTCTCTGCAAAGAAGCTCTGTGGCGCTTACTGGAGTTACCTAGTTGGCTAGTTGGACCCCAGTGACCCTCAGGATTCAAGGGGACTTAATCCCCCAACTTACAATGCACCAAGGGGCGTGTTTGTGGAGTGGTGTAGAAAGGGGGCATGGCCTTTGTCTACCTCTCATCAATCCCACTACGTGGACCTTACTGGAGGTAAAAGGTAGGCTAGTTGGCCCCTAAAGGACCCCCAGCAGTGACGGGGACTTTAATCTCCATCCAAGAGCGTGCCAGGGAGCGTGTTTATATAGTGGTGGGCAAAGTGGGCGAGCCCTAGTACGAGTACTTACGAATGCTGCTGTGTGGGACTGACTGGAGGTAATAATTAGGGAAGTTGGCCCCCAAGGATGTCCTTGGGGGCTAACTACCCCTCTTGTTACCTCCAGTAAGTCCCACACAGTGGGATTGCTAAGACGTCTTCGGAGGCCATGGCCCCCTTTCTCTAACACTCTGCAAACGTGCCTCGTGGCAGACTACGGGATGGGGGATGAAGTCATGCAAAGAAACTGTCACGCACCCATGTCCTTGCTTATACAGTCAAACACACACCACCACACTTATTTATACAGATACTAACACATACTTACTCTCTTAAACAATCACTCACAGAAACACACTCATCCATACAGATACTCTTGCAATCACTCACTCTCATATATATAGTCATTTATATACTCCAACACACACATATACTGCTTTAAAACATATGTAGTTACTCCCACATGCAACACTGAGACATCCATTTGCTCACCAACACACCCATACACACACTCACCCACCCATACAGGTATTTCAATATGCACTCTTGAACCTATACACCCAGTGAAACAGCCACTCACTTATCTATGCACAGAGTCACACACACCCCCACCCACCCACAGACACTCAGGCACCCATACATATATATATACATATATCAATGCTCCAAAGGTTGCCCTAGCTTTAAGCAGCACACCGCACAGATGAAAAGGTGAAAGCCTTTATTTCAAGGTATGGAAACGTCCTTACTGCTGATACATTACAACAGCTGCTCCGTCAACCTGACGCATTTCGAAGGTCTTGCCTTCTTTCTCAAAGGTGCATGACGGCAGTTCCGGTCTTCATTCCAACATCTTAAATGCAAATTCCACAGCCCCAATAGGCTCCTCCTTTATGTGGGGCATTATAGGAAATGAAGTCCACGGAAATTTCTGGCAAACATCGCCGCATCGTAGCTGTGTCATAAAGATTACAAAAGCTCATGGATGAGCCTCACCAGGCAGGACCCTTCCTAAATCCTGCATCCGTGCTCCACATACTCGGCACAGTTGTATTCCAGGTCGAGTGGCCCCCAGGTCTAAAGGGGTGGTGCTTGCTCAACGGCGTGGCTGCAGTTGAAATGTCAATGCTCCAAAGGTTGCCCTAGCTTTAAGCAGCACACCGCACAGATGAATAGGTGAAAACCTTTATTTCAAGGTATGGAAACGTCCTTACTGCTGATACATTACAACAGCTGCTCCGTCAACCTGACGCGTTTCGAAGGTCTTGCCTTCTTTCTCAAAGGTGCATGACGGAAGTTCCGGTCTTCATTCCAACATCTTAAATGCAAATTCCACAGCCCCAATAGGCTCCTCCTTTATGTGGGGAATTATAGGAAATGAAGTCCACAAAAATTTCTGGCAAACCTCGCCGCATCGTAGCTGTGTCATAAAGATTAAAAAAGCTCGTGGATGAGCCTCACCAGGCAAGACCCTTCCTAAATCTTGCATCCGTGCTCCACATACTCTGCACAGTTGTATTCCAGGTCGAGTGGCCCCCAGGTCTCAAGGGGTGGTGCTTGCTCAACGGCGTGGCTGCCGTTCAAATGTCAATGCTCCAAAGGTTGCCCTAGCTTTAAGCAGCACACCACACAGATGAAAAGGTGAAAGCCTTTATTTCAAGGTATGGAAACGTCCTTACTGCTGATACATTACAACAGCTGCTCCGTCAACCTGACGCGTTTCGAAGGTCTTGCCTTCTTTCTCAAAGGTGCATGACGGAAGTTCCGGTCTTCATTCCAACATCTTAAATGCAAATTCCACAGCCCCAATAGGCTCCTCCTTTATGTGGGGCATTTTAGGAAATGAATTCCACGGAAATTTCTGGCAAACATCGCCGCATCGTAGCTGTGTCATAAAGATTAAAAAAGCTCGTGGATGAGCCTCACCAGGCAGGACCCTTCCTAAATCCTGCATCCGTGCTCCACATACTCGGCACAGTTGTATTCCAGGTCGAGTGGCCCCCATGTCTCAAGGGGTGGTGCATGCTCAACGGCGTGACTGCCGTTCAAATGTCAATACTCCAAAGGTTGCCCTAGCATTGACATTTGGATGGAGGATTTAGTAGCAGTGTAATTGACTGTTTACTTGACCAATTTATAATGTCTCACTAAATATAGTGGATAGTGACTAAACTGTGTGAATATCTGTATCACTTTGTCAGTTGTTGTGTAAACGGATTCTACAGTTGGTTACTAGCTATGTGAAAGTTTATATTAGTTATTGATTAGTTAACTGAGTATTTGTATGGGAGTGTGAAAGTGTGTGTGGTTCGGTGGGGGGGGGGGTGTGACTGTCCAAAGATGTGTGAATAGTTGATTCAGTAGATATATGAAGTTAAAACTACATGTTCTAACAGTTGTTTGGGTGAGTGAATATCTTTATGGGTGTGGTGATGAGCAAATATATTTCTCAATGGTACAGGTCCAACAAACTAGAAAAATAAAAGGCAGTGTATGTGTCAGTTGTTGTATATAAATAAGTATACATAAGACACAATGATTGTGTGAGTGACTGTATGGATAACTGTATACTTGTAATAATGATTTTATAATTCACTAAGTATGACTTACTATCTAAATGAATATAAGAAGTGGTGTTTGTATAAGTGTTTTGCTAAGTAAATATGTAATTATGATCCATTGTTTGCATAAGTGAGTAGGATGACTTCATATGTGAATAGGATGCATGCTGTTGTTTAATGTCGATATAGATGTATAAGTATTTTTGATAGTGTTCTATTGTTCATTGACAGCATGTATGAGTGAATAAATAGGTAAGTGATTAGATGTGTGTATACATCTATGAATCACTGAGTGGATTTTTAGATACTTGTATTGCTGTGACAATGGATTTAAATATGATACTCTGTATTTTACAAAGAGTGATGACAAATTGTAATAGTGTATGAAAAGGTGTATGTGATTATCATGTGGATGATGTCATCAGTGATGTCATCAGTGATGTCATTTGAGATGTCATCAGTGATGTCACTGACCATGTCATGAATGATCTAATATGTGACATCATCAGCAGTGGATTGCGGGTGCGCGAAATATAGTTAGTACAACTAACTATATAGGAGCAATTTCAATGGTTTTGTATGAGTAAAATGTCCAGCTAACTATAACACCACTAAAACCTATGGTTTTTTCAGTGAATTTCAAAGGTTTTTTAAAAGCTAATTCCTAACTATATAAGGCCTGAAACCTATGGTTTTTTCAGTGAATTTGCAAGGTTTTTTAAATGCTAATTCCTAACTATATAAGGCCTGAAACCTATGGTTTTTTCAGTGAATTTCAAAGGTTTTTTAAATGCTAATTCCTAACTATATAAGGCCTGAAACATATGGTTTTTTCAGTGAATTTGCAAGGTTTTTTTAAATGCTAATTCCTAACTATATAAGGCCTGAAACCTATGGTTTTTTTCAGTGAATTTCAAAGGTTTTTTAAATGCTAATTCCTAACTATATAAGGCCTCTATGGTTTTTTCAGTGAATTCACAAGGTTTTTTAAATGCTAATTCCTAACTATATAAGGCCTGAAACCTATGGTTTTTTCATTGAATTCGCAAGGTTTTTTAAATTCTAATTCTATTAGTGGATAACGTTTTCATATATTAAAACGTTTTTTAAATCTCAAATGCCTGCTTTGCTAACAGAGTTTTTAAGCACAGGCTCTTTTGTCTTTGGTGGCCATCTTGGGAGACTGCATATCAGAATTTATTTTTAATGAACTATAAGAGGATTTGAGAAGTCACTCAAAATGTGCCCTAATTTTTCTTTCTTCAGCACTAATCAAAATTTCTATGGCAAACTAAACCCCCTCATTTTGTTCCTTTGCAAATTAAATGTTTTAAGTGTTAACACTTTATTCCAATCAAGATGACTTCAGGTGTGCCATACTTTTGTCATAAGTAAGACTGTTAGCGCTCTAGTTGTTCTTTAGAATACTCTGGGACATTCTGTCATTGGGCTATAGTTGGGCTACATCTGGCTGATATTTGGGCTACATTTGTTTTTTTTTGTCTCTGGTGGCCATCTTTGGGCTACATTGGGCTACATTTGGGCTCTAACATATATATAGCCCAATGTAGCCCAATATATATTTTTTCAAAGTTCATTTTCGTAAAAACCACTGGAGCACATATCTTGAGACATAGCAAAGGCACATCGGGCTACCAGTCCCTACAATTTTGCCAAGTTTGGTGGAAAACCATTCAGCCGTTCGGGCTAAAAGTGAGTCCAACCGCCCTATGGAAATTAACATGGGGAAAACACGTTTTGGGACCCCCCTTTTATCTCGGCCCCCGCTTGACAAATCCCCCCCAAACTTTCAGGGAAGGACCGGAGCACCGCGAGGCAAAGTTAAGGAAAATTTCAGGAAGATTCCTCAACCGGCGCCAAAGTTATTCCCAATAGAATGTTGCGATTTCCCTATGGAAAACAATCCTAACTATATATACCTACTGGCTATTGCCAGTAGGTAATATATATGTATATATATATATATAATTTAAATGTGCCGCCAAATCACTGCCTTGCTGTTTGCTTCCAAGTCCAACTCCCCTGATGAAGTGAATAACAAAACGCGTTGGGATGGACCCTGATGCAAAGTGGACTGCTTCATGGTTTTCGCTGCTGTTTCTCTGAATAAACCAAGTTGGCAGATATTTACCAGTGGTGTGTTATCTTCTACAGCAGGCACCTGTTATTTTTGGATTTATAGCCGCTGAAGATAACCCGATGCCCCCAGCATCCCAGTAATTCTGCCTACGCGGGACTACATTTGGCGCTGGTGCCGTTTTTTCAAAGGGACACAAACAGTGGCAGGAAATGACAGCGTGAGCCACGATCCACTTGGATGATATTTTGTTTTATTTTTGGATCAAACAGAAGGCACCTCACATGAGAGCACTGGTAAGGGACTACATGAACCATGAGGCCACGGTGTGGGCCACGCCCACTTGGGCGGGGTTTTTGGAATTTAAATGTGCCGCCAAATCACTGCCTTGCTGTTTGCTTCCAAGTCCAACTCCCCTGATGAAGTGAATAACGAAACGCGTTGGGATGGACCCTGATGCAAAGTGGACTGCTTCATGGTTTTCGCTGCTGTTTCTCTGAATAAACCAAGTTGGCAGATATTTACCAGTGGTGTGTTATCTTCTACAGCAGGCAACTGTTAGTTTTGGATTTATAGCGGCCCGCCTGAGCCACTGAAGATAACCCGATGCCCCCAGCATACCAGTAATTCTGCCTACGCGGGACTACATTTGGCGCTGGTGCTGTTTTTTCAAAGGGACACAAACAGTGGCAGGACATGACAGCGTGAGCCATGATCCACTTGGATGATATTTTGTTTTATTTTTGGATCAAACAGAAGGCACCTCACATGAGAGCACTGGTAAAGGACTACATGAACCATGAGGCCACGGTGTGGGCCACGCCCACTTGGCCGGGGTTTTTGGAATTTAAATGTGCCGCCAAATCACTGCCTTGCTGTTTGCTTCCAAGTCCAACTCCCCTGATGAAGTGAATAACGAAACGCGTTGGGATGGACCCTGATGCAAAGTGGACTGCTTCATGGTTTTCGCTGCTGTTTCTCTGAATAAACCAAGTTGCCAGATATTTACCAATGGTGTGTTATCTTCTACAGAAGGCAACTGTTATTTTTGGATATATATATATCTGTGAACAAGGGCGGACGCCCGAAACGCGTAAGATCTGGTGGCCTTGAGCGCTAAATAAATCGTTTTTAGCCCATAACGGACGTTGGAGTGGCGTGGCTTTCTTTTCCTTTACTGCTGTGGCGGCTGCTGCGTGCTGGTTGGGTGAGAGAGCTGCATTCGTGCATATATATATATATATATATATATATATATATATATATATATATATATATATATATTTGCCCATCCAGGGCACAATTATGACAGTGACTGAAACTGAACTTACACCACTTAGAAATGGTGGTTGATAGTGAACAAAATATGTCCTTTCTTTATTTTGTTGATTGGCTGTATTTATACTCTGCCTGAAGGTGGCGCCGGCATCTAATTGAGAAAGGCGGTGGCCGAAACGCGTCTTGCGAGAGTGTTTGTCCAATAAATATATATTGGAATTGTCCCCGAGAGTGCTGCGTGCTTTTTTGCAACAGAGCCTTTGTCTAGTTGTGACATGCGTGGTGCCGTCACCCGCCGTCAAGAGCACCCGGCCGAGAGTGAAGGAGAGCAGACGGACCAGTGAGCTTCAAAAAAAATAAAAAATATATATATATATATAAAAACATATTTTTCTACTTTATAGAAACACACGTTCACTGGATGATGGATGTCATCAGTGATGTCATGAGTGATGTCACTGAGCATATCATGAGTGATGTAATATGTGACGTCATCAGCAGTGCATTGCGGGGGCGCAAGTAATAGTTAGGTCTCCTAACTTTAACGGCCGAATTTCTATGGTTTTGTACGAGTGAAATCTCCAACTAACTATAACGTCCCTGAAACCTATGGTTTTTTCAATGAATATATATATATATATATACACATATAAATATATATATATATATATACACATATAAATATATATGTATACACACACACACATATATATATATATACACATATATATATATATACACAAATATATATATATATATACGTATATTTATATATATATATATATACATAAATACAGATGCAAAACCTTTAAGCTTCTCCCAGGTTGACCTCTAGAGCTTCAAGGGGTGCAGGCAGTGAGGCTGCATTATGTTGACGGCCCAGTGACATCATCTACATTTGTCAGAATAATAAACCCGAAGCATCCCGGTGTGGACAGGGAAGAAACTGCTGCTGTGGATGTCAAGGCACAGCTCTGAAAATCAGCCGCGGGAAGACAACTTAATTGGCATCACACAACTCGTCCGACAGTAAATATCTAAGTATATTACACCTCCTGACCTGCTTTTAAAATAGATCTTTCAAGCAAGCAAGTTTTGAAAGTAGAACTTATGCGAACCGCATTTGACATTGACTTACATTTTTCCTATTCTTTGATGGTTTTGAATATCTCCTATAGTGAAATAGGTCTCAATCCCTCTCTCTCTCTCTACCTCTGGCCTATTGTCTCGCCATGCCTATGCAGTCTGCAGCTGCTCACCCCGAAAATGTGTCCTTACCGTGTTCTCATTTGACCCTTTATCTTACTTTCCTCTTTATATTTTAACTCCTCTCTTTACTTCTCTCTTTCTCTGTTGCTCTCACTCTTTTTCATTTTTTCTCTACTCATTGTTTCCTAACAACCTTCTTTCCTTCGTTCCTTCTGTATCTTTACCTTTATGTAATCTCTCCTTGGTAATTTGTGAGCCATGTTTTCCCACATTCTATCTCCTTCTCTACATTTGTGGAATTTTAAGATCCGGTTCCATTTGACTTGATTCCTCAGTTATTTATTGTTCACAATACACGAATCTTAAAGTTCTAACTGGTATTACATATCACATACACTTACATGCATTATACAAGACTGCGGCATGTCATATAATAGAACCAACCTACCAAATAAAGACAACCCCAGCATTCTCTCTCCTCGTCCTAAATATGTTTAAAGGCTTCTATGTTTCTCATTCCAGTTTTATGTTCTTTATTTTCTATCTTCTTTTGTCAGTCTTTTCATCTCCCTTCGATTTATAAAACTATATTTCTCTTATCTTACTGTATCTCTTAACCACTCTTACATCTTCGGTGTTTTTGTGCTTCCCTGCGCTTAATGCACCGTGCTGCACACATAGTCAGGTGCTACAGCAAGAAGTTACGAGTCAAAGAAGTACTCACTATAGGTCAGCACCCAATAGACCTGCAGTCGGTTCAAACATATACCAGTGAAGCGTGAAAATGTGCAAAGATTACTGTCCTGAAAATATTATGGAACAAACGACCTGTCATAAACAAGCACAAACTAGAGTCAGTGTGTGTGGGTGGCAGAGCAGAGGGGGCTGTCAGAGGTGGTCCAGCATGGGAAGTTGTTGGATGGGTTTGTCGGTCTGTTACGCGCGACCCTGGCATCAAGCTCGGATCTATGCTAGAATGGATATGCTGTTACCTGAGGTTGGACACATGGACGAACCTGGTGCTGTCCTGTACACTTACCTGCTCCGTGGTGGCCGTGGGTGGGACGAGTGTTACAGGAAGAGTCAGCCTACCAATCAGGAGAGATGGCTCATTCACCAGAAATCAAGATGCCGCGATTAACTCCACGAATCATGGACAACAGCACATAGCTCACTTTTTCACGTTCCTTTCTAGCCAGATGATGAAATCTGTTTGGAGGGCGTGATCGTCCTTCTCATGGCCTATCAGAGGGTGATATCAGAGGAGAAGGTTGAGTAGCCAAAGCACTGGAAGAAACGGAGGGTGTTGTCAGTGGTCTCTAGGTATATACATCCGGCTTTGCTGCAGTCCATGAGACACTATGGACTGGGAGAAGTGTGGCTCACTGGTTAGAGAAGGCAGACCTGGAAGCAGAGGTCAGCCCGGGACCAGGGTTCAATTCCCGGCTTGGCGGTGTCTTGAGTCCTAAAATGTCCATGGACTCGACAATTCTCGCTCCGGTGCCTACTCGATTCACGGGTTCACACTCTGCGACTCTGGGCAATAGCTTGCTTAATCTCCACAACGGCCCCTCGCGGCGGGATGCCTGGCTTTCACCTTGCGGATACCCTGCCAGGGTTATCTCACAGGGGAATACCAGGACGGGTTCCCTAAGCAAGCGCTTAGAAACCGCTTGGTGATTTGCGCTATATAAATTCCTGTACATTTACATTTACTATGGATGTGGCATAAACCTCCCGACTGCACCTGTATCCTTTTCCAGCAAGTGGGGAAGGAGGAAGAGAAAAAGGGGTGATTGCTAACCAGGTAACATGACATGCTCTGGATGTGGCAGGAAGCTTCCTGAGTGTACCCGTATCTTTTTCTGGGGAAATAATGGCAGTGTGTATGCCTAAAATACCCAAAGGGATTCCCTCTACATAAACTACCCCAAGGCAAGGAGATCACAGAGATTGTGCCCCTGAACTTCACTTGGACTGGGTCATCTGACTATCAAAGGCAGGGTGCAGGACACCCTAAATTGGATTATACTAGAGACTGGGCACCATTTCACAAACTGCATAAAGGAAAGGCTGCACTGGAATCTCAAAAAGGCTGGGTACTTGAGTATCAGAAGCTGGGTAAAGTACAACCTATATACGAGACTACACCTGACTAGCCCAAACTAGTGAGAGGAAAACCTGTTGTGGAATAGAAAAGAGACCATGCACCAGAATATTACAGACTGGGTGGAGAAAAACCTGGACTTGAAAGTAAAGGATGCTATGCAATTAAACACTGTATTGGACTTAGAAAAGGTGAAAATTACTCAACGACAAGTATTGAGTGGTGAACCCGAGGGAAGGGACACCATTGTTTCATACGTAAATAGAGTCAAGAGCGTGTCATCATATCACAAACGGGATCATTAGTGGTGTCAGAAGTGTTATTTGCAAAGCCTCATAATGCCATGGAGAACCTACAGCTAGTCAACAACCCATATTATACAGATCAGCCAACAGTAAGATCAAGCAGGTGTCTTTTTTGGGACAGGCAGGTGGCTGCACATTGTAATCTCCAAGAAGCAATAACCCAATCAGTGAAATTGATTGCAGAGGCCATGGTTCACCCAACATACTTTTGAGGGTACTACAAAAATATATATTCCTAGGGATTAACCAGAGTATTTGTTTTATTGTAAACACAAATGTAAACCAAACGGCGGCTTACCAAGGCTCTGCACCCCAACCCCAGTTTTGAGAAGATTAGTATTCTGTGCAATCTCTTCCATAGCCTGCCACAGTTAGGTTCTTCTGACTACCAGAAAATTAATTTTTTACGAAAAGGAAGGTGCACCAGAGAAAGAATCCCAAACATCCAAATGAGTCCAATTGTCTTCTTTATTGTAATTCAAAATCTTAAAATGGGCTTTATCCAACGCATTTCCTTGCAGTGACGGAACTTCATCAGGGCCTGGTTTTCAAAATAAGGGATATCATACTCTATTTAGTGGAAAGTGGTTCCAGATCAAACAATCGAACAATGGCCAATGGTACAAGAATCCAATTTCCTTAATACTCAAAAGGGAGGAATTAGCTCCAATAGTGTACATTATGTAGTAGCAGGTGCCCCACAATGCGGGTACGATTGAATTGAAGTCCAAAATCCTTAATAAGACTGCCTGTCTGCGCGCATGGTTCCATATAGTAGCGGGATTCCAGAAAATATTTATTTTAATATATTTGAGAGGGGGGGGGGTTGATAACACTGCTTGACCCCAAGAGTTGTCCCCTCTCCATTTCTTGGGAGCTTAGGCACAGTCATTTCGAAGCCTGACAGGTAGGGCACTCCTTGCCTTTTCCGTACGTTCACATTGATTTTGCATGAATCGCATATTGATAAGGTTAACATGATTCCTGCTGGACCTTCACTTGTAGGTCCTTAGATTTGGGGTAATATTTGCGACCCCATCTATTTCGCTGAGTTCTCGCCAAATTTTTGTTTTTATGATTTCCTGTTTCCACTTTCACTCCTACTTTTGCTCAACATCCTAGTGTTCTACAGAGTGATTCGTTATGTCAGTGTATTTCGCATGAATTGCTGCCACCCGAGGCACATTGAAATTAGAAGGACAGCCTTGACTTGTGTACAAGCACTATCACAACTGGTTGGCATGTGCTTGAAAGTATTAAGTATTCCCACCAGGAGAACACCAGGGTTAATGCAAGTGCTGATGTACAGGCTTAAATTTGGGTTTCCACTAAATGGTGAATGGGTTGGTTCACCATATCATATGCGTTTTAGGATGAATAGGTTTATGATACACTATGTTATCTTACATATTTTTTTTAGCCCTGAAGAAGTCAGAGAGTACATCCCTAATGACGAAACATATGTTGGCTGGGAATTGCGGATTAAAGAACAATACTACAGAGATCACTCTTGTTATTGTGTTATGTTCACTGTTTGTTTACAAAAGTTTGAATTGATTGGAGCGTGTGCATAGGCTTGTCTTAATGTTGTCTGATCCTAGGGTCTAACTTGGAGGGCTCAGGGTCTTATTTTCCTCACATCTTGCACCACCAGAATTGCTAATCATTATATTATAACTTATGCAAACTCTAGAATCATCATCTAGGTAGGCTGTTGAGTACCTTTAGAATACTTGTGCATCATACAACATACTAGTCGACAGTGCCAGGCTTTTGTCGAAGGTGGTGTAGGGCAATATTTTCACCAGAACCTGCTCCATGATTTTTATGTAGGACCAGTTAAGGTCACCAGACTAGGATCTTGATTTAGAATTTGTTGGATGGGTACTCTGCCACGAATGTGACAGGTATCATATCTGCATTATTATAAGTGTGTTAGGGTACAGCGTGCTTGAAATGGAGCTGGCAGGAAATCTGTCATTCATGATGGAGTACCCGTCCACCAAACTCTAAATCAGGCCCTCAATTCTGAATGCTTTATCAGTTAAATGTTTTATTTTTCTTCACTATTGTTAATTATTTTGTTGTTTGTTTCTTACATTTGCTTAAATAAAGGGAGGGGAGTGATTATTTATGTGCAAGAAGGTGTCCCTTCCTGCACATAAACAAAATGAAATAGCAATTTGAAACTTCAATGTGTCCTGCTTAATGCAGCACACAAAGAAGTTTCAAAACTTAATTTTTTAATGATTGTTTATGTGGAGGACGGTACACCTTCCTGCACATAAACAATAACAGATTTGTTGCTGTTTCCGTGTGTGCTGCACAATGCAGCACACATGAAAACGCTAAAAATGAGTAGAAAAAAATTTCTTCTCGTTTCGCCAGGGTAAGACCAGGTTTACCCTTGTCTTAATTTTGAAGCTGCCCAATATTTACGCCACCTTTGTAAATATGGGGCAGCGTCAAAATCAAGGGGTTTTGTGGTGGAACGCCCACAGCAACTCCCATTGCCCTCCCCTTTCACGCTAAGTATAGTGTGAAAGGGTGTCTCATTTACAAGGCAGCGTTAAGCCACGTTAAGTGGCTTAACACTGCCTTGTAAATAAATCAAAGCCTATATCGAACCACATCATCTTTAAAAGTGACGCTGTGGTGGCGATAGGGGCTTGTAAATATGCCCCTACATTCTAGGGTTCTATAAGGCTAAAGTGGTAGTTATTATCCTAAACTAGATGTATGGTGTAAATAGGAAAAGAAGTTCCAAGATAAAGATGGTAAAATATAGGGGATCAGAGTCCCTCTGGGAAGCTCTTCTCATTTTTGGTACTAACGAAGTAAAAGAAAAGTTCTGCTCAGACCTGTTTTCCATTGTCAAAATGCCTGTACAAGAGGTGAGGTTATAATGGAGGGGTTTAAACACCGTTAAGAGTTATTTTGCCAACCCTCTACATTTTGTGTTGATAGGAATGTTAATCAGGTTTCATAACCTTAAATTATTGACTTATAGAGAGACAAACAGTTGTCAACATCAACAAGATATTGCTAGCATTTATGTGGAAGACAAATATCCTTGGTATAGCAAGAACTAAACTAGCTAAGGCACATCAAGCGGGAAGACTGGGACTCCCCAACATAAGGAAATTGATTCATGCAGCACAATTTGATCCCACCAACACTTCTACTTTCCCCTAAAATATGATCCATCATACGAATCACATTGTAGCCCTCCACTATTAATGATCATTGTCCTGCTTTGTTTTAAACCAATTGAACAAGGCAGTTCGGCAAAAGAAATCACCATAAAAGAATACAGATCAAAGACAATAATAACACATTCATAGTTAGTAAAAACAAACAATATATTTACTCATAACACTGTGAACGTTAAAACAGTTAATCAGGTCTCGTTCTCCTAGACACCCAGACAGCTGGTAAAAAGGATAAAACAGTAAAGCCTCTGAAGGTACATCAGGGCAGGCCTAACTTTTTTCAAATTCAAGGATTTCATCAAGGGAATAAAAAAACACTTCCTCAGCCAGCTGAAATAAGAACAAAACAAAATGAAGCCTATCCTGCGGAGACAAATTGTCGCAGCCAGAGGGTGCCCTTACCACAGGCCATACCCACCCACATGGAGTTGCCAAGAGATGATTCAATTGATTGAACCACAACCTTGCCAATACAAACCTGTCACGGTGTGAGTGAACCATGACCAGATACGGCTCCATCCCCTGCACAGTTTTTAAGAGCATGTGGCCTCAGACTGATTGCTTCTGAAGTTCTGAGCCTTCTCTCTCCAAACAAGACGTTCTAAAAACAACCTTTTAACACTCCTCAACTCGCAGACAGAAAGAGGGGTAGGGATCACAAAAATGTCAGACCTACCTATGGAGAAAAAGGCTGCCTTAACATAGGCTATCCACGGTATGCTATTTGCCCGATCCAGGAGAAAACAGTCCTCAAGGATCAATCGGCTTAGCTTCAGTTTCGCCTGCTCCAGAGCTTGATACAGCACAGGACTTAAGGATATCAGGTCCGAAACTTGTTCAAACCCAACCTCCGCATGCACGAAAAAGGGTGGGATAGGCTGAGGGACCTGAAACAACTTGCGTAAGAAATTATTCTCCATCGTTTGGATCCAATCCAACTTGACATACCCCCAGAACTCACTGCCATAACGGAGCAGTGCAATGCACTTGGCCTGATGGATTTTTAAGAGATCCCTTGGTGCCCTGGAAATAAGCCTAATAGCGAAACTAAAAACCACCCCCATTGTTTTTAAGGACTCGCAAGTAGGGAAATGCCTTAACTTTACTCACTGTAAAATTGGATACTTGAAAAGTCTTGCTGATTGTCGATTTGGGGCCCAATACCATTACATATGACTTCGAAAAGTTAACCGACAAGCCAAGATGCTCCATAAAAGACACTCACCTGCCCAGCAGCAGATCCAACCTGTATGCGGCCCAAGCAATAAGGACCGCTTCATTCGCATATAATAAAATAGTGAGAAATCTTTCACCATCCTTAGGGCAGTCAGCCGAAACTGATAAAAGCGCAGACTCTAACCTGTTCACATACATAGTGAACAAAAAAGGTGCATGTACGCACCCCTGGCGAACCCCACAACTCATCAAGAATGAGCGAGTACACGCTGCACCCTGAGGAAAACACTCTGAGACAGAAGACTTTGAGTGGGGATCAGCTAAAAGGACCACAATACTAGTGTCCGCCCCCAACTCATTGAGCAAAAACAAGTTTCACCCGATTCACCTTATCAAATGCAGATATCAAGTCGATAATACTAAACGTAATGACTCGACGGGCCACCGTGCATTTATTAATAATTAGATGGAGATTCAAACATTGGTCCAAGGTCGAGCTCCTCACCTTAAAGCCATTTGAACATCGTTAAAAATATTATTTTCTTCTGCCCAATAGCACAACCTATTTAAAATCACCCACCCCAATACATTAATTGTTGCATCCAGTAAATAAATTGGTTGATAACATTGTGGGTTCTATTTGTCCCCCTTCTTAAAAATGGGAACAATCACGGCGGTGGACCATGAGGATGGCAGCCCCTCCTGTGCAGCTGCATTCAGGACCTGCCGGAAGCAACTCCTTATGTCATGGTCATGGGGAATGTCCCCCCCACTCCAGCACTATTGGTGGATCATATCAGGAACTTAAGAACAAGGTAAGGCACTGGCTTAGCTCACATCCCTCTCACTGGAGAGAGCGGATTCTATTATCTTGGCACAAAGAGTATGCTGGATTGGCAAGAATAAGAAACCTTGGGTGGGAGACTGCGTGGAGGGTAATTTTAATGACCTACTTGCTGTTGCCCCTCGATCGACATTAGGTACACCAGAGATAGCTTATTTCTTTATTTATTTAATGAGTGTTATATAGCGCTGGCTAGACCCGTAGGTATCAGATCGCTTTACATTAGACGAGGGAAAGTTCACAGCAGAAAGTCTAATGGATAAACATGGTGGGAACTAAGGGCCAGATGTAGGAGGCCATTTACCGACCGGTAAATGGGTATTTGGTATGTAGGGGGCCAATTTTACCGATTGGGTAAATTTACCGAATCGGTAAATTTACCGAATCGGTAAAATACAGAATCGGTATTTTTACCGATTCGGTAACTTCAATATGTAGGTGGGACTCTTCTGAGTCCCAAAGGCCTTTCAGATTCGGTATTTTACCACCCAATCCAATTGGGTGGTAAAATACTGAATCCAGGTGTGCATGCACATGTGTGCATGCACACCTATGCCATGTGACAGACAGACATGCCCTTAGGGCATGTCTGTGTGCCACATGGCACACATGCGTGTAATGGGGGTGCTAGAGGGTGTCAAAGTGACACCCCCTGCACCCTTGCTTGAATCGGTATTTACCGAATCGGTGTAATGCCCATTGATTCCTATGGACTTCAATGCCCATAGGAATCAATGGGCATTACCGAATCGGTATTTACCGATTCGGTAAATACCGATTATTACAGATTCGGTAATTCAATTACCGAATTTACCTACATCTCCAGCCTTCTATTTTACCGATTCATAAATACCGAATCGGTAAAATTTAGTATTTATGAGTCGCTAAAATAGAATTACCTACATCTGGCCCTATGAGCAAGGAAGGGTGAGGGCAAAGGTCAATTGCTGGAAAGCGGAGAAGAGTAGAGCGGACAGGGGTAAGGGGTAGGGTGAAGGGGGAGGAGGGAGATAAGGTCAGGCGAGTAGCAGGAGAGTTTGTCCATAGACCGGCTGGGTAGGTGATGTCCAAGGAGGGAATCCATAGTCCATCTCCCCTTTAGCTCGCGAGGTAGGACCACCGGGCATTAGTTAAAAAAGGCTAAGTCTCAACTGTCTAGGGAAAGTTGTCAGAGTAAATGTCTGGTGGGTGAGCACGAACAGGGTCGGGTGAGAGCAGGTCGAGATCAGGACGATGAACAATGATTTTAGACCAGGAGAGAGCATTGAGGGGGGTCCCACTCAGGTGGCCATCTTGAGGTCAGGCAAGGGGGATGAATCCTTGAAGTCTGAATTCAGACAGTCCCCATTATTCTCAGTTAGAGGCAGAACAGACTGTTGTGGCTTGGGCTTGGACTTGGGAGCCGCATCCCATTTACCCTCCTTGGGTTCCAAGCAACTTGAGCTGTAAGTAAGGTAAACTGAAAGCTCATAATTATACCGAGCGTTCGGAGATTGCAGGTCCGGCAACTAGCACTATAATGACACCAGACAAGAAAGCTTCCTTTAACATGTTAAGTCCTCTTTCTATGTCCGATGCCAGCTTTCTCGTGTCTGCAATTACTGTGCGGTACGCTGGTGTTTCGACAGCATGCCTGAAACGACGTTAGTTGCCTTGCCTCTGGATTTCTTTAACAGACCTGGCAGCTTAGCTCGCACACTAATTTTTTATCACTCTGTTAGGGGGTCCTGTCCAGTTAATGAGCATCTTGTACTTAGGTTTTCCCCCCTTGTGCCCACCACCAACAGATTTCACCCCTTGAGTGGTTTGGAGTCCTGCAATTGACTGGACTCAGGTGATTCTTCCCAGCCTTGTAGGGCCCTCAGTGTTTCTATGGTAGTTCTACCTCTGCACCCTAAGGGCCTTACATTGCTGTCTTGGGATATTGCGGGTCTTTCCTCGAAGTTTAGTGATATTAGGTGGGTGCAGTTTGTAAATCCTTTCACCTAATTTGTTTCCGTGAAACTTGTGAAACTGTTAACCACTTCTTCCTTGAGGGATACATGACTTTTTTCAAACCTGCTGTACCCTCAACGGCAGGAAGGGTGAAGGGGGGCTTAATTATGTTTTTCAGAATTGAATTGAGTAGTCACATTTCGGCCCTCAGTTGGCACGTTTGCACAACACAGGGAGTACTTATTTTACTGCCTGGCTGTTTATCAATGTTTTTAATCAATTTTTATAATAGTAAGTAGGGTAGCTCAGTAGCTCAGACCCCTGCGGAGTCTCTCATCTGGGTTATTTCAATTGTCATTTATGTAACCCTCCTCGACACAGCAATGCCTTAACTTGCAGTGCTGGAGCAGGGGGGGACATTTGCCAGGACCATGACATAAGGAGTTTCTTCCGGGGGCAAGTTTAGCACTCCCCAGGGGGTTGATAGGAAACTCTGGGTGCAGACCTCCACCTTTAAAGCCCAAAGGGTGGGTGGGAGCAACTATACAACTAGTTTCCCCAATGTCCCCTGGCTTTGATAAGACTTTGATGGGACCTGTGACTCCGAGGTCATCGGTTGACACAGGATCCCTCACAGGGCCGATATGATCAATTGGCCCCTGAAGCTCATCTGATGAGACCCGCTCCTGGTCTACCCACACACCACCCTCCCCTTAATCATCACTGAGAATAACTCTGAAACTCTGTCTTCAATGGGAGAAATTCTCACCAAGATTGGATCCAACTTATTGTCTCTAGGTCCCTGATCAAAACATTCTTAAGGGAATAAGGGAAGGGCCCCCCTCTAATCCAGATAAGTTACAAATGGATCGAGCCGCAGGCAGAGCCTCAACAGGAGGCTGGGCAGATACACAAGCCTGCGTTTCCGCTTCCACATCAGGCTGATAACCGGTGTGGTGGAAATTATAGATCTATCCATACCAGGAATAGCCCCTCCATGATCTTCCTCGCAATTCCCCAATTGTCCTATCATGAAGGGGCCCCTCCAAACTGGAGCAGGTGGGTGACCTACGAGATGGTGCAAGGGGCACATCCCTGTCCAACAAGAGCCTCCTTTCAACCAGTTCTATTTCTTTGGATACAACCCCCACTGCTCGATGGAGATAGCCTTCTATGGTAGATAAACGCAAAGCAGCAAAGTGGGACGGAGGTTTGGTTGAGGGTCTTTAATTTTCTCCCATGGTGCAACACCCTTAAGCACCATTTAACCCCTCAACGAGCTAAAAACCAGCACAATAGTACCAAATTAAAATCACCATTAGATATCCTGGCAAGAAAGTCAAACGTGATAGTCACGAAAAAATAGGTCACAGAAAGAAAATACCTTGTCCTTGACCTGGGTGGTATATTACATCGGGGCAGGTAACCTGTATTTTGTTGCACAACGGAAAATGAGCCAAATGAGGTGGCCCACCCCGCTTCTTCCTGCCACTGACAGGCCCAGACAGGCCCTCTCTTGGCCTGGTCTTTGCCCATGCATATCCCGCTTAGCGGGAGCCCGTTATGGGTAAAATAGGTGCCCCCCGGCACAAGTGCTGACATTGACGGCTTCCCTGCTGCAGTGAGACTTGGATGCAAAAACAAATGCAAAAACATGACTGTGAGACTTGGGGCTGGGAGTCCGCCCAACCAACAAGCAGCTTCTGGTCCCGCGCAGTGTGAGCCCGGCACAGGTATAATAGGCGGCCCCCCGGCCCAAGTGCTGATGATGGCATCTTTCCTGCGGCAGTGAGACTTGGGGCTTGGAGTCCCCTCCCCACCGACAACCAGCTTCTGGCCCCCCTAGCAGTTAGATCAAATGAAATCACAGCTTACATCTCTCCTATTATGCTGACAGTCTAGACTTTGCCCCGGAACAGTGGGCTCTGGGTGTAAATGCTGGAAACACAATAACCTCTTCTCAAGGAGGAGTTCTTCTGAAATGGACAATTCATTAAGAAACTCAAATGGAAAAGTTTGACTTGAATCCAACAGACTTGTTGTGTATAATATAAATTTTGCACTGTGCTTCTACAGATGAGGTAAAATAAAAAGCAATGAGTGAAGAAAACACAATTTGAAGTACTGTTTCCTCAACACCAGACTAGAAAGGATTTATCTGCTATATACTCATTATTTAAATTTCCAGATTCCCATTTAAATACACACATACGTGAGATGTGAGAGACCTACATTGCGAGACTACAGAAGAGTATTGGTCAGTGATTTGGGCACAGGCGATGAAAATATCAATTTGTTTACACCCAAAGAAAACACTTGCAAGATAATCATCTGTTGGTACCTAATCTCAACTCTTTTTTAGAGCTAAATTCAATAGTTCAAGCTTATGATGGAAGGGATGTTCATCACAAAGCTCATTGTTACACAAGTGGTGGTCCTGTTCCCATGCAGAGTCACACTGGAGGGGGATCATCTCATACATGAGAGATATTACAGGCACTGAACTATAAATTAACCCCTAGTTTAGGAGTTATTCGTGTACCCTCTTATAATAAGGTCAGGTAGAGTGACATTGCAAATCATGTCAGCATCTAGATTAGTTATTGCACAACCTGGAAACTCCCCGTTCCACCAAAGTAAATTTGTGGAATGTTGACAGCCACCGTTATAAATAAATTAGATAAGAGAGCAAAGATGTTGGTTCCATCCTGGACATATGCTAAGAAAGTAGAAAGTGCAATAGACAATTAGCATTTCATGGCAGTAGTAGATAAGCATTCAAATGTTTGCAAGATGACATCTTCTTGTTCTTAGAGACACAATTAAGTGGGTTGAGTAGCCGATTGCTGATGGATGTGCTGAATTATTGCAAAGTGCTAGACCGTGTATGAATTTATAGAAACCAATCACCTGTAGAATTTGAGTCACTTTTAACTTAATTTTTGTTCATACAAGGCTTACAGGTTTTTAAATAAATATGCCTGCGCTTGATATGTTACTATTATCCCATGTACTTAAAGCGCTCTGATACCCTCAAGGGTCTTGTCCGCGTTCTATAAAACTCTAAAAATAAAATAAATATTGAATGCATAATTACTAGATTTTCTCTGTTGCAAAACCTAAATACCAAAATATACAAGCTCTAGATTTGGCTATGCATAAATGGGAGTGTTAATACCCAAAAGCTTCTTGTGTGGTTGGCCAACCACCTCAAATCACAGAACCTAAGCTTACTATGCACTTATCGAGCCTGTCCCATCACCCCATCATGCCGAACAGACCTTCCTCTGCTCTACAGTTAATATAACGAAAGATATATTAACCAATCAGAGTACCATTTTTTAATTTTCCTACTAATGCTTCAACTGTGCCAATCACTTCACTCCAAAAGCATTTCTCGGGAGGATCGGAGGCATTCCTGCCTTTGAGATCAATAGGAAGATACATTATATACCAAATTGGAATATGCCTCGTTATCCCCCAGTCTTTTTCAACCACAGGAAATTACAATGCGGTCGTTACAACGACTGCGTTGTAATTCTGCATACCATTACCCCGCAAGTCGTAACAACGACTTGCGGACGGGGGGGCGCTGGATGTTGGAATAGTCTAATTTACTATTCCAACTCCAGTCTGTGCGGACATTAGGGAAGGTGTTGGATTTTAAATCCAACACCTTCTCCCCCCTCCGCAAGTCGTTGTTCTGACTTGCGGAGTAATGGTATGCGGACAACGACTGCATTATAATTTCCTGCGGGGAAAAAGTTTTGTGTTGGCCCTCAGATCTTTGAGAATACTGAGTGGGGCAATATTGCCAAAATTCCCCACAGCTCAGCAGTCAGGACCCATGATGGAGGGGTCATGAGAGTTCACTATTGTGAACAGGAATCCTCACAGATGCATCTCTTTGTCTGCAAGGTAAGAAAGCAGTGTCCACATAGGGTTAGGTAGACAGTGATTGTTTATAGACAGGGGTGTGTCCTGAATGTGGCCTCATAGCCAATAACAAACCAGGGGAAGTTATTACATACATTTACGCACACAAAGCATTACTCATTGGGTAGGATCACTCTTGAGGTACAAGGAACAATCTACACCAGGGGAGGGGGGCAGGGGGTGGAGGGGGGGTCGGGGAGGGCGGTTACCTCACCTGTCCAAATCAGTTTGTTCTGGGGACAGGCTTCTAACAAGTATTTTTTGGAACTGTTTCTCCTTCATAGTGGTTAGCAGAAGCTCCTTTAGCCACCTGACTTCCCACCAAACAGAGAAGGACCACTGCATACCATCTCCGACCCGATGGTTTGGTTGAATGTTATAGCTAAAAAGTTTAGCAGATGCTGCAAAACATGTACCACTTTGATGAAAGAAGTTGGGGCAAGGTCTAGCTTTGTGTTTTGCTCTCTCTACAAAGCATACCTCAGTCCCCTACAGGAAAAATCCCTTTTGATTTGTTATTCGGAAGATAACCTAGAAACCAATTTGAAATGAGACTCTAAGAATGGAGTTAGAACAAACTGAGGACAGTTCACAAATCCCCTGCGTGCTTTATCTAAAATCACAGAATATCTGCATATAGCCACCAATAATATACAGAATGATCAGAGCATGCAAGAACGATATATTATGATCGAGCAATGCGTGGACCTTAGCATCAGACAGACTATGCGCCTAAATATGAAAAACTGGGTAATAGAAAACTTGGGCTGAAATGTAAATTAGACTGTGCAATTGAATATTGTATTGAATCTATAAAACATGAAAATGACTAGTGCTGAGTGGTGAATATGGGAAAAGGAACAACCCTATTGGCTGTTATTTAAGTAACTACATAACTGTACTGACAAGAGAACATATATGATTGTGTCGCCATTTCAGAAATGAGATCACATGTATCCTTTAAAATAATTAATTTAAGACCTAGAAATTGAATTTTCCAAATGTTCTAATAAATCAAAGCATAGAATATGCAATATATTTCAAAAGTGGCTATATTTGGGGTTAGGTTTTGATGTAGGGATAGCTCTATGGCAAAGGCTAAGGTTTAGGGTGTATGGTTAGATTTAGGGAAGGGGTTTAGGGATAAAGGTAGGGTTAGAGACAGTGATATAGCTCGAATAATCTTTGGTGCTTTCCAATTAGGTGCTTTTTTGTCAATGCATTAAATTAGGTGGAATACAATGTCCCTGGGAAAATGAGAATGGAAAAGTGCATGCATGGAGTACATTAGATTGTTTTCCTTTGCCACGCATCTTTACTTAGGCAATAGGAAAAGGGTCATACTTAAGTGTCACATGGGAGTCAAATTTACATTGCATCTTAATGTAGGTAAACCTTTCTATTCAGATTCAATGATCTATTGACCTTCTGTAAAAACCTAGACCAGGGCAAATCAGTATGTATGTTCAAATGCTGCATTGCACATGATCATGTTGATACCTTCTGTGTCATCAGTTAACAGCTCACCTCCCCAGTCTCCTCCCTACTTGTTCGATACATACTCATAGGTTTGGCTGGAAATCTGGAATCATATGTCTGAACCTGTCTTATAACCAATCCTCCATTTTTAGCCAGTGGCAAAATGTAAGGATTGTTTTATTAAAGTGATCCTCCTGAGATCACTGTAAAATAGCATATCTCAGAGATCACGTCTTTCTTGCCTATTCTTTAGTGTCTTGGTGTACCCGATGTGCAGCTTCCTTAGTAATATCAGGTCACCCACATTCCACATGTGCACCGATAACATACAATTACACTTCAATCTTGAAAACAGACCAGGTAATCAGATCAGGCCTAACTACATGTTCCACTGTATGAAGGACAGCTTTGTCCGCATAAACAGTGCTAAAACCAAGTTTCTGATATCGGGAGGAGCAGATCTCAACTTTCATCCCACAGAAAGTCTCCACAGACCTCTATGATTGTGAAGAATATCTGAATTTTCTTCCATTCTAACCTCCTGTTTGCACCCACATCAACATAATGGCTAAGGGTGTTAACATACAGCTCTCCCTCCTCTGAAGCAATTGTTAACTACTCCAAACAGACCACTGGCAGGAGCTCATAGGATTTCCGGCTTTGGTGTGCTCGGAATAGTTCCGCAACAAAGGACTTATAGACAGAGTGCAAAAGTTATAAAACCAGGAAGCCAGTACCTCTGCCAACCCAGTCATGCCTAAGATTCACTAAATTACTCCATGAGGTATTGGTGGATGGAAGGATCAAGATCAAAGTCATCTACAAGGTTCACAAACCAGAAGCGTACTGGAGCTGAGACTCAGAACATCTTCACAAACGAATCCTCTATCATGCTCCAATCAGTAATCTACAGTAACATTCGGAGACTTCACATTAATCCAACAACTAACCTTCAATGGCTCCCTGGGTGTGGAGGCCCCAGACTTTGGATTTCCTTGAGTCCAAGTCCATGAGGTGTATGAACCTACATTACAGAAGGAAAACCCTGAAAACTGAACCTTTCAACCTAGCTTATGACTGAACTTCCTGGAAAATTGACGCAGCGACTGAAGAAGGAAAGTTACCAACCTCAATTAGTGAGGATTCAACTGTCCACATCTTTGCACAATGTGCTCTGCTGTGACTAAAAGAGAAAACAACAATTACATAAATTGACATTTATACAGTTTATTTATGATATTCTTATGTATACTTACATTCATTAACATTGAGAGCATTACATGGGGATAGGGATGGAGGCCGTCCTATTGAAAGCTAGCCCTCATGAATGCTTCGCAGGATTGATGTTGCACACTTTGAAGTGCTGCAGCCTTGCAAAAGAGCCATGGAATAAAGAACAATATCGCATCAATCTAAGTGAGTGCTAAGTATGAGTTTAAGTGCGTGTTTGTTTAGTTTCTGCATCTAAAAGGCACAATCGTGCGTGGTGATCTCAGGTTATTGAGAGGAAAGCAAGCATAATTCAAAGAGATGATGAAGGACAAAGACTAGTAATTAGGGACAGAGACCAACTGTTATTGGGTAAGAGACAGATTAATAAGACTTTCTTGTATCTCCAATGGTCCTAGATGAACAGGATATGGGGAAAAAAGGCCACTGGTGTCGTTTTTCATTAAGGGGGCGTGGTCAGTGAATATGATCGTCAGTCTGGTTTGATATGAGCCTGAGAGACACTGTGCCAGCCATGCTGTCTGGCTAGAAGGATAGTAGGAAAGAATGGTGAAGGACAAGAGAATAGCTGTTGTTTCCCCCTCAGACTCCGACGGCACCACATTGCTGGAATGCACCTGGGTAGCGAAAAATACCGTGTCACACAAGAACCACCAATGATTGGTAGAGCAGGCTTATTCTAGGAGGTGGAATAGGTTGTGGTCCAGGCACAACACAAAATGATAATCACACACAAATTCAATTCAAACAACGGTTAATGTCAAACCTATGTTAACCTTTATACAAAGAGGCAGATATATGTATATGCAGATCTCAAAAGTGGGTGCACATTGTGCACCATTTGCATTCCCAAAGGATGAACATTTCTTTTTAAGCAGCACGCTTTCCTTAAAGGAACTGGTGCAGCTTCTTTAAAAACATATTTTCCATTTGGGAAGTCATAGAGGGAAACTGTAGCGATCCAATGGATGACTGTCTGCTCCTATAACCCACCCCAACATAATTCCCAAGGGGGCAGTGCTAAAGTAGTAATAATTATAATAATAATAATAATAATAATAATAATAATAATAATAATAATAATAATAATAAAGTGATTTATAAAGGCATGGCTACTTCTACCGAAGTCATACAGGTCATATCCAGACAAACATCACAATCAGGCCTACCCCAACAGCCAGGTTTTTATATTTGTGCAGAAAGATAGCTTCCGGTTATTTCCTTTCTAATTTGAAGAGGAAGGGAATTCAACAACTTAGCTGCTAAGAAACTAGTGGAGCAGCCCCCGATGCGAGCTCTCTTTACAGTGGGGATGCATGCAAATGAGGCCCCAGCAGATCTTAACTTCCTAGTAGGAGAATAAGGCTTAAGAATTGATGCAAGTAATGAGGCCGTTTCATCCTTTAGGACCCTATAGCAGAAGCACATGGCTTTGAAGGAGAGCCTTTTCTTCAGGTGCAGCCAGTGCAGTTGTGAGAGTGCAGAGTGGCTGGCCTTGAAGCTAGGAGCTCGAGTCTCGGCAGGGATGCTCAACATCCTGTGATTAGGGGCAAATCACTTAATCTCTCCATGCCTAGCAAAAATGAATGTGCCCATCTGCAATGCAACTGGTGCTCAAGTGCAACCTTCGGGTCGAGTTCCCACTATGTAAAACTCCCAAAAAAGGGGTTACTACCACTTAGGGTTTCATCCTTCGAAATCGATCAAATGAATATCATTGAGTTGAGTAACAAGAAACCCCTGTTATTTGCCAGTAGCGCCAGAAGATCTCCTTGTAGGTGAACATGAGCTCATACTAAATTACGTTATTTTATATTACCTTGAGTTATCGTGAATACATGACATCCTTTTAATAACCTCAGGAGTTAGTTAGGTCTCAAATATTAAAGTGTCAGTCAATGAAAAAAAGAGCTGGAGGGAGGCTTGCAGACAACTTCGCAGGCAGAACGTTTATGGTCAAATGCTTGCTTGTCTTTGAGAAGGAACATTAGGTACTAATCTGGGTACACTGGATATTGAATAATTACGTTTGTTAGTCATAATATGATAATGTTGTTTTTGTGCTCCTTTTAGCCAATATGATAAATATCTGCACATATAGGTTTCCCCTTAAACATATTTTGATTATACCACATAATCTGGTACAGGATTCATATATCCGAGGATTGACAAAGAGTATGGGACCCATGGCTCATTTTACCTGTTTGGCTAAAGGTCTATAATTCCTGAATGTGAATAAAAGGTAAGAACTGTAGGTTTATATATTAGAACTAATGCGTGGTGGCTAGGAGGAATGTGCTATACACATCTGTAAAATAGATGGTCTACTGTGGGTAGTCGAAGAGGCATTGTTAAAGCAAAACACATGAGGGAAATATATTTGCCGCTATCTCCCCTATTTCAGTGAAGTAAAATTAAGCTATGAATTAAGTAAGTGATTGACATATCAATTGCCAAATCAATGTAGAAGATAGACATCATGGGCCTGATTACGATGTCGGGCAGACCGCCACCGACGGCATGTCAGTGGTGATCCGTCTGACATCTGGTGCCGTAGTTTGACCTCCGCTTTATGATGCGGCCAAGCAGAGGCAACGGGCGGTGTGAGGTATTGAAATTCTGAACCTTGTTATAAAAGTCGTCATATCATGACGATTTTGGTATCAGCAGACCGAATATGGCGAGTGCAAGATGTGTGAGTATTTTCTTCCTATTCGAGTGACGAGATCACCATGAAAACAGGGAGTCCGTTCTGAACCCTCGGGTTCCATCTTGCGTACGGCAGCCATTTTGTGGTTGCCCTCACATAGGCCGGTGACAGTGGCCGAACGAGTCTCCAAACACACGTACACTTTAGCTGTCTTCTGAATGACCTGAGCGAGCGACCCTCTTGCCTGAAGCCAAACTTGTTAAACCAGTACCTTTCCCGGTAGCTGATCAAGATTACGGATCGAGACACAAAACACCATCAAACCTTTTATTGAGCATAACTATGTCTTATCTTGCTCACACCTGTCTCTACTCTTTTCTTTATGATCTGTTTACGATGGGGATGTGCCCGTTTTTATGGTGGGTTTGATCGACCTGTCTGATGAAGAATGTTGGATTTGACCAATAATTGATTATGGGCTGGACAAACTTAAAAATGGGCTTGTCATCATGATCCTGCCTTTCTTTTTGTGAAAACATGTGAGTGGTCAACTGTAAATTAGGGATATTTGCCTGAAGCATAATATTTGGTATCAAATGGGATGACTGGTTTTTGTAGGCGAGCAGTCTACTGAGAACATACACTGTGTTGTACTTCTAGGATCTACAGGCTGCAGCTAATAAAATTGATCTTTGACGTCACCAAGAATCACCCGTGTCTCTGTACTCTAAGACAGGTGGACCCGGAGACTAGGGTGTTTCCCCTGGCGCCGCGGGGTCTTAAATAACCCGGTTCTTCATTTGGCCCCCAACGTGGGGCGACTTCAGCGGTACCGGTCCAAGCCTGAGGTTCGTGAGGAGCTTCGCGTGAAAATTCTGGAGGAAGGCCAGCCACTTCATCGACCCCTGTATGTCGTCGTGGTTCGAAAGTCTTTGCTGCGAGGTTCCCCGCTTTCCGACGGCTACGAAGGACTGCTGCCCTGACTGTCGCCCTGTCTTGGAGCCTTCGATGATTTGTAAAGCGAGAGGATAGACGGGTCTCCTGGTGCCGACATCGATACCTCAGTTAAGTATGAGTGGAGCGTCTCCCAGTCCTTAGTTTTTGGGTATCCCCTTGAGATCTTTGATTTGGAACTTGCAAGTACCAAAGCCGAGGGACTTGTGTATTCACGAGACTATCGTATTCGATATTCCCTTGAAGTTTGAAGCTAGACTAGTGAGCGAAGATGCCTGGTCTTAGCAGACTTGGAAGAATATTTTGTTGTGGTCGAAATAGGGATTCCCGATTGGAGGACTCGTGTCCGGTTCCTCCGATTGGAACTCCAACCTATGAGCTCTATGTGAAACATGGGATGGGCCCCATCACATATAACGAAGTATGGATTCGTTACACGAAAAAGGACGGTGTCCTACAATGGCCCCAATATGGTAGTTATGACACGGACATTTTAGACAATCTAGAGGTTAGACTTTTTAAGAAGAAAGCCCGGCCGGCGATGTTTGACTCTTTCCGCCTATGGCGAAAGGAAGCCAAACAGAAAGAAATTAAATTAGCAAAGAAAAATAAAAGAGAAAGGGGTATCTCAATAATGCAAGCTGCAGTGCAGTATAAAGATAACGAAGAAGAACAAGCGAGTGAGCAGTTGCACAGGCAACGTAAAATGGCGATCGATAAATGCTAACCAGTTTTGCCGCTTCTTCAGCAAGATGCAGCGAAGGAACTTGAGAAAGACCCTTTAATGTCACATTTGTTGAGCTCGCCACCCCCTTATGCGCAGAGTGCTACAGCACCTCCGCAACCTTTAGTTGCGCAGCAACCTCTGGCTGCTTTGCCTCTTGCTATTGCACAGCCGCCAGCTCCTCTTCAGTTGGCTCCTACTCCTCTGGTGCAGCCTAATCAAGGGCCGCCGACTTTGCTACCTGTTCCGTCTTTAATTCCTACGACTCTTTCGCCTGTTCTTACTGCCTCTTCTACTACTGCTCCTACATTAGCTCTTACTCAGTCCGCTCTATCTCCTGTTCTGTCAACTTCTCCTTCTGTCCGACAGAGAATGACGGATACTGTTACTAGTCTCTTTTCTCCTTTCTTTGGGTCATTGAGCACGACCCCCAATTCAGAGCGTAAACAGTTGCGTAGCCAACTGCCTGATTCTAGAGAAAAGGGAGTATTGGATCATTTGGCGCATAAATGGGTTACTGACCCTACAAGATATGAGTTAGAGTCTATTATGGATGTCTTCCGCCAATGGGAAGCACCTAAGCAGAAGTATGTTTTTGACAGAATGTGTGATTTTCTTTATGAAGAATTGGAAGATGGTGATCTGGGACAAACTCCGCCTGAGTTGTGCCGTGTACGGTTCGAGTTTGCAAAACGCACGATTGTGGGTCCCGACATTGAAAGAGCGGTAGCGACGCTACTTTCGTTTAGGAACGAGTTTCCTTCTCGGTCGTTGTTCGAGCCTGATCCTTCTGTTAGGAGGAAAGTGAGACAATACCCAATGAGAGAAGTTCCTCCTGTATGGAAGGAAGCAGTTCAGGCTGATGCCGCTCATAATATTGCTGCTGTACCAGCACACTTTCAGCGTGTTTGGGTACATGTTCCGTGGAAGCGAGCTGAAGTTCTGGCTCTTAAACAGACTTTGCCTGATCCTCGTAAAAATCCTGCAGGGTACTATAAAGAATTATCACAGACTGCAGACTCATGTGTCATGAATGTAGCTGATATAGACATGTTGTTTGGAAATGTGGTTCCACAACCTTTATGGGGTTTGATTCGGCACACGGACCATGCGCAGGAGTTAGGTGATACCTGGGTCAATATTAGTGCTGCGGATGCGCGACAAGTTGGTGGTGCTAAACCGGAGCCTGTAGTTGCAGAACTTCCTGGTAGGATCATTACTTACATGAAGACTTTAATGCCTGCTATGCGAGTAAACTGGGACAAATTGTCTGCATGTAAGCAAAAGAAAGATGAAACTGTGTCCGATTTCTTCACTAGGTTTGAAGAAACATTTATTGACCACAGTGGTCAAGACATGAGTACTGAAGGTGGTCAACGGTTGTTTGTTGATAAGTTCGTGCATAATTTGCTTCCTGAGTTATGTACCAAGTTGAAGGAATCCGAGAGTTCGTGGGCTGTTTCCTCATCGGCACAGATATTGGCTACTGCACAATACTATAAGAATAGGGATAAGGATGAGAAGAATAGGGCAGACAAAAAGACTAAAGAGCTAAAGACGAAGGTTCTTTTACAGCAAGCGTATCCGCACCGTAGTAACCAGCGTGACTATCAGCAGCCTCCGCAGTTTCAGCGAAACTCGCAAAGGTTCGAGCCTCTTCAACAACGTTTTCCTGTAGGGCCTATTCAGTGTGCATATTGCAAAGAAGAGGGTCATTTTAAGAGTAGTTGCCCTGTTTTGTCCCAGCGTATAAATGGTGTTACTAGCGTAAGAGGTCGGAATGTTCCACAAGCTCCTAGAGGTAGAGGACGTGGAGGGTTCCCCCAGAACGCACGTTCCTTTCCTCCACAAAATTCAATGAATAGTTTTGATCAGCCGAATCACACGTCTGGTAGGACGACTCAGCACTATGCTGACGACTACTATGTCGAAGGTGGGAATATGAAAGGTAATGATTGCTAGGACAGCCATAGACAAAGAGAGGGAGTCGTTTCAGTTTCAGTAGATCAGAGTGGTCCTTATGTTGAGGTGATTACATCAGGTGTGTCAGAGCCTTTTCTGTTGGATACTGGTGCTACAAAGAGTTCTATTATGCACTCTAAACTCCCTGGCGCACCTTTGTCTGGCGAGACGAATGTTTCAGTAGGTTTTTCTGGCGCCCTGGTTAGGAACCCGATTTCTAGTCCTATATCTCTTTCTGTTGGACCTTGTGAATTCGAAGCACCCCTTATTCTGACGACAGGTTGTGGTGAGAACTTGTTGGGACTGAATCTGTTGAATAAATTGTACGCAACATTGTATTGCTCTCCTTCGAGAGTACAACTTACATTAGGTAAGAAAGTGGTCCCCCCGATGTATTTGTCAAAGGATAAACTTCCGACAGAATTGTCTTCTCTTCCTGATATTCTTTGGGCTACTGGTCCTAATGATGTGGGCCTGTTGAAGATACCGCCATATGTTGTGACGTTGAAAGCAAATGTTAAAATGCCACGTATTCCCCAATACAAGATCTCTAGTGAAGGTGAAAGAGCGTTGCTAGCGATCATTCATGACCTGATTGAGAAAGATGTAATTGAAGAAACGAGAAGTAATGTGTGCAATAGTCCGGTTTTGCCTGTTCTAAAAAGGACTGATTTCTCACAACCCCCTGTATATAGGTTCGTGATCGATCTTCGCGAGGTGAATAAGATTGTAGTCCCGCAATTTCCTGTTGTTCCAGACATTACTGCCTTACTGACCATGATTCCAGCTTCAGCCACTTGGTTTTCGGTGATTGATTTGAAGAATGCTCTCTTCAGCATCCCGATTGCCGAGGAGAGTAGGGATATCTTTGGCTTCTCTTTAGGAGGCCGAAGCTTCCGGTTTAAGAGAGCTCCTCAAGGCTATTGCGAGAGTCCTTCTATCTATAGTCAGGCTTTAAAAACATAGCTTGATACGATTGCTTTACCTAATAGTGCTGCTCTTCTCCAGTACGTTGACGATTTATTAGTCGCTGCCGATACTGAGGAGATTTGTAAGGAAGCTACCTTGCTGTTGTTGCGTTAGTTGTCTGATTTCCATCACAAAGTGTCTCTTTCGAAGTTCCAGTATTGTCGAGAAGAAGTGACCTACTTAGGTCATCTCTTATCGAAGGAGGGAAGAAGACTGACTCCAGAACGAATTCAAGCAATTGCGAAAATGAGTGTGCCTACTACACAAAGAGAAGTGCGTGCTTTCTTGGGTATTACGTCATATTGCAGACAATGGATACCGAATTTTTCTTTGCTGGCCAAACCTCTGGTGGCATTGACTTGTAAAGAAACACCAAATCCCCTCCCGTGGTCTGACGACTGTCAGAAAAGTTTTTCTGAATTGCGCGATGCATTGTGTTCGGCTCCTGTGTTGGGTACTCCCGACTACAGTAAGCCTTTTACGCTTTATGCCCACGAGAGAGAGGGATGCGCGTTGTCAGTGTTGACACAGTCTTTTGGGGACAAGCAACGTCCATGCGCGTATTTCCCGTCGACCTTGGATCCGGTAGCTAGAGCGTTGCCGAGTTGTTTGAGAACCACAGCGGCAGCAGCTGTTTCTATTCGACAGTCTGCTGGGTTAGTGATGAATAATATGTTGATTGTAATAGTTCCACATGCAGTGGATACCTTGTTAAATAAGACTAAGACACAGCACTTAACTAGTGCTCGATTGCCCGGTTATGAGTTGACACTTTTAGCGAGTCATGTGCACATAAAGAGATGCAATGCGTTGAATCCAGCTATGTTGTTGCCGATTGTAGCAGAGACAGATGTTTCTAAACAGCATGATTGCTTTCTCAGGACAGAGGAGGAAACGAAAGGGAGAGTGGATCTTAGGGACACTCCTCTTGAGAAGTGTGATGGTACCTTATGGGTGGATGGTTCATGCTTCAAGATTCCAAATGGTGATACGACTGCGGCATATGCTGTCACGACTTTACAGACGGTTGTTGAAGCTGCACGTATCCCACATAATTCAGCTCAAGCAGCAGAGTTGATTGCACTTACGAGAGCGTGTGTATTATCAAAAGGAAAGAAAGTGATTATATATACTGACAGCCAGTATGCGTTTGGTGTGGCTCATAGTTTTGGACGATTGTGGAAGGAACGTGGGTTCCTCACTTCTCATGGAACCAAAATTCAGCATGGTCAGTTGGTGAATGAGCTTCTCGAGTCACTCACCTTGCTGTTGCAAGTTGCGATTGTGAAATGCAGTGCACATAAGAAGGTTACTGACGACGTTGGTCGCGGTAATGCGTTTGCTGAGGAAGTTGCGAAAGAAAGAGCGAGGGATGTGATGAGTCAAATGTATGTTGCGGGCCCTGCAAGATGGATTGGTGACGTTGGAATGTGTGAAGATACAATGGAGAGTGTGAAGTCTATCCAAGCTGAAGCTACAGAGAAAGAGTTGAGTGTGTGGAGAGAGAGTACGGGTAAATTAGACACGAATGGTTGTTGGGTTGAGATGTCGGAGCATCAGCGGTGGTTGTTACCCTATGCGTACGTGCTTGCGGTGGTTACAATGGCGCATGGAATGGCTCATATCAGTGTGAAAGGGATCTGTAAGTTGTTGGCTCCAGTATGGCAAAATACTGGAATTCCTATGTGTGCAGTGAATGTGGTCAAGAATTGTATGGTTTGCCTGAAATACAATCCTGGCAAGGGAACTCCAACTCCAGCTGGTCATTTTGCGCCTCCGACGTATCCGTTCGAGGTTTTGCAGCTAGATTTCATCCACATGGAGAGATGCAACAACCTAAAATACGTACTTGTGGTTGTTTGTGCCTTCTCAAGATGGGTAGAAGCATACCCCCTAAAAGATAATACTGCCTTGTCCACAGCCAAAGCAGTTGTCAAGGAGTTTTTCCCTAGGTATGGTTTGCCGAGAATGGTCTGGAGTGATAATGGGAGTGAATTTGTGGGTCAAGTGATGAAGAGAGTGTGTGAAGGGTTAGGAATCCGCCAAAAATTCCACACTGCAAATCACCCCCAATCAGCTGGTCTAGTGGAGTGCTATAATGGCACCCTCAAATTGAAGCTGGCCAAGATACAAGCAAGCTCTGGTCTTAAATGGCCTGATGCTTTGCCATTAGCACTCTTGTCGACTAGGATGACTGTGCATTCACGAGTGGGACTTAGTCCTTATGAAATAATTTTTGGTCGCCCGGCAAACATATGGGGAGTACCGAGGGCGACGAAATTTAGCGAGATTGAACACCCTGTATTGCTTGACTATCTGCATGATTTGACGGCTAAATTGCGTGTCTTACACCAACAGGTTCATGATACACTGCCTCAGGCTTCTGAAGATGCAGGGCATGCAATCGATCCGGGATCGTGGGTGCTGATCAAGAACTTTCAACGGACAAAGAACGATCAGCCCCGCTGGACCGGTCCATACTTGGTGCTTTTATCTACGAGAACTGCAGTACGAGTGCAAGGGAAAAAAAACTGGATCCACGGCGTACATTGTAAGAGGGTTCCTCTGCCTCTACCGTACGACCAGTGGGTCCAGGAGGGAATTCCTGATTCTGAGACCGAAACTGTGCCTCGTTTTCTGCCTTTTAGCGATGCACGTTTAATTGGGACAAGTTCTGACAGTGAAAGTGACGATCTTTTGCAAGAAGCCGTGCCACCATCAGTGCGGCTGGACACTACCGAACCTGAACTCTTATGCTGCGATCACACAACGCCCGGCAAAAACCGTTATAATTTGCGACCAAGAGTCATGGGACTAATAAAATAAAAATCCTTTTCTTTACTATTTTTGAAAGATCAGCTCTCCCATCTGAGAAACTGTTTTGACCGATTTTTGTTTTTCGAACCGCCATCCGGGTTCAGCTGTAGGGTCGCGGCTCCAAGTCTTTGGAGTGCAAGCCGAAGACACAAGGTCGACGGTTCTGGTTGGTCCTAGGGCGTTCCCTGGACTGACAGACGCATTCCTTAGCACGGGACACCCTACCTCTGCGAGCAGCAAGGTTAGAGGATGGAGTTTTTCGAGATGGAGAGACCTGTTGAAGAAACAAACTTTAGAGCCAAAATATGTGAAATAATGAGTAGAAAATGTTTTTTAATATTGTGCGTTTTCATGTTGCTTAGCTTAATGATGTTTTTAATGGGATATGTTATATTCTCTTTTCAAGTGACGTTTGCATCCACTACACAACCCATACCTTCTTCTACTGTTTCTTCGCATTCATTTCATCCTCTGCCTGAACATGAGACCGTTAGAAGATTGGAGTTCGTTAATAACTCTTTCATTCAGCTTCTGCACCAACACCAATTAGTAGTGAACACGACTAACTGTTGGGTGTGTGGTCTTATGCCTCGTACTACTGATAAAGGTATTCCTTATCTAGTCCTGCCATTTAGCTACAATGGGTCTGTATGGGCGTACCGAACGATGTTCATCTACGCTCGCGAAGTCCACTCCCTACGTTCTGTGAAGGATAATCCAAAGAATAGTGCTCTAGTTAAGTGAATAGTCGATATGATTAAAGGAGCTAGTTCCTATGAGACTATCCCGAGAGATGAGACACTAGCATATATTGGATGGAATGTGACCGGATATGGAGCCAGTCTGAGTAAGAACCAGCAAGCAAAAAGATCCTCTCTGATTTGGATTGTACCCCATCAGGGTCATCTTTGTCTGCAAGGTAATGGCAAGAATCCGAGAGCTCAGTTAGGGAGTAGTATCTGCACTGAGACGTATGTTTTTTCGTCCCAGACTTCCCCATCGTTCCTAGCAGCTAAGGGTACCTATTTCATCTGTTATGATAGAGCATACACATGGCTGCCCCCTGATTTCTCAGGCACATGTTTTGTCTCGTTCCTGTTGCCTCCCACCTACACAGCCGCGGCAGATTACCACAAGACAAGAGTAGTCAGAGGTGTCTTCAGTAAGGAAGATACTGCAGGACAAGAATTGGGAGATTTCTTGAAGGGTTTTCTGCCGTTTTGGGGACCTATGGTGAACAGCAGGAACATACGACAACTGACGAGAGTGGTTGAGTCCACCGTAGTTGAAACTGCCGGTGCCCTTAGTAACTTTACTGCTGAGCTCCAGTCGGATCGTCTTATGACTCTCCAGAACAGAGTTGCGTTAGATGTCATACTCGCAGATCGAGGTGGGGTATGTAAAGTGATCCAATCAAGTTGCTGTGTTTTCATTCCAGACAATGCTCTGACAGTGTACCAGGCCATTTTCAAACTGCATAAAATCTCCGAATCTATACACGTGGATAAAGGAGATTGGTCGTTGATGGGATGGTTCTGGGAACTGTTATCCACGTTTGGATGGAAGACTCTGATGGTAATTGGGGTGATCTTAGCCATCCTCTTCCTACTCTGTCTTTGTGTACAGTGTACTCCTGCTATATGTGGTCTCTGTGCTACATCATGTGTAAGGAAACCCCTATCAAGAGACGTGCTAAGTAATAGGATGATGCTACAGCAACATCTCGTTGATCTGATGAGTATAGACCTGGACTCAGACTGACATGGGTTTATGTTATTGCCTATGTAAGGGCAAAAGGAGGGTCTGAGGTATTGAAATTCTGAACCTTGTTATAAAAGTTGTCGTATCATGACGATTTTGGTATCAGCAGACCGAATATGGCGAGTGCAAGATGTGTGAGTATTTTCGTCTTATTCGAGTGACGAGATCACCTTGAAATCAGGGAGTCCGTTCTGAACCCTCGGGTTCCATCTTGCGTACGGCAGCCATTTTGTGGTTGCCCTCACATAGGCCGGTGACAGTGGCCGAACGAGTCTCCAAACACACGTACACTTTAGCTGTCTTCTGAATGACCTGAGCGAGCGACCCTCTTGCCTGAAGCCAAACTTGTTAAATCAGTCCCTTTCCCGGTAGCTGATCAAGATTACGGATCGAGACACAAAACACCATCAAACCTTCTATTGCGCATAACTATGTCTTATCTTGCTCACACCTGTCTCTACTCTTTTCTTTATGATCCGTTTACGATGGGGATGTGCCCGTTTTTATGGTGGGTTCGATCGACCTGTCTGATGAAGAATGTTGGGTTTGACCAATAATTGATTATGGGCTGAACAAACTGAAAAATGGGCTTGTCATCATGATCCTGCCTTATATTTTAAAAAAAAGTATGCCAGAAACCTTTGCGGGAGTGTACTCAACAACTTCCCAAAGTTTCATGGCGATCGGATGAATGGTGTAGTAATGCATAAAGGACAAACAGACAGACATACATTCGTTTTTATATATATAGATTAGAATATGTATTATAATACATTAAACATATATATTTTACTATAACTATTAAAATGCATTTTTAAATTGCAAAAAACTCCAAATCATAAAAAATATGATACAAGTAGATGTAATCAAGTAAAATACATTTTTTATTGAATGTTATAATAATTGTAAGTATTTTTCAATGTTGAAATGTATAATGTAAATGTAGAAAAATTGTTTGTAAAACATGTTTTATATATTTTGTTAAATTTTATAATAGTTTTGGAGTATGATTAAAGTTTTTATTTAATGGTTCAATGTTTAGGAATGGTAGTAAATACTTAAAAAATATATTAATTATTAATAGTGATAAAAATATTCTTTTATATGTTAATGTAAAATTACAAATATATAGGTTTGTAGTTTTTGTTAGTGTTTTTTTAAGTAAATGTTAGCTTATTTTATAGAGGAATCATTTTGTGAGTATGGAGTATTGATTGTGCATATAATATTTTAATGTTTAGCACTTTGCAAAAAACGTTTAGATTGGAGTAGAAATAGTACATTTCACCCCTTTAGTGCCCAATACCTTCCCTTAATTGGCTTATATTGGAATGGGAATAGTAAATGTCACCCGTTAAGTGTCCAATACCTTCTCCACATTGGTTTGGATTTGAGTAGAACTAGTAAATGTCACCCCTTTAGTATTCCACACTTTCTCCAAATTGGTATAGGTTGGAGCGTGAATAGTAAATGTCATCTCTTTAGTGTCCATCACATTCCCCAAATTGTTCAGATTGGAGTGGGAATAGTAAATGTGTTCTTTAGTGTCCAAACTCTTCCCCAGATTTCTTTAGATCGTAGTGGGAATAGTAAATGTCACCCCTTTAGTATTCAACACCTTCCCCAAAATTGTTTAGATTGGAATAGGAATCATAATTATCACCCTTTTATTGTCCAACACCTTCCCCAAATTAGATTCGCTTGGTAAATGTCATTGTTTTAGTGTCCAACACCTTCCCCAAATTGGTTTATATTAGAGTGGGAACTGGAAATGTCACCCCTTTAGTGTTTAACACTTTCTTAAAAATGTTTATGTTGGAGTGTGACAGTTTAATTTTATAATTTTAGTGTGAAATCCTTTGTTTGAATTGTATTTGTATGTAGAAGAAATAGTTTATGTGATGTATTTTTTGTGTTTAAAAATATAATAAAACATTGTTGAAGGTTTTAATATGTAATATGAATAATTACTTATTGTTATGCAATAAAGATATGTATTATTTCTGCCTCTGGTCTTAATTTGCCATTACTTTTGGGGTTTGGATACTGTAAGCATCCATAATATGTCAGGGATCCGTCCAGTGCATGAGGATCAGATGGCATTTATCCCTGGGATATATCTTAGTGAGTTACTTCAACTGGTTTAATTGACTCGGCAATTATATACAAGGTTTCTATTGCTAACCTTTGACCACGTTTATTGGACAATTAAATGTCACAGGTTTTAAGCCACATAATTTTAAGCCTAAATTTTGACCGCTCTATAGTTTATTTACGAAGCATCTGTTAATGGTTCTCTCACATCGGTTAATATCAACAGAACATCAACATGATTAATATCAACAGAAGTACAACACAGGGGTGACCTTTTTGCCCGCACATTTTCTTCTTTTTGTTGAGACACTGGTGCAACAATTTAGGCTCAAAATAGGGTATATCAATTTAGTATAATGGGTATAGTATTAAAACTGCAACTTATGGTGAAGACCTCATCATATTTAGATGGATTACATAGAGCTATCTTCTGAGTATAAGCGAGTCCAGCATGAGTTCAGGTTACTCTATTAACACATTAAGTTTGATGCTGTTGTATTGAATCCCAACTTTACATCAACTCAATATCAAACAGAATTAAGATATTTGAGACTGCAGATTAACACAGATTTTCTAAAGTTAATGTCATATACTTAGTACAGGGTTACCAACAAGGTCAATATTGTAGTAAAGAATTGAAAGTACCTACCTCTTACTATGATTGGCAGGGTGAACATCCTAAATATGTTGATCACACCAACATAGAATTTTCTATTTGCTACACTCAAATTGGTTGTTGACAATAAATGCATCACTAAAACCTCAATAATTGTAGTTGATTTGTGTCAGCATCTAAGGAGATGTGTGTTGTTATGGACAGTATCATCCCTAAGTATTATAAGAAGGTTTGTAAAAGGTTTTAACTAAAGCCTCCAAAGGTTGCTATGAAATACAGTAGATAATGGGATTTTCATATTTTGGAAAGTGGCAGACAAGTTGGGATACCCTGGGATCCCAGAATATTTAGATGATCAGTTGCCTTCTCCACTATGAACATTTTAAATCAATTGCTAGAGAAATGTTCTACTGAATGGCCAGGTCACGTGAGCATTTGTTGGCAGACACTTAGGGATGCTTGAGTACATTCAAATATTTACAGAATAGCTTGTAGACATCTTCTATACATGTTATGACCGAATTATCGGGTGCTGCCAGGTTTCAGAATGAATTTACACTGCTAATTAGTCCCTGAAAGGAAGTGGCTAGATGGTACAACTTTCTACATGAGGCAGCTGTGAAGAAGATGAGTCAAGTGGTGCAAGTGTGGATGGGGCGCTTGTCAACATTCTACTGCCAAACTAAGGGCTAGATGTAGGAAAATGTGAAATACCGAGTCCTTAATACCGAATTTTAACAATTTGGTATTAAGGAATCGGTATCTCCGATGTACGTAAAGATTCGTTAAAAATTACCGAATCGGTATTAATCGGTAAAGAAATAGCGATTCGGAAGGTATCAGTAAAAAAAAGAATTCCAAAACCCCAATAACGATTCGTAAATACCGAAACCAATAGCGAATCGGTAAATACCGATTTGGTAATTTAAAAAATCGGAATTTGTCGAATCAGCCAATCCTGTGCATCCCAATTACCTCCAAAACAGGAAGTGGCCACACCCAGGCAGCTGAACTGAACCTGGAGCTGACTGTGAGGCAGGTAGCTGAGCAGAGGAGCCAGGAGCAACACAGTCTCTCTTTGCAAAAAAATAAAAACTAGCAAAATGGCAAACCAGGAGAGAGAGTAGGAGGGAGCAGAAAGAAAATGAAAACAGAAGTTTAGAGAGAAGGAGCTGGAGGTCCTCATTGAAGAAGTCACCAAGGACCATGATAGGTTGTTTGGCAAGCAGTACCTCCATGTGCCAGAATCGCAGAAGAGACAGATCTGGCTTGCTATTCAGAGCAAGATTAATGCCATCGGGGTCAGCCAGCGCTCCATTGAGGACATAAAGAAAAGATGGTATGACCTGAGGATGGCGGAGAGGCAGAGGCAGGCCAGCAAAACTGGTGGAGGGAGGAGCAGAGCACCTGCACCAACAGTCCTGGAGCTCATGGTTGAGTCCACCCTCCAGCCGGAGAGTGTGAGTGGGATCGGCGACGCAGACAGCTCTGCCAGAGCTGCCAGCAAACAAGGTAAGACGAATGCACAGCATGCTGTGCAGCCCCCTGCCCAACTCCAATCCCCAGAGAGGCATAAGTACTCCCACTCCAGTCCATGTTTTACTCATAACCTGCAATGCATTTTGGGAGATGTAGTCATAAGTAACACATGTTCAGAACAGTCTGTCTAGCAAACCCAAAGGCATGTGACAGTAATTAGCAAGGACAGTCAGTGTGATTGGCCGGCATAATGTTTAATGCAATGCAAATGCTGCCAGATAAGTGAGTATATCTACATTCTGTCTTTACAGGCGAGACATCTTGCAGTGCAGAAGAGGGGAGCTGAGGAAAGGTACCCAGGCTAGAGGAAAAACAATAGGAGGAGGAGGAGGAGCAGTCGCCTGCAGGGTACACAACCCCACCACCACCATCATCTCCATCCCCACTATCACCACAGCTCCAGACAACGCCGCCATCACCACCAACACCATCACCACTGTCACAATCAACACCACCACCATAGTCAGGCAGGAGGCATGCCGTGGCCACCCTCCAGCAGATGGAGGTGTTGGAGGAGGAGAGCACAGGGGGCCAACAGTCAACAGTGGCTGAGGACGGCAACAGGGAAAGATCAGAGTCCCCATCAAAGCGCGCCCACACATCCTCCAGACTGTGGTATATAAATAAATAATACCGGATCTAGGTTTTACTGGACATAGCAATAACAGATAGCTCAATAAATAGGAGTCAAGATTCGAGGTAGTAGGAGTTTGCAGGTTTAATACAGCATAAAGGACAGGAACAGGACAACCTGCATAGGAATAGGATGGCAGGGCCTGACAGGGGGGCCCCGACAGCTGTCGGGCAGGATCTGGGATGAGCGCGCTAACTTTAATAACAGTACACAAGCATATATACTAAAACAGTTGCATTACAGCGAATACAATAGGCGGAGCAGTGGGTGTGGTCAATAGCAGTCGCGAAAGATAAGAGTGAAAGTGGGTGTAACAAGAGGCGTGTACATAGACATGTGATGTAAACGTAACAGAATATGTCATAAATGGGGCGGAAACATGGAGGGGGCTACCTAAGGAGCCGGGACCTCTAACCTGATGGTGCGCGCAAACTGACAATGACGTGTTACTAGGAGAAGCTGGGGGCTATGAACTCTGTGCTAGGAGTAGAGACTGAAGTCTGGAGAGTCAGGGCGACATGTACCTAAACCCTATCTAGTATCTAATGTTTAGAGGACATGTTGATATAAACTAAAAGTCAGGAGGGGAGAGGCTAACAGACTCTAAGACTGGAGCATGCATTATTCTACATGTAGTGCGTGATGAAGAATATTAAATGACCATAAATACAGTATTTCTCTTACATGGAGACGTAAAGGCTAGACAATGACGGAAACTATTGATGCGATTCAGTAGCTTAGGAATGCAGAGAAGGAGGGCTGGACTGATAACTAGAATCATAACATACTCTTGGCAGACTCAGAGGCAGAGCCAGGCCGAGCCGGGCACTGCGAGGCAGGAAGTAAGTGAAGGGTCGAGGATACAGGTGGGGGCTGTATCGCTCCTCAGCGAGGGTTCAGGAGATAGGAGCTGAATCTGGTGTCCGGGCCCTTTTGAGGCCTAGAAACGGGGACTTTTCAATGAAATAACGTGCACACTGAGAAACGTGGCAACGTAACTTTACATAGGCCTAATATTCGTAGTATTCACGAGAACTGGAAACTGACATACTAGAGATGGACACAACTGTAATTGCATCTTAAATCGAACAGGGGGAATACATATGCATATTAATCATGCACACATAACATAAGATGGAGGACACGTAGGGACACAGAACATGGCAAAATTTACTTTTCCACATTCCCTCCTTGTCACTACGTTTCCATCAGGAAACATCAATATTCATGATACCATCTATCATTTCATACAGTATCATTTGTTCGTCTCGAATTTTCTTGGAACTGGATTTAGAACGGGACTTAGGACTAGGAATACAAGAGGTAGCACAAATGCCGCAAATCGCAGGGCCACATTGTATACAGAGGCAGCAACTGAATATGATCGCTACTGCAATACCTAGAAATGACAATACTTTCCATCCCCAGGCGGAAATTATATTCCAGAACCAACCGGACCATGTCCAGGTGCCTGGATCTTGGTGTAACATATGGGCAATTTTATGGAGTCTGGTTATGGCTGAATAAACAGACGGCGCGTTATTAGGAATGAAAATGCAGCAACTAGATCCGATGACTCTACATGCCCCGCCCCTATCGGCCAGTATGACGTCAAGGACGAGACGATTCTGGAGCACGACAATTCTCATAAAGGATTGCTCTTCGGTTAAGTTACCTAGAGCAGAAGTAGTCTCAATCACTACTGCTTCAAGGGTTCTGGTTAATCTACGTATCAGTTTACTATTCACAACAGTACCTAAGTAGGGGAAGACACCTTTATTGATATCTATGTATTGTTCTAGAGCAGTTTCAGTATAATCGACAATCGGGAGATTTCTCTTGTGTCTAGTATGTACTAGGTGGGAATTCCTATGATAATCAGGTGGGGCTAGAAAAACTGGTGGCAGTAGGAAGGCAATGTAACAGGTTCCCTCCCAATCGAGGGGTAGACGAACATTTGCGGTCTGACCACAAACAAAATAAGAATGACGTGAAGCTTTGAAAATAGATTTCCTACTGTCACTATACTTGACAATAGTAGTACAATCACTATGGCCTACATGTACGGAACCATTATTTCGGACACATAATTCGCCTTTAACTGGTAATACTGATATAGTAGGTAGGTCTGGAGTAGAATCAGACTGAACATTCAGGACCATGAAATTCGAAGAATAATTACCTAAATTATAAACTTCATTTTCTAGATCTAACCCTGTTCTGTGGGGAAGACCTTGCTTGTCTGGAAAACATGTACTGTTAAGAAAAGACATATCTGTTGAGGATGACGTTAACGTGGACCATGCTCCACACGAACCATTATGTGAAAATGGATAAGGAAAGAGTGGCAGAACTCCCTTCGGGGTCTGGAAAGGGGGGAGTCGACCACACACCCAACAATTAGTGGCATTGCTGGTCTGGTGTGAATAATGTAACATGCGGATAAAAGAATTATTTCGCATAGCGAGACGATAAGATAGTTCATGAGGAGGCAGATCACTAAACGTGTGCTCTACTGTAGCAATAGCAGACTTATTTACATGAGAAACTGGAAAATACAAATAAAATGCATAACATGTGCAGGTAATCATAAGGCTGAAAAACAATATGAAACTTAGAAAAACGATACATCGGATTGAGTTTTGACTAACTCTCTCACTATGGGGGTCTATTTTATACATGTCAGAAACCGGTCTAACCGTTTCACCTAGGGGAGGACTTAGACAATCAAACTGGCTGACTTATTTTACTAGACCTTAATTTGAGCTTATACTCCTGTTGCGGAGTTTTCTCTAACGGGGAGGGTTCAGTATCATTGTCTTTTGCGGGACAGTCCTTAAGAATAGTACTTTGGCAGTCTTTAAGATCCTCGGAAATGTTCTTAGAAACAGGCTTTAGTCCGAAAAATCTTTTCACATGTGACAGGTGGACCCAGCCCTTCCTGCCTTCCAGCTTGACGGCAGTACGGGTGGCCAGGAGGACCTGTCGGGGTTCCTTCCAGCGAGGCTCCAGCGGACTTGAACGATCAAAATTCCGGACAAGAACCATGCATCCGGGAACGATTTCGTGCGGTGCCACCTCGGTATTGTCTGGAAATGCGGCAGCAACCTGTGAACGACAAGAGTTGAGGGCAGACATCAAGGAAGCTAGGTAATCTGTCAGCATATTACTTGAAACATCTGTAATACTTCGAGGTCTAGGTGTACCCCACATGTTAGGGGGGGCGGCCGAATACGACCTCATACGGGGACAGACCTGATCTGGAATGTGCGACCATGCGCATATAAAATAAAGCGACTGGCAGAGCTACTAGCCAGTCCACACCTTTCTCTTTACAAATCTTGGCAATACGGATTTTCAGGGTCTGATTATGTCTCTCTACTAGACCAGCTGCTTCAGGATGGCGTACACAATGGAACTTCCACTGGTACCCTAACAAAAGGGAAACATGTTTCATGAGCTCAGATGAGAATGGCTGGCCATTATCAGAATATACGACTCTAGGGAGTCCATAACGGGGGAAGAATTCACGAACCAACTGCTTGGCAGTGGTCGCGGCTGTGTAATCTGGGACTGGATATGCTTCTGTCCACCTGGACAAAGCGCATACAACTACAAGGACATACTTGAAACCTCGACATCGCTCCATCTGAATATAATCCATCTGGAGGACTTCAAAAGGGTGGTCAGGGGGCTGGAATCCACCTTGTTCCACCGGGACACTTTTACCTGGATTAAACTGACAACATATCATACAGGTACGGACTTTCTGTTTGGCTGCAGCTCGTAAATGCTTGTTGAACCAAATGTTCTGGATACTGTCTAACATAGCTTTTTCTCCTAAATGTGCTGGACTATGTGCGGTATTGATAATGACTTGAACCATAGAGTCGGGGAGAAACCATGTGGCTTTACCCTTCGTTACCCATCCCTGATCTGTCTGGACCCCTCCTTGTTCGGACCATTTCTTGATTTCATCGGGAGTAGCATGTAACTGAATATCTATGACATCTTGAGTGGGGTCCTTAACTGTCATACATGTGGTCTGATCTGGAGTATGTGTCTGTGTCGGGTTAACTGAAATGTCTGGAGTCTGTGCTATAAGCTTGGCTGTGCGATCTGCTAGATCATTACCTTGGGAAATAATGTCAGTAACTTTCGTATGTGCTTTGCACTTCATGATAGCAATAGATGTCGGTAAGTGTATGGCATCTAACAGAGCCTGAATAAGGAGACCATGCTGAATCTTGGTTCCATGAGAGGTCATGAAACCTCTCTCCTGCCAGAGCACTCCAAAGTCGTGTACGACTCCAAATGCGTAACGTGAATCTGTGTAAACATTAACTTTCAGGTTCTTAGCGTGTATGCAGGCTTGAGTCAGAGCAACTAGCTCTGCTGCTTGAGCAGACAGGGTGTCAATACGGTGTGTTTCAATAACTTCAGTGTCAGTAGTCACTGCATACGCGGCTACTAGTTCTCCTGTACTTGTTCTCATACATTAACCATCCACATAAAGTGTCAGGTCGGGATCTGGTAATGGAATATCTGTCAGATCTTGTCTTGGCTTAGTCATAATGTTAACTACTTCCACACAGTCGTGTGTGGCAGGATTTGAATTAACTGATGGTAACAGGGTAGCAGGATTTAGAACGTTGCAGCGTCTGATTTCTATGTGTGGCTGGAACAATGTCAATTCATAACCTGTTAAACGTGCAATTGTCAAGTGCTGAGTTTGTGTTCGGTTTAAAAGAACTTCCACGGACTGTGGAACTTGTACTGTCAAGGAATGTCCTAATACTATGGAATCACTTTGTCTGATAGCTAGTGCTGTGGCTGCAACTGACTTGAGGCACGCAGGCAGAGCCTGGGCTACAGAATCTAGTGTGCTCGAAAAATAAGCACAGGGCTTGTATTGTCCTGCTTGATCTTGTGTGAGAACAGATAATGCTGTACCTTCACGTTCAGTGACGAAAAGTGTAAAAGGCTTACTGTAGTTCGGTGTAGCTAGAACAGGAGCTTGACATAAAGCTTTCTTTAACTCATTGAAACTAAGTGTATGTTCAGATGTCCAAGGGAGGACAGTCGATACGGCTGCCTCCTGTGTCGTTAACTGTATCAGTGGTTTGGCTAGGAATGCATACTGAGGAATCCATTGTCTGCAATAAGAAGTGAGGCCGATAAAAGCACGTACCTCCTTCTGGGTCTTGGGCTGAGGAAGACTCGCTATTAACTGGATATGGTCTGGTGTCAACTGCCTACCCCACTTGGACAGTAAGTGGCCTAAGTAGATCACTTGCTGGACACAGAATTGAAGCTTCGAAGGGGACACCTTGTGCCCCATCTCGGCAAGGAAATACAAGACTGTAAGTGATGCTCGCTCGCAAGCACGTTCAGAACGGGCTGTGATCAGTAGATCATCGACATACTGGAGCAGGGCAGTGTCAGTTGGCATGTGAATGTTGTCTAGTTGTCTTTTAAGTGCTTGACTGTAAATACTAGGACTTTCTGTGAAACCTTGAGGAGCTCGTGTGAACATATAGCTCCTTCCATTTAAACAAAATCCGAAAAGAAACTGGCTGTCTGGATGAATGGGGACACTGAAAAATGCGTTCTTGAGGTCTATGACTGTAAAAAAATGAGGCTTCGGAATCAATGGCTGTCAATAGGGAAGAGATATCTGGGACAACTGGGTACTGGGGAATAATACATTTATTGAGTTCTCGAAGGTCAATCACTAATCGATATACTGGGGGTGCATTTGGATCAGTACGTTTCATGACTGGAATGATCGGAGAATTACATACATTGGAGTCAGTTTCTACAACTACTCCTTGAGCCATGAGCTCGTCAATGATTTTGGATAAGGCTGTTACAGCCTCAGGTGGCAGTCTGTACTGTCTGATTCGTGGTAACACTACACCTGGGTTGAGAGTCACACGATGGGGTGTGATTTGCATATAACCTACATCAGTTGGACCTTGCGCCCATAGATGCTGCGGGACATTGGACAATCTTGGATCAAAATCTCGTAATACATAGTGACCCTTGAAGTCACGTAGAAACAGTCGTATTCCCTCGGGGGAACAGCAAATAACTGCACCTAATTCTTTCAGTGTTTTAATACCTAACAGATTTTCTGGACATGACTTCGTAAGTAATAGATCAGTAGTGCGGGACAATGGACCTACTTCTAGAGTAACTGGCTTAGATATCTCGTTTACAATAGGCTTTCCTGAAAATCCAAGGGAAACATTTCTAGAGCCTGAGAGCGGAGCCCCTGGAACTTCGGCGTGGCTGATGGTGGTCCTACTTGCCCCTGTATCAATCAGAAACTTACTGTCTTTCCCTAATACTTGACTATGAACATAGGGACCCTCTTGATCTACAGGTATCTCGATGAGAGGCAAGCCTACCTCCCTCTCTAGGCTGTTTCATGAATATGGCTGATACTCTGGATACTCGGACTGTGCATACTGGTACATCTGCTGTGTAACATGCTGTGTTGCAGCGATAGGCTGCAGTGCTGGAACTGTCTGTTGTGCATTCTGTGGCTGAGAAGTCTGTGAAACTTGTTCTTGTCTCGGCGGACGTGGTCTTTCTTTAGTCTTACCAGTAGCTATATTGTGTTTCAGAACTGCACACTCGTTTATATAATGACCTGGCTGTTTACAATAATTGCATGTCCCTTTAACGGGAACTGCAGGATGACTTGCTTGATTCGGACCCCTCTTCTGACTGTCTTGAGGAACAGATTGTGCAACTAGTACTTTCATTTTCGTGTCTTTCATACGTTTTCTTTCATGATCTTGCTCTTCTCTGATTCTATTCTGGTGGTACTGGAGCATCTGTAACATCTGGGACGGAGTACTAGCTTGCCACGTACTTTCGACTTTCAAAACTCGATTCTTAACTTGGGGACTTGAATTCTCGACTAATTTAGTAACAAAAAGATGAGGGTATGACTCGCTACTCGTTTTCAATCCACTGTTTATAATAAAACACTTTTCAAATCTAGAATAAAAATCACTAGTGTCTTCGTCTTGTTTCTGTTTACAGGCTGAGATTGCATCCCAGTCTTCCTTTTTAGTGGCTAATAATCTAGGCAAAACTTGTATCAATAATTCTGGTAATTCTTTACATTTCTCTCCTAGACCGGTACCTGGTACTCGTATCTTATCTTCAGCTTCTAGAACTGCCCAATCGATCTTTTTCTCTCCCACCTCCCAATCTTTTTCCTTGAGTTTCTCGTATACCCCTGCGGGCAACAGGACCTTCAACATTTTAATTATATCTGGATACGTGTATTCTCCCATACGGAGCATGTCTTTTAATTCTCGGTGGAACCCTGCTGGATCTTTGTCGTGACAAGGAATTAATTTCTTCATCTCTAAGAGTTCCATCTTTGTAATCGGGGTGTAAACAAACACTCGTTGCATTTCACCATCTGTTGTCCTGACTGGGTGTACTTCTCGTAACGGGTTCTGTCTATCTATGTAAAAGGGTTTACTTTCTGGGGGTGAGACATGAACAAAATGCGGGTTCAAGAACATACTATATTTGTGGCGCTGTTCGAGAATGACACTAATTAAATCAGTACCTAGACCTTTCCATCTATACTGGAGTAACTCGTTCAGGACATCGTGTAACGGACCTGGATCAGAGTGTTGACCCTCATACAGAGTAATGAGGTGCTGGATCATATACATACCCACCAGTCGCTGCTCGGCTGGGGGCAATTTCAGAAACATTTGTGCCACTATTTCGTCTGGGAAAGTGGTAGAATCAGTAATCCATCGGACTGCTGATCGGACTAGTTCTTGTTCATGCATAGTACTTAACTCACTATAACCGATTCGTGATTTCAGAATGTGATCGGTAGCTTGAAATACTTGTTCTAGAGAACCTTGTTCTGGTGCTGGATGATGAAAAACTGTCTTGTGTTCTAGGCATAAATGGCGATCTGGAAATCTAGATTTTCCTACATACGCTATTCTAGTGGGATTCTCGTCGTCTACCTCTTCGGTAGAGTCATTTTCTTTCTCGCTTACTTGTGCTGCTTTACGTTGTTCGTGTAACTTTAGTATTTCTTTACGAATTTTCTTGTACATACTCTCTATACTACTGATAGTCTTGTGCTTACCCTCGGCTATATTATCACTCCACCTTGTCAGGATTCTCATTTCGGCTGGATCTTTGGTCGGATAATCTTGTTCTCTTATTAGACAATTAATCAGAAACTTTAATATCATGAGCTGGATCTCAGCTTTCCTTTGAGACATGGCTTCGCCAATACTTTCTGGATCATCCCCTGTACGGATGAAACGATATATTCTGTCTAGATCTCCTTTCATATCTGGTAGGGTGTCTAAATACCCGGTCACCCGTCTTACACGGATGGAATATATTACTGTACTATCATCACCTGCAACTGGATCATAGCGGCATTCAGTAAGAGCTCGTCGGATATCTGCAACGGACTTAAATTTGGGCGTACGTTGTAACGCACATTCATGTAACTCGGCCAACGTTCTACGTTGGTGTGGTGGCGGGGTACCAGGAGGACCTCCTCCTGCGGCCCCTGAACTGGAATCGTCGACTGATACTCGTCGTACCGGTGCGGTGGGAAATTGTAATGTAGGCTGGACCGGGGGTACCGTAGCGGGTACTGCAAAGGGTGCCCCGGTGTCTGGGGGAGCAGGAATTGCCTGATTTACAGGGACTGGCGGAACAGGATTTGCATATTCCGGGACTGTGTCGTCCAAATAGGACGAGATGAAAATATCAGCTGCGGTCGGTTTGTGACGTAGCTTAGTCGGAACTAATGGTGGCGGAAAATTACTGGATGCCTCCGGGGTCGCTTTTGGCAAGCCCTCGGCAAGAAGAGGATACATACCCTTAATAAGGGCATGCCTCTGTCTGTCTGACTGTTCGGTTTTGACTCGTTCACCTATCTCGATTAATTCCCTTTCTTGGGCTCGTTCTAAAGATTCTCTACTTAATTCTGACTTTCTGATTTCTTTTTCGGTTCTTTTATGAGATTCTTTGCGCCATAACTCGATGGCATCTTTCTGTGACTGTCTGGCTTTCTTTTTCCATAATGCTTCTTCTACTCGCATGATGCACTCGGCATCCCATGTGCCTGATACAGGCCATCTATACTTTTCCTCTAACTGTTTGGTATACTCTACCCATAAATCTAGATATAATATGGCACTTATGCCATGCTTTTGATACATAAAATGACCTGGACTGTCCCTAGGCGGGACAGGAACTGCTGCTTCTAGCAGACCTTTTCTGGTTTTTAACTGACGTAGTTTAGAAAATAAGGGCATGACTGAACTGTAACCTAGACACAATACGCAATTACAATACACAATGAACACGATAAATACTCCACATTCATACCACGACATTACAATACATGAAAAACATTTAAAATAACAGTTCGAACAGAATACTACCTGGAATACTGGAAACAGAATACATGAATTTTCTCGAGAAACAGAACTGACTAGAACAGAAACTAGATGTACTGCTAAAACAGTACGAAACTCACCGGTCTCATAAAGAGACACGTTAGGACCCGCATCCACCAAAGTGGACACTTCGTTTTGGGTCTGTGTACCACCAACCCACGGACCAGAGTCAATTTAGATTGACCCTGTCTAGATACTACCCCAGCAATGGTACTCACCGGGCAGCAAGAACGGAAGGCCTCGGACTGGACTGGACTGCTTCGACGCCGGACGGACGAACTTCGGACTTCTGTTACGGGTGGGCCTCCGGATACCTCGGACCTTGGACTCTCGGCTTGGGCTCTGGTCGGGACTCGCCGCGTTCCTCCACCGCCTCGTCTGGATGCTGGACCGCCACCTCCGTCTCCTCCGTGGGCCTGAGGGATACTTGAAGCAGAAATATCTGCCGGTGCGCAGACGAGTTCCGTCACGGCTGCAGAGGGTCAGGGGGCCGGCGTGGCTTCGCCGGCGCGTGGGGAAAGGGCAAGTACCTGTTCGGGCGCCATTATGTGGTATATAAATAAATAATACCGGATCTAGGTTTTACTGGACATAGCAATAACAGATAGCTCAATAAATAAGAGTCAAGATTCGAGGTAGTAGGAGTTTGCAGGTTTAATACAGCATAAAGGACAGGAACAGGACAACCTGCATAGGAATAGGATGGCAGGGCCTGACAGGGGGGCCCCGACAGCTGTCGGGCAGGATCTGGGATGAGCGCGCTAACTTTAATAACAGTACACAAGCATATATACTAAAACAGTTGCATTACAGCGAATACAATAGGCGGAGCAGTGGGTGTGGTCAATAGCAGTCGCGAAAGATAAGAGTGAAAGTGGGTGTAACAAGAGGCGTGTACATAGACATGTGATGTAAACGTAACAGAATATGTCATAAATGGGGCGGAAACATGGAGGGGGCTACCTAAGGAGCCGGGACCTCTAACCTGATGGTGCGCGCAAACTGACAATGACGTGTTACTAGGAGAAGCTGGGGGCTATGAACTCTGTGCTAGGAGTAGAGACTGAAGTCTGGAGAGTCAGGGCGACATGTACCTAAACCCTATCTAGTATCTAATGTTTAGAGGACATGTTGATATAAACTAAAAGTCAGGAGGGGAGAGGCTAACAGACTCTAAGACTGGAGCATGCATTATTCTACATGTAGTGCGTGATGAAGAATATTAAATGACCATAAATACAGTATTTCTCTTACATGGAGACGTAAAGGCTAGACAATGACGGAAACTATTGATGCGATTCAGTAGCTTAGGAATGCAGAGAAGGAGGGCTGGACTGATAACTAGAATCATAACATACTCTTGGCAGACTCAGAGGCAGAGCCAGGCCGAGCCGGGCACTGCGAGGCAGGAAGTAAGTGAAGGGTCGAGGATACAGGTGGGGGCTGTATCGCTCCTCAGCGAGGGTTCAGGAGACAGGAGCTGAATCTGGTGTCCGGGCCCTTTTGAGGCCTAGAAACGGGGACTTTTCAATGAAATAACGTGCACACTGAGAAACGTGGCAACGTAACTTTACATAGGCCTAATATTCGTAGTATTCACGAGAACTGGAAACTGACATACTAGAGATGGACACAACTGTAATTGCATCTTAAATCGAACAGGGGGAATACATATGCATATTAATCATGCACACATAACATAAGATGGAGGACACGTAGGGACACAGAACATGGCAAAATTTACTTTTCCACAAGACGCCGCAGGGCAAGGGCAGCCAGTCATCCAATCCCGGGCCAAGGTGACAGTGTGCTCGCTGGGCTTGAAGGCAACATGCTGAAGGTCCAGCGCCTGCAATGGAGAGCGATGCGGTAGGTGCAGCAGGAGATGTCACACATGAATGCGAACATCGCATCGAAAAGGGCATCAGTGCCATTAACACCATGTCTGAGGGCATGAGTGACGTGGCGTCGGCTGTGAGGCAGCCCTACAGCAAGTTTGAGGCGGACCGCCTGTCTAGGCGCATGGAGAGGCAGAGACTGGATGCATACACCAAGGTGGTGAACCGCCTGTCCACTGCTACCTCCCTCATGTGCAGAAGCTCAATAGCCATGCAGGAGGAGATGGCACACTGTAGTCGGGATGTGGCTATGGGGATGGTCACAATGACCTCAGCACTTGAACTGCTGAAAACAGAGAAGGTGGCCACTACAGCAGAGGGGGGACAGTGAGGAGGCTACTAGCCATAGTAGCATTACGCCCTCTCCCACCGAGACCAGGATGCGCAGCGAACGCCACAGCGCTGCCCAGGAACATACTGGCAGTGCAGACAGTGGGGCTAAGAAACGTGGCAGTGCAGGGAGTGGGCGCAATAAATAGAGCCAGCCATGGTTGTACATTATTGGGTGATGTAACCCATGGGTGTATGGAGACTGTTTCAGATCTTGGTGGTGTGCACTGGTCATTAAACACCATCATTCAAATACAGTAACTGGCTATGTCTCCTTACTCATTCAGAAATAGTTGTGTGTTATCTCAGCCCGTCTGTGTCTCCCATCCGGTGCTGCTGCCACACCAGCTGCGCAGGGCTCTGGGAGTGGATTGTCCTCACCCTCGTCCTTAGAGTCAGTTCCACTGCTGTTCCTTTCTTTGTGGCAAGGTTATGCAGCATTGCACATGTTGCTATTATTTTGCAGCAGATGATGGGGCAGTACTGATGTGCACCTGCACTTTTGTGGAGGCAGCGGAACCTGCTTTTTAGCAGTCCAAAGGTGCGCTCCACAATGTTGCGCGTGCTTTTATGTGCCACATTGTATCTCCTCTCCCTAAGGGTGAATAGGTTGAGGTATGGAGTTAGTATGAATGACAGGAGGGCACATGCACTGTCACCTAAATGGGAAAGAAAGTGCCATTAATTTGGGTCACCATTACGTTAATCCAAGGTATACATCAGGGTGTGTCACATTGTTTTACCTAGTATGTATCCTCCGAATTCACCAGCAGCCAGACGTGTATAGATCCCACTGTTCCTGAATATGTAGGAGTCGTCGGTACCCCCTGGGAATTTGGCCACAATGTCAGTAATGATGATATTTGCATCACATATCACCTGCACATTGAAGGAGTGAGTGGATCTGCGGTTGCGGTATATGTATTCTGTAGCTGCAGGCGGGCAGATTGGTATGTGGGTCCCATCGATGCAGCCTATTACATAGGGGAACTGTGCCTTTTGGTAGAAATCCAGCTTGGTCTGCTGCAGCTCCGCCTGTGTGCTGGGAAGCGTTTGTAGTGATGCATTCTCTGCATCTTGGCGTCCAGAAAGAAGTTGAAGAAATGGGACAGGCAGCTCTGTGACACACCACGTGCTGCGGCTATCACACTCTGGTAACTTCCTGATGCCAGGAGGTGGGGGCAACAGAGTACCTGTACATGCGTGGGTTTTGCGTGCGCGCTTGGTGTTTGATGCTCCAGGTATGGTTACAGGTACCGTATCAGGTCAAGGATGGTGTGTGGGTGTAGCCTGTACCTGTCATAGATTTCTGGCTCAGTCATTTGGAACAGTGTGACACGCAGTCTGTACACACGCTCTTCCCGTCTCCAAACCCTCTGTCCTGCTGCTCGCAAACGTAGCCGCCTTGCTATGACGTAGAGGGCCGCCATTGTGTTCACACTGTTGCATTTTACGGCTGTTTTTATGCACTGCACCTGATTACCACCTGCTCTGGGTCAGTGGTAATTACCGATTCTTTAATTCTTTAATTCTTTAATACTGAATTTAGACAAATTTGGTAATACCGAATTTTGCTACATTTGCATTACTGAATTTTTACCGATTCCTTATTTACCAATACGGTATTTTGAGGTTTCGGTGGTTGACCGATCGGTAAATAAGGAATCGGTAACTGTTTCCCTTTAATTTACTGATTCGTTATTACTGATGGCATTCGGTAATACCTACATCGCACAGGGCTAAATACCGTTTGGTAACGCAGAAATTTACAAAATTTCGGCTTTACCGACCGGTATTTAGCCACCTACATCTAGCCCTAAATGGCAAGAATTTAGGAACATCCTTTTTATATCCGCTTGGCCTACCATGCTTAGGAAGAATCACTTCTTTATGCTCCACAGGCTATATGGGATAATTGAAATGTAACTGATCTACTACCATTATTACAATACCTGATCTGCACCACACTGAAATCTTGTGATCCTTTCATGCATGGGTACGTAATTTGCTTAAGGCTTACTTGAAATAAAGGCAAGTGAATTCTCATGCATTCATGTGTAATATCATCTCTTCACAGGGATGGGGAGAGACTGGAATGGCGGCACCCGCTCTGAGAATGCACGGCTAAGTATTACTTATGCTGACTGTGGATTTGACTAGAGTGTAGACCCGGCCCTGGGAAATAAGTGCCGGTGCTAAGCACCGGAAAGCACCGGCACAAATTAAGCACTGCCTAGTCCTCCTCGATCTGTCAGCAGCATTTGATAGCATCTCGCATAAGACTCTGCTAGACAGACTGGGGGGATCGGGGTGAAGGGCAAGGCTCTCAGGTGGATACAAAGTTTTCTATTGGGCCGTACCCAGAGCATCCAGCTGTACTCATTTGTATCGCAGAAGACAGGGGTGGAGAGGGGTGTGCCGCAGGGATCTGTTTTGAGCCCCACCCTGTTTAAAGCATACGTGACTCCTTTGGCCAATATCATCAGAGGCCATGGTTTTGAGACCATCTTATACGCGGACGACACGCAGCTAATTGTCCCCATTGAGGAGGACATTTTGTCTACTCAATTAACATTTTGAAGCTGCATGTCTAGCATTGCCAGCTGGATGAGGAATAATTTTCTACAACTCAACTCCTCAAAAACAGAGATTCTACTGTTTGGGAAGGCTGAAGCAATCTGGTCTCCTGAGTGGTGGCCTGCCGAGCTTGGTGAAGCCCCCCCCCTCCTAGGAGCTGGGCTAAGAACCTTGGTATCAGGATTGATGACAAATTATCGATGGAGGAGCAGGTCAAGACAGTGTCAGGCACTTGCTTTGGCATAATGAGGATGCTTAGGAAGATCTTTCCCTGGATCCCTTTGTCAGCAAGGAGAACCCTTATCCAGTCACTTCTGGTAAGTCGTCTGGACTATGGTAACGCACTGCTGGTGGGAGCAAGGAAAGATCTCCCATCAAGGCTTCAGGTGGTGCAGAACACAGCAACCCGCCTCGCCCTCAACAAGCCAGCATGGACCCCTTCCGCCCCCCTGCTGAGCCAGTTACACTGGCTCCCAGTTAGGAAACAAGCTTTCTTTAAGATGCTCTGCATGGTCTTCAGATCATTACAGGGGAAAGGCCTGCATATCTCAGAAATAAACTGAGTTGGTATCATCCTACCCGACAACTAAGATTCAGCAATGCCAACCTTTTGTGTACCCAGAGATTATACAGGGTAAGGACGGACAGGAGAGCCTTTTCTTATCTGGCTGCCTGCCACTAGCATAAACTGCCTCAGAACATTATGGCCTGCGGTGAGCTAACCAGTTTTAAAAAACTTTTAGAGACATGGCTGTTTTAGATGTGCTTGTCCAACAACTATCCTTTCCTCAAAGCGCTGAGCGATCCCCTCAGGGATGATTCGCCTGCGCTCTATGAATCCACAAAGTAAAGTAAAGTAAAGTTGTTCTTCTTCTTCATTGTCGAACAAACGCCATCAGTTCCTGGAAAAGTATAGAAATAAACCTTTTAAGCATCCCTTTCCAAGAATGTAGTCCACCCAATTACAGGGTGTTTGAGGTTCCCACAGCAACATGCGCAATAGTCTTTTCCTGTGATGTCAGTTCCTGTTTGAAGCAGAAGGAGGTGATCACAAGAGATAAATGTGTCATAACTGGAAATCTCTTCAGGAGATGCTTGACAGCTTACACATATATTCGTCCATGCAGGGTTACACTGAGGCTACTGAGAGGAGTTGCCCTTTCTTTGAGCAATTCAAGAAGGGGACCCAACAGATCTTCTCTGCACCTAGTCCTTAACACGGCACAGCTACACACTTGCAGCAACATGGCCTGAGAGATCTGCCACTGAAATACACACAACTAGGGCCAGACTGCGAATGCAAATCGGCCCTGGCAATTAATTCCGACTGCCCGCCGGAATGGGGTGGGGTGGTGAGTGTGGGGTACGTGTGGGAAACACTTCAGCTGCTTTTGTTACAGGGGGCCTCTAAAACGGTTCCATGGGGGTCCAAAACCGCCCCCGTCCCGGCGGCCCACCGGGGAAACACCCAGTGCCGACTGTGGCAAGTCTGGCCCTGCACACAACATCACAACACGTAAACACACATCATATTTATTCACAGACCTATGTTGCTTAAGAGTCATTTCTCTCAAAGCAGATGCGCACTGTCAAACACAAAAAAAGAGCACAACTCTGTCCTCATGCACAATACCATACACTACCCCCCTGTAACCCGCAAGACAAACACAAATTCTCCCTACATATGCACATCATCAGAGTGAGTGAGTATCATTTGTACAGCACGACATTCACCAAAGGCACCTTGGCCTAGGGCAAATGAAAAAAGAGAAGAAGTAGACTGGAAGAACAAGAAAGACTTCAGCACTGAGCGAAAGGACTTATGATTGAAGATTTGCCAAATGTGGATAGGCAAATTGTTCCAGAAATTAAAGGCCTGAACCAACTGACACTTGAGAATACAGCGCACAGAAGGAGCACAATTATGAAGACTGGGCTGAAAACAGGCATGGGCAAGATAACAGAAGGCATAACACATGACCATGGTATGGACCACCAGAAGATTTATGCACAGTCTCAGCTTTTCCCAGTTTGGCTGACTGCTGCCACACTGTGGCCAAAGAAGGTATATTCCACTGTATAAAAGTCAGTGGGTAGGTGAAGAAGGATAAGGCCAGGGGATCGTCTACAACCAAGACCCTTCCCCGGATCATCCTGATTGTCACAAGGGAGGTTTCAGTGCCCCCTCCGGATAGAATCTCATCTGTTTCATGATTAATAAGTTATGCTTCTCCAAATTAATGGATTGCCAAAGTCCATGAAGCTTTGCTCCAACTTTAACTATAGAAGGTAGTTACAGTGAAGAGTCATTAACAGAGGCTCTTAGGAACCCACTCCTTCCAATACTGAGTAAAGGCCAGGAGAGAAAATGAGGAATGAAACAACTTTGCCATAGCTGGGACTACAATCAGGGCCACGGCCCTCATTGGTGACACTCGATAGGTGAACAGCAGGTTAGACTCCAGTTCTGCCTCCCTGAGCATGTCCACCTGCTTCACATTCTGCCAAGTGTCTAGCAGGTGTCTGACGAGATGGCACAGCAGGAGGAAGGCTTAATACTGTTGTGGATTAGCTGTACTTTTCCATAGTGTAGCCTCTCTGTATCATAGCTCCTGCAACGGAGGGATCATTGCAGTCACAATACTACTAGGATTACTGTATTAACAAACTTCTTGCTGAATTGGCTGTTTGGCCGATCGCACTGCTAACAAGCATTTGCAATGCAATAGGTCTCGCATTTACGAGAGTTTGAGCTACTGGCATTTATAATGCCAATAGGTCAAACTCTGGCAAATGTGAGACTTATTGCATTGCAAATATTTTTTGTGTCAAAGCGCCCCATGCTGTGCTTTCACACTAATGGAGGCTGCGCCCCTTTCTTTAGACAAGCCATGTCTAAAGAAAGGGGCATGGCCGACATTAAAGTGAAACTGCGGCAAGGGGGCTTTGACAAAAAAACATCAGTATGTCAAGTTGACAAACAAATGCTTTTTTTCAAGAAGCGCCCCAAGTTGCGGTTTCACTTTAATAGCAGCCGCACATGTGTCTTTAGACGCAGACTGTCTAAAGAAAGGGGCATAGCCTCCATTAATGTGAAAGCACAACATGGGCGCTGGTAAACAAGAAAAAAAACATTAAATAAATAAATAGTCACTATACTTAAAGCAGATCGTGCTGCTAAAATAAATAAGAAAAGAAATGCAGCCGCTATAGTTAAAGCTCACCGCCATTAGTAATTAAAATAATAGAGGCTGCATGCTGCTACGAAGTGTGTGAAATTGGGGCAAATCATTAAAAAAAATAGTGCTTACAGCCAAGATAAAGCAGACCATGCAACAAGACAAGTAAAAGGTCCAGTCGTTATGGGAAGTTACAAATGCAAACAAGTCAGTACCAAGGAGGGACTAACACGCCTATTCAGGAATGAAAAGCAACCATTTTGCAAGGACGGTAGCAGGAGGTAATTGAAAAGATGGGCGGGCCATTGGTAGAGCTTCAAGTCCATACCTCAATATAGCAGGCCTTGCAGAGCGGCGCCTTCGCTCCAAAGGCTTGACCTAAAAAGGAACCATGGCCGGAATGAGCCTCTATAACTTCAATGTGGAAGTAAATCATTCATTACTCCCCTTCACAGACTCATTCCACTCTTAGCAGGTGAAAGGATGTGATCAGAAATCGACGTAAATTGATGCTAACGACTCCAGATCATGAAGAGCCATAGATCCATCCCAGGCACTAGCAAACCTAGACAAAGTTTCCTCAGCCGCCAATTTACACCAAGACCAACTAGCTCGTGTGTTGCTCACAGTTTTGTTTTTAGGTTTTCGAAAACCCAGACATTGTAGTCAAGGGGAGTTGGTCTCTATAGGACAATGAAGTCATTTTACAACCCACAATCACATTGCAGGTGGCACAGAAAATCTACTATTTGTCCCCTTGAGAATGATACCTGTAATGTCCAGCCTCTGTCCAACAGCAGGTACCAGTCAGGGATTCTAAAGACTTAATATACAAGAAGAGCTTCAGACAGAGGTCAAGTCAGCTGCTAACCAGTTCCATCAAACTGTCTAGAAACTTCTGCTGAGGATTGGAGGAATCCAGAGCTATGCAAATACCATATCTGTGAGGCGCTGTAAGCGAGCAGCCAATGTTTCTTCTAGAGTGTTCTGTAGCGATTCTTTGCAGAACAGATGAGGATAAAATTATAGATCACTTCAATCCTGGGACGTCCGGCCATTCTTCATGAAAGATACCATATCCTTTAGGGGGTATGAAGCACTACATAAACTGAACTAGGTGCAAGTGACTAGGGGGCCCTGTCCCCAAGCATGCTGGGAAGAAGGTCTCATGGCTTCAGAGTGCTGCTGAATCAGTGGCTGAAGATGCAAGTGGTTCTCCCAGGGCTCAACCAGTAGAGCATTGGGCTCACGAGACATAGGCTGAGGGGTTGTAGGGCTCCACAGCTTGCCAGGCAGAGTTTGAAGGGGAAATGGGCTGTGGCGTAGGATGTCACCTCACTTTTCTTTGGTGTCGATGGAACGAGGTATGCAGGTTCTGCATACAAACTGTATTACCACAATGCCTTCTGGCACTTGCACAATGGTATCATCTTCAAACTTAGCAGGAACGTTTTACTGCCCAGTTAGTGGTAACTTGTACATAATATGCTTTTTCGAGTTTGAAAGATACAGTAATAACACCAGGGGGGGGCACCTCTGCTAAGGCGGAGGAGCCTCACCCCGCTGCCTTTCAGCACACCAAAAAGTAAAAATAAAAAGATAATAACACAATGTTATTATCATTTAATTTTTCTGTTGTGAGGCAGTTTTGTGGGGCAGGGCTCGGCGGCGCTGGGGGGAGTAGTTGTGACACCCTCCTACGTGTGCATGAATGTTTGGTGAGCCATCTGGGACCAACCAAGCATTCATGCACAATTTGCATGTTCTCCACCCAGGCGACAATACAGCCTGGGTGGAGAACATGCCCAGGCTCCCATTCCCCATCTGGGCACCGAACCATGGCGCTCAGACCAATCACAACGCTGCATGGCAGCATTGTGATTGGTTTAGGTGAGCCTTTCCTGCTTTCTGTTTGAACAGAAGCCAGGAAGAGGACGGAGAGACGGCAGCTGGCCAGCCGGCCGGCAGGTAGGTGATCTTTTTTTATTATTTTTCTCCCCATCTCCTTCCACTCCTCCCTGACCCACTGCTGCTTTGCCCGAGCGGCCACGACTGCACAACACAATTCCTCCATACTTTACAGGATGTTTACATTATTATTATTATTCCAGAATTTGTAGGGCAAACAGCTACCCCAAGTGGCGGCAGGCAAGGGTAGGTAGAGAAAGAGGGAAAACATGAAGAGCTTGATTAAAACAGCCAGGTCTTTAAACCCTTACAGAAAGCATGAAGAGAGGTCTCATCTGTCAGGAAGGTTGGTAGGGAATTCCATAAAGTTGGCCCAAGATAAGAAAAAGACCGGCCTCTCATACAGGCCAATCTGATTTTAGGAACCACAAACCGGATCTGTGGAGTGGAACGCAAAGGGCGGGATGGATGGTAAAGCTGAATCAGATCCTTCAAGTATTTAGGGGCCGATCCTGTTTTGATTTTAAACATATAGCACAGAGCTTGACACGATACGACACTGTCAGCCAGTGGAAGTCACGTGGATTCCCTGAGACAGAGGCAGACTTAGGTAGGCGTTTTGCACCAACGCCAGCCTCTGAATGGTCAATTTATCAGCTCCCATATACTGGGCGTTACAGTAATCCAGTCTTGAAATTACAGCAGCCTGGATCACAGTTCTTTGAGCTAGGAGGGGAATCAGCCATAAAATCTTCTTTAACCATTTCAGGACTGCAAAACAGGTAGATGACACCTTGGCTAGTTGTTGTTTCATTGACAGAGATTCATCCACAATGAACCTCAGATTTCTAACGCTATTCAAAGGCACGGGCAGAGCTCCCGATTCTTGTGATAAAGATCAATTCAAAATGGTCAGGCAATTTCAGTAGATGTTTCCTAAGTTAAATTTGCCCGGCGTAAAACGCCTCTAATACCATACGAAGTTATTCAATAAAGAGGCAGGCGCTGGTGACAGGAAGACAGGAAACAAGTTTATTCCGTCGGAGTGGAACACATCAGATCAGACAACAAGGTATCGTCTCGAGGTGCTCTCTCAACCTCTCTGAGAGCTGGTCTTTTATACACTGGTTTAAGACATGTGAACGTCCTTTATTACAACAGGGACATTGTGAAGTATGAGAACGACATCACCGGCACCCCCCCCAGTTCCGGCCCATTCCAACACATGACAACAGTACAGGCCCTTTCCCCTCATATGATTGGGAGGGGCCATCACGCAGCTGAGTGTTCTGCCGATTCCTTTGGAATGTGTGCGCCTGATCGAATCTCAGGGGATGGGGAGGTCGTGATCAATAGTGGCTCCTTTCAGGAGAGGCGAGTGAATACAGTAATGGGCAATAAACTGTATCCTCGGGCTAAGGGATGACCAGCGGTTCGTACAGGCAGTCGGGCTCAGAGGAAGGGGTCATCAAAGGAGGGGTATTCATGGACGGAAAGGAGGTGTTGGTCAGGCGCGGGGTGTGATTCCTTGAGACAGAGTCATGGGAGGGGAGGGTTCATGACTTGTGCATGTGAGTGCGGGGGCAGCCAGGGTGCGCGGGGAAGACTTGCAAGGTTCAGGGAAGTGTGCTGACGGGCGATCGTGAACAGGGAGACCGTGGTACCTAAAATGGCTGTCGTGTATGTTCGTACGTGAGTCTGCAAGATGGTGTAGATAATGTTTAGTATACGAACTAAAATTCCACAGTCCTCCCTTTAACATGTCTCGCCAGCTTGTCAGTTCGGATCGATTCCCATGAGACCACGCACCTCTATCTCGTATAGGGGACTCATGTGCTCAGTTTTAAAGTTCAAAGTCTTTGGGCACATACAGTTGGAAATGAGTGCACATAAAGATGGTAAACATTGAATACCTAAACAACACCCACACAGTATCATGATTGGTATCAATAAAAACGTGAACAATCTCCATCCCCAGTTCTTCAAAGTGTCCCAGAACCAGCCTCCAAGCGACCATCCTTCCTGCTCCTGGTGAACCCCTGAGGACAGTCTGTGGAGGTGTTCGATTGCCTTGTAGACTGAAGGTGAGTTATCTGGCACGTAGGTGCAACAGCTGGAGCCGATGATGCGGCATGCACCTCCGCGGTCGGCCAGAACCACATCTAGAACAAGACGGTTTTGAAGAGCCACCAGGCGGACGGCCTGAAGCTCAGCCGTGTTGTTGGCAAGGATGCCAGCGGTGATGTTGATGGTTGTTTCTAATGCCTGAGTCAGGTGTCGGATAGCGCGGCTATTTGCCATTGGTCCCCACAGAGGAACAAGTCCCTTTGCTGCATCCAGGAACTGTGCTCCGGTGGAGTCGGCTTGTTCAACATCTCCGGCGTGCTTTTGCCGGTGGTGGTTGGCTGGAGCCACATACGTGGGAGGAAGAACGAAGGCGATGTAGCACGTACCCCTCCAGCCTCTTGGGAGCCAAGTGTAAGCTTTGGTGCCACAAACAAAGTACATATTCGGGGAAGCAACAAAGGAGGGGGGGTCAGCTGAGACCAATGTTTTGGTGATGCGACAAGAACTGTGACCCACCAGCTGCGTTCCTTGTCCTTCGAGGCATACAAGTCCTGTGACATTGATGACAGACAGGGCCACGGTCACGGTGGCAGCCGTTTGTTTCCGCAGGTGGGAGAAGGTGGGTCTGGCTGGATTGTGGAGCACTTGCATTTCGACCCTTTCTTTGGCAGGGATGTTCATAAGGAAGGTTGAACCCGAAATTGCAGGACAAAAGGGCTTTCCTGTCTTGTTCAGCCAGAACCCATAGTAGAAGTGAGACACCGTTTGACCAGAAGTGGCGTTGTCCTTGTGGCTTTCCTGCATGAGGATCAACCAGGCGAGGCAGGAGCCGTGAACTGAGAAAGGAGAGGGGATGAAGGGGATGGAGTGTCCGGTAGCATGTGGGAGCAACCCACAGATCCAGCAGTTCGTGGCATTTGCAGCAAGGTTGTGCTGGTGCAACAGTTGTACGAAGGAATTGTTCCAGAACTCCCTACGCCTTTCTCGGAGCTGAGGTGAAAGGGTGATCAGGTGGTGCTCTTTCGTGGTTGGCTGGACAGTGGTTGGCAACATCTGGTGAGCGGGTGTGATTTCCTCCAAGATCCAGAAGGAAGTCATGAGGAGGAGGCAAAAGAGGAAGACAATGAAGAAAGCGATTGTCTTGGATTTGTGCAAATTGTCAGTCTTTGGGTTTCTGTAGTGGGTATTTCCTGTTGCTTCCGACGTCTTCTTATCTGGCGCTTCCATCATCTTCTTATCTGGCGCTTCCATCATCTTCATCTTCAAGGTGCTCGGTAGTGGGCAGAACCACAGACTTTGTTTAGCTTCTCTCCGGGTAACCCTTGGTTGCTTTGGGTCACCTTTCTGAGATTTTTTAACTTAGTCAGTGGCCTACTTAGCCGAAGCTCCCTCCTTTCGACGCAGGAAATACCCTTCTCGAGATGGCACAGTGGGATCAGAGTGTTTTGCAAGTTCAAGTGCCTCGGTATCAGGATAGCAGTTCAGTGATGGTCGGTCTTTGTTCTGGAGCTCTTCTTGGGTGCTGACGTTGTCTGTCGTGGCCAGGGTCGAGGAAATCTTTTTGCAGTGGTGGGCGTGCAGCCAGTGCTTCTTCCCCTCCACTCGAAGAGGCGTCCGAGTGGTGATCAGTACTTGCCAGGGGCCCGTCCACCGGGGTTCCAGACTCTTCGCTCGTTGAAAGTTCCGGATTAGGATGTAGTCCCCTGGTTGGATATCGTGACCGGGACCCCTGGAAGCATCGGGGATGGCCTGCTGCACCTGTTGATGAATGACAGACAACGTTTTAGTTAATTTGCATAAATAATCTGACAGCAGGACGTCGGGGACGTCGTGAATGGAGGTCGGTTTGGGGGCAGTCCAGAGGTTCATAGGCCGGCCAAACAAAACTTCGTAGGGGGTCAAGTGGTGCTTAGTGGGAGTGTAGCAGATCGATAGTAATGCCAGTGGAAGGGCATCTGGCCACTTAAGTACTGTGGTGGCCACTATTTTTGACAGTTTCAGTTTCAGTGTAGCGTTGTGTCGTTCAAGCAGGCCAGCGGATTGGGGGTGGAAGACCGCATGGAACCTTTGTTTTACCCACAACCCCTTCAGGATTAGTTGAATAACTTCAGCTATGAAGTGGGGGCCATTGTCGCTCCATAAAATTCGACAAAGGCCGTAGCGAGGGAAAAACTCTTTCAGTAGTACTTTGGCAGTAGTCATGGCAGTGTTATCTCGGGTCGGATAGGCTTCCACCCATTTGCTGAAGGCACATACAATGACTAATACGTACTTCAAGCCTTGGCACCTCTCTAATTGGATGTAATCCATCTGAAGGACCTCAAAGGGGTGGTCGGGGATCCCAAACCCTCCCCGGGGTACCACAGTTCCTTTCCCGGGGTTGTGTTGTAAGCAGATAAGGCACTGCTGGACTAGGCGTTTGGCCGAGTCGGGGATCTTGTTGTTGTGCCAGACTTTGGAAATGAGTTCAATCATGGGGGCAGAACCTATGTGTGTAGGGGAGTGTGCCATGGTCAGTATGGGGATCAAGTATGCATCAGGCAGCAACCATTTGTTCGTGTCTTTTGTCCGCCAGCAGTCCTCATCGTCCCTTAGACCCACCCGCGCCCACTCAGTCAATTCGTGTGGTGTGCTGGCCGATTGGATGTCCCTGATCATTTCCCTAGCGTCAGTCCATTTTTCTGCTTGCGACCTGGTCACATACATGCGTGTCGTTGTCCTATTCTCAGCTGTGGTTCGGGCAGTGCTGTCGGCTAATGCGTTTCCCTGTCCAACTAAGTCTGTCACCTTCTTGTGTGCTTGGCATTTGATTACTGCTAATCGTTTGGGGAGAAGAACTGCTTCAATCAGGGCGGAGACTAAATCTCCGTGAAGGATGGGCGTACCGTGGGACGTCAGGAATCCCCTTTCCCTCCATAGGAGCCCAAAATGATGAACCACCCCGAAGGCGTACTGGCTGTCCGTGTAAATGTTTGCCGTGGTTCCTGCTGCTATGATACATGCTCGTGTGAGGGCAATTAGTTCTGCTGCCTGTGCGGATCGTTGTGTGATGCGAGCGGTTTCAACTACTGTTCGAGGTGTCGTCACCGCATAGGCAGCAGAAGTGGTGTCGTCTGGGAGTTTGATACAAGAGCCATCTACCCATAGTTCTCCATCAGGATCTGTAAAAGCAATGTCTCGGAGGTCAACTCTACTCCTTGTCTGTTCGTCCGTGAGGGTCACACAGTCGTGTATAGGGGGTACATCGGGGTCATTTTCGGGCAGGGGTAACAGTGTAGCAGGGTTCAATGTTGTGCATCTCTTCAGGGTGATGTGGGGTGCAAGTAGAGTCAATTCGTACCCTGTTAGTCGTGCGCTAGTCAGGTGTTGAGTCTTAGTCTGGTTCAAAAGGGTGTCAACTGCATGGGGCACTAATACCGTGAGGGAGTTTGAAAGCACAATTCCCTCACTCTGGCGGATAGAGACAGCAGCAGCGGCTACTGCTCGAAGGCAGGCAGGTAGAGCTCTGGCGACTGGATCAAGAGTGGCAGAGAAGTAGGCACAAGGGCGTTGTTTGGCGCCGATGGGCTGAGTTAGAACAGACAATGCGCATCCCTCCCTTTCGTGAGTGAAGAGGGAGAAGGGCTTGGAGTAATCTGGTGTTCCTAGAACGGGTGCCGAGCAAAGGGCATCCCGCAACTCCTTAAAGGATGCTTGGCATTCGGGAGTCCAAGGGAGTGGGAATGGAACATCTTTGGCCAACAGGGAAAGTAGGGGTTTTATAATGAGACTGAAATTTGGTAACCATTGTCGGCAGAAAGAAGTAAGGCCCACTAATGAACGGACTTGCTTCTGCGTTTTTGGAATGGGGGTGTCTAGGATGGTTTGGATTCGGTCGGGCGTAAGTTTTCTCCCTTCTTTGGACAGGAGGTGGCCTAGGTATGTTACTTGGGGCTGACAGAACTGCAGTTTCTTTTTGGAGACTTTGTGGCCATTCTCCGCAAGAAAGTGCAAGAGTTGGATAGTGGCTGTGATTGCAAGTGGAGTGGTGTCGGCCGCCAAAAGGATATCGTCAACATATTGGATCAACACCACTCCATCTGGTAGCTGGACGGCGTCCAGCTGTCTTTTGAGGGCCTGGCTGTAAATGCTGGGACTTTCAGTGTAGCCCTGGTGAGCTCTACAAAATCGGTACGAACGGTTTTTTAAAGTGAAGCCGAAGAGATACCGGCTGTCTGGATGGATGGGGATAGAGAAAAATGCATTTTTAAGATCAATAACGGTGAAGGTGGTGGCAGTGGACGGGATGAGAGTCAGGATGGTGGCGATGTCTGAGACTACGGGGTACTGTGGCACCACCACTTAGTTGATTTCTCGCAGGTCGATGATGAAGCGGTACGCTTTCTCATCTCCCTCACCTTGTTTCTTGACAATGGGTAGGATAGGGCTATTGCAGACATTACTAACCACTTCCTCTACCACTCCTGCGTCTACCAAGGACTGAATAATCGCTACCAATGCTTTCTCGCCTTCGGGCGATATCCGGTGCTGTGGGAGTTTCGGGAGTATTGCATCTGGTCGAACAGTTATGTGTACAGGATCGATCATCATTCGTCCTACATCCGAGTCGTTTCTGGCCCATAGGTACAGGGGTAGGGTATCGAGCAAGGATAGGTCAGCATCTGTTATGGTGTACATATGTCGTGCGGGGTAGGGTCTGGACATGCTCAGGTTGTCGTACAGGATGACTCGGACTCCATCCGGGGAACACCTAATAGTAGCTCGGAAATGTTTCAGTAAATCAATACCCATAATGGCGTCAGGGGAGTTGGAGGAGAGCAGAAATGTTGTGTCAGTGGGATTGTTTCCTAGGTCAAAGGAGATAGGGATTAGTGGAGGGCGTTCCATCGAAACCTATCGAGGTAATGTGTGAGCCAGACAAGGGTGCCCTTGGAATCAGTCGTTTTGATAATACACTACGTGTTGCTCCAGTGTCTACCAAAAATGGAGACTTTGTACCCAGGACCTTAGCAGTGACGTAAGGACCTTGCTGGTCAACACAGAGCTCGACTGGATCCCTCCCTTGCCCCTGGCAGTCCTATGCAGAGTCGTGAGCAATGTTGCAGTCGGACTGTTGGCACTGATTCTGTCGGGGGCGGTCAAATGTGTTTGGTCTTCCAGATCGGTCATTGGTGGTGTCGCGGGTCTGCCCTCGTCCCTGCCCTCCAGTTTTGGAGCCATTTGTCATGTCCCTTGTCTCTTTATTTTTAAGCATTTCCCGAAGGGCCAGGCATTGAGACTTCCAATGCCCAAATTCTTTGCAAAATGCACACTGGTCCTCATCGAGGTCAGTTCGTGGAGCGCCAGGTGTGGGGTTGCGGTCTCTAGGGGCCGAATTCCTTGGGGCATTCGACTGGTAGTTCCCTCTATACCGTTCCCTTCCTGTAGTCACTCCCTGCAATTGAGCAATCATTACTCGTTCCTTTAAGTCCTTTTTCTTTTTCTCAGTTGCCCTTTCGTTCTCGTTCTTTTGGTGTTCGTAATACTGAGCCATCTGAAGGATAGCTGCAGGTTTAGAGGCTCCCCAACTACTCTCGCTAGTCTGTAACTTTTGGGAGACCTCTTGCGATAGCCCTTTTACGTAGTTTTGCACGAATAGGTGTTGTCCGGTTGCGGTGGTCATATCTTGGCCACTGTAGTCGGAGAACACGGTTTCAAATCGGGAGAAATATTCTGATACATCTTCCTGAGGTTTCTGGCGACAAGCCGTGACTACCGACCAGTCTACCTTCTTTTCTGGGATCAACGTCTTTAGCTTCTGCACTATTTTGTAGGGGAGTTCCAGTATGTCCTTTACAGGTTTCTTTCCGGGCTCTCGCTGCCTATCTAGGTCATCGAGTTGTTTCCAGGTGTGTCCGAACAGGTCTGTGTGGTCGGCTTTCCGGATTTGCTTCCACACATCAGCCGGCAGACACAACCCGAAAAACAAATCAATGTCCGCTAGAGTCATTATGGTTGAGCCCAAGGCTGTGCCTAGTTCTGTATAAAATGCTGTAGGGTTTTTTCGTAAATCGGGCAGGGTTTGCCTAAAAGTTAAAATATCTTGCCGATCCCATGGTTGGTAAACCCAGTTGTACACAACCCTCCCTTTTGCATCTGCGTGGTTGATATCATCGTTTGTTCCCTGACCTCTTGGGGGAACCCAATAGGGGGCGGCTTCTCTGATAGGCATCATCGTGTTGGCTGCTTCTAATGAGGGCTCAATCGTCTCAGGGACTGTGATCTTGACCTCTGGTTTTTGTTCCGCGAGGTGGCGGAAGACCTCAAGCGTTTGCATGAAGAGGTCAGTCACATCGCTCTCAGTTCCATCTCCAACATCGACCCTTCTATATAGAGCCGTCAATTTAGCAGGACCTTTATTCTGGTACCTATCCTCATACGCGTTCAGGGTGTGGTAGCTGAACCGCAAAATGAAATGCCGTCTGTGGCTACCGGCATGTGAATTGTGCATATTCATCGTATATTCTTCGCTCTCCTTCCGTTCTACAAATGTTTTTGCTATCTTGTCGATTCCATCCCGCTCATCTTTGCTCAACCTATTTGGTCTGGCTGTTAGGTGCCTGCTAGTCTCATGTTCATCTGCTGTTGTTACCAATGCGGCTGGTGCGAAGGCCGTAAGAGCCGGGGCACTAGCGCTAGGGTCACCCATACCTGCACCTTGAACTGGTGAGTGTTGTGCTAGAGGCTGGCTGGGAGCATAAGGAGGAGGCATGTAGATAATTGGAGGACCGAGCAGTAACTCGTCATTTGCCCGCTGTTTGGAGGGTATCTCCGGGTAGAGCGCAGAGGTGGTCCTGACAGGGCATTGGCCTGCCAGTCCTGATTCTTGCATTTGTCTAACTTCCTCTCTTCTTCTTATTTCTTCATCTAGTTCTTTTGCGGCCAGATGGGCGTTTTTTCGTAACTCTTTCACTATTTTCGCTTCCTCTCTTTTCCTGCGATGTTCTGCTTCTTTGCGCCACATGCCAATACTATCAAGCATAGTGGGCGTTGCCTTGTTTATTTTTACAGCTGCTTCTAGTGTTTTTATTTTATTTTTATCAAATGAACCTATCAGTGGCCATTGATTTTTAGGATCCTTTTTTGTATATTTATGCCATAACTTACTATAAGCTATAGCGACTAGTCCTTGCTTAGTAAACATGTCCTTATTAGGGGTGCCCTCCAGTGGAGCTGGATGGTTCATCTCTAATAGGCGGTCCGGGTTGACCCAACTATGAACCAATGGGGAGAAGATAGGCATGACGGATTACAATGGGGGGCAAAAGCCTGCACTACCTATCTTTTCACTACTTGCAAAGACTGGACAGAATATTCTATTCTACGCTATTTGCAAATAGAGAATACCTCCAAAAAGAACCAATTCCCAAAACAGTCAATGTTCGGGCAAACAATCAATCAATGAGGAACTAAATAGGTACGACGTGTTAAAGGTTTGCGATACCTACCCTTCACTATCGGCAAAGGGAGAGAGAATATTCCTAATCTTCCCCGTTTGCAGGCAGAGAAGATCCTTAAGAGAACCAACTTCGAACAATTCAATGCTCGATTCAATCAATCAATAAATGAGGAGAAAAAAATAGGCACGACGTGTTAAAGGCTTGCGTTGCCTACCCTTCACTATCTGCAAAGACTAAACAGAGTATGGCGATTCTGTGCTTGTTTGCAAATAGAGAATTCCTCAGAAACAGTCAATAAGTAATACTAGTATTTTCAAACAATCAATCAATCAATTTCGCAATTTGTCGTGCGTCACGACCTTACCCGGACCGCATGGACAGTTTCTCGTCTTCCGCTTCCAGCGCCCGATCCTCCTCTACTCTCTGTTGCTATCGCGGCACTCCTGGTGGTTCCCAGTCAGGACCGTAGATCACTCGGGAGAGGTCTGCTCGGAATCAGTGAAGTTCAGATGATCGGCTGTCAGACGAGGGTCTATCGGACAGGAGCTCTTCCGATCGTTGCAGTTATTCACTCTGTCGTCGGGACCTCTCCCACTGGATCCACGTGTCGCTGATGGGCCCCGCGTTTGGGACGCCAATTGATAAAGATCAATTCAAAATGGTCAGGCGATTTCAGTAGATGTTTCCTAAGTTAAATTTGCCCGGCGTAAAACGCCTCTAATACCATACGAAGTTATTCAATAAAGAGGCAGGCGCTGGAGACAGGAAGACAGGAAGACAGGAAACAAGTTTATTCCGTCGGAGTGGAACACATCAGATCAGACAACAAGGTATCGTCTCGAGGTGCTCTCTCAACCTCTCTGAGAGCTGGTCTTTTATACACTGGTTTAAGACATGTGAACGTCCTTTATTACAACAGGGACATTGTGAAGTATGAGAACGACATCACCGGCACCCCCCCCTGTTCCGGCCCATTCCAACACATGACAACAGTAGAGGCCCTTTCCCCTCATATGATTGGGAGGGGCCATCACGCAGCTGAGTGTTCTGCCGATTCCTTTGGAATGTGTGCGCCTGATCGAATCTCAGGGGATGGGGAGGTCGTGATCAATAGTGGCTCCTTTCAGGAGAGGCGAGTGAATACAGTAATGGGCAATAAACTGTATCCTTGGGCTAAGGGATGACCAGCGGTTCGTACAGGCAGTCGGGCTCAGAGGAAGGGGTCATCAAAGGAGGGGTATTCATGGACGGAAAGGAGGTGTTGGTCAGGCGCGGGGTGTGATTCCTTGAGACAGAGTCATGGGAGGGGAGGGTTCATGACTTGTGCATGTGAGTGCGGGGGCAGCCAGGGTGCGCGGGGAAGACTTGCAAGGTTCAGGGAAGTGTGCTGACGGGCGATCGTGAACAGGGAGACCGTGGTACCTAAAATGGCTGTCGTGTATGTTCGTACGTGAGTCTGCAAGATGGCGTAGATAATGTTTAGTATACGAACTAAAATTCCACACTTTGGGCCAGTGCTGAGACCTCCACAGATCATGTCTTTTGCCTAAGATCATAACTTCTGTCTTATCTTTATTGAATTTGAGCAGATTGTTCTGCATCTGGAGAGCAACATTGCTCAGTCCCAAGTTAAGGTCTGAGGGCTTGTGTCCTTGTTACAAAGAGAGGGAAACACAATCTGTGTGTCTTCAGCATAGGAGAAAAGATACAGTCTTGCATTTTGGACCACCTCCGCTAGAGGGCGGACATATATATTAAATACCAGCGGACTCAACAATGAGCCCTGTGGGACTCCATGGGGAAACGGGTGGGAGTTGGAACTGGCCGTTGCGGAGGAGTCCAGGAAGGTCTGGTCCTTGAGAAAGGAGCAAAACCGTTCGTTGGCTATTCTGTCCAGGCCCAGTGACTGTACGGCTCTCAGCAGGACATAGTGGGACACTGTTTCGAAAGCGGCGCTAAGATCCAATAGGATGAGTGCACCAGTTTCGCCTTCATCCAAACGATGTCTTAACATTTCTTTCACAGACATCCTGCATTAAGCCAAACAAGCTGGATATCTTACGCCATCCATGCGGGAGGCGCAGATTGTCATGCTCCCTAAGCCTGATAGAGACCCTGAGGATCCGGCTACATATAGACCCCTGTCCATGTTGCGAGTAGACGCTAAACTATTGGCCAAAGTCTTGGCCATAAGACTAAGATGAGTAGTGAATTTGTTGGTCCATGAGGACCAGTGCGGTTTTATACCAAGGAGCGGAATGCACATGAACCCACAGCGATTATCACACGGTGGCAGACAGTGACCTCAGGGCGGCAGTTGTCGCCCTGGATATTGAAAAAGCCTTTGATACACTGCGGTGGGACTATTTTTGGGAAGGGCTGAGTACATAGCCTGGGTCATATTACTATACTATCAACCGAGGGCCAGAGTAAGGAACGGGGAACAGGTTTCGGAAACTAAAAAAGATATCCCCATTGCTTTTCGCTCTGGCCATGGAACCCCTGGCAGTACGAATGCGAAGAGATATAGAACCATGGGGTATAGCGTTGGACGGTCGTACGCATGTTGTCTCCATGTATGCGGACGATGCACTTCACTATGTCAGGGAACCAGTAGGGGCGATCCCGGCGGCTTGGGAAATATTAGATCTTCCTGTGGTTGGCATGGATTGGAGGTGTGATCGATTCCGTTACCTTGGTATACAGATTGCCCATCAACCGGAGTCCCAGTTGGAACTGAACATGGCGAATGTCCTCATAGGACTGCGGGCATCGATAACATTCTGGAACAGGTTAACGCTGTTGGTTATGGGGAGAGTGGCAATATCAAATATGATGCTCTTGCCCCGCTGTCTCTGTGTGCTGAAGAACTCTTTTTGTAAAATCCCCAAGTCCACGTTTCACACCCTGAATGATCTCTTGGTCGCCCTAGTATGTTCTGGTAGACAGAGAAAGGCTAAAAACACTCAAACTGGACATGGATATGGGTGGCCTGGATTGCCAGACCTCAGACTATATTACATAGCTGGATTATTGCACTATTGCAGTGCAATGGTGTATGAGGGAACATACGATTGAGACAGACTTTCTGGGGTGATGGAATGAGCAGCCGCGGGCCGTGGAGGGAGTTTCGGTGGGGCAGGGAGGTGGGGAGGGGGAGTGGCGGGGTGGAGGGTGCTAAAAACAGGCATATGGATCATTGCAGGTAAGTACACAATTTAATTAATACAACAAAATTTGTAGCGCGCACAGCATTGCTTTTTGCCATGCAGTGCGCGCTACGAATTTCATTTTATTAATTAAATTGTGTACTTACCTGCAATGATCCATATGCCTGTTTTTAGCACCCTCCACCCCGCCCCTCCCCCTCCCCGCCTCCCTGCCCCACCGTACTCCCCCCACGGCCCGCAGCTGGGAATGAGGGGAAACATCTACAGCCATTCCTAATGATGGGTTCAAGGGTTCCTAAAGATTGCCCGCATATAATTGGACAGGTTACTGAAGTTTGGGAACAGGCAGTAGTACTGGTTCTCCAAAGGACTGCGTACGCTAGCGCACTACCCCGCCGGTAGCTGAGGGGATCCCAAAATATTCAGGAGACCATGGACATTTCGAGGTGGTACAAGGGGGGATGTGAGTCAGCGGGAGATCTATACCAGAATGGAACGTTTATGACAAGGCACAGGACTGGTTCCAGGTGCCATCCGGGCACTTTCTGCAATATGCTAAAATATCACGTACTGTGTGCGAGATGTGGACCACATTCCCGGACGAGCCGAGTGAGTCCTGTATGTTGATGAGGATGCTGGACCCAGGCTCTAGCAAGGGTCTCATCTCGCGTATATACAAAGCATTAAAGGAGGATCGGGGTTCAACCTCACCATAATGAGATCCGCTGATGTACGGCGAGCGGAAAAGGGCGCTGGCACAGATAGCTGAAGCAACAAGTAATGCGCGGTTTGAACTGACGTAGTTTTATTATTTACACCGTACGTATCTGACCCCACAACGCCTTGCACGGTTCACCCCAGGGTCGTCGTCCTCCTGCCTGTGACATTTCAGGGGCAATTGGAAGAAGGGAAAACCATTTCCCGAAATGCATCGGGCTTTGGACTTCGGACTTCCTGATACCAGAAGTTACATGATACTGAATGAAATACATTGTTATGAATATTTGATGTTATTGTAAATATGAAACATGGATTGTTAAAAAATGCACTTTTAAACAAATTTCATGGCGATCTCTGATGTAAAGAGAAATGTTGACAAAGTTGTATGACATTTATAGTCACAATGATGTAAATTGTTTGACTTATATAGGCGACTTCACGGCCACTCCCCTCCCTGTCACCTGTGGTGTCCCCCAGGGATCCTCTCTCTCCCCCTTACTTTTCAACCTTTATATCTTTCCTCTCATCTTTGCACTACAGCAGCTGGAGGTCACCGTCTATAATTACGCGGATGACCTCCAGCTCATCTTTGGTTCTGTCCCCTTCCCCTCTCTCGGTCTCTAATTTCCAGTCAACTATGACATTCATCAGGGACTGGATGAACCACAACCACCTTAAGCTGAACCCGGATAAAACCGAGCTGGTTCTCACTGGTGGTTCGTCCAGTCCCTGGAACTCTCTCTTCTGGCCCCCCTCCCTTGGCACTGCACCGACCCCCTCCATCACGGTCAAAACACTTGGTGTCAAAATAAACAGCCAACTCACCCTCCATTCACAAATCAGCTCTGTGGTGTCCTCCTGCTTCCTCTCTCTCCGCACTATCCGCACTGTCTCCCGCTTCTTTTCCCCCCAGGCACTTAAGATCATTATGGCCGCACTTGTGATATCGAAACTGGACTACGCAAACGCTCTCTACCACGGTATCCCCGCATACAGTCTGCGTAGACTCCAGACCGTTCAGAACCAAGCAGCCCGGCTGGTGTACGGTCTTCCTCGGTATCACCACTCCACCCCTCTTCTCAGGGAGCTTCACTGGCTCCCTATAAAGGAACGGGCCCTATTTAAGATCGGTTGTATGGTCTTCCAGGCCCGCCAGGGCACTGCCCCCGCCTTCATCTCCTCACTAATCAAGTCTTATGTACCCGTAAGAGAACTCCGGTCTTCCTCCAAGTTCCTCCTCCATATCCCTCGCTTCACTCGCAAAAAGTGGGGCGGGGCCAATTTCTCTACCCTGGCTCCAACCTTTTGGAACTCACTCCCTGACCACCTCCGCTCTGCCACTCAGTATCTCCCCTTTCGCAGAGATCTGAAAACGTTCCTCTTCAGCCAGGCTTTCTTCACTTAATCTCCCTCAAAATTCCCTTCACATCTCCCTGGTCTTTCCCCCTCAGCTGCCGATCCCCCCAGCGCCAAGAAACCGCAAGGTGTACGCTGCGCTCTAGAAGTATTTTAAATTAGAAATTAGAAATTATATAAAAGACTGGAATATTTGAGATAAACGAGTTTAGAAAAACAAATGATAAAGTTTATTATTATTTAAATGTATTTAGTTAACAGTGGATATAGTTTTCCAAGGAACAGTGCACACTGCTTGCAGGCCAGAGTCTGCATCTTTATATTGCATGTTCCTAAATCACCATATAAGTACCATGGCAATATTTTTTATAGAAATAATAAACAAACTGGAAAAACTAAAAATGTTCCATTACAGTTCAAGCTTGTAGGCCCACGGTTTTCAAAACCACTATGAATAAGACTCTTTCGGTAATGTACAAGAAAAAGAAATCACGCTCAAAGAATACCTACAAAATTAGCCTTAAAATTAGACAATCTGTTCCCAGATAAAGCACCAAAAAGGTGGTTTGCTGTCTGTGTTTGACAAAATTAAATATTTTGGTGACTCCAAATTCAGTGTAATAGGGACATTTTAAATACTAGTTTCTGCTCCGACTGCCAACCTAGATTGCTCTTTCACTTCTTTCCTCATTCAGTGGGTGTATTTCTGCAGCAGCATTGACAACAAGGATGATCAAAGATTTTCCTTGAAGGGACCAGCACAGTGGAAACGCCTTCTGCTTTCCTTAGTATTATGGGGACAACGAGGCACTAACTCTAGGCATGACGTGAAGCTCGGCGGGCGTGTTACTCCATCACAAAGGTGGTGGGGATCCCATCTGCCTTATTACAAGTGCATTGTATCCATTACCACTTGTATTTATTTATTTATTCATAAAAACACGCGGACGGGATATCCTTCACATTTGTGACAGAGTAACCAGCCCGCCAAACTCTAAATCAGGTCCGCTCTTTGATAATCGTAAAGGCTAGTATTTTAAACCGCGTCTTTCAAAAGGTGGTAAATTAGCTAAAGGAACCAAGGATAAGTACAAAAAAATGAGTAAAAGCTGACTATACAACCCTTATGTAAACGACCATCAGTGCTTTCTTAAATGTAAATGTAGCTATAAAAATATCCCCAGTATAATAAAACAAAGGAAAAATAGGAAAATAATCCCTCAGACCCCCAGAAAATGGATGGAGGGAAAGAAAAAATGGAAAACAGGACACCACCAAAACAAAGGAATGTATTTGTTAAAGCAAGAATCAAAAAGACAGAAGACGGGTGGGCTCCCGCTTCTTCCTCACTGCTTGGTTTACGTCATCACTTGCCTCGTGGTATGTAACGTGTGGCTCAGCGGAATAATGATAACAAAATATTGCTCTATTCTAATCTCAGTGCCTTGCATAGCATAACCGAGTCATGAAGCTAAACAGGAACTTAAAGCCAGCAGAAGGAAACCCTTTAAGAGAAGGAGGAAGGCAGCAGGAGTACAACCAGCAGTAACTGGCTTGTACCACTGCTAAATACTGCCCATTACAGAAGTAGAAAACTGCCCAGTTGTAAGATTAACTTTCCAGGGTACTGCAAGGTTAAATTTACCATGAGTCGTAAAGGGATTACTACCATTTGTAACTTCATTATCACTGGCAATCAGTATGATACAAAAACTACTGCCCACAACTGACATAAGTGACCACCCAAAATAAGATCAGCTGTGAGATGGAATTAAAATATGAGTAAGGTCCATAACAAACTCCCATAGCGTGAAGCTTTGGTTATGTGTGATCACTAAGCAGGAGTGTGTTGTATTGCAGTTGCACTAAAGCTGCCTCTGATATTCCGATTTTTGGTGTGCTGGTTTTCTCTTCTTCTAGCGGTAAAAGTTACCACCGACGGTATTCGTTTAGTTGTTTAATGCATAGAAATAGGTGTTCCACTGGCTGTCCTTTCACAATTTGTAATTATGGCCTGTTACTTTCTAGGTGGAAGCGTTTCCCTTTGGGACACCAATGTAATACATTTTCCTGCTCGCTCCCTCTTAATTCCACACTCTGTCCGGGGTATTTCTCTCTTAATGTTCTAATGCGGCTGGACCCGCGCGCCACCGAACGCCCCTCTCTGGGAGCGCGCGCAGTGGCCCGGCAGATGTATTGGTCGAGCCTGATGAAGAACGTGCTTCCGCTGAGACGCCTCGCTGGAGAGGTCAGGGGGAAATTGAGATTGCTGTGAATTGCCGCGGAACGTTGTCATCCTGTTCCGCCGAGTCGAAGGTGGTAGAAGGCGCCTCCAGAGCGCTTGACAAGCTATCCAGGCATTGATCTGCGCTGCCAATTTGCAGCAACTAAATATTTGGCTCCTGTGTTCTGGTTGTGCAGCTTCCTGCTCAAACAGACCTCAATTAAAGCAAAATGATGGGATGGGGAGGGAGGGCGCGGGCAGTGGAGCTTTACGCCCACGTGCCACGAGCCCAAGGCAGAAGAATGCTATTCAGTGTAAGTGAAAAACTATTTGCCTCTACCTCAGCATTTATCTTTGCTTTCTAAAGCAGAATACTGCGTGTCTATATTTTTCATATCTCATCTGCAGTTCCTGTGTACTACCAATGCCCAGGAAGATTTAGTTCTAGACCAGGGGTCTCCAACCTTTTCTGCAATTAAAGTTACCTAAATCCAATAAAAATTATCACGAGCTACTATTATTATTAGTGGTGTAATAAAGACTAGATAATATTACATTAGTGGCTGACATATATAGTGCTTAATTTGTAAAAAGAAAAAAATAAGTTCTACGGCCCTCGTTAGTAGGTCACTGCAGGATGCAAAACCCATAAGCCTTACAGTGACACAACAAACACAATTATTAACCATCCCAATCTTACAAGTGTGACAATTCAGTTTACTCCAGACCCCCAAAGTTATAACAATGGCTTGGGTGGCAGGGAGTAGTCTTTTTTTATGTATATTGAATGAATAAACAACGGTTGTCCACATCTCTAAATTAGATAGACAGCGCCACCATGTGGCAGAAAGTCATAAGTGCTGATATTGACAATATTGTGCTGGTGCAGAGCACCAGAAACCACTGCCTCAAATGAAGCACTGCATATACAAGAATACTAGCAGTGATCACCTCAGCTCATCAGGTACGGTGTCAGTGGTAATGTAAAGAAGGTATTATCATTTTAGAATGCCTCTACGATGGGAATACATAACAGACATAGCTATAATGCCCCAGCACCAAGGTAATAAAAATAGTAATGTCTCCCTAGCGCCACATGATTTGTCAATTAACTGTAAATATATTTTTAAAATCCAACTATTGTTCTTCAAAAATCATCATACAAGTTCTAAAAACACACATTTATGTCTCAAATATACGCTTTTAAATTTTGATATACATATATTAGTGCACCCAAGCAAAATTTTCTAAGATAGCAGTCTCGGCTGCACAGAGGAGAGCTACTTATGGGTAGTAGCGGGGCTACAAAAGCACAAGACCTACTTGTTGTAGAAACCAGTTCCAAACTTTGTTACTATCTCCCACCAGGACTGCAGTTTGGCTGTGTCACTGTATGTCTCTGCACAACATACTTTAGACAACTTCTTAGTTATGTATGGAATGTTGGCTTTTCGAAGAATAGGAGCTGCCAGTGTTTGTGTTGTTAAATAAATCTGAAAATCTCACTAATAACTAATATATTCCATACTGCTTCCCCTCTACTACCAGGTACCTTCTTTCGTTAATGTTTGCTTTTGTGAATATTTTCACTATAGTAAAACTGTTTTCTCTTGTGTGAATAGAATATGGCCAATATCACTCGCCGGCATGTAGTGGGGAGCAGGGATGAGGTATGAAGTGGAGCAAGGCCTGCAAGCTTGTTATTCCAGACAGCTTGACTATCGCTGAAGGATTGTGAACATTACCGAGCCCTGAGGGTTACATGGTGATGCTGCAAACCTAAACATACATTTTGAGTTAAATAGTGATGGGGCAAATTTAAAGATGCTTAAAGAATTACTAAATGGTGTTTTATATCTAAGGATGCATTTAGGGTGAACATGTGTAAGAGGGAAATCAGGCATGTCAGAAGTTTTGATGGGGCCAAAAATTGTGCGTGCCCTTATTGATTTTCCATCCAAGATGCAGTGTTTTCCTGGGATTTAGTGCCCTTAAGTGGCATTTTGTATTAACTGCATCACCAAGGAACAGGTCAGGCCTGCTATTTTCATTATTATCATCATAAGTACAATTCTGACACAAGGCAATGTCCAATATGTGTGTGGCTTGGGGCAAAGAGCTACTTCTGACAGCCTTGGGAAAATGTGAATGTGCAGTAAGCATTGCTTACTGACTGTCCAGATCCGGGATATAGTTAGGTATTCCGAGTGATGATACAATTCTGCATTATTAAAAGATTACACAAAATCAAGCTTGCGCCAAAGATTATTGGGTGATGGGGCAAATCAGAACCAGCATTAGGGAGTACTGAGTGATGACGTAAATCTAAAGATGAATTTACAATTAGTCAGTGATGGTGCACATCTGAACATGCACAGAGGGTTACTATTGACTAATGGTGCACCTCATCACTGTTACAGAGTGATAATGCAAATGGAAAAATTCACTAAGTTAATAGGGAACATCCATATCCCTATTTTTCAATTCGCTGATTTTAGATCTATCTACTGGAGACACTATTAAAAGTTATCTTTGTTCATCCAGGAGATAATTTTAACTCACTTTTTAAATTTATTTTTGCACTCTGCCCCTCACTCTAACCTACACTTGATGATGTAAAATACCTCGCGCTCCTCTCCTGAGGGAGAGTTGTAGCCCACACTGTGCACCTTGTGGTCGCAGTGTGTAAGAGGGAACCCAGTGATGAAGCATGTCACCTTAGGGTGAGTGAAGGTTCTCGTTTTAACAAATGCAGTTGTCTGTTCCCTCACATATATAACACATTTTTGTGAGATCAGTATATAGACCATCCAGTTACCTTTTTTGTGAGTTTAGTACTGTGGATGGTAAAAATTCCTCCTAATAAGAACACCTATAGTGTGATAACATTCACTAAGTGCCAATTACTGATGATGCACATCTGGCCGTGCAGCGAGCATTAGCAAGTGTTCAGGCAAGCTTGAGCATGCAACCAGAATTTCTTAGTGTTGGTGCAAATTTAGGCAGGCACTACTGGTTCTTGAGTAATACTGCAAAACTGAAAATGCATGTCTTATAAATGAGTTATAATGTAGTTCTGAACTTCCTCTATGGATTACCTAGTGATGGGAAATATTTGAACATGCATAATGTGAGTAATTCTCGACATAAAGCATTTGGTGCATGAGGCGTCAGCCTGAAAAATTGATGTAACTTGTCTACATCCATACAGACAGTCCCTCATAAAATCATCCATTCATGTACTGAAACATTCGTCCATGCAGATCCATCCATCTTGATTCATTCTCAAATTCAAATGCAAAAACTCATCAAAGTGGGCGTGGTCTCGCTGGGAATGCAATGAGATGCAAGTCGCGGAAGCTCCGGCCGTTCGCTGCTTTCTAAAGCATTTAAAGCGGAGCTGGGGGCTTGTCTGCGCCGCTCCACGGGGTGCATTTGTGGCGGAGAGTGAGGGGCATCCACAGACGAGTGGAGAGTGGCTGGGACATGGCGGCGGTGCAGCCGCTACACCTTGACCTCCTGGTCTGGACCGCAGCGGGCGCCATTTTGAGGTGCCCGGGCCTGAGCCTTCCTAGTGGCTGTGGGGAGCTGCCCCGGGGCCCTCTGGACTCTTCCAGTACCGCGCTGCTCTAACAAAGACAACGGAATAGCTGAGGCGCCTCCAGGGGGGCGTACAGCGGCCGGGGTCCATCTGGTGCGGGAGTGTGGCTCTCCAGCCCTCCCTGGTCGGACCCGGTGGCGGCGGCCACCATCTTAGCTGTTGCGCCCCGGGCATCCTCCGGCACTGTGTCCCGCCGATCGCCTCCCCCGGCCCTGCAGACGAGTCACGGGTCAACGGAGCAGAAGGGACACCCATATCTGTGCAGGTAGCGGCCGGAATTGACCCAGCGAAGAGCGCGGGATCCCTGCCCTCGGTGGCTGGATCCAGAGGCGGCCGCCATCTGGTCTGTGGTGGTCCCAGGTCACCCGGTGCTGTGTGTGGCTGCTGTGACCTGTGGATCTTGGGCTCTGGGGGACTTGTGGGGCTCTGTGTGGGGCTCCCTGTACCGGTTGCACAGCTGAATTGCAGGGCATTGTGATGTCCCAGGCTGCCTCGACCGTCGTCCTGGGCCTCTCCCCTGGAACTGACGTGAGGCGGGGATCGGTTGATACAAGCTACTGGGGCGGTGACCCCCTCCCACATTGGTTAGTGGGACTTAGAAACGATGTGGAGGAGCGTCTGGTGAACGCGGGCACTTGGAGGAGTTAGCGGTGCCCATGCGGTGATTTGACCTTAGAGTGGCAGCTCCCCGGTCTAGTGGACCGGCGGGCCGGTGTGCACTTTTCCCCTTCCGTGCCCAGCCCACGCTGCTCTCCTACTGGACACCTGCGGCACCGAAGATCAGCACAGGTGAGGTGTAGGGGTGGGGGCACCTCTTGTTGAATCACCTTCCTACATCTCCCCCCCGACCCCTGCACCTCGCTGACTCCATGCACCCCACTGCATTGAACCTGTTTGAGGTCTACTTCAGCAGACTGCCCTCTAGGCGACTGTGAGCTCGACAAACCCCGACGACTGGGGGCCAGAGTAACTGACCTCCCTACCACCGGTGGATCCTCAGCGCGTGCTGCGGGACCTCTTGGCGAGGTCAGCCCCCACAGCCCTTGCCGGGATGCCTGCATGATCCACGGCTTCTATCCTTTCTCTCACTGGGCCTCGAGGACGACCGCACCTAGGACAGTAACCCCTACACCATCTTCCAGACGCAAGTGAGGGGCCCGCGGCCATGGGCACTTCATCCAGCTTACCCCCTGCCAGCTGGCTCCCCTGCTCGTGTGCTGAGAATCCTGCGCAGTCTGCCCTGTCAGCGAAACGACAATCCTGCCAACACTTATTAGCACTGACAGACCCAGCGGGCGAGTGGTTACAACTGGCGACCGTCGGCCCTTGGTGGGGCTGTCTGTGCCCACATGGAACCCAGCTCCTGAGTGGCAGCCCCCCGGCCTGGTGAACCTGTGGCTGGGTGTGAGCCTGCCCCAAGCTGGACTCCTGGGAAGGGAATCTCCTGAGCATGTGAGGAGCGGGGCGGGGAGGGAGTCTCCCTGTGCACTGTAGTCCTGACTACCTGGCCTACTTCGCACTGCTAACTGTGGGGCCCTGCTTGATGCACCCTGATCCCTGCTAACTGAGACAAAGCAGGTACAGTTGGCACCCTCACCTATTTTCTAAGGGCTCCTCGATCGCCCACTAGCTCATACATCTGGAGTTGTTGAAAGATGGACTCAACCAGGAGATTACACGCACCAAATCAGTGGCACCCCCAAAAAACAGTGCTGTTGCCGCAATGTGGGGCAAGTCGGGCGCAACGACCCCAGGTGAGGTGGCCTCAGAGACTAGGTGGTACTTGCCACCTGTCACCCAGGCATTTATGGCTAACTTCACGACAGAGCTTAAAACTGAAATAGGCTCCTTGCATACGGAGGTCCACTCTTGTGTCTGGGAGCTTAAGAAGGAGGTCACCGACCTCGGGGAAAGAGTGGATGGCCTGGATGCTCGAACTGAGGACCAAGAACAACTCTGGCAGTGCCTGGCCACCCTGGAGGAGCAGCATATCGAGCTGCAACTGAAACAGGAGGACTTGGAAAATCGGAGCTGCCGGAACAACCTCCGTATCCGGGGGGTTCCTCTCGGGGCAGAGGGAAACGACATCATGACTTACGTGGCAGAGCTCCTGCATGAGGTCTGGGGAGATGATGATGATGCCTCTCGGCCGGCTCTGGATCGGGCTCAACGGGTCTCCGGCCTGCTGGCAGATCGGGTATTCTCCCAGACATCTTGATCTGGATCCATTTCTTTATGGAAAAAGAGGCCACACTTAAGGCGGCGCGCACCAAACTGGACCTCACCTACAATGGAGCCTAATTTCAGATCTATCAAGACCTTAGCACCCACCATGCTCTGGAGACGTCGAGATTTAAGACCTGTGACAGACAAATTGCGAAGTTTGAATATTCCATATCAGTGAGGCCCTCCATTCACCCTCATTTTTCAATGGGAGTCCAATCGCCGAATGGTAAGGTCCTTTAAAGAAGCGGCGCAGCTTCTCCATCTCTCCTCAAAGCCATCTTCCAGCCCTACACGTCTCCCACCCCTCGCGCGGGCCTCTGCCAAACCATCATGGTATACTATACTCCGCATCCTGACGAGCACTCATCTTCACAAGCCAAGAATGACATTATTCAACATATTCGGTCCCTGGAAGGGGAACGATCTGCAAGTAACTCCCGGCCTCCATCCCCTTGACTGACTGGAACCTTATTCCTGCAAATGGCAGAATACGCTGACCTCAGAAATTGTCTCACAACCCAGAGGGGCTGGTGCCCAGCCCCTGGAATCGACCCTACCCCAGCACCCTATTTGCAGTGTTGATGGTGCTGGACTATCCACCCAGATGACACCCCATGCGGCTGACGACCCGCCCCCTCCCTGTTCGTGGGAGAGAGACTTCTCCGGGACCACCCGAGCCTTCGGGTCTCGGATGACCCACGACTGGAACAGGACATTGTGGCCCGGTTGGCCAATGTTTGTTATATATCCTTTGATTGTACATATATCTATGTTCTTTCCTCCCTCTCTTCCTACTTTCTCTGTACCCCTCACTATGGTGGGCGGGAGCTCCCCTCCAAATGATCTTCTCCCTTCGACAAGAGTGACACGTCCCTGCATCTCCGCCCCAATGCCCCACCTTGCTCTTTACAGTCGCATGATGAACTACCCCAGGCTTTGATACAACCATGGCTGCTGCCTGCCCCCTGAAGATCTTGTCCCTTAATGTTAACCCCTTCAGTGCTAATGACAAGGGTAACTCGTCATGGAGTTTCCATTGATTTCAATGGAAAGTCAATGGAAGTGCATCATGTGCCTTAGCAGCCAAGTGGTTAAAGGCCTTAACTCCCGCTTTGAACGACATAAAATATGGCGCTACCTTTTACAACATAACCCAGACATCATCCTCCTTCAGGAGACCCACCTTCTAGAAGATGATACCCCTTGCATGGCCCATCCTAGATACCCTCTTCAATTCTGGGCTACGACACCCACTAAAAAGGCTGGGGTAGTGATACTCTGCAGAACTGGCATTAGGCAGGGGGAATCTAAGGTCTTCCGTAGCCAGGATGGCCGCTTTGTCAGGACTAGGGTCCGGATTGGACAATGCCTCTTTACACTGTGCAATGTGTATGCGCCCAATCAGGCGTAAGACTCATATCTCCGGACGATCTTACGGGAGCACAATGCCTTCTTTCATGGGACAGGGGCTATATCCTCGGCTCTCTGTAGGCAAATAGTGGACCTTGGCCAACTGGACTCTTGGCGCTATCACTCCCCTGAGACACGCGACTATTTATATTACTCACACATGCACCGCTTGTATTCGCGCATAGAGTATATTTTTATCTCTCAAACCTTGATCAGTTAAACTCTCTCAGCATCCATGTCTGCCATCTCGATCTCCGATCACGCTCACCTTGAACTCCTCCTGCAAAACCCGGCCGCTTGTCCCTCCCACACCCCATGTTGGTGTTTACCACTGCACATCCTGCGGGACCCAGTGGATGTGGCAAGCCTATGGGCAGCTATTGACTCCTTCTTCGCGATAAATGACATTCCCGAAACTCCCTTTCCTGTAGTATGGGATGCATTTAAGGCCAGGATCTGCGGCCACATCACATCTCTTGCAATTGCACAGGCGCGTGAGGCCCTCCTCCTGGAGCATAACCTCTCCAAAGACATCAAGGGCCTGGAAAGACAAGACCAGGAGCACCCCACACTAGCATGCAAACGCTGCCTCGCTAATCTTCGAGGGCAACTCTTCTCTCTTCGAACCAACAAGGCTGAGAGAGAGCCCTCTTAACGTTGAAACAGCGACCCTTTGAGGGGGAGACAAGGTGGGTATGGTATTGGCTAGACGCTTGCAAGCGCGTACTGCAAAAGCACACATTGCCAATATTCAGACTGCCGATGGCGAGAGGGTCACCACAGAGCGGGCTAAATGTGAAGCCTTTCACGCGTATTACTCAACTCTCTATGCCACGGACGAACCACCCCCGGACCGGGTAAAAGATATCCTAGACAAATGCTCCTGGACCCCAATCAGTGCCTACCATGCCCGACAGCTGGCAGAACCCCCCACACAAGAGGAGCTGGCAAGTGCACTGAAGGACTTCCCCCTCGGGAAATCACCGGGCCCAGATGGCCTCCCATTGGCCTTCTTTCGCCTGCTACTGCCGCAACTCCAACCCTACCTTTTAAGACTGTTCAACTCCTTCTCCGACACGGTAGGACCGTCGTCCTCTAAGGGGGTGGCAGAAATAGCCCTCATCCCCAAACCGGGTAAAGACCCCACCTTGTGCTCCTCCTTTCACCCCATAGCCCTCTTCAACACAGACCTTATAACCTACACTAAAATACTGGCCAAGTGCCTCGACCCACACATGCCTACACTTATAGAATCGGACTTGGTTGGCTTTATCCGGCATCGCCAGGGGGCGGATCATGTGTGCAGAATTGCTCATCTTGTGGGGAAGGCACAACATTGGAGTAAGTATGGGCGCAAAATCCGTTCCGCTTGCGGAATTTGCGGATTTTTGGCAATTTTGCGATCCGCGAATCTCGTGAAATTGCCGAACAATCCACAAATCCGCTCGCGGGCAGATTTACATTCTGGCAGGATGCTCCTGTCCTCCACAGGAAGCACTTACAGAGTTAAGGCAGGTAATGGTGCCGGCAAGCTGCCCTAGTTGAAGTTGCTTACTTGTTGCAACTATTCTCTGACCCTGTCCTGACCCTAAACAGCCGGGGGCCCGGGGCAGGGTCAGAGAATAATTACAAATGGCGCCAGCAAGCTGCCAGAGTTGAAGTTGCTTACTTGCAACTATTCTCTGACCCTGTCCTGACCCTAAACAGCCGGGTGCCTGAGGCAGGGTCATGCCCAAGTTGAAGCTCAAATTCTGTAACGTTACTTTTTTAATCTGCCCAAACAACTAGTGAGCATGATCGAGGCTAGGCAGGTGTGCTTTCTCTCCAGATCTACCATCTACAATTAGATGTAATCCTTGATGGAGGTCTTTGCATCCACAAGTTTCTCAAGCGCAATCCCCATGTACTTGCAGTGACCAGGAGGCTGCTTTCTTCTCATCTGCTGCTCTGATCGGTCTCTGACCCTTTATAAACAAGAGGCATGTGAACTCGCATGGAAGCCCCACCCGTTTGGCCCCGCCCCACACACACTAGGGTACAGTGGCGTCACTAGGGTTGGTGTCACCCAGTGCGGTAACACATGGTGTCACCCCCTCACGACTTACCCCATGGACCTCCTTCGAGTCTGCAAGTGTGAGAGTTTGGAGCTTTATTGCTCTCATAAATCGGAAGGTGGGCTCCCGCGCTGAGCACCTTTCAATAAACAGCTGATGCTGGAAGGGATTTCATATCCCGGCCTACTCGTCGGAGGTACGATTCCTGCGCCCACCATGGGGCCCCTGATCTTTGAGCTGCTCTGCGCAGAGATAATCAAGTAGACAGCTCAGAAAAATAAATGCTGAAAACTTGCAGAGCTCGGATGCGCTCGCAACAGAAAGCTGCTCCAGACATTTCACTGCGAGCTTTACAGCTAGCTACGGTCTTTGGCCTAATTTGTCGGCATTTAACTTCCATAAACTCTGGTCGAATACAGAACTTCCATGTGTCTCAAGTCACTGCACTTTGCCCTCTTTCTGTATGGTGACCTTGCCTGTGTCTTGAGATTACTATATGCTCGAAACTCATTCTCAAACTACATAATATATTTACATGCCACGATCAAAGCCCTTGTATGATCGCGCATGTATTACATTTTGTGTTATTGCATTGCTTGCCGCCTACACAATGTCACATGAATACAAGGGACCGCTAAAGAGTAAAGTGCCGCATTTGGGTAACATTACAAGATTGAACAGGTACTGTTACAGCGGTGCAATTTTTCACTTCATGTGTACTCCAGACCGGTAAAAATATATATTTTCGCGCTCATGGCAAAAAATGTATGCTGGTTCTTACTAGAAAGGGTTTAGAAGGTGGATTGGTGGGGGGGGGTGCAGTTGGGGTGGAACATTTTTTGGGAAGAACGTATCTTTTAGTGGTCCCTCTGAGAGGTTCTAATGTAAGAAGCTGTAGCATTAGATAATAGTTTAGGTCGGCGGGGGAGAAAATTACTTTAACACGAGTGCTCAGTTTCTCAACATAAATCAGAAACAGTTGAAAAAAGATGTGGATCGAACTTTCGGCACACAATAAAAATGGCAACTTGCAAGTACTGGAATTAAAAACATTTCACTTGTGCACCTTAACAAATGATGCAGTATGCGGTTATACGAGACAGTGGCAATGGAAGTAAGTGTATTTTTTTTTTACAATTTATTTTCACCGGTGACACTTTTCTGTTCCCAGCAAAGGGCCGCCTCTGCGCAGGCCCGCGCCACCCGAAGTCCCGCAAGGCCTCCAGTCACCAGGAATGACGCTGCTGCTGACTTTGTGTTAATTGCTGGGCCCGTTCCGCCGTTGAACTAATAGCACCGGGAGAGAAGGGACGGGTGTGCAGAACGCCAGCTTTATGTGACATCATGACATGCACAGTTTCAGCTTGTGCCCTTCCTTTGGAGATAGAGTGCCAGGCGGTGCCAAGAGTTTAGCTCGTGCTGTCCTCGCGCAGTCGCGCTGAATAACGGGACTCTGGAAATCCCAGAATGCAATGGGCCAAGGTCAAAGAGCTGCAATAGCATTCTGTGCTGTTATTCGAGGCCAGTTCTATCAATAGTGAGCAAGTGAAAGACTACTTGTTTGGCCCTTGAGGACATTTTTGGGTAAAATTTAACATGTGGGCTTTTCGGCAGATTAGAACGCCTTAGAAATGGAAACAGTAATATTTGGCATTTTGGTGTCACCCCACGTGATGGTGTCACCCGGTGCGGTCCGCACCCCCCGCATCCCCCTAGTGACGTCACTGCTAGGGTATGCAATGTCTTCCCGCCCTTTCCCCCATTGTGATGGACAGCTGACTCGAGGGACCTCGGCGCCTTTCGGCGCGGTGGCAAAGTTACAGACACACGTGGTCACATATATTTGTGCACATCGCTAGTTTGCAGATTTTCCCGCAAACTCACGGACTTTTTTTGCCATTTCGCGAGATTTCGCGGACCACAAGTCCGCAAAATTCGCCCATACTTACATTGGAGCATACCGGCACGCCTTCTATCGCTTAACGTGGAGAAGGCATTCGATCGAGTAGATTGGACCTTCCTACGAGCTGCGCTGAACAAAATCGGACTAAGCCAGAGCATGATAGCCAGGATCATGACCCCCTATCTCTCTCCGCAGGCTCGGGTGCGAGTCAATGGCCAACTCACAAACCCCATCTCCATACAAAGGGGCACACGGCAGGGCTGCCCCTTATCTCCTCTGTTGTTTGCCCTCATGGTAGAACCTTTGGCCATGATGATTCGACAGGCTACAGAAATGCATGGCATCCTCCTTGCAGGTCAGCAAAACAAAGTGGCGCTCTTTGACGATGATCTTATCCTCACGCTATCTCACTCGCTCGTCTCCCTCCCGGCGCTTCACTCCTTGTTGCAATCCTTTGAGCTGGCCTCCGGTCTTAAAATTAACCATGAGAATTCCTGGGCCTTGAACCTTACGATCCCTGAAGAAGAGATATCTACCCAGCAAGACCTCGTCCCCTACCAGTGGGCTACTACCCCAATTCGATATTTGGTGCTTCAGCTGACCCCTTCGCTTGCCACGTGGTCCCAAACGAATTGGTGGGAGTGTAAGAGAACCGTCCTGGAGGACCTGAGGTGTTGGAAATCCCTTATCCTCTCCTTGCTGGGCTGCCTAAATGCTATCAAAATGTTGCTGCTCCCGAAAATTCTATACCTGTTCCAGTGTCTACCCACCCCTATCCTGCAACGCCAGATCCAGAGACTTCAGCATGACATCACCGGCTTCATCTGGGGCGGGCGTAGACCATGATTCTCCAACAAAGTTCTCATGCTCCCGCGGGATAGAGAAGGACTAGCGTGCCCTAACCTACTAGAATACTACTGGGCCTCACACCTTTGCGTTGTTTCTGAGTGGACATGATTGAGAATGAAAAGGTCTGGTTCCATATGGACAGGGCGGTAACCAGACAAACCATTTGGGACCTTCCCTGGCTCCATCGGACTGCACGCTCCCACAGCGCTTATATTGCCATGCCCACCAAGACGGTACTGGACATCTTGGACAGGGTAGCCGTCCCCAAGGGACTCACGACCTTCCCTTCCCCTCACATCCCCCTTGCAGGTAACCCATTATTCCCACCGGCTCTCAACCCGCAGGCTTTTTCTAAATGGCTGGAGGGTAGCTGCAGAACAATCTGAGACCTGTTCGCCGGTGACACGTTTAAAACCTTTGCTCAATACAAGGAGGAGTTCTGACTCCCAGAGAGAGCTAGGCTCCAGAATGAGCAGCTTCGACACTGGCTGTCCAGGCCCGACATACAGCAAGCAACCCATTTACTCCCTTTGCGTGTCTGGAACGCTCCTTTGGTGATTCGAAGGGACTTATCTCTTGGACTTACCAGATTCTGCAACACCCCCTGCTGGTAACCACCCACCCGTACCAACGCCAATGGCAGTCGGCATCTCCCACTGAAATGACACCTGCTCATTGGAGTCTTTTGTGGCAGGACATACCAAAGGTCTATTGCAGCACATCACAACGAGAAACCGCGTACAAGATGACGCAGTGGTATTCCCTCTCGATTGCACAGGATGTTCGCCACTTCCTCCATGCTGTGCTGGAGATGCTTGAGCGCTCTGGGGGACTTAATTCACATTTGGTGGGCATGTCCACTCCTGACCCTGTTCTAGAAGGAGGTTCTTAGTCATATTAAAGAGGTACTTTGCTTCCACCTGCCTGAATCCACAGCCACTATTCTTCTAGGCCTCAAGCCCGACAACCTGAGAGCGCTCACCCATAGGGATTGGCACATTGCTCTCCACATGCAAGGGGCCACTAAACAACTCATCGCACTATATTGTAAAAGAGCGGAAACCCCCCGTACTGCTGCTTGGTTCATGTGCCTGTGGCACGTAATAACTATGGAACTCTTTACAGCGCACCTGCAGTCCCGCGATTACCCACTTCACCAAAATATGGCAACCATTGGTTAACTATCTCTGTAAAATAGAGCACACGCGTCTCCTGCCCTCGAAACTCCGGGCTCTATGCATTTTTGAAGATGCCATAACCCCACCTGAACCCGACAGACTGATTGTATAACCACACTGGCCCTGCTCCTTGCTCCACATGGTGCATGCATTGGATGACAGCCCGACTGGTCAACATCCCTTGCACCCTTTGGCACCCCAGCCCACCACCCTCTTCCTCATCCATCGCCACTGCCTCAACCCCCCTTTGTAAGGAACTACACGCAATGCGAGGACCCCCCTCTTCCCGCTCTATCTGCCATAGCCCTCTTGTCATAGATACCCCTCTCCTACATGGCTTTCCTGTCCTCTCGCCGCTCTCTATCAGCTCACTCTTTACCACCCCCTTTTATTGGCTCTTTGCCTCCTCCTTCTTCCTTTTTCCTTGCTATGATACCATACATGTTGACCATGGGTCTTGAAATTCCCCCACATTTGCAATCCAATGTTATGACTCTTGCAACGCGCAGCCGGCCCTTCAAGGGTAGTAAACGACATGCTGTGTAAAATTTGCATAGGTATGCGTCCCTAAAATCACCCGTGCTTTCCCTAAATTGCGCTGCCGGCCCTACGAAGGTTTGTGGGCCTGATGCTGTGTATACATATTCTGTTAAACAAGGGAACCCATTGGGTAAACTAGGACCATTGGTGAACAACTACTATGAAAAACAAAGGTCCTAGTAGTAAGGCATATTTTTATAGACTGTAGTCAGTACTATAAATTTAGTTCGCTCTGTGTACCCAGCCGGGCCACAGGTGTTTATTTCACAAAAGATAAAGTCATAAAAGTTCGACATACAAACAAGTGATAGGGCACAGTCCTGTACCTATCATTCAAAGCATAGAAATAGAAAAACGAAAGAAATAACAGGCAAAAAGAAGTGGAGCCAATTTTGTGACTTGTAAACCATTACTTATCAAAGCAAGCTCACAAATACAGTTACTACACGCATTTAAACACAATGGTCGTATATGTAGTACTGTATAAAAAGGTCGACGTTTCGATCCCTAGGCTCCTAATTAAGCGGGATCATCATCAGGACTATTGTAATTAATTGCCTGGTTTAATTCCAACCTGTTAATGAAAGGGGGGAGGAAAAAATTGCAAGAAAAGGATCAGAAAATCATCCTTAAGACAGAAGTTTGAGTACAACCATAAAGTAGGGCAGCATGACACTATCGCTTATACACTAGACTTATGGTGCATGTAAGAGCGTGTAGAACATAAATAATTTAAAATTACGGTTCTAGGAGCATATGCATAAACATCATGTGAAAAGGAGTGAAAACTATTTTTGGGAGAATGCGGCGCAGTGCAGAAATTGATTATCGAAATTTGACTACCGCAGTTGTGACAAATGGTTCTCCTTAGGTGCTGGAAAACATCACCATGACCCGTATCAAGAGACGGCGATTTCTATTGTGCACGAGAGTTCGCTGTATAAGGTGCAACCTAGCAGTGCCTGTGGTTTAAAAGTGGCTTAGCCTACCGAACGTGCAATGGACCATGCGTGGTCATGGAAGAAACTACTAACCGAGTCCTGTTATTGGAGGCTGTTGGATTCAGAAGCCAAGGGGCTTCCAGGTAGTTGACACGGTAGCGAACCAACGAAATGGCCTGGAAATGGGAAGGATTGAAATTAACCAGTGTTGCGGTAGATCGTCGAGTGACTATGAGTGATAGGTGATCTAGGGGGAACCATACCTGGTAGGGAAAAGTACAGCCGTACTTTTGACTGACTCCTTGAACTCTCGATGGAGTCAGGAGCCACGGTCTGTTTAAGGAACCATTCAGAGCCGCGAGGAATTTCGATTTGCGTGCTCTTGGTGTTCAGGGCGTCCCGCGGTGGGGAAATGAGCCCTGTACAAAGGGGAGGGAATGAGAATGAAATTACAACCGAGTCCAAGGCTGGGATCGGTTTGTGGAACGGGGTGGTTTTTAATGTAGCTTACCTTCGACGATTAACACGATGATTAATCGAGGGTCGGCGCCTCTGGGCAGCAATGCAGGATACTGACTGTGTGGCCCGACGTGCAGAATAGTTCTAGCACGAACTAGAAATGAAAGGCGGACTTAGGCTACACCGGGGGAAGTGGCGGCCATATTGGACCATAGGGGCGAGGTACGGCCATCTTGGGGAGGTGTAACTTATACAGTGAATCTATGCAGGTAAACGAAGAAGGGGTGCACAAAAGGTGGCATGCTGTGAAGTGGTAGGTGACCATATTACACAAGTCCATTTCAACAGTAAAAGTAATTGCTTGTCATAGAAATAATTCAGAAAACGTTATGTTACATATGTACATTCAGTTTGCAGGGATAGTACTGTTCATTAGAAATTGTTTATGAATTGTCTAGTGAGCTCTCAGAGCAACGTGGTCCAGTCTTCCGCTCTGTTCAAGCCACTGTGCATTGCATCAAATAGGATAATGCTTTTAAGTTCCTCTTTGTTCAATAAGCTAGCCATGCTGCCACCTCTTGATGGTAAAGTCAATACTTTTAGAACTGTCCATCTGATGTCATCCTCGTTGTGGTTTGCATTGGTAAAATGGTCCACCAATGGGGCATTAGGTGTCCTGCATCTGATTCGACTTCTGTGTTGACAGATGCGTGTTTTGATTTTCTGCGTTGTTTGGCCAATGTAGACTTTATTGCAAGGGCAATGAATTAAATAAATGACATTACATGTATTGCAATTCGATAAACAGTTGCACTCAGATGTAATATTATTAAATGTCACTGATTTGCCCTCAATTGTGAAATCGCATACAGTACAGCCACCACATTTGAAATGCCCAATGACAGGGGGAAGTCCCCATGCGGATTCAAGAGTGACAGATTGTTTTGTAGTGGGCAAGGCTGCTCTCACTAAATGGTCTTTAAGATTTTTACTTTTTTTGAAAGCGAACAAGGGTTTCTCTATGCATAATACACCAGCATTGACGACAGGCCAATGGTGCAAAATTGATTTTCGTAATTTGTGTGACAAGGGAGAGAATGTGGTAACACACGGTATCCTTTCCAGTTCCTTTTTTTTTTTTTTTTTTTTTCTTTGGGGACTAAAAGTGTATCCCTAGGGCAATACCATGCCCTTTTTAATGCATTCTTCACAATTCTCCGGGGATAACCCCGATCTTTTAGTTTGGAAGATAAAATTGCTCCTTCCCTGAAATAATCATTCTTACAAGAACAGTTCCTCCTAATTCGCAGGAATTGGGAGTATGGAAGGGAGTCACGAAGGGCCCTGGGGTGGTTGCTGGAGTACGCTAGGAGAGTATTTCTCTCGGTAGGTTTCCGAAAGAGACGTGTGAGCAGCTCTCTTTCTTGATGAAATATCGTCAGGTCCAAGAAGTCAATAGAAGCTTTATCAACAGTGATTGTAAAGCTCAAGCCCAAACAATTATTATTTAGCCAGTGGAGAAAGTGGCGCAGTACATCGACGTCGAGTCTCCAAATGATGAAGACGTCGTCAATGTATCTGCGCCAAAATCTTAACCCCTGGAAAAATGGATTCGAGGCTGTGAGAATCACCTCCTTCTCAATCTCATCCATAAAGAGTACTGCCAGGTTTGGGGCAAAAATAGCCCCCATAGACGTACCCTTTATTTGTTGATAAAAGGTGTTATTAAAAAGGAAAAAATTTCTGGTAAGACGTATCTCCAGCAGCTTAAGATAAAGGTGCTGGGTATGGCATGAGGACGTGGTCTGGTGTCAAGAACTTTTTTGATCATGATTAAAGCTGCTGTTTGGGGAATGTTTGTGTACAAGGACTCGACGTCCAAAGGCCATCTATTTGGTCCCCATATGAAACTAAATACAGATTTACAAGAAAAAAAACTAATCAAAGAAAAATCACTTTAACTTATAAAATCGACAGACGTATTTTCTTTGCTAATGCTTTTTTACTTTTTTTGCCACCCAATTTCCCCAGGGCATGCACTCTTTTACTTCTCATTTCCCCTGATGCGCACGCTCCCATATCCTGCCCCCAGTCCTTATGGGCCGCTCACTCCCAAGGGTCGCCCGCTCCACCCCACTCTCGATCCCACACTGAATGTTTAGTTTTTGTTATACCATGGCCCGACAGCTGGAAAGCACTGCCCCCTCCTTTTGTCTCGTTTTGCGCAAGTTGTTTTTATCCTTTTGTTATGTTTTCATTTACTAGTCTATCATGGCTGTCCAAACTTGCTAGATCAGTAAATTCGAAATAACTGGTTGCGGTCGGGCACATGCACATGTCATGACACATGTATGTATGCATGCATCAAGACGTATGCGTGCACTTCTGCTGCAATATAAGAATAGGTTTTCTTCTGTAGAAAACTCATTCCAGGATTGCCTGCTGTGTGTGTGCATTCATCTGGACGCATACGCAAGCATGCAATTGGAAAACAAGCACTGCCAAATTCAACAGCTTGTTTTTTTAGAGCAGATCTCTATTAGCTTTGCCACTGGTTGTCTTTTTAATAGGATTATTGAACTTTGTTCCACTAACCCACACTTAAAATCTGCTAATATTTCAACCTTAATATTTTTTGGGCCTGCCTATGGTGGTATGCAAAGCTCGTGCAAACCTTCACTGGTGATTAGTGTGTTATGCAAACCAGCAAAACATTATGCTGTTCAACAAGGCCTCTGCTTTCTAACTACTTTTTTGAACCTTCAATAGCGTTGCAAGGTGGTATTAGTAGCAGGATGTGCACTATACAAGTGCCTATAACGTAATATAAGCCACACGTCAACAAATGATAATATATTTTTGTGAGGAAATGGGGTGTATTATATGGTGTGTTTATGAGACCTCACCGTGTAATAGACTTCAACGCCTTTTTAGGAGCAGTCAGGCTTTGTTTGTTAAACCTTAGCTCAACCTCACGTAGCTGTGGCTTCGAGCAGTCTGACTTCAACAAAGGAGCAAGTGTAAAGCATTTAAAACAATTAAAAAAGAAGGACAAACCACTCTCAAGAAATCCGACACTATTTTATAAAAATATTTTAATGAATTTATAGACACCAAAAGTAAAAAGATCTACTAAAAGGTTCTGGCGATATAGATTTTCAAATAAACAATAAATCAAGACTTTTTAGTTAAACACCAACAAGCATTGGAAAATTCAACAAATTTGACACAAAACCGTTTTCAGTAAAAAGTTACATCAAGGTTAAATGGGGTCATTTTAGGTTACTTTGGGTGCCCAACTCTGCCTGGGGACCAGACAGAGGGAGCAACAAGATCTGAAGGAACAGATACCTTTGCAAGAAAAGCAATCTCCAGTCCATTTCCAGCGTTAATTGCTACTTGCCATTGACTTTTATGGAGTGGTCCTGATGCAAGGGATACAGGATGCTGAAGATGCTCAAGGATGCTGAAGGAGATGTGCGGTCAAAAGGTGTCTTCCTAGGGCTACTCCTGAGTCCATAATCCAGGTGGGGTGTCTTTGGCCCAAAGGCCGATGTCCCTCAAAGTCGTCTTTGGTCCAGCAAAAGCCCAGTTGTCACAGCCAAACAAACACTTTTCTTCTTCTGGCAATAGCTCTTCATTTGGGTGACAAAACTGCACTCCACTCTACAACACTCCACGCCACTCTCCTTTACACCACTAACTTTTAGCCATCCTGAAGAGCAGCCACGCTGGTGTACAACATGGCTAAAATACATTGGCAAAGCCAATAGCTCCTGCATAGGAGAGACCTATTGGCTTTGCCAATGCTTGTGTTAGACTGCTGATGCAACAAGATATGCACTTTGTAAGAGAGTCACTGTGGGTTATTTGATGTATTTACTTTGCTGACACATTGGCATTTTAATTGCAGCTTTGTAGCTTTTTGTCGTTTGGGACTGCTTGCTATTTAGACAGGGTAGAACTGGCCTATAGGACAATATGACAGTGTCCAACGTGCTGGTCCGTAAGGTCAGTGTGTGGGCCGCTTTTTGCTGAGTGATGCTTTGGTGGTGCTTGGGTTGTGCTGTGCTGGCGTGTATGTGATGCTCAGTTGGTGCTGTGCCGAGGTGGCACTGTGCAAATGCTGATGTGGTGCTGCATTGGTACTGAGTTGCTGCTAAGGTGGTGCTGCCTTGGTGCTCTGCTGGTGGGGGTGCACTGATGAGGTGGTGCTAGGCTGAGATGGTGTTGTTGGGGTGCTGTGGTGGTGTTGAGTTATGCTGAGGAGATGCCCTGGTGCTTAGGTTGTGTTGAGTGATTCTGTGGTGGCGATGAGTGATTGCTGAGCTGATGCAGAGGTGGTGCTGCACTGGTGCTGAGGTGGTGCTGAGGTGGTGCGATGCTGCACTGGGGCTGAGTGACACTGAGGTGGTGCTGTGCTGGTGCTCAGGTGCTGCTGAGTGATGCTCAGGTGGTGCAGCGGTGGTGCTGAAGAGTAGTGCAGAGTGACACTGGTACTGAGGTGGTGCTGTGCTGATTCTGAGGTGGTGCTGCAGTGGTACTGAGTTGGTGTTGAGGTGGCATTGCATTGATGCACAGGTGCTGAGGTGGTGCTGTGCTGGTCCTCAGGTGGTGCTGAGTGATTCTGTGGTGGCAGCTGAGTGATGCTGAGCTGGTGTTGCACTGATGCTGAGGTGTTGGTTCTGGACTGATGCTAAGGTAGTGGTGTGCTGATAGTGAGGTGGTGCTGCACTTGTGCAGATGTGGTGCTGTGCTGGTGCTGCACTGATCCACTAGTGCTGAGGTGGTGCTGTGCTGATGCGGAGATGGTCCTGTACTGATGTTGAGGTGGTGCTGCGCTTATGGTGACGTGGTGCTGCACTGGTGGTGGTGCACTAATGAAGATGTGGTGCTGTGCCAATGCTGAGGAGGTGCTGTGCTGATACTGAGGAGGTACTGCGCTGATGCTGAGGTGTTACTGAGCTGATGCTGAGGTGGTGCTGTGCTGATGCTGAGGAGGTGCTGTGGTGGTGCAGAGTGTTGCTGAGGCAATGCTGGCGTGGTGGGGCTGCGCTGGTGCTGCTCTGGTTGTGGTGCACTGATGAGTAGGTGGTGCTGCACTGATGCGGAGGAGGTCCTGAGTGATGATGAGGTAGTGCTGAATGCTCTGGTGGTGTTCAGTTGATGCTGTGCTGGTGCTTAGGTGGTACTGAGTGATGTTGAGTTGGTGCTGCGCTGGTGCTGAGGTGATGATACACTGGTGCTGAGGTGGTGCTGCACAGGCGCTGAGGTGGTACTGCGCTGTTGCTGAAATGGTGCTGTGCTGATGCTGTGGTGGGTCTGTGCTGGTGCTGCACTGGTGGTGGTGTACTGATGCGGAGAGGGTGCTGCATTGTTGCTGAGGTGGTGCTGCAGTGGTGTTGAGTGATGCTGAGGAGATGCACTTGTGCTGAGGTGGTGCTGAGTAATGCTGTGCTGATGCTGAGGTGGTGGTGCTGTACTGATGCTGAGATAGTGCTGCGCTGGTAGAGAGGTGGTGCTGCACTGGTGTAGAGGTGGTGCTGCACTGGTGCAGAGGTGGTGCTGCACTGGTGCTGAGGTGATGCCAGGGTGGTGCTGTGCTGGTGCGGAGTGTTTCGGTGGTGGTACTGAGTGATGCTGTACTGATGCTGAGGTAGTGGTGCTTCAATGATACTGAGGTAGTGGTGCGCTCCTAGTGAGGGGGTACTACACAGGCTTAGAGGTGGTGCTGAGGTTGTGTTGCACTGATCCACTTGTACAGAGGTGGTGCTACGCTGATGTGATGGTGCTCAGGTGATGCTGAGTGATGCTGTGGTGGTGCTGAGTCATGCTGAGGTGGTAGTGCTGAGATGGTGGACAGGTGGTGCTGAGAGATGTTGCGCTGGTGCTGTGCTGAGGTGATGCTGTGGTAGTGCTGCACTGGTGCTTAGGTGGTGTTATGATGGTGGTGAGTTGGTGCTGCACTGGTGCACTGATGAATAGGTGGTGTTGTGCTGATGCTGAGATGGTGCTGTGCTGATGCTGAGGTGGTGCTGCACTGGTGCTGAGGTGGTGCTAGGTGATGCTGAGGTGGTGCTAGGTGATACTGAGGCAGTGCTGTGGTAGTGTGCTTGTGCTCACATGGTGCTGAGTGATGCTTTGGTGGTGCTCAGGTGGTGGCAGGCTGGTGCTTAGGTGGTGCTGGGGTGATGCTTTGCTGGTGCTATGCTGGTGCTGCACTGGTGGTGGTGCACTGATGAATAGGTGGTTTTGTGCTCATGTTGAGATGGTGCTGTGCTGACGCTGAGGTGGTGCTGCACTGGTGCTGAGGTGGTGATAGGTAATACTGAAGCAGTGCTGTGGTGGTGTGCTTGTGCGGAGCTGGTGCTCACGTGGTGCTGGGTGATGCTTTGGTGGTGCTCAGATGGTGCCAGGCTGGTGCGTAGGTGGTGCTGAGTGATGATGAGTTGGTGCTGCACTGGTGCTGTGGTGGTGCTTCACTAGTGCTGAGATGGCACTGTGTGATATTTTGGTGGTGCGGTGATGGGGTGCTACTGTTGAGGTGGTGCTCAGGTGGTGTTGAGTGATGCTGAGGTGGTGCTGAGTTGATGCTACACTGGTGCTGAGTGGTGCTGAGTTGGTGCAGAAGTTATGCTGAGCCAATGCTGTGCTAATGCTGAAGAGGTTTTGAGTTGCTGCTGAGGTGGTGCTGTGCTGGTGCTGAGGTGGTAGTGCGCTGATACTTTGGTGGGGCTGCGCTAGATCCGAGTTGGTGCTGCGCTGGTGGTGGTCCAATGATGTAGAGGTGGGGCTGTGCTGATGCTGTGGTGGTGTTGAGTGATGTTGAGAAGATGGTGCTGAGTGATGCTGTGGTGGTGCTGAGTGATGCTGTGCTGGTGCTACGTTGAAGCTGAGGTGGTGGTGCTGCACTGATGCTGAGGTAATGCTACGCTGGTAGTGAGGTAATGCTACGCTGGTAGTGAGGTGTGCTACACTGGTGCTGAGGTGGTGCTGCACTGTTACTGAGGTGGTGCTGCATTGGGGCCGAGTGATGCTGAAGTTTTGCAGTGCTGGTCTTGTAGTGGTGCTCAGTGGTGGTGCTCAGGTGCGGCTAAGTGATGGTCAGGTGGTGCTGAGTGATGCTGACTGGTGCTAAGGTGGAGCTTCACTGATCCTAAGGTGGTGCTTAGTGTGTTGCACTGATGCACGGGTGCTCTGCTGAAGCTGTGGCAGTGCTCAGGTGGTGCTGTGCTGAGTGATGCTGTGTTGGTACTGCACTGAAGCTGAGGTAGTGGGGCTGCACTGATGCTGTGGTAGTGGTGCTGCACTGATGCTGAGGTAGTGGTGCGCTGGTAGTGAGGTGGCGCTGCACTAGTGCAGAGGTGGTGCTGCAGTGGTGTTGCACTGATCCACTGTTGCTGAGGTGGTGCTGTGCTGATGCTGCGGTGGTGCTCAGGTGGTGCTGTGCTGGGTGATGCTGAGATGGTTGTGCATGGTGCTGTGGTGATGCAGAGTCATACTGAGGTGGTGATGCTGCACTGGTGCTCAGGTGGTGCTGAGATGGTGCTGCACTGATGCTGACATGGTGCTGAGTTGCTAATTAGGCGGGGCTTCACTGGTGCTGAGGTGGGGCTGCACTTGTGGTGGTACACTGATTCATAGGTATTGCTGTGCTGATGCTGAGATGGTGCTGTCCTGGTGTTAAGTTGGTGCTGCACTGGTGCTGAGGTGGGGCTGTGTTGGTGCTGAGGTGGGGCTGTGTTGGTGCTGCAGTGGTGTTCAGGTGGTGCTGAGTGATGCTGTGGTGGTGCGGAGTCATACTGAGGTGGTGGTGCTGAGCTGGTGCTCGGGTTGTGCTGAGTGATGCTGAGTTGTGCTGAGCTGATTTTACGCTGAGGCGGTGCTACGCTGATACTGACGTGGTGCTGGGTTGCTAATGACTTAGGGCAACGCTGGTGGTGATACACTGATGTGTAGGCGGTGCTGTGCTGATGTTGAGGTGGTGCTCTGGTGGTGCTGTGCTGAGGTGATGCTGGGTGATGCTGAGACAGTGGTGTGCTTGTGCAGAGGTGGTGCTGAGTGATGCTGAGGTGGTGCTGAGTGACACTTCAAACTTAAAGCGAATATATAAACAATGTGCCAGGGTCCTTAAAAGCTGCATATCGAGGAACCATTTCATTAAAAAAAACGGCACTGTAAAGTTGGACTTGATTGTTCAGGGAACTAAAATGTGGAGTAGGCACAAAACCCAAAATTAAACATATTGCCGACTTTGGGAACATAACTACCATTTAAAATGATCCAAAATAATCCTTGAACATGCAGTAGAGCAGGACTGGTGGGAATTCTGACAAACTGACCCAGAGGCTGTGCTCCTTGTGGACCAAGGACATCTCATCAACATTTGCTCTTGGATAAAATAAAATAAAAAAAACCTTTAAGGAAAATTAAAGCAAGTTATTGAGCAATGGGGAGGTAATTTGTTGCAAGGAAAGAGCCTATCTCGTGAATCATCTATATACATATTGGGTTACATTTTTAAACGACTTGCCAAGTGCGGCCTGTTAATCTTCCATACAAAGGATGACCCTACATCCAAGCGCGCATGAAAAGACATAATGTGGAAAGTGCAATTTTCTGTAACCCTCCCCCAGTGTTCCTTTGCTCACCATGTCACCGCTGTTTGGACCCAGCCATATGCAAATCAGTCTTGACACTGCTCCCCATGGTAACAGCCCAGCCCGAACTGCCAGGCCAGGTCCTCGATGGACCAGAAAACAAGCATCCTGGGACCAGTTTCAGGGTATCACCCCTCATCAGCCAGGCAAGCTTGAATCCAGTGGCATAGTGAGCACAGGACCCACGCCTGGGCATACCCTAACTACTTAGCAACACAAAAAGATGATGGATGAAAAGCTGAATGTTGTGGTCACTCAAAACTGGTTCAGGGATCGCTTCCCTCCCACTGGGTTTGGTGAAAGTCTGGATGAGGGAACTAAATATGTCTTCATCAAGTCTCACCTTACATTTGCTTGTGAAAGGAAAAGTCCCTTTACACGTTAATGAAGTTTCTGTGACCAGCCTACTAGTCTTCCTGTAAGAAAAACACCTTCTCAAACCCAGGTCACTGTTCCTGATCTGGTAGCGGTATTCATACCTTATTAAAGCCAAGTATTGGCTGGGCAGCTTCTGAGGAGCTAATGCAAATAAGCCTCCAGGAGCATCAGCAAGGATAAGCTAACTTTCTAAATGTTACTGTTACTAAGTATTTATTTTAAAAGAAACAGCTTCCCCACTGAATTGATCATTTAATAAATATGAAAAATAGCCTTTAAAGTACTATTTTAGTCTGTTCAGAAGTGACAGGTACAAGTTTATAATCTGTATTTTTCCATTTTCTAGAATCCAGCAACATTCCTGCCATGGGGGCTTTTGGCGGCTAGTCACTAGAGAAACATGTCAACTTAAATTTTGCCCATGTTCCACTTTTAAACCTTGTGGGCGATAAGGTTTACCTACGGATGATTTATTAATATTTAAAAGCAGGGTTTACCGGCTGTCAGAATTATTTTGACAAGTGTGACAGCAAGTCTTTAGGTACTCTGTGGATGGTGCAATTGGTGCTGCAGTCCACAGGTGGCATTTAATTTCCATGACAATCACAATAAATACCCCAATAGACTAAGTTGTGGTCAGTGGTGCTGCTTGACTACCTATACAGGAGAAACAATAAAAAAAGGGAAGAGGAAGGGGGCATCTCTAGTGAAAGGTTGCACCTAACTAAACCATGAATGTGGGGGAGAAACAATTTTTGTTTAATTACCCTCACACACCCTTCATGGTTGAGTTAGGTGCGCCTCTCACCAGGCCGGGTCACCCCCTTGCTCCTCCTGCCGCCTCCTGCTCCAGCCTGCCTTGCCAGCCTTGCCAGCCTGCCTAGCCGCATTTACCGCCGCCGCAGACGCCCCCCTGGTCCCACGAGCGGCCCAGCCACTGCAGAGCCGGCTGCTCGCCCGTTCCCACCGCTGCTCGCCCAGGCCCCGCCCACCACCGGCCCATTGGACGAGCCGCTCCCGCCGCCCAGCTGACCCGCCCTCACGTCCCCTTCTTAAGGGGACAGCTAGGAGTGCTCGGGAGTGACCGCTGCGCCTCTCACCAGGCCGGGTCACCCCCTTGCTCCTCCTGCCGCCTCCTGCTCCAGCCTGCCTTGCCAGCCTTGCCAGCCTGCCTAGCCGCATTTCCCGCCGCCGCAGACGCCCCCCTGGTCCCACGAGCGGCCCAGCCACTGCAGAGCCGGCCGCTCGCCCGTTCCCGCCGCTGCTCGCCCAGGCCCCGCCCACCACCGGCCCATTGGACGAGCCGCTCCCTCCGCCCAGCTGACCCGCCCTCACGTCCCCCTTCTTATGACACCCCCAGAGCGACCGCGCAGCGGACGCGCGCAGCGGGAGCACCGATTGAGCGCCGAAGGTGCGCCAAAGGTAAGCCCGTCTACGCCCGTCCGCGCCTGGACCGCGCCCAGTGCCAGGACCCCTGGCCCTCGCAGACCCCAGCCCACCCGCCGGACGTACGACGCCGCCACCCTCAACGCACTCAACGCCGGCCGAACCCCTGGATGCTACCGAGCCACCCCGAGACGCACCCACGGACCCTTCATCTGCCAGTCCTGCAAGTTCTCCTGCATCCGGACCTGCACTGCACCAGCACCGACCAAGCCGAGCACCAGCAGCACCCACCTGAAGTGCATCCTGCTCAACACCCGCTCCGTCCACAGACACGCCGTCGAGCTCTGGAACCTGCTCGACACCACAGCCCCAGACGTCGCCTTCCTCACAGAAACCTGGATGAACGCCTCCTCAGCGCCCGACACACTCGACCCGATCTTCTCTTCCAGCAAGGACATCGCCTTCAGCCACGCCACGGGACTCCAATGGACGGACCACAGCTGCGTCCACTTCAGCTTCAGAAGGACCACGCTCCACCATCACCAGCAACAGGCTCCCCGCAGAAGCTGGAACAAGATCACTGCAGACCAGCTCACTACGTCCTTGAGCAAGAACCCTCCCACCAGCACAACGAACCCCAGTCAAGCAGCCACCAACCTCACGAAATGGATCAGCGACTGCACAGACGAACTCGCCCCGCTGAAGACCCCGCCGAGCAGACCCGGCAGCAAGAAAGCCCCATGGTTTAACGACGAACTCAAGAGCTCCAAGAAGAACTGCAGAGCACTCGAGAAAACCTGGCGCACAGACCCAACACCGGACAACATGACTGCCCTCAAGCTCGCCACCCGAAAACACCACCAGCTGATCCGCGCCACCAAGAAAACCGCATTCAAGGAACGACTGGACAACAACGCACACAACAGCAAGGAACTCTTCAACATCGTGAAAGAGCTCTCCAACCCCAACGCCGGAAACAATGACATCACCCCTTCGCAAGACCTCTAACTCCCTCGCCTCCTACTTCCACAACAAGATCGCGGACATCCACAACAGCTTCAGCACTCAACCAACGCACGCCACGACCGAACCACCGCCCCCCACCACCACCCTCCGCGCCTGGACCCCGATCAGCACCGAAGACACCATCCGCACGATGAACTCCATCCACTCCGGATCTCCGACAGACCCCTGCCCTCACCACGTCTTCAACAAGGCCGACGCTGTCATCGCACCCCACCTGCGGGACATCATCAACACCTCCTTCGACATCGCCACCTTCCCGGAGAGCTGGAAGCACGCCGAACTCAGCGCTCTACTCAAGAAACCATCAGCAGACCCTACCGATCTCAAGAATTACCGCCCCATCTCGCTGCTCCCGTTTCCGGCCAAAGTCATCGAGAAGACCGTCAACAAGCAACTGGCCGCCTTCCTCGAGACGAACGGCTCCCTCGACCTCTCGCAGTCTGGCTTCCGGGCCAACCACAGCACCGAGACCGCCCTGATCGCAGCCACAGATGACATCCGAGCCCTGCTCGACAACGGAGAAACAGCGGCCCTCATCCTCCTGGACCTCTCCGCGGCCTTCGACACTGTCTGCCACCGCACCCTAGTACAGCGCCTCAGCAACGTCGGAATCCAGGAGAAGGCACTGGAGTGGATCACCTCCTTCCTCACCGGAAGGACACAGAGAGTCCGCCTCCCCCCATTCAGATCCGAGGCCACCGAAGTCATCTGCGGCGTTCCTCAAGGCTCCTCGCTCAGCCCAACTCTCTTCAACGTCTACATGAGCCCCCTCGCAGCCATCGCACGCCAGCACAACCTGAACATCATCTCCTACGCCGACGACACCCAGCTGATCCTCTCCCTCACTAACGACCCGCCACCGCCAGAGCCAACCTGCACGAAGGGATGACAGAAGTAGCCAAATGGATGTCGAACAGCCGCCTGAAACTGAACTCAGACAAGACGGAAGTCCTCATCCTGGGATCCTCACCCTCCGCCTGGGACGACTCCTGGTGGCCCCCCGCCCTGGGCAGCGCACCCAAACCAACTGACCACGCACGCAACCTGGGCTTCATCCTGGACTCCTCCCTCTCCATGACCAGACAAGTCAACGCCGTCTCCTCGTCGTGCTTCCACATCCTGAGAATGCTACGCAAAATCTACGCCGGAACCACCGCCAAACTCCAGAAGAGACTCCAGCGGATCCAGAACACCTCAGCACGACTCATCCTGGACATCCCCCACCGCAGCCACATCTCCGGACACCTGAGAGACCTGCACTGGCTCCCGGTCAACAAGAGAATCACCTTCCGGCACCTCACCCACGCACACAAAGCCCTACACAACCAAGGACCAGGATACCTCAACAGCCGCCTCAACTTCTACGCTCCCACGCGCCAGCTTCGATCAACCAGCCACGCCCTCGCCGCCGTCCCCCGCATCCGAAGAGCCAACACAGGAGGAAGGTCCTTCTCCTACCTGGCCGCCAAGACTTGGAACTCTCTTCCGACCCACCTCCGCCTGACCCAGGACCACCTCGCCTTCAGGAAGCAGCTAATAAAGAAGACAACTTTTGAGAATACATTGAATCTGGAAACTTTATTGGAATGATAGCTTGATATGTTCTAAACTGTGAATGTCAATTTGCCTTTTGCTCGGGAACGATATTCTGGTTAGTGTTTATCCACTGTGAACTATTTAGTCGCAGAGGATTTTTGGAAAGTGGGTGGCCGTTTCCATTTTGTTCCATGGAGCAACCCTGAAGATACCTGGTTATTACTTGAATATTGGTGTTGCGCAGAGTGTAACCTAGCCACGCTTCTAAATTACATGTCCCACTAAGGGACAAGGGCTGCTTTTAAAAACATAATTCCGGTTCGAGAATGTGAACATAGAGGTGGAGATCTGCGGTCCCTTGCAGCCCCCCATCCCTGGGTTAAAGAATCACACTGTCATAAGCAGAGACCTGCTAGGCAGGTCATTTTGTAATCCTTTACAAATGGCAATTTTGTGATGCAGACTATTAATACATTGTTTGCATCACAAATTCAATTCCTGTTGGCTAACCAGTTGGCGTGAAGTTTGCGCATCTTTGTTTTTGACCAAGGATTAGGCCGTGCTTAATTTGTAAAAGAATAAGTGCCAGGGCCCAAATTATTCACGAAGCCAGCAGGTGAAGGTGCCATATGACAGGGTTGCTGAATACCAAGGCTGTCTGATCTTGATTTCACCTCATGCCTCTTTCCTCCATTAACATACTCTTCCTGCTTCTTTATTTCACTCTAGAAGTTTCTTTTTCATCCCTTCTTTCTCACTTTATCACTGTTTTTCGTCTTTCTCTTCTTCCTTCATTCCCCCTTTGCTGCCTCTCCCTCTTTTGTTCTTGGCCAAAGTCAGATGGTTAATTAGGAGCAGGACCACTGAAATTATGCGGCAGGAGAGGGCCAAATTATGCGGCAGGCGCAAGTAAATTATGTGGGAAGAAAAGGTCAATTATGCAGCATAATGCAGTACATTTTTTAATACCCCATTTTTTAAATCATTGTGAAACTTAGTAACAATTTCTGGGTCTTAGGTACATTACATTAGAACCAATGTAATACTTAAATATGTCAATAAGCAGCAGAAAGGTGACCAGTCTAGCTCTGCAAAGGACCTTGCACCGTGCATCGACTTGTGCCATTGCATTTTTAGAAACTTTGAACCGTTTGAGCTAGAAGCAAAATATTTTGTTGTTAAAATCTGCAGATTATGCTGCAGATGATGGATTATGTGGCAACATCGACAAATCTTTAATTATGCAAAAACTGCCACTGTCGCACAATCGTATAATTTCAGTGGCCCTGATTATAAGTAACTGTACCCACAAAAGAGTGCCAGTGGGCAACCACCGACTCAAGTTAAGTACTTGCATTAGTACATTGCTCCTTAGAAGAGCTATCGTCCAACTCAAAATTGCAGCCCATGGAAGCCAGAAAACATGAGCTGACATCCTAGCTTCACACAGTTAACCAAATTGTGTGACTCTGAGCGAAGCAATTTGCCTATCTGTGTGTTGTTTTCTTTAAGTGGCACATTTAAGGAAAGAAGTGGTGATTCAGTTTAAGAAGTATCTATCACAAACATGCAAGCTTCAATGGACTATAATGTTTCTCCATACATAGCAACATTGATTACTTTTGTAATACACACCACTGACTGAATTGTCTCCTGGGCCTCTTGTGGGTCCATCGATTCAGATTAAATGTAATTGCCTTTATTTCATTCTTGTCAACAGCACCAATAGACATACACAATTAATTATTCTTTTCGCTTTACTCAGCATTTAGAGGGTAGAGAGGAGGCCCTGCTTTGCAAAGGTAGAAACAACGCGAGCTAGGTGTGTTGCTGAAGATGAATCTCACTTATGGCGCCAAAATACATTGAATCCACCCTCCCTTTGAGGAAGCAGACATTGCAAATTCTGACTAAAGTGTACCTCTGTTAACAGCGATCAAGACCCGGGGGAGGAATCACAGACTGACAGCTGCTGCAGGAAAATGAAGCGTGTAAGGGCGCTTTTATGTCATCATAAACGGGTAAGAGGGCGTGGGCACGGTCCCGCCCTGCGACAGATGAGGATGTGCTGATTCCCAATCTGTTAACGCAATCCGTGAATTTGCAAAGCGAATAATTAGCAACGCTCGCTTGGATGCGCAGATGAGGAGGAGCTGGGAGCCATCACTATATTTAACCTCTCCTCCCATAAGGGGCGCGTGCCGCCGAGCCATGCAGATGTCAAGCACTGTTTCACTTCCCCCGCATTGCTGGCTTAATTAGGAAAACCACCAAGACTATTTCCCACAATGCTTTGCTGCATTTTGATTGTTCAGCACTAGTCTAAATACATGGCTATCTTCAGCTCCTGTGAAAGTTGCAGTTGGTTGCAGGAGGACTGAAAAACACTCTTACTACAGTAAAAAAAAAAGTAAAATATATTTCAAGAAGAATTTTGATTTTTTTTTTTACTGCACTACTGTTAGATTAGAATAGATTACAGAAGAATTGCAATTTCAGTTACTTCTCATCAGGGATTTGTTTTTATTGAGGGTGGTAAGGGTGACACGCCTTACAAATCCTGGTGTTACTGCCACAATCAGTCCCAAGCCAGTGCCACGATCTTGCCAGCGACTTTATGCATTAATGGATGTTGTTGGATGCCACACTAAGCCTACAGTTTGGCATCTTTGCCGCAGTGGAGTCTCCTGACTTGTGGTCACTCAGATGATGGTGCAGCTGCATGGCGCACAAAAAATAAAGGGTGGCGGTGTTACTGCAGAATTCAGCATGACTTGAAGGACACCAAATTTGGTCTTGTGATTTGTTTGTTTGATAAACACCAGGGGCGCCGGGTGCAAACAATGATAATGCACCCTATTATGGTAAATGATCTGCCCCCAGCGCCGTCGCAAATTCATGTCAAAACACGCAGTAACTGCTCCGTGTTTTCACTGTGCAGGTGGCACCCACCTGTACTTTCAAAGGGGAAGTCTGGAGGGGGGCCATGGGGCACCTTTATTGCCTGCAGAGGGCTGCTCTCAGGGGGCGCACTGACAGTGCGCCACCTTTTAAATGGCGCACTGTCAGTGCACCTCCTGCGGGCTTCTTTGACACTGCACCCCTGTCTGTGATATGGCGCAGGCGCAGAGTCAAAGGAATTCCCTAATTTGCATAGGGCACAACAGCCTTATGCAAATGAGGAATCACCCTCTGAAGGTAGCTCTGGCGCTAAAGTGCGCCAGAGCTATCCGTATTATAGAAGGGGATGCACAAGCGCCTGCACCCCCTTCTATAATACCAAAGTGCCCCAGGAGCGTGGAAACGCCTGTTGCACCCCGGGGGCACCTTCTGTAAAACGGCCCCAGATGTTCCATGAAAGGAGCATAGGCACATCTTATCAATTCTAATTACATTTCAGTAATCTTCATTACTCCTGGTTCTATTGTCCTTGTCCAATTCATCACTAATGAGGTGACCCCACCTCGCAGGACAGAAAAAAAGAACAAGAAGACTGTGGAAAGTATATGTCCCTCCCATAAGACTATAGTCCAGCGTTTCCCAATCTCTGCGTGCAGCACCCAGTATGCCGGCAAAACTACCCAGGGGCGCCGCCAACAGATGTGCACGTAGTGTCGAAATTGAGTCCATTTTTGAGTTAGCAAGGAGCAGACGTTTCATTTAGCTTCTTTTATAAACATGCACAATTATAAGCAGCCCAGAATGGAGTCCAGAACTAACCATAGCAGATTCTAAAAAGAAGAGAAGAGAGAGATTAAACATCTACCTCCCTGCAGGAAAGGAACAGAGGCATACAGACACACACAAGAACATGGAATTTGGATGAAAAATCATCTCCTGCTACAAAATAGCTTCAACTTGCTACCCAGAGAAAAGGACGAGGTACAGAGAGGCGCCAACAGCAGTGCCTCTGGCAAATGAGGAGATTTAAGGGTAGTCGATGCCGCTCGATAAACTAAATGTTCTGCTAAAATTCTACACTCCTTTTAATTTAGAAAGATCCACGTTTACTGGTGATCATAAACACTGCCTGCAACCCAAGAATATTAAAACAGCGATATGAGTAAGGAAAAGATCATTAAAAAACATAAAACAAAGGATTGGTGGGTAGCAGGTTAAAAAAAAAAAAACAGGCAGCCAGGCACCTGACTAGGTGCAGATTCCCCCACAGGACCTACACAGAACTTCACCTTTCAAGCGCTGATAAAAGTATGTTTTGCTGCACAGTGGAGCCAATGCATTTAATTGCATGAATCTTCGGAAAAGCCGGGGGCACGTCAGTGTTGGATTGGTAAGGCGGGCACTCGGGCAATAGCCGAGGGGCCGGTATCCAAATTCCAGCTGTGGGCTACTTTTTTGGCCAGCCTGGGGTACCGATTTGGCATGTCTGTGTAGTTTGGATGCCGCCAGAGGCCCAGTGGGTGCCTGAGTGGCCTTTCTGGAGGCAAATGGGCATCCATTACCTCCCTTTTATCAATGGGCAGAGGTGTCACTCCTTTTCTCATGCAAGGCCGGCCCCTTAATTTATGCTTATTGAGCGGGGCATGGGGCCTGAGGCAGAAGTGGTCTCACTTGTTTTCAGGTGTGTTTCACCAGTGCGAACTAATCCGTGCATTTTTTTTTAAGTAAAGTAAAAAAAAAATACTTCTGTCAGAGCCCCCTCACTCTCTGCTCTTTATAAAACTTCACCGAAGCAGTGTTTTGCGGAAAGGCAATGTGCAAATGTGGGCCACTTTTAGAGTGCCCGGGCCGATTTCTAATCCCAATCCAACCCTGGTGCATGTGTGCAAAACACACGTGACTGCTGGAAACACAGTACTGTGGAAGCTGCCAGGCTGGTGTAGCTCGGCAGTGGTACCAGGGTGCGGACTGCTGACGGATCTGTACTGGGGGGCGCCTGACTGCCTTTTGATGATTGGCTGGGGGTGCACGTTCTAAGCACCCAGCTGGCCTCACAGTACCACTTACCCTGCTGCCAGTGCCAGTTCAGGGATACAGGCTACAGTGTGCATGGAGGTGGTCGAAGTGGGAGGGAACGGAGGGGCACCACATGCTCATACTTTTTTAATTTATGAAAAGCAGATCCACGGCTTGTTGTGAAAAGATACCCATCCTGGAACGGTTAATTCTGTGAGTTAAATGCTTCCTCTGCTGTGAAACCCACTGTGGGCCAGACAACTAAACAAGCCTTCTCGCATGGGTATCTGCTTATTTAAAAGAAGTGTGAAAGTGTGCAACTGGTCAATTTGCAAATGTAAAGGTCTTTCAGAAGCCCGCATTGGCTTTAATTGATGGAATCACTTGAAGCTTCCTGATGACACAGATTTATTATTTTTGACTGGTATTGCAAGGAAGTTACCAGCTGTGCTTTGAAGTGTGTGCTTTTCAAGGACAGTTAAAAAAATGAACTACATACAGACTGGGTATCACTCAATTCTATATTTTGGAAGCACTTTTTAAACTTTTGATGCATTTTGTAGCACTGTATGTTATACTCTCTGTAATGCAAGTTTAAAATAATGAGATGAGTTAAATGGGCATAGTGCTTTCTGTTACAGACTGAGACCTCTTAACACTAGGCATACACAAGTCACTATGCTACACTGCTCCAACCAGGATTCAATTGTGAAGCACTCTGGTTACAAGCAGATCTATGCAGTGCATTAACTAATAAAGGTTTCATAAAGTAAAATACTGCATTTTCCACTAATTAACTTAAATTGCATGTATTTTCCATTTAAACTGTGCCTTATTTTATTTGTTACCTAATGGTGAAAGACCAAACAAAGTTAGAACATTTAGTTTTTTTTAGCCACACATTGGACCCCGCCCCCACACTCACTCACCTCACCACCATTGCGGACAGCTTCACAGTTTCCATACTTTTTCTAATGGACTTTGAACGCTGGTGCATGGCAAGTATATGCTGTTATATGCCCCCTTCAAAAGTGACCTCCCAGTTTCAAGGAGTTGCACGTAAAAGTATGAGAAATCCGATTCAGTGTAGTGTAATCCTAGCCTCCTGATATACTGCAGTAAGAAAATTGTTGTCCATCGATTTTCATTTTTGATTTGTGTTTTTGGATCATTGGAGAAGTAATTTAGTTTGGGTAGACACCGCTGATAGGGACAAACATTTTTCTAGACATTTTTAAGAATGGCGGATGTGTTGCAGTGATGAATGTAATTAGGAAACATGAGACCTATATACTTCATTTTGTTGTCAGAACATAGGTCTTGGGGGTAAGTAGTCTTATAGAGACAGAAATTAACTCCTCAGAGCAACCCTTCCTTTATTTTCCAAAATGGTGGCTATAATAGAGGAAGAAGAGATATATATAGAAATGAAACAAAGAATAATGTTTTTTAAATCTTTTATGTGTGCACCAATCAATGTTTATGATCTGAATATATAAAAAATAATGTTTATCACTCCTGTTTTAGACACATTTTTATAGTTCACTTTAATTAATTGTTTTAGCAATCACTCTTGGTACATTTATAGAATGTCGAACATTTTAGAAGAGCATATCGACAGGGACATCTTTTGTTGCACAGGATTTGCAAGTGCATGTAAGTTCTGTGGTTAGAGGCTTTAGAAATGTTAAAGGTTTTAGCAACCCATCAATATCTTCCCAACAAAAGTCACACAGATCTTTCTCTACATATGCATGATCCAAAATATTTACATATCTTGTGATCAAGTAGAATGCTCTTTAAATGTGTCCATGTACAGAATATGATGTTGGTGGAAAGTGACTTAGCGGGACTAAACTCACTGTACCAAGGATCACCAAATGTGTTAAAATTAGAACTCGTTTTCCATACACGCACAATCTACATTTCAATGTCTTTAAAGTCACATTTTTCTTCTGTCCCAGCAATTCCTTTTAGAAACTTCACAGGTTCAGCAGTTAAAGCTCCAAGCTTTGTTACAATTTTACTCATAGTGTCATCACCTGTAAGAATATAAACCTTGATAAGAACACTGGGCATCTCTGGGTCAAGTTTGTTGTACAGAATATGAAGTGGGATTAAGTGTCTTTTCTCGCCTGTTCCATAACGTATGCATAACTCTGACAATCCTTGACTTATGAACATTGCAAAAAATCTAAGTAGCACAATAACAGCATCAGCAATGTTTTGGCGAGTTAACATCTCCAAGTTCATCTTGTTCAATGTTGATGACCAGAATTTATCAAGCTGATCAGGTATAGGTGTTGAATGTTTGATGCAGGCAACGGCAATTGTTCCACTTGTAGGTATTCGTCTGATTCTCTCACATTCTTTGACCGATAGTTCAAGATAATTGTCAAAGACAATGTGCAGTTTCTGCAAGGTGCACACTGACTTTAATATCTGTAGAACAGTCTGAACGACCTCCCTGAAGTTTTGCATGGATGAAATCATGACGTTTCGCAATTGTGACACAGTCCACAACAACAGCAGTTTTCAATGAGGACACCTTTTCAAATTTAAATTCTTAAGGTGAAAGTTTTTCTTCAGTTCTTGTGAGAGTTTGAGCTTAACTGGTTTGGTTGTAGCATCTCCATCAAATAATGTGTTTGTTGGAAGTAGATCATGCAACAGAATGTCCTTGATAAATTCACCCTTTTCTTTTGCTAGATTCCATCTCTCTCGGTGCTTGCGAAAGTTATTTTCTTGTACCCTGTTTTGTAGTGGCTGGTTGGATGAAACTCTAAGTATGGCAATTAAAGTGTGGAAGTTTAGCTTGAACGGGTATGTCAAACAGCTTTTTCTCTTTCAATACAAACATCTCCTGCTTCAGTTCTCCGTATAGTTTTGAACCATGCTCCAGGACATCTAGTAGACATGCTTTTATATCGTTATCCACATATTGTTTGGTCACAAAGTTGTGTAGACGCACAGACTCAGTCATTTCAAAGGCGTGTCCTTGCTGCTGCAGGAAATGAAGAAGGATGTCTACATGTTTCTTTAAACGATCACCTCTCTTTCCTACAAGTTAGTGGTGATGAATTGTCTCACGATGGTCCATTAATTTAGAATTTGTCATCTCTCTAAAAACATTGCAAATAGAAAGGACTTCATGGTAAAGTAGCTGCCACTGTGCAACATATTCACTTTTACATGTTAGACAAACAATTCCCTTGGAGCTTTTCTGTGATCTCTGGATTGTCTGTTCCAGTTTTATGGCTTGTAGTGATTTTGCACACGTCGGCAAGGCAGTTGGGTTATAGGTTTGCAGCTTAGTTTGTGTATACTTACAGCTGACACAGCTTGTTTTCCAGCAGCTACTTCATTGGTACAGTCTTGAAAAAGCACCATGGCAGTATCATGTATGGTGGATGTTCCAGACAAAGAAGAGCTGTCTTCAAAATCAAAGTTATCATGAGCAGCAATTGTAAATCCTTTCTTGGTAAAGTGACTTTGGAGTGTTGTGCTGTTGGATTCACAAAATGTTACAGCATGAGCTGGTAACAAGTTCTTATTATGTAATTGTAACTTGTTGATACACCAATCCTATTAATTGAAGTGATTAGCTCTCTGCACTTGTCATAGATTGTGTGGACAGTCATCATGTGTAGCAGAGTTTTCTTTTTGCCATGATGTAATCCATAACACATGATTTGGAAAAGGCAGTACATTTCCACAGCATAAGCCTGTCGGTTCATGGGATTGTCTTACACTTCAATGCGTATATCTTCAAAGCCATCGTCAATGTTGTTGGCTTCTGTTCCAAACTCAAGAATGATAGTTTTTAACAGTTTTGCTTTGTTGATATTAAACAATGATGTAAATAAAGATGACATCCAACATTCTTGTTGAATCCCGTGATTTGCGGAGCTCTGGAGCATCACAAGATGTGTAATTAAGCCAAAATCTAAATCTTTCAGGACATTTCTTAAAATGATTCTTGCTGATTTACTGGATACTGTGATCTGTTTTTAGCAGCAAGAACTTCACAAGTCAAATCTGCTAAGAACACCATAAGTGGCTCATTATTTTTGTTAGACTGACAAAAACAAATTCTATCATTATACATTCTCACCAGAAAAATCTTAATTTAATTATTATCAATCAATACAGTTTCATCAATGTTGACCATTATTTCTCTGATGTCAATGAGTGTGAACCCATGGCCCGCAGTCAAGAGTGGCTTTAAAACTTAATTTGCTTTTCCAAAGAGTGCAAACTTAACTGAAGGCTGGCAGTTACATTGCTGCTGGGAGCTCATTGTACATTCATATTTTCTAATGTATGCATGCATGCAGTTCGGGGGGGGGGCATTAAAATCACTACCAAAACATTCACCTAACTGTTTAGATCTGCTCCTCGGCTGAAACCTTCATCTTGGAAGAAACTAGCTGCAGATAAAAATATGTTTGCCCTTTGAGGCCCACATACTCTGTACTTTTGTAAATCCCTTTGGCACTTGTTCTGGCTAACCCACAGATAATAGATTGATGTCCTTTGCTTTCTGACCAGTTGTTGGAGGTGGGCGAGGGATAGCTATCAATTATCTAAGTGGATGGGCATTGGGATTGGTTGTTGTCGCTTTCTCAGAAGACTCGGATTCTTTTTGTGATTCACTGGTTTCTGCTATTTTTTGACAAATCTATTCCAGGTTTTTTCTATTGTATTCGACTTGTAGCACTTGCTACAATGATATAAATGTGATCCTCTTCACCCATCAGTTTCAATCTTTTGTAAACTTTGTCTTGCCGTATTTCTGCAGCATCTCAGGCTCTCTACTGTCCAGCTGCAGTTGATGTCAGCTTTACTTATGGATTAGTTTGGCATATGACACATTTTTCTTTGTTGAAAGAGTCTTCAGATTTTGTAGTTAGCAGCACTCTGTTAGGAGGTAAAGATCCTCTGCCAACACCTGCTTTGCTCATGTTTACCACTTTTAATCAACTGAAAACCTGAAAAAAAACAATATTAAATTATTTATTAATATGATGGCTAAAACACATCATTATACAGCCGTCATTTTGGAAAATGGTGAAAGAGTTGCTCTGAGGAGTTATTTTCTGTCTCTATAAGACTACTTGACCCCCAAAACCTATGTTTTTGACACCAAAATGAAGTATATAGGTCTCTTGGTTCTGGAATGATACATCATCACTGCAACAAATCTGCCATTTTAAAAATGTCGTCCAGAAAAATGCGGCCCAGATTAGCGATGTCTACCCAAGTTAAATTACAAAAATAATACAAAAACACAAATCAAATCAAAAATGAAAATCTTTGGACAACAATTTTTTTACGGAGTTAGATCAAAGGACCAGGACTAAGTGTGCACAATCAACACTAATGGCAGCTCAACCATTAAGAAGAGTCTGAGGAGTACTGTGGCTCCGTGTGCTATGTCCGTCTCTTCTCTACATGCTCTGCAGCTTTTAAAATGGGAGCCACTGAAAAGAAATCCATTTCAGCAAAGACCGTGCCCATATTGGTATCGAACAGTAAGTGTACCTAGGTTTCCTTTCTATGTCCATGACTCTGTTTCCTCTTGATATGTATCATTGTTATGTACCATATAGGTACCCTAATATAGGCTCAGGTAGTCACCTAACCTTTCACCTATATTCTCCCTACCATTACACTACATAACGGTTCTTAGTACTGACTTTTTACCTAGTTACGGTAATAGCCAAAGATGACATTGGGTTTTCTACGAAAATCTTAAGCCTTATTCATTATGCATGAGGATTCCCGGAATCACAGCAGGACAGCAGTCCTACCATCTCCTGCATAATAACTATATATAAGGGTCAGAACTTCCGTCATCCCAGTCCGACATGACACAGCGAGGTATATCCCCAAGGGGTAAACACTTGGGTATATATACACCAACTCTTGCTAGGTAGTCAGAAGAGAAAAGGACTTGCATGCCGACATATTGATGAGAGACGTTGAGGCTCCTGCACGCAGACACTCAAGCCTTGCGGGGTGTCTATCTCTAGACCAAGACGGGGTCCCACATTCTTTCACTTCAGTCTTCACCTTATCCTAGAGAGATTCTTGGCTTTACACCCGCATACATGCTAGGTACATTGAGGTACATCTAGTTAGGGACGCATCGTAGAAGTACACATTTTACTGTCATGTATTTTATATACTTGCCTGTATTCATTGTTTTAGCACGATGGTAGAAATCTACCATCCTTTTACTCTGTTAGTGCTTATTTTCATTGATATCTGTTACTGTCTAATGGTTGTGTCAGCACACCTATTTTACACTAGAATGGCGCTGGTTCAATAAATGCTTATTGAGAAATGCCCCCACCGTTTGTTCTGTGTATCTCTCTGAGACAAAGTGAGCACGAGTGACTGAGCGAAAAGTGGCACTGTTTCCACGATTCTGAGGGATCAGGGCTGTCATGTTCGATAGTTGCCAAGAACCATTCTCTCCTTGGTAAGAGTTTTTAGTGGCATTGTGAGCTAGCTGGTATACAGGGCCGATATATCCAGTAGGGTTGTCTAGAATCAGTCTGACTCCAATCCTACAATATATGATGTCTAAAGTGCAGATCTCATAAAGGTTTATAGGAACTACATGATGTCATATTCCATCCTAGTGGTTGTTGAAGGACCCTCATTCTAAGATAGAGTACCTCAAATAAAGGCCCTGTTTGAAATCTGTTGGTTGACTCCTCCCAGGCCCTCACATACCTACGCCCCCTCAAGAGATATGTCCCTCACTGTGTCAGAGACTTAAAGAGAGAGAAAGAGAAGCCAGAACTGACATCCGTTGCCACCACCAGTGATGTGACTTAGGCCACCATGCAGCTAACAGCAATAACATGGCCACAGTGTCCCAGGCCCGGACTGGCTGTTGCGGGCACCGGGCAAACCCCCGGTGCGCCGCAAGGGTGGGGGCCGGTTTTGGGCGCCTGGGGGCCGTATTTGTTATAGGATGGTTTATGCAGCATAGCTGCAAAATCGGCAGAAAACCGGCCCGGCAAAGAGCTCAGACCTCCCCCGGGGGCCACCCAGCACTTTGTCGGGCCGGTTTTGGTTCCCAGTCCGGCCCTGCATCTGACCCTCAGTGACCTGCCCATTGAGGTGAGCACTCAACACTTTTATAACAAGCATCTTTGTTGCCGAAAAGGCATTTCTGAATATTTTACCGAATTTAAAAGCACCTGATGCAGATGTTTTGTGTGCACAGCAATTTCAGGGGTCTAATAGTAATGATGAGGTAGATGTGTGTTTTGCCTTGTCACAATTTTGACTCCTCTTAAAGCAGCATAGTGGGTTAATGTGGCTACTGTAAAGCACAACGTGTAATATGCAGAATACAGTTTGTATTTAATGTTGAAAGATCAGTGAGGTACTGCCCTTGTCAAAGAGATCCTCTTGTTACTGTAGTCCTCTTAATGTAGCACAACGAGCTGTAAACTTTCCCCAGCTAGCTGCTTTTAAACCTCAAGGTACTTTTAGAACATAACTGCCTTTTTACCCTCAATTATATTTTATTCTGTGGTTGCTAAAAAGTATTGGTATCATTTAGGACTTGCTACTACGACTCCTGGGTTGCCCCGTGCTAGTCCTGGCATTCCTCTTGTGGGTCCTGGTCGAAAATGCTGTGACACTGTGGAAAAGTATTGTGTGTTTTTTAACATTTTCCCCACAGTTAGCTTAAAAAACATCAGCGCCCTCAGGCCGAGCTTACTGCAGCAGTGCATAATGCCTACTTGAAATTGTTGCCACTTTAGCTGTAATATCCTGGGTGTTCTTGGCAATGGTTTTACCAAGGTCTTCCTCGCCCGAAAACTTTATTTGCAGGCTCTTCAAATTGGCATCACACAGCATCAGGCATTCTCAGGCCTCCACTAGGAGCCCTCAATTTTCGATTGGTGGATTAATATCTGCACCAGTCGGATATTTCTCCCAAATATGCCCCATTCTTTTTTAATATAATGAAATACGTTTATCTATTCAGCTCTTAGAGAGTTTAAACTGTTGTGCACAAACACTACTAAAATATGTTTCAAATGTGTAATGGGACATTAGTTATTTCTCTTTCTTACGTTTTACGTTATACTTTTTTTAATTTTACCTCCCATCATGTTTGAAAATAAATACTGGCCTGTTTCTGCTACCAGGGAACCCAGAGACTCGAAGCATTGTTTCCTCTTTCTGATGGACTTAGTCAGCCTGGTTTGACACGACGTTTGGAGCGTATTCATCTAAACCTGTGCCTACTCCCACTAAGGATGTGTCACAATGCTCAAATCCATACAGCAACCTAACACATTAATGCAAATAGACAGGCATAGAATATTAATGCACTTACATCCACATACATAGTGATCGACAATACTTGCCAATCCACACGTTCAAAAACACACCCACCTCAAACACCCATACTCAGAGCCACAGCAGCGAGAGGCATATCTAGAACATTCATACAGAAGCCCACAAAATAACACGGCATGATTATAGTACCTCCATTGTCTTCATCCCAATTATTTACAGGGAGAAAAATGGAAGTACTCCTGAAGGTGGGCTTACGTCCCCAACAACCGCCCAAACAAAGTAACATAACATCAAGGAAAACCAGAATGCAGCACTCCCCCCACAAAATTAGTGCTGTGATGTAAAACATTCTGTTTGGAGTGGTCCACAGATTTCAGTAATAGAAAAACTTGTTGATTTCAGACCAGGCAGCAGACACCCCTCTAGCAGAACGACCTGGAAGAGCTTCAGGAGGAGGAGGAGACTCCGACAAAGAATATGACAAGGAAATCACCCGCTTGATCCATCGACTAATGGATAACAAGGACGCCCTATCCCCCTTGTTAGGGTAACCAAAACACACAAACAAGGAATTTGTTTTACGAAAGTACTTTAACCTAGCCACATAGATCATAAAGGCCCTCTTAACATCCAACAGGTGCCACTGAAAAACAAAGGAATCCGTTCTCTCATACAAGGCTGGCAGGATAATCACTTGTTCCTTGTGAATTTAAGAAGAAACCTTGGGAACAAAAGAGGGATCGAGCTGTAGAACAACACCGTCCTCATAAAAAGAAAGAAATAGCTCCCTCACCAACAGAGCCCCTAGCCCCCCAATCCTTCTAGCTGAAGTGATGGCCACAAGGAACACCATCTTCAGAGTGAGAAACCTGATATCCACCAAATCCATGGCTCAAAAGGATGGGAAGCAGTGCCCCCGGTACCAAGGGCAAGACCTACAAGAGGTACAAAGCCGTACTAAGGGTTTGGAAATGGAAACAAAATTCAAACGTCTATCCACTGAATCCATAGAATACAAAAGATTGCCCCAAGGAGCCCTAAAGACTCTAATAACAGCCTACTGAGCCCTTAACGTAGACACAGACAACTTTTTTTTCAAATTCCTCCCAAATGAACTGCAGAATATGATTCAATGGGCAAGTCAAGGAGGAGAGATTCAGGGAAGCACAGCATTTCTGAGAACTGCCCCAGTGGTAAAGGTAGGAGTTCAAGGTAGATGGACATTTAGACTGCTGGATTGCCTTTGCTAAATGTATGGGGCGACACTTTCTATGCAACACGCAGCTCACAACTTCTACACTGAGTGCTGAAGTTTCTGGAGAGAAAGAACATGGGAAACCCTCAGAGGGGATGGGGATATAGAGGGAGAAGCCAAGGACCCTGAACCGTCATGGACTTCAGAAGTGGGAACCATGACCACCTCGGCCAGAATGGGACTACCACCTCCATGTGTTACCTCAATAACTGGGACAACACTTTGTGGATCAGAGGATTTGGGGGAATGGCAAACAGCAGGGAAGATGGCCAGGGAATCGTCAAGGCATCCATCCCGAGCCCCCTCCTGCAGTGCCCTGCAGCAAAACAGGGGAAGCTGAGCATTGTGCTGGGAAGCAAACCTATCCAACAACAGTTTACCCAAACCGTTTGCAGGTGTGGAGGACAGCCTTCCGATTCAGGGACATTTCCTGGGAGGAGGAAAAGTTTGCCATCACATTGTCCATGCCCCTGATGTGAACTGCCAGAAAAGAAACCAGATGGATCCCCGCCCAAAGAAAAAACTGGCTTGCTACCAAATTCTGGGACTGTGAGCGGGTATCCCCTGATTGTTGAGATGTGCCAGAGTCACCATGTTGTTCATCCTAACAACTAAACTTCAACCCTTCAATAGATGCTGGAACCCCATGACAGGCCTTCACACAACTGTGAGCTCCCACCAGTTGGATAAATGTCTGCTCTCCAGGAGAGACCATTTTGTTTGGATTGACTGCCCTTCCAGAATGGCCCCCCAACCAAAGGTACCGGTATCCTTTGTTAATACAAATGGTGGATCCTGCTGGAGGAACACCCCCTTCGAGAGGGAGAGCCGATCCATCCACCGCTGCAGGTCTCACCAAATCTCCGCAGTCACTGGTACACGGACCTCAAAGTCCCCTAAGGTTCAGCGCCAAAGAGACTGAAGATGAATACACAATTAGCAAAGATGAAACTGGGCCCAAGCAACAGTAAAAACTGCTGCCGCCATGTGTCCCAGATGTTTCAACCAACGACGAACCATGAGTAAATGGCTGTTGAATGTCTGCAGGGCCAGATTTCTCAGAAGCAGCGCCTGAGACTCTGGGAGGAAGGCCTTGTTGAGGTCTCTCTGAAATCTGGCACCTATAAATGTCATATCCTTGCATTTGTCTACAATCAGAAGAAAGCCTTAGTTTTGAATTGAGCTGCAGATCACCACCAGTTCCTCAAGCAGCCGACTGAGTTGGTACAAGATGGAACAAGTCATCTAGATAAGGATATATTTGAATCCCCTGTAGAGAGAATGAGGCAATCAAGGGAGCCACTACCTTTGTGAAAACTTTGGGGGTTGTTTTCAGGCTGAAGGTAGGCACCCCCCTGAACTGAAAATGACGCCCCTTGACACAGAACCTCAAGAACCTATGGTCATATAGGTGAATCAGAATATGATAATAAGCATCCTGTAAGTCCAGAGTGCACATGAAATGATCCTTCATCTCACGCTGCAAGTTCTCCATCTTGAATGGTGGAGTTTGAACAAACCTTTTAAGAGATTTCAGTTCCAGAATCAACTGAAAACCCCCAATGACTTCTCCGCCAGGAAGATAATCAAGCAGTACCTCTTTCACCTCTCTGCAGCAGGAACCAATAATAAGGCATTCTTCTTAAGTAGAGAAGTTATGCCTTGAGACAGGGCCAGATGCGTCACCTCTCTCCCCAGCCAAGGAGTCGGTCGTACTCCAGAGTCTTCTGGTGGAGACACAAACTCTATCCTGTACGCTTCTCTGGGGATCTGAAGCATCCATTCCTAGGAAGTAGATGCCTCCCAAGCTGGAAGACAATTCTGAAGCCGTCCTCCAACTGCAACCTCTGTAAGGGCGGTAATACAGTCAGAATCATTTCTTTGTTGGGGACTTGGCTGTCTAGGGAAAAAAACTTCCCCTTCAGATGCTGCTGTTGGTGTTGAGAAGGCTGATGAAAAAATTACTTCCTCTGGTTGTTTTGCTTCTCTAGAAAGGGCTGTTTCAGTGAAGATGCATGTTTCTTTTCTTTGAACAATTTATGAAATCTATCTTCCAGTGCTGACCCAAACAACTGTGTTCCATGAAAAGGCAATTGCATTGTTTTTTAGCTGAATATGTGCACCAGTCCTTCAGGACAAGATTACATCTTGCTGCTACACAGGCTCCTCCAGCAAGAGCCAAGACCCACACTACACCAAAGAAAATATCCAACATGAACTCCACCTGACATTCAATATGGTCCAAAAGGGACGAACAGTCAGAAGAATCATCACTGGCCCAAAACAAGTTCTTAATGTCAGTAAGCAAGAATTGAGAGACATATGAACCACAACCACCCCTGATCTGAGAGCGAAATGAGCCCCAGAATAAATTTTCTAGAGGGCAGAGTCTACCTTTTTACATGAAGCATCCATTATAAGGGCATTCTCTGTGAAAGAGGTACTACCCACTAAACTGGCCAAAAAAGGGGATAACATTCGGCAAATTTGCCTGCATATCCTTTTTAGCAGTTATAACTTGGCCGTAAAATGAGGCATCACGATCTTATCGGGATGATTCCATTCCCATTTGAGAGCTTCTAAAATGAAAGGATGCATTGGAAAATCAAGCTCTGAAACTCTCTGAAACTTCCAGTAGCCGAAGTTTCCTTAAGTTCCCCATACTGGAATCCTACATTGTCCTTAACATGAACCACCAACTTAGCATATCCTTATAATATATTTCTGCAACCTGGACCTCAACCTTATCCTCAGAGGAGGCAGGGAAGCAAAGCTTCTGTCTATCGTCTCCCACCACCTTAACTGGGGCTATTTCCAGCAGTGTCTCCCTAATCAAGAGCCTCAGATGGTCGTCCTTGCTCACCGAGCGGCATTTAGTGGGGAGAGGGAAGACCCATACTTCTGCTTTCTGGAATACTTCCACATAGTCAACACACATGAAAGGCTAGGAAATGTAAAAAAAACAACTGCTACATGGACCTACTGTGCTCCTGACCGCCACTTCAACCACCACTCTGCCAGTCAGGGAAGGAAAAAGCTGTCTATCACACATGCGCATTCACCCAGCTCACCACGCATGTACCGATCAGGTACCCAGAAGAGGGATATCTCTGCTCTCCCACAGCTGCTCCTGCACCATTCGCCATAAGCCCAGCAAATAAGCGGAGAGATGCCCAAAACCGATCCTCTCTGGCCCTGCAGGAGAGGAAAGGAGCAGCTCCAACAGTGGATAAAGTCCTGCAAGGCCCGTCTTCTCCTTGTCTTCCATGTCTCACATATGACAGATAAAGAACAGGAGAAATGCTGGTTAATTAATGCCAATATAGGCTATAGCTTTATGTGAGGGGCATTTACTTTCCACATTCTTCTTGTTCCTTTTTTCTGCCCTGTGAGATGGAATCACCTTATTAGTGATAAATGGGAGAAGGACAACGAGGACCTGGGGGTAATAACCCTTTTCAAGATTGTGGTTTATTTTGTGACTAGCATTTATATTGTCTTTTGGATTCTACTTCTACATTTTTATGACTCTTTCCTGCTCCCTTGTGTCAGGTAGAGTTTGATGCCTTACCAATCTCTCAAGTGTTTACCTCAATCTCCATTAAATTGCTGCAATACTGTAGGTGAGATTTGTTACCATTTGAGTTTTTTCCCTCGTAATTGGGACCCTCTTAAGAGGGCACTTGAAACCTTTCACCTATACTTTACTGCACAAAGTGGCACCCCAGTAACTGAGACAATCAAAAAGGGGACTCTGTAGACCTTCTCAGCATCCAGTCCTTGACACCAAGCAGGAAAAAATGCAAAATGTAACCCACACACTGACAGAAAACTACTAATGTGTCAGGGACTGTCTTTGTACAATCATAAAAGTGCTGACAGGTCCTAACAGACCAGCTATTGCTCTTGGTTATAACCAAAACGCACTCTTGCCATGTAAGCAGCAGCAAAAACCCACCTTAAATTTGGTCGATAGTCTGCTGCTTGGCCAGTGGAATCGGTGCTTTACCACCCAGACATGTGTCAGCCAACTCATCAAACATTAAATGAGGCCCATCATCCCTAATGACTGATTTCCTGATGTGTTCAACTTCACAGCTTCCTGAACCTTGGCCAGTGGTGCATCGGTGTCCTAACACGAAAAGGTTGATGGCAGTGGATACTTGATACCGGCCAGCACCTCTGTTTTCTTTGCACAGCAGTCTAGTGAAAACAATTTATTTTAGGCGTGCTTCATGCCACTACACCATGCCATCCGCAGTGCTTGTTGTTATATACAGAATCCTCTATATATAAACAATATGACAAGGAACAATAGCAGAGCACAACCAGAACAAGTATATAGTTGACTTGAAGTAGTCAAGAAAATTATTTAATATGCAAATTTGAGCAACAGATTAAACACTTTGTTTAGCATGTAAGTCTTCATTCCTATTGTCTAGTTGTCGTCGCAATGATACAGCCGACAAGTGTTTCGTCGTAGTTGACGACTGTTTCAAGGCTTCAAAATCTGTATGAAGGAATGTCTTCTAAAATTGTAGTCGTCCTATATTCAGAAGTCAGACCGCAAAAGTTATGTAGACGACATCCGTCCAGATCCCTGTCCCAATGTCAGCCGTGGCTAATAGACTCAAGTTTAGCGAATTCTAGGTATTGTTCTTTTCCAAAGTGATATGCATCAAAAACGTTCATGGGCGATAAATCTTTCGTAATACATCAAAGGGTCACGTTTATAGCGAAATTACGATCACCATAATATCCCCGTTGTTTTCTGGCGTTTTATATCCCACGTCGGTAGAAATGATGTCGCTTTACCCAAATTTTGACTGAGTAGTTCTCCAGCTGTATCTCCAACCCATGTCACCTGCCACATAGAAATCAATCAGAGTCAGTCCCTCGTCCGTCTGCCAGCGTCCCACGTCCCGCGCCGATAGAGTAAGTTCCACGTTACATCACGTGCATCGGTGTCCTGATGGTCGTCAAGTCCATGGGACTCATGTTCACCAGGCTGCTACTAAGTCACTGTTACCAGCTCATTCCATACTCCAGGCATCACAGTACTGCTATCGCCTGGGCAATAGCTTCACCATGTCTACTCTCACAAATCAAGCTCCTTTTTCAGGGTCAACTAAATTTGCTACATTCCTGGGCACCATTAGGCCAGCCATCGTTATTCATAAAATCATTTAGGTCTAATGTCTGGGACAGGAACTCTTGACAGCACAATCTAACCATTTCTACCAAATTGTTGCTCATGGTCCATTTAAGTAAAGGTTAAAGAAAAGTCTACTTGCCCCCCCAAATTTAACCTACATGCCAACACAATGCTTAATGTAGCAAACTCCAAATTTTAATCATACATATTTTAGCTTTCTTCCATTTAAAAGTAATTCCACTTCAATGAAAGTAAATGGAAAACCTTTTTCCTTTTTCAAAATCTTCCTTTTATTAGTTCCCAAATCACATTTATTTAAGATCAGCGTCAAATAATCCTTTTGGGTGATGGCATCATTATAAATACTGTCAGTCTATAAAACAAGAATAAAACCTTTAAACTACTTAATCAATAGAGCTCATGTAAGCCAAGCTGACAATAAATTGTGAGATATTCTTGTTAATATAAAACAATTAGCAACAAAAGGTAAATAAAACATACATGCAACCAATTAAGGTAGCTGGTGTCACATGTTTCATATTTATTTATGAATCACTTAGCAGGAATTGCAAGATCTCCCACACACAACAGGTGAGCTGGGTGACCTCATCTATATGGAATGGCAAAGGGGTTAATTACTCTTAATTAGATGTCTACTATTCTACACCTGTCTGCTCTCATTCCCAACGTCTTTTTATATTTGAAGAGCTTTTGCGAATACTTCAGGCACCCAAAAGCAACCATAAGACCCAATTCGATTTTGAGTGTAAAAACAAGAGGTTTTGCCAAAATGGCATCACACAGTATTTACACATGAACTAACGTCACATAGACTTTCTAGGGACAAATTCAGCAAGTCACACTTGGAGGAGTTTGTCCCTGTAAAAAGACCTGGGATTAAGGGTTCGCATGCGTAAACTGATGCTGTAGAACTGACTTGCATGTATCCCACAAAGCACTATATATACCTGCAGTGAGTCATCATTCCAAACTCTGTGTCAGCTGTCATAGGATTTGCAGCCCTGGTAAACAAGTTTTGAAGTAGACTATATCAGGACTATCACTAGAGGTATGTAGACCAGGACTGGATGTCCAAAAAATAATCTCAGGGGTCTGGGAGATGGAAGTGCAGATATATGCAAAATATATAACGACAGGGCCCATAATGCAATGTGAGCCCAGAGAGATTGGAAGGGCTATTAGAGCAAAAGCAAACGTGAAAATAATTGCTGGTTTCAAAATCGTGCCCAGGCTTTAGGCATAGTTCTGCAGTGCACGCATGTGTCTTCCTAGGGCTACCCTGATGCAATACAGCCTTTGAGCGATAAGCCTCTGGAGCCGAGAGACTGCTACGAGGATATTTTCCTGATAACTCTTTCCTCGGGTTGTGTATTTCCAAATCTACATCCAGTTTTTCCCAATTAAATGAATTCTCTGTGCAGGTGTCAATGAAGTCTGTGTGTAGTCCAGTTGTTAGATCTTGATTGAAGATTTGTTTCAGGGTCAGTGCACAGCAGGATTTTGCATACTCACTAGAGGGAGGGGCAGCAGAGTCCCCCTCCGTCCACACACAGGCCACCACCTGAGCAAGGGTTTTCTTAAAGAAGAAGGGGGCGTCCCTGTAACTATAGCATTGGTTTCCCTCCACAAAAGAGTGACACTTTGTGTCCGGCAGTAGTACCGGTCCATAAAAGGTAAGCTAATTAAAGCCTATGCCAGGGGAAAATACTTTGTTGAAATCATAAGTATTTAGTATATCCCTTCTAATAAGGAAACTATGGAAGCAATATCATAACCTCTTTTCTGAGAGCGGAACCGTCTCTGTACTTCCTAATAATAGAGATGGGTGTGGTTTGGTTTTCACGCACAGCAACTCCTCTTATACCATCGGGCAGACCCTGAAGAAAAGGAGGCCGTTGTCGGAGGCGTAGAGCAAAAGAAGGGCTTGGACTGCCATGATAGCCTGTAATGTCTTTACCAGCAATGAGCTGACCATGACCGTGCATCTCTTAAATTATTGGAGGACTTCTTTGGAGAGGGTAGTAAAACAAATTCATAAGATCGATGATGTTCTCCTGGGTCTCAGTTTATAGGTCCAAAGACATCAGTCATCCCTGTCGCTTCATGGCCCGACAGCCGAGTCATTGGTCAGTGAGCTCTTGAGACATCAGAAGTTTCTCCTCAGCTGCTTCTTTATCTGGGTTAAATATGGTCTCTACTCCTCTTAAAACGGGTCAAGGGGTAGGAAGGCTTAGCAGTCAAACTCATGCCACATGTGTAGCCCACAGTTCACCATAATGGCATTGGCAATGGCCTGTCTGAGTAAGAAATTCAAGTTGGCTCTTCCTTTTACAGTAGGACTCTAAAAATGTGCTCCTATATCCAGATTGGTGGGTTTTTCTTGCTCTGGCTCCTTTCCTTTTTGGATGTGACCAGATCCGGATATCGACTTGGCTCGCCCTCCCTTCCTGACCTCACCTGCTGCCTGACCAGCCTGACCTGCTGGAGACTTCCCTTCCTGCATCAACGAGCTACACCGTCACCTAGGAAACCATTTTCGGCTTGGCGATGTTGGCAACAGTTTCACTTTTAAGGTAAGTGTTCAACACACCAGTGTGCAACATTAAGCGTTCCCTAATATTTTGTATTAACATATGTTATTACAACGTTTAGAAAGGGCAGAAATATTTTTTGTAGGGCTACAAAACAAGAGTTATTAAAAAATGTTGTGTAGTCACAACCCTAGCACGTCTATTCTAATTTCAATATAGCTGTTTTGCAGTCCACCTAGACTCGCTCCACAGCTCCTTTGAGGTGTGCCTTTACTGTACGTCATGGAGGCATTATGTGTCCAACTTTGTATCGTGTAGTGTAGTTCCTATATTCCCAATAGGCTCTGCGCATTGGAATAATATATTCAGCAGTGTAGACGTAGGACTGAGGTAGACTAGGTCTCTACTGACTATATTAGACTTAAGGTTTGCCAGCTAGCTCAGAGGTCACTAGAAACTTTCTCGAATAAACGAGGAGGAGTTTAACCTCCCTGGATAGACAAGAAGGGATTAGCTTCTGGCAACCATATAACATGACAACTTTGCTCCCTCAGAATAAGAATTTATCTCTAGAGTCGTGTGAAAACAATAGACAGCTTTTTTTTTTTTTTTTTTTTTTTTTTTTTGCAGAGTTTTATATAGCGCCAACTAGAACCGAACCGAATCAGTTATCAGAGCGCTTTACATAGCACCAGTTACGTTACATGAGGACACACTTTCATTTTGGCACGGGGAGATTAAGTGATTTGCCCAGAATCACAGGGGTTTTTTGGCGTCGTTACCGAGACTCGAACTCAGATCCCCAGGTCCGAGGTCGAGCACCTTAGCCGTTAGGCCAACCCCTCTCCCCTATCCCGGGGTAAACTGTGGAACGTATAGAAGAGTTGGATATTGAGAAGCAGGGTCTCGGTTAAAACCGATATCAGCAAGGGTAAATATATTCAAATGTTCAAACCAGCCACTCACTGGCAGAGCCTGCAACTAGAGTGGGGCAATGGAAGGGCATGAGAGAAAGACATATAGGAAGAAAGCAGACATGGAGCAAATGGTCCAAGTAGGAGCCAAGAGGTAACTTACGGAGGGCTTGTGAGATGGCAGTCACGCATTTCACATTAATCCATACACTTGCCATTAGATCAGTGGTAGGATCATTGTTTTCAATTTACTTTTGTGTAGCACATTTTATCCATGCAGTACGGCTCAAATTCTTATGGTGCCAACCACAAAAACGGCCCAATCACAAAACATGGCCTTTAAAATGGCCACTTAGCCCATCCAAATGGAAAACTTAACTTTTTCCGAGAGCTCTGAAAATCTACGTCTTGGGGCTGACTAGAACATATTTCTGATATTAGGATCCCCAGGACGTACTGGGAGAGTTGGAGTCCTAATCTCAAAAAGCTTACTGGATCGAAGTACGGGATCAAAGTCCTCACTATGAACTGGGAAACACTGATGGGCCAAGAACCCATGCAATATCTACTATATATGACGTACGCAACCAGGGCAATCAAAATGTACTGACTAACCCTCTTGGGACCCCAATCCCCAGCATTCACTGAGATCTGCCAAGACCTGCACCATCTTTGAGACAAACATTTGGATCAAAACACGAAACCTCCACTGAGCAACATTCTTGGTTTAAATTTCCCAAATCAAGTGAGCAAAATATCTGGAATCCATGTCTCAGATCCATTATACAAAATATATGATTAGGATCTACAAACACAGTGGGAAATATGCTTTTGGTCCAGATCTTTATCACCTACTAAGCAACATTTATTAGGCCAAATTTCCAAACAACATCCAGTAAGAGAAACTTTAGGGAACCCGATTTCAAAAGAACCACGGAATAACACGAGTTCCAACCCGTGAACATAGTCAGGCCTCAATGTAATCAACCCTTCAGAAGTTCCTTATGATATTCTTAGCTTTCTTCAATGGCATGAAAGATTGCATTTTATGTTTTAACTCTGTTACTGTTTTCTCTTACTTACTCCAAATCTACGTATCACAGTTTTAAGGCAACCAGTCTGTTAACTGCCTAGCTAAATGGAAATATGCCCTAAAAGTCATAGATTTACTATAATCTGTGGGAAATGTGTTCAAATCCAGTAGTCCTGGTATACCATATCCAGAGTTGTTTAGCAACCTAATTCCATTGACGGTACAAACACCAATACTTTTCTGACAGAAATTGAGCTGTTGGTCACATTTTAGTTGATTCAATGAAGTCCCAGTCTTGATTGGCTGGTGGCTTTTTTGAACAAGTCCTCTGTCGCTGGGAGATGGGCTGGCTGCGCCTGAAGCTGCTTATTGAACGTCGCAGGGAACCCAACCTCTTCCAGAGGCGAAGCTGAGGTTCACTTGGGTCCTCTGGGTGGTAAGGCATGCACTCATGAGGGCCGTAGCGTGACTGGTCGAGTGCGGCGGGTTTGCATAGGGTCACAAAGATAAGGCAGGTGGCCAGCAGAAGGAAGATGCAAATGAGGGCGATAATAATGGGCAGCGGGTCTGCTTTCTCAGCGCCTGTCATGGTGTGATTCAGTAGGATTCCTTCAGCAGTTGAAGACAAGAATCGTAGAGTGCCTGGGGTGGCGGTGCTAACATTTGTGGTTAAAAATGTGGCATTCATCTTTCCTCACGGAGCTCCGGCATAAGTGATGGTCCGATTGAGTATCCTTTCTCTTCTCATGGCTTTTCCCCTTCCCTCAGGTTGTTTTCCCACCGAGAGCGCTGCTCTCGGTGGGAAAATTTCACTTTCACTCAGTCAAATGTGCGTACTTAGTTTCACCAGAATGCAGAGAAAAGAAAGACGGGTGTTTCCAATAAAAAGGTGTAATTTATTGAGCAGTCTTCTTCCTCATACAAGAGAAATGAATTGCCACAATTGCAATACTCATAGTAAAGTAAAGTGCGTACAGTAAAAGGAGGATTATAAAATAATACTGTAAAAGCATTGATATGGTTTCTTAGCCATATGATACTTTAAAATAGATAAAATATATATATATATATATATACATTGACTAACGTACTCAACTGGTGCTTCTAAATATGCCTACCCCTGTGTACCTGACCTAAGCCTAATACGTGAGAAGGAGTAAGTAATTAGCAGTTTAAGTTAAGTTTGTTTTGCCAAGAATCTAACTCAAGAATTCTCTTTAGGGGTTCAGTCAGCTCCGTACCTGGGTAATAGAAAGCAGGAGGTCTTGTATCTCTCTCTCAGGACTCGATATCCCAGTAACCCGCGAAGGTATCTGGAAACACCGGAGCTGGATTTCTCGGCAGGAGAAAAGACAGCGTCTCTCTCAGTGCGTCAAAAGGGAGGGGCAGCGTCCGTGGGCTCTCGCATCATCTGGGCTCTCGGGCAAGTAGATAGCTGCTCCCAATACCACCACCGTGTGTTTGCTTAAGGCAACGTTGGTATATTTATACCTGTAAGGTGCCGGGTTTGACGTAAGGCTGGACATAAGACGTCAATAAAGATGTCACTAAGAACTGGCCGTTCTTACAGTGCTTTATAGGAGTTCTAGGATGAAATCAAAACAAAGCAAGGGGGATTTCCCAGGTTGCTGGAGGTTTGGATTGTTTAGAGAACTCGTTGTGCTTTCTAGGGGCCAGGGGAAGTAGCCTTGCTTAATGTGACAGCATGTGCTACGACTGAATATGGATATGATTATTATGCCGTTGTATGGATATTATTGATTATAACCGGACAAGGGCATAAAATAGGAATATCGATTTAGGCTCCTAGATAAAAACACAATACCCACTCCACGATCTAATGTCCATCATTACTAAAACTAAGCAATAGTAAACATATAAAAGTGCATGTGTATTTCAACCCACCCCAAAATACATTTTTAGCATTTGAAATGGTGTATAGATATACACGAAAATTGATTATAGGTACTGTACGATATTCAAGCAGTGTAATCATTCAGTAAAAAAGATGCATATATATATCAGCATGAATGATTTGCGAAATTTACACATGAAATGGCTCTTAATACAGAAAAAAGGTCGAGACCATTCCATCACATATAAATACAGTTGCTGTAAATGTGCTAGAGGCTGAGGTAATATATTGTCTCTAGATTTCCTAAAAATAGAAGCTCTGTTCTCTAAGAATAGTTCTACTTTAAGCAGAGTACAAGTGCCAGAAAAAAAAGGTAAATATTTTGGAATCGAAGAAAAAATAATTTCGCTTTCAGGGGAGAGAAAAAAATATAGTTCCAAATATGTTCAGTAGCTTTTGTTTATCAAAGCCGAAGGCCGAATTCAGAGTTCTAGTTTGCTTAAAAAGTTATTCTTTTTGTTCGGGGGAAAACATCATTTCAGACAGACTCGCAAAAAAGTTGTCTACGGCTTCAGGTGAAAGTTCGATTAAGTTTGAAAATGCCGCAACTGTACAGTCGTGAGAATGATGGCTATCATCGATGTCAGGATCAGCAATGCTCACAGAAGGTCGTACCTGGGTGATGTTGCTCTCATCTCGTACTTCACTACTCTCTAATCGCAGTGGTGAAGTCTCAACGAATGCCGTCATCAGAATGGGTAGCCGCTGGGGACAACACGATGCATGAGCCGTTACAGGACTTAGCAAAGTATCTGTATTCAATGGTACTGCTGATGGTAGTGTAAGACAGATGTCCAACACGCATTCTTCTCCGCATGGCATACATCGAAGCACAGGTAAGGGTCTGAATGAAAGAAACCAGGTCATATTCAGATCTCTTAGCCGGGCTAATCCAAGGACTTTAGTTATGCGGTCCCGATAGCGTATAGCTAGGATCGTTTCTTCCATCGTTGCTGGAGTCTTGTCTGCGATTTGGCTTGCCATTTCGAAGTAGAAGTATCAAAAATAAAATGCCTGCTACGAGTCCCAACAGAAGTGGTAGGCCGCCAAAGACAGAATGGACAAAATTAGGAAAAATGCCCAGAACTGTTTGGAAGGGTGTTAACAGTCCCGAAAAAATTGTCTTAAATATATGTGGGATACCACTGGTATCAGACATATTTAGGATTTGGCTTAGCATTTCTGCGAAATGCAGGGGGCAATTTGTTGATAAAAGTGTGTGTATCTCTGCTGTTGTCCTTGCAACTTGAAGATCATACGTTTCTTTTGATGACGTCTAAGGCACAGTTGTCTGTAAAAGAACAGACTTCATTCTGCTTAAAGTATCAATTCGAATAGAAGAGATATTCAAAAAAGGCCAAATCTTCGCCTCCATGTCTGGAGTGCTGTTTGGATACAATACTTGCATACAGCAAGTGACCATGGAACTAAAGCTCACGAGATAAGCTTTTCCTGGCACCATGCCACAACATCTGTGGTCCACTATTAGAATATAGCTCCCGTTAGAAAGCTGTCTAAAGAATGGCTCTATTCGAGTTGCAGGTGTGCCATGCTGGTGACATGAAAGGTTATTTGAAGTCCCCTCACAGGCCCCATGCAAGTTAATACTTTGACAAAGAAGTATACCACTTAGTGATTGTTTACAATTGTTACCACTAAGAAATACATTCTGTTCCTTTGCACTATAACATGTGTGTGTGTAAGGTAATTTCCATGATGACTTAATGTACCCTTTACCCAACCTTTCATACTGGCCTGCTGGTATATACTCTTGACAGAATTTAAATTGGAAAGTTGTTATCGGAATTGTTATTATTCCGTGTATTATCCATTCAATGACAGGTCTTTCTGACATTGTCAATGGTAATCTCTCAAGTTTTTCAATGCTCAGAATTGTATACTCTGCTCCTTTTTGTGCCAAACTGATTTGTGTATCAGTAAGGTTAAAGACAGAGAATAATGACGTTGTGTTGATTAAACGCCAGGGCACGTAGCCTGAACGCAGATTTTGCAACGTCCAGCCAAGCTGTACAATAGAACGCAATTGGGACTGACCGTGTTGTAACATTAGTAAGTCCTGCTCTATTATATCAATAGCAGATGATACAATACTGTCCAGTGAATATATTCTGGAAGACAGAGTCATTAACCCATTGTCCACAACAGAAAGTGATTCTTCCAAATGAATACGGTCAATTTCCCGTATTTTTTCTGCTGTTTCAATTTGCATTACTTTCCAAGCTTCGTTGTACGCAGCGTATACACCGGCCGCTATGAAACGTTTTGGACGCTGTTTGCGTGGTCCCATTATGAAATAACGCAAGTCAGCACCGTCTTTAAGTAAAGTCAAGTGTTGCTTAATTTCTGCCAGTGTGGATGTGTGTAGCCATTCGTGGCAGAGTTTTCCTACACTGTATGTTGTAACTATCCCTGGATGTTGTCTCTGGGAATATCTAGGGTCTGGCCTGGTCAATTTGAACCCCTGTAATTTGTTCAGGAATCTATCTTGACAGCTATTTGTGTCTGTGGGCCAGATCAACCATTTTTTCCAATCAGGATGTGTTCTGTTTTGGTTAAAAATATGGGATACGTCTATCTCAACATCTGTAGTGGTATTACTGTCAGGTGTTGGCTTTGGAATAGACGGTTTGTTTAAGTCTTTAATTTTGGCTAGGCCAAGACAGGTTGTCTGTTGAATGGTGTCATTCAAGAATATAACTTGTTCTGGGATCATGCAGGCTCTAAATAATGATTCTAAACCTTGGACCTGCCAATCTTTGGTACCCCAGATGGTTTTTGTTTCAATGTTGTTTTTCCAGAAATCAAAACCAAATATAGTCATTTTTTCAAAAAATGTTTCTGAATAGATTAATTTAGTGTTTGTCGGGTGGTTTCTCTTCAGTGGGTGTTGGCTGCTGTTTTAGCTTTATGTTGCTCAGGTCTTTTCTTGTTTCATTTAAGTCCTGTAAAATAGCCAAACAATCTTTGATATCAAAGCATTTTTCTTCTACCACTGAAGTCTGACTATCTAAGTCCTGAATATGCATTCTAGTACCGAACAATAGTTCGTACGGGCTGAAACCTTTTAGAGAATTTCTTGGCAGAATATTAAGACTACGTTGGACACTTGTTAAATGTTGGACCCACCCATCACCCGAACCTAATAACCTCGCCGTTATAGATTGCTTTATGTCTCGGTTTTTTCTTTCCACAATCCCATTTCCCTCAGGATGGAAGGGACAAGAGTACCGCAATGCAATGCCCATGCTGGTCATGGCCTCCTTATAAGCTCGAGAGCTAAAAGCAGGACCCTGATCAGAATGTAGCATGCCAAATGCGTATGTGCCGATATAGACTCACAAATCTTTTATAACAGTTCTGGCGTCAGCCGAGCGCTGGTGTCTACATTTTAAGTGAATCTAGTCTTAACTAATATACATTGGGACGCATGTTTCCAGTTTGATTTTGGGTATAGATCGCCTTATGCTTTCTAATAGGGGTCCTGGCACTACTTCGGCCGGTTCGCCACTGCGATCTCTGTTGCAGTTTTGACAGTTTATTGCAAATTTGTGATTATGCAAGCTCATTCCCGGCCACCAGTATTCTGATTGTAATTCTGTCAGAGATTTTTTGATCATCTGATGCCTTAGACCTAATCCCATATGTGCTTCTTGTATTAAGAAGATTCTCCGGTTCGTGTTTGGAATTACTCTATCCGCCACTCCAGGGATTCGAGCAAAAGGAACGGAGTTTGCATCGATTATGTATGTATAATTGAGTGGATAGTTCACGGGTAATGCTGCACAGTCGCCTTTTGAAGATGTTTTTACCGCCAGCATGGTTTCCCCGTATATGTATTTTTCTGAATACTTTTTTGTGGCTACGGAAGCCGGTCTAGTTGCTTCCGCTTTGGCTGTGTCAGCCAATGAATTCCCTGCAGCGTGAACGCCATCACGCTGATGACTCAGTGTATGTATCACATGAGTCTTTTGTAGTTCTTTCTGCAAAAGAACTACCTGTTCCCAAAGCTTTTTATGCTTTATTGTGGCACCTGTGTCATCTTTGTAATCGTCTTGAACCCAGTTCTGCAAGTCATTATTATAAGATTTGACACAGTGATGCGAATCGCACACTATTAGTGTTGGGAATTCGCGATCAGCATTTTCAAGCGCCATCTTTAAAGATCTTATTTCAGCTCGCTGAGTTGAACAGTTTCTGAGTGATTCAGTTTTGGTAATTAACGGTCTGAATTTACCCAAGCGCCAGCGACCTTTAACAATCGCGCACGCTGCATTGTAGGATTTTTTCTCTACATCGTAGTGTTGTGCAAATCTGTCCATGTAGATTACACATTTGTATTTTTCGAGAGGCAGAATGTCGATTGGCAGAGGATATTCTTCTTTATATTCTAGATTTTCTAGTTTTTTCATTTCCGGGTCAAAATAGTATTTCACTTTTTCTGTAGCAAGAGAATTTTCCCATTCTATCCATTTTGGATCTAATGCGACGGTAGTTAAATCACGTGGGTTTGTTAATGACTCAAAGGCTGATTCTGCTGTTAAAACAGTTATCCTTTAGCCTTCGGCTTGGGCTGTTTCTTTTGCTACAACTGTTTGAACCGCATTTACAATATTTTCTGCAAGACTGAATGATTTTTCAGCTTGTGTGTACAAGTGTGATTTGTAAGCTATTGGTACCTTTTCTCCCTCATTAGAGGTCAGGTACGTGAATCCGCATCTTCCTGGGATGACTCGGATTACAAGGTTGCGTGTGTTATCGCGAGTTTGCAATTTTGTTTTAGCTAACATGTCTGTTTGCAATGATCTCAAAATTTCTGTGTGTTTTTGAGTCCAATTGATTGGTTTAAAATCAGGTTTTATTAATTCATAGAGAGGTTTAACCCTCTCCGAATAATTTGAAATATAAGTTCTTCCGAAATTCAGGAAACCTAGTATTGATTGTAAGTTCTTCAGCGTTTTAGGTGCTTGGAGTACAGCACACTTCTCTAAGAAATTGTCTGCTAGGCTTTTGCCTTCACTTGATAATTCATATCCTAAAAACAGGACTGTTAGATGGGCAATTCGTGACTTGTTAAAGTTGAATTTGTAACCCTCTGCTGCGAACCCAAGTATTATGGTGTTCACTCTTTTCAAGTGAGTATCCAAGTCATCATCTGTGAGATAGATGTCATCGACATATGATAATGCCTCATCATCATAAATTTGTAGTAACTCTGTTACCCTTGCTGAGAATAAACCTGGGATATTCTTGAATCCCTGTGGGAGTCGACAGAAATTTCCTGCGACCCCATTATTGAGAAAGCGGTCAAATACCTGCTTTCAGGTGCTATGCTTTGACAAAAGAAACCATTAGAGATGTCTAATGTTGTTTTGTATTTTTTGTGCACGATGTTATTCATTAGTGCTGCACCGTGTGAGTTTTGTACTGCAAATGTCTTGCAACATGAGTTAAGGTGTCTATAGTCCAAAACTAGATGATACGAATCGTCTGGCTTGGAGACAGGAAACAAAGGATTGTTCATTTGTGAGGTGCATGTTTCAATCACCCCCTGGTATTCAAGTTGATCTAAGATCTCCCTGACCTGTTTTTTAGCTTCTTGCTTAATTGGGTACTGTCTTTGTGCAGTTGGTTGACATTTTAACTGGATTTTGTGAGGAGGAGAGTCCTCATCCCATCCTACATGATTTTTATATAATGCAAGAGCATGGGCTACTGCCCATTTTCTTGCATATGTATATTTTTTATGAATTGGAATATGATTTGAGAAGGCAGGCATAATCATTTCTTCGCCATGAGGGCACTCCCTGACAAACTCTGGTGGCCAGTCTTTCTCAGCTAAAAGGATGTCATAGCCTTTGGAAAGGTTATCCCAAAATAGACCCCTTACTTTCCTAGTCTTATCTCCCTCTATACGTAATGTTATCTCGTATATTTTATGAGGTTTGCTAAATCTGGTATCTGCAGTTTCCACCTGAATGTATTCATTCGTGTCCACTGTCTCCAGATGATTCATCAGGATCCTGCGAGCTATGGTCACTTCTGCTGCGCTGTCTAGCATTGTCTGGGCCTACTCTCCGTTTTTCAGTTGTGTCCTCAGTATCCTCGGCATGTTTAACTATTTTAATGCTGGCTACCTTCTTTCTTGGAAATTGTAATTTTTTACTTTGATGAGCAGGTTCCTTGTCTATGGACTTGACGTGCTCTTCCCTGTGTTCTGACCGTCCTCTTCTTTCCGATTTCTGCGAGGAAGTCTGAAAAGATCGAGAGGGACGTGTATCAATGTCTTGATATCAGGTTTCTTCAGATTATCCCTATTTCTAAGGTTGTATCTTTTCTCAGAGGGCTCCCTCTGGGGAGACTTGTGTCCTTGGTCTGGAGATCTTTCTCTCCGCCGAGGAGACCTTCCTCTGGACTGGAATCTTTTTTCTTTGGGAGTGGATTGTTTATTTCCATCCCAGCTCTTTTTTGGAGTGTTTAGATTATTTTTAATAAATGTTTTTTCAGGATTTTCAGTTAGTTGGGGTTTTACTGGTTTCCCACCCAAACTATCTCTTCCTAGTTCTTCATAGGATTTTTCTATGATTCTGGCAAGTTCAAATGGTTGTTCTGCTATATCTGTCTCTTTCAATTTCTGGAGGTAAGTTATATCCTCCGTTGCCATTTGAACTAACTCTCTATATGCCTTTGTTAATTCTTTTATTTTAACTAAGAGTTCTTCGCTTGACATTTATCAATGTCTGGATGTGGTTTGTAGCTGGCTAGAACCGGCCACGTTGCTCCTGGTCTACCTAGTGGACCGAGCCTGGTGATGTGATTGTTATGTTTTAGGGCGCCATTAAACCAGAGCAGGTGCTCTTGGTAATTTAGTGGGATTTCCACCTCTTCGAAAGGGGTGTACTCATCCGGAGGTTCCTCTATTTTGTAATAGTGGAAGTCGTGTGTTACAGTGTTTGCTGCTGGAAAGTTTATCCATGTGTAGAATACCTCTGTCTGCCGATATTCATGGGCCTCAATTACGAATACGACTATCCCACCTCTTGGTGTTAGTCCATTTTCTATAAGTTTAAGAGTTATAGTTTTTCTTATGTTGACCGGAATGAGTATAGCATTCGGGTTATTGTCTTGGAGACTTGTGTCATCCGCTAGGAGTTGAGCTGCTATTCTAGCTGCCTCCCTTTCTTCTTCACTTTCCATAATTTTACTGGCAGAAAGGTTTTTGTTTGCAGATCAAGTTTCAAGGAAACAAAGATTAGGTGCACAATATTTTTGGAACACTGTATCCTTCAACGTTGACTAAACCAAAAACTATACATAGGAATCTCTTCCTACTAAGTTCCGGCGGATTTTAACCTTTTACCCACTCCAGATGTCTTTTGGAGTATTTACGGGAAAAAGGGTCTGTGTGAAAAAGCACGACTGAGTTACTCTAACGTCTTGCGTTAGATTTATCGCCTTACCAAACATTGGGCGCCATGTAGTGTAGTTCCTATATTCCCAATAGGCTCTGCGCATTGGAATAATATATTCAGCAGTGTAGACGTAGGACTGAGTTCGACTAGGTCTCTACTGACTATATTAGACTTAAGGTTTGCCAGCCAGCTCAGAGGTCACTAGAAACTTTCTCGAATAAACGAGGAGGAGTTTAACCTCCCTGGATAGACAAGAAGGGATTAGCTTCTGACAACCATATAACATGACAACTTTGCTCCCTCAGAATAAGAGTGTATCTCTAGAGTCGTGTGAAAACAATAGACAGCTATTTCACTCAGTCAAATGTGCGTACTTAGTTTCACCAGAATGCAGAGAAAAGAAAGACGGGCGTTTCCAATAAAAAGGTGTACTTTATTGAGCAGTCTTCTTCCTCATACAAGAGAAATGAATTGCCACAATTGCAATACTCATAGTAAAGTAAAGTGCGTACAGTAAAAGGAGGATTATAAAATAATACTGTAAAAGCATTGATATGGTTTCTTAGCCATATGATACTTTAAAATAGATAAAATATATATACATATATACATTAACTAACGTACTCAACTGGTGCTTCTAAATACGCCTACCCCTGTGTACCTGACCTAAGCCTAATACGTGAGAAGGAGTAAGTAATTAGCAGTTTAAGTTAAGTTTGTTTTGCCAAGAATCTAACTCAAGAATTCTCTTTAAGGGTTTAGTCAGCTCCGTACCTGGGTAATAGAAAGCAGGAGGTCTTGTATCTCTCTCTCAGGACTCGATATCCCAGTAACCCGCGAAGGTATCTGGAAACACCGGAGCTGGATTTCTCGGCAGGAGAAAAGACAGCGTCTCTCTCAGTGCGTTAAAAGGGAGGGGCAGCGTCCGTGGGCTCTCGCATCAGCTGGGCTCTCGGGCAAGTAGATAGCTGCTCCCAATACCACCACCATGTGTTTGCTTAAGGCAACGTTGGTATATTTATACCTGTAAGGTGCCGGGTTTGACGTAAGGCTGGACATAAGACGTCAATAAAGATGTCACTGGCCGTTCTTACAGTGCTTTACAGGAGTTCTAGGATGAAATCAAAACAAAGCAAGGGGGATTTCCCAGGTTGCTGGAGGTTTGGATTGTTTAGAGAACTTGTTGTGCTTTCTAGGGGGCCGGGGAAGTAGCCTTGCTTAATGTGACAGCATGTGCTACGACTGAATATGGATATGATTATTATGCCGTTGTATGGATATTATTGATTATAACCGGACAAGGGCATAAAATAGAAATATCGATTTAGGCTCCTAGATAAAAACACAATACTCACATTTGGAACACTTGGTGGTGTCTGCAGCTGCGGACAATAGGCAGATGCCTGCCACGGGACCAGATTCCTGAATCTCCCCCTTTCCTCTTCTAAAATGTTGTTATGTATGTAATATTTATGTAAGTGAAGGTATTGTGTTCCGTACGGGGATATTTTTTCTAGATGCCACGGCGCGTGTTGTGCTGCAAACGGGTAAATTCACTCAGTAATTCAGACTCTTCAACAGGACTGAAACCCCTCACAATCTTGCTGATGACTGAGTGAATGCATGCTTCAAATGGGGCTGCTCATATTTACTCTCTGGTTAAAAATCAGCAACTTTTTCAGAGGGACCTACCTTCTTGGCAGGGTGGACGACGAGTCCGCATAAATCCTGACGCATGGTAGTCCTTTATAAATTACTACTCTAGCATAGCAAACGATATGTTAGAAAGGTAAATTAAAACATTTTTAAAGTGAAAAATACGTGTCTTCAAAGCACATAAACAAAGCTAGCTCTTTGCAAGTGCCAGGTCCTTGTTAAACAAATAACTGTAAAACAATTAACATGGGGGGTAGAAACAAGACATGTTGGAGTGGAGAACATCATGGAGCATGGTAGAGGGGATGAAAGTAGAAGGGGAAGCAGAGGAAACGCAAGGAGAGCGATAGCAATGTAACATGCACTTCACTGGAGCCTGAAAACAAAATAAAAACAAGTTTTAGCTCTACCAAATGTAAATATAATTATGTAAAGACAAAAAAATGCCATACAAAGTATAAATTCATTACAGCAGTTTTTCTAGCAACTAGATGCTACTGGATAGCAGGGTTTTAGCAACTATTTAGAAGACTATGGAATAGTCTGTTGTATCACTTTGAGACAGGTTCTTTATGGCTTCTCATTGCTGAATAGGGTGCAATGACGGATATCTATTAGTTTGCACTTTGTAGCTTGGTTTTCACAGAGTGGAAAGTGTCACTCTAAGTGTCATACATACACACTGAAATCATGGAAATGTCACACATAAGTAGGGCTCCCCGTTTTATGGTATTTATTTTTTTAACATTTACGTCTGTACTTACCCATATTTATCTTTTGGCCATTTTATCTGGATTTATCCATAATTATTTTGTGCTTTGCATATAAATGAGGTTATCAAACTGTACATTTCCATATTTATTTCACTGATTGACGCGCACTCATACTTTGCTGTCTTTCGAGTTTTAGCTATTTAAGCTGGCAATTATTACATAACAATCAATCCACTGTAATACCAGCATTATACCATAAATGTATGTTGACATATGCCATTGTTTAAAGAAATGTTATCCTCTTTTTTAATTTCCATGCTGTCCAGCTGCTCGCCTATAATTCATGAAAGACAGCACAGAGAGTCACTTAAAAGTAGGGCAATTTTCTGTATTTATCCACTTTTAATGCAGGCAGAAAACACATTGTTTTCTGCCTGTATTTATCAGTGAAAAATCCTTAAACTGAACACGGAGAGCCTTACACATAAGCATCCTGAAAACTTGGCAGCTATTTGTATTAATTCGAGTTATGCACTATTATCCCATCACTTTGCGATATGGAAGGCCAGCCTAACTGAAGGACACAATACCTACCTTGCATGGGAATCATTTCAACCCATTTGTCCAGCTGCACTTTACAAGCCTGTAACATAGCTTGAGGGACTGCATCCTTTGCTTTGCTCTTGACCAATTCTCCTCCGCACATCATGCATGACCTTTCCAATTAACTTTCCTCTTAGTTCCCTAGTGGAATTGTTGTTAGGGCAAGGAAGCATGGAGGTTTCTAAGTTTAGGGTTAAAAATGATCTCTTTTGAAAGGTCGCAATGCAGTCAATAAAGGCAACCTGCTGTGCCGCCAACATCCAAAACCGCTTTAACCTCTTCAAATATTGAAATTTGGGTGCTCAAGATTGATTGAAATCTATGGAATGCCTCAGAACCGTTTCTAAGGAATGATTGACCATGGCAGCAGGATGCCACCATTCCGTCAACTATGAAAATGCCTAATGTGGAATATTTTATTTGTACTACAGCTTACAGTATCTTGGGAGCCATCCTATTCAACAGATCTCCCTGCCTTGCATTTGTCCTGCTCACACCTGCAATGGTCCATCCTGCAACACAGCAGAACCACATTGGGTCCCATGCTCACTCAGGAAATAACACAGATCACCAGGAAGTCGTACAGCCAGCTGCTGCCAGACCGGAAACTTTACCTTCTACCCCTAGCATGGAGGCTGCAACAGTGGTAGCCAAGAGAGGTTAAAAGCACTGGTACTCCTTGCCAGAAAACGTTTGGTTCATTTATGACCGCAAATCTTTTTAATTTAATGTTCATACAAATTCCAGAACTTTCCACCACAGGAATGTGAGGAAATTATTTTTTTTTGACAATCTTTATGGGAAACGAAATGAGCACTAGCACACCAGTAAAATTGAATATCATCATTTGCTAATTGAGGGAACTTTTCTTTTTTTAAAGTGAATTGTGTGACTTTTTTTTATTGTAATACCACCACAAACCGGGATGGGTGGCTCATTGGAAAACAAACATTTTCCTAAGTGCCAAAAGTAATACAAAAAATATTTTTGCCAAGCAATTTTGCGATTTTGTCTCCTCACCAACCATCAGTGAATATGAGTGACCAATGCAAAAAATATAGCTGACACAATGCTTTCTACTTTCTACAGAAATAAGCAAACGCAAATCCAGCTTCATGGATTTCTTTGCAAATGCAAACAAGAGATCTCGGTTCGATTCGGAAAGTAGCCTTGTACAGCTCAGTGCGTGCTTGAAAGATGTAGATGCACAACAAACGGAGAGTATGATGCCAAGCCAAGGATCGATTCAACCTTCTCCACTGGAAGACTCTTCAACAAAGATCCTGGATGCGGGCGCTAGTTTTGAAAGGGATACCAGCTTGCCAGAGTGTTGGGACCACAATCAGTGGGCTCAATTTAAAGAAAAGTATCCATGGCTAACCAGTGAAAATGTCCGCCTTGGCTGCAAGATATGCAGTGAGGTTAAGCTACTTGGAGCATCACAGGGTGTGGCTATGGTTAGAGAATGGGTCACTGGGAGCATTGCTGCATCTGGCCCAACAAAAGCGAGTCAGTTAGGCTCACTGCGGAAAAAAATACATAAGCATAAAGTTTTAGAAGAACATTGTAACACATGTGATATCCGAGCTGCATCCAAGAAGGACGTACTGCGGACAATGATCCTGGAGCAGCAGAGGCATTGTCATGCATCAACGGTAAAGTTGTTTCGCACGCTTTACTTTTGTGCAAAAAAATTATCGCCCCTTTTCAGACTTTCCAGGTCTAGGAGCCTTGCAGGTTGTTAATGAGTCAGATATTGCCTCGATTCTACACAGCGATTTCACTGCAGCACAGATAACTGATTGCATTGCTAAGGAAATTCGCAGTAAGCTTTGCATCTGCATCGTTGAACAGGCTCAAAAAATATCTGTTTATATTGATGAGTCAACAACCCATTCTTCCACAACTGTTTTAATTATTTATGTGCGTGCTGCAATCAATGGAAAAGAGCCCCTCACCTTTTTCCTTGACTTGCTTGAGTTGCCTAGGGGCGATGCAGGGTGCATTGAGTCCTCACTGTTGAAATGTCTTGAAAAACATGGGGTTTGCAACAAGTTCCTTGCAGACAATTGGATAGGGGTGTGCAGTGATGGTGCGAGTGTAATACTTGGGAGAAACTCTGGTGTTTTGGAGAGGCTATGTTGTAACTACCCTTGCCTTGTAAAATGGCACTGTCTATGCCACCGGCTTGAGATCAGTGTCGCGGACACGGTTGATACAGTGCCTGGCCTTAAGCACCTTGCATCCTTTTTTGAAAAACTGTATGCCGTGTACCACCAGTCTCCCAAAAATCAGCGAGAACTCACTGCATGTGCGTAAGAGTTAGAAATTGCAATGCTGAAAAGTGGGCGAGTATTTTCAATCCGGTGGATTGCTTCTAGCAAAAGGGCAATACGAGCAGTGTGGGAGTCATACCCAGCCCTTCACCAGCATTTTGTTCAGTCCAGCTTGAGTACTTCTTGTGATGCCAAACACCCGGCTACTTTCAGCGGGCTGAATAAAATCCTGACATCTTCTGATTTTTTGCTAAATCTCGCCGTTGTTGCGGATGCGGTTCATGAAATTGGAACTCTGTCAGAAGCACCGCAAAGGGATGAGCTTACCCATCATCAATCATACAGTAAGGGCAATTGAAAAGCTTAAGGAGTTTCCAGGGACACACAGGAAGGAGGCTGAACAAGCTATTGAGAGTGGCTTATTTAGAGGAGTGCCAATCAGCTGGTAGAACTCATGTTGGCAGGTAAAAATAAACCTTCCCCAGTTTTATCAAAATCTGTCAGATAACTTGCACTCCAGGTTGTATGCACAGTCTGCAAGCAATAGGTCAGTCACATCATCTCGGACAGATGAATTTTTAGCTCTTACATCAGAGATAGATGTTATCAACCTACAGAAGTGGCCAAACGACATTGAGAGCCCATGGTATGAAGGTGAGGAGAAACTACAAACCTGTGTAGGAGATTCGCTCTTAATTATAAAGGCATATCTGAAGGCTTCAGAGACTATGTTGATAATGCTGTTTTGAGGGCTGTAAATACACCTTCTGTGAGTTCAAGTGACTGCGAAAGGGGTTTCAGCACAATGAACTTGATAATGTCACCCCTACGAAACTGCCTTGGTATCGGACGTCTTTTCTCATTAATGTTCATAAACCTCTTGGGCCCTCCTCTGCCTCTTTGGAATCCATTGCCGTATGTCAACAGGTGGTTGAGTGCTCATCGCCATGCAGATGATACTCAGTCTAGAAAGGTAGATCCTACAGCCCAGCACAATAAAAGATATGCAGACGCAGGGGCGTTTTTTAATTGATGGTTTTCAATGCTATAAGCGGTCTCACAAATTTTCCATGGTCAAACATCCTGTGACAGTATAACATGTCCCATTATGTCTGCAATTACAGATGTACAGAGTATCAGGTTGAAACTGTACAGAGTGCACCTTGCATTTTCTTTCTCATGTTCACAGTGTATTAAACTTGTCAGTATATTTAAATGTGGTGTTCTAGGTAGCGTGTGGTTTATAGTTTTGATAATCCCTATTGTAGTTTCTAGCATGTGGTTTTCTTTTCGTTTTTTCCACGCACAAACTCTGCTTTTGTTCATGGTGCCATGTTTTAGTATGCCTTACTTACAGCACTTAATGGCTTGACTAATGTAGTTGTATTCCAAACTTCATCCATATTTGGACTGTTAATTCCCCCATACAGGGACCTTAAGTCACAGGCTTAAGTACTGAGCAGCTTAAATTGTTAAATCTTGTAATATGTGCAAATGATAGATCTGCTGCACATGTGATGTCACTTTCTGTTGTGATGTCACTTCCTGTTGTGATGTCACTTCCTGTCATGATGTCACTTCCTGCAGTGATGTCACTTCCTGCCGTGATGTCACTTACTGCCGTGATGTCACTTCCTACCATGGGGTCACTTCCTACTGTGATGTCATTCCCTGTGACGGCACCTAAATTGGAGAGTCCCCCTACAGTGGAAGGCTTGTGGCCTAGATCACGGTGCAGGGTAAGCGAGCGGTGGCCAGGCGCTGCAGCAAGGATACCTCTGGCTGCTCCACCCCCCAGACACCCTGGGGGCAGTGGAGCGCATGAGGTCATGGGATCGAGGCACTGAGTCACATGCACCCGCCAAGTGCTTCCCCATGGTGGGGCAATCCAGCGAGGTGTGCAGTCTCAGAGCTGCGGAACAGGTGTGGTCTGCTACGCCACACTTGTGGTGACTTCAGCCCTGGTCGGTCGTCGGAGCCCGCATCTGTAGAGGCAACTGGACTGGTGCGCTGACTCGCAGGCCTCTCGCGAGTACTTCGCCTCCGCCTTGTGGGGGTGGGGGGAACCACTTTGTCCTCAACCGCGGTCGAGACAGATGAAAGGGGTCATTATGCAAACGTCACATCCGAGCTACTAGGTCTCCTATCTTTTCCACTACAGACGCATGCAGTTCCTCGAGAAACCCTGTTGTGGGGGCGACAATCACGGATGGGCCTTTCCCCCCAATTAACTTTCTGCTTCACAGTAAGGGGACCAATGGGGTCTTGCTCTGTGGAGGTCTCCATGATTGCCCCGTGTACTCCACTGTATTACTGTGCCAGCAGCACTAAATCCTTTTCAAAGAGTAATTCCAGGGGGAAGGGGGGGGGGGGGGGTGGAGTGGTTTGTGTTGCTCCAAAAGTTGGTTTTCTTCTGTTTGTAATTTATACTGTTGGGGTGACTGATGCTTCTAGGGAGTTAGTGTGGGTAGGGTAGAATGTTTGTTCGTGGTGGTTCGGCCCGTTAGGCCGTGTGTTTCTTTTTTTCAAGAAGGCTGTGATCCCTTGGTCCCTCTTTCCGTCTAGATGTCCACTTGGGTTCCACCCAGTCCCCTGTGCCCCACCAGAGACACAACAGCCCTTAAATTAATGACATGGAATATCACCAGTCACAATGATAACATTAAACTAAATGCAGTCTTGGGTTTTTCTTGATGCCATACCCTATGGGCTCCTACCCCCTTCTGGTCCAATATAGGTACGACAAGGTGTATCATACCGGCCACATCAAGGGCTTGCACAGCATAGCATCTTGATTCACAAACACCTCACCATGGTGGTCACATGCAGCTCATCAGACCCTGAGTGTCGGTATGTCACTGATGAGGGGGTAATTAATGGTCAGACCCACAATTTGTTGAGAGTTTATATTGACCCCCAGTCGCCAACACAACCGGGGCTGGCAGAAATTGTTGCAAATCGAGGGACTGGAAGCGTGCATAGAGTGGGCATGGACACACTGGAAACCGCTTTAAATAGTGTTAAGCTCCCGCGCGATTGACGTTTAGAAAGTACCTAAGGACTTTCAAATGTATCCTGATCTAGACAGCCGGTGCCGGTAGGCACCATATTGGAAGGATCAAAAAGGGGAACGCTCTACGTGCACTATATTTGGTTTAACCGTGAATAGTGAAGAATTAAAAATTGTGATTGAATAAACGATGTCTCGAGGGCAGAAGGTTCCAGCAAACCATTATGAAATAAATGCGCTGGGGATCGCGTAACTAGTTTGCGTGAAGGAGTCTTGTTCGTTATCGGAATTAACCAGACAAATCGCTCCACCAACTGTTCTCTCTTTGCTAATTCAAACATTTATTCATTTATTGATTTTTGTATGGTTTATAATTTTTGTGAATATTGGAATTTGTTGTTTCTTGGACCTTTGTTAGGATCAGACACTGATTGCCCCTGGTTCAGGTGTTTTGGGCTGCCCCTGTGGCTGCTAAGGATGGACACAGTCTACAGCAGACACTACTTAACCACGTCAGCTCGTGCTTGATAGGCTCTCGTTGCAGTAGTTATTTCTGGATAAGGCCAGACAGTGTTGGTTGTCCTACTAGAGCAGGGTCTATGGCTGGGGTGATAAGTCCGGCAAGCTGATGTACTGACTGGTGTCTCAGGGCCTAATTGACAATGTGGTTCCTAGTATCCGGATTAATAACTGAAACCTGTGATATTGTTGCAGCGTTCGCTGCAACTAACACTGCACATTATATTCCAGAGACAGCCACATGAGTATCCCTCCCTCTGATGCTACTTACTTGGAGGAACCGTTCCCCCTTGAAAAGGTTGATAAAGTCCTTTCAGATATTAATTTTTGCAAAACTCTGGGACCCGATAGCTTCCGATAGAGCACTACAATAAACTTTGAAAAGAATGATCGCCCCACTTATTGACACTTTAAAATGATGCGATAACCAAGGGTCACTTTTCAACAGATGTAAACGAAGAGACCATAGTGGATCTGCACAAGGTGGGGTGATCTCCGTGGTCCAATTGTCCGGTTTCACTAATCAACTCTGGGCTTAAAATATATGCCAAAATGCTAACCAACCATCTTCTCCGGGTCCTTCCATGCAGATCCACCACGACCAATGTGGGTTCATGCCACGTGTGGAAGACGCCACAGTATCTGCAGAGTACAGGCTGCAGTAGCATACCGTAATTTATTGCCAGGGTTAACCACTCTTCTCATTATAGATTTTGAGAAGGCTTTTGACTCCGTAGACTGGGATTTTCTTTGGGATGTTCTCGAAAGGGCTTTGGGCTCTGCTTTATATCCTCTGTATGAACCCTGTATGCTGGTCCCACGGCCAGAATTTGACTGAGCAGGTTCCTGTGGCAGGTGTTCTCGACTCAGATGAGGTCCCAACAGGGCTGTCTCCTATTCTCTTTTCCCTTGCAAATGGACCTCTGGTGATGTGGGTCCACCGTGACGCACAGCTGCAGGAGCTCGAGTGGGGGTTGAAGAGGACAGTATCACGGTTTACACAGACAATGTGCTTCTCTTCTTGTGGCAACGGGCCCTACATTGCTAAACATGCTTGACCTCTATAGCTACTGGATTGAAGCTTGCCTGGCTGATGAAGGGTAATACCCAGAAACCGATCCCAGGATGCTTGTTTCCGGTCCAGGGAGGACCTGGTTTGGCAGTTCAGTCTGGACTGTTCCCATGAGGCACAGGGTCAAGACTGATTTGCATATGGCTGGGTCTAAACTGGGGTGGCATGGTGAGAAAAAGAACAATGGATTTAACATGGATCTCTTGACTGGGGGTGAATGTAGGATTTATTCAGCATTTTGTCCATCATTTGTTTGCGTAGCACTTTCACCCTACGTGGGATGGGTATGCCCAGACTTGGTCCCTTGCTCACTGTGCCACTGGATTCAAGCTAGCCTAGCTGATGAAGGGTAATACCCAGAAACCGGTCCCAGGATGCTTGTTTCCAGTCCAGGGAGGACCTGGCTACGCAGTTTGGTCTGGACGGGTCCCATGAGGCACAGGGTCAAGATTGATTTGCGTAGTTGCATATGGCTGGGTCTAAACTGGGGTGGCATGGTGAGCAAAAGAATGAAGGATTTAACCCAGATCTCTTTACTGGGGGTGAATGTATGATTTATTCACCATTCCATCCATAATTTGATTTTGTAGCACTTTTCACCCTAAGTGGGATGGGTATGCCCAGAAGTGGGTCCCTTGCTCATTGTGCCACTGGATTCAAGCTAGCCTGGCTGATGAAGGGTAATACCCAGAAACCGGTCCCAGGATGCTTGTTTCAGGTCCTGGGAGGACCTGGCTTGGCAGTTCGGTCTGGACTCTTCCCATGAGGCACAGTGTCAAGACTGAGTTGCATATGGCTGGGTCTAAACTGGGGTGGCATGGTAAGCAAAAGAACAATGGATTTAACCCAGATCTCTTGACTGGTGGTGAATGTATATTCAGCATTCCGTCCAATATTTGTTTGCGTAGCACTGACCTCATTAGCTAGGCATCTGGTTTACTGGCTAACCACTCAAAGTCATTGTTATTCCCACCGACGGGCTCCTTGCAAGATCACAATTGGTGGATCCTTATCCCTCTCTGGCGGTTAAGCTTCCACTATCTGTGCATTTACATCTCGCTCCTTCCTACTCTTGCCTGGTCCCTGAAAATGAATGTCCCTGGTAGCTCTCATGCGTAAAGATTTTCAGTGGTGGGCTTTTCTGCCCGGTAGCATCATGAAGAGAATTGGCTTGTTTGAGATGATTTTGTTGCAACGCTTCACGTATGTTTTGCAAAAAGTCCCCAACAGGATCCCTAGATCTGGGTTTCGCTCCATCCAGGTCTTGGTGCGCCCCTGTCTGTTGGCCCATCGGGTTCCATGTATTGCCTTCTGTAAATGCGTACAGTGTATGTTCGATAGAGGCTTGCCTGCAGCCGACCTGCAACTCTATTATTTGGTCTCACAGCTTATGCCTCTGAATGTTTGGCTTCATAGTAGTTAAGAGGACCCGGCATACCAGGTGGAACTGGCGCTCATGTTGTGGGATGCACTTGTGGATCGCATGTACAGGTCGCCGATCCCTTGTTCCCTCCAAGATTTGACCATGGGGATTTTTTGGAGTGTGACAGGCGACCATGAAGAGGGCAGGCTGGAAAGATATGGTTATTTTTCAAACCCCTATCTGGAGGGGTACTCTGTCTTCATCATGCGGCTGGCTTAAAGGTAGCACCTGATCAGAATCTCAACTTTGAATGACGTGTGGCATGGTTCACATATGCAATCCTTGTCTGATATGCAAGTCGGCTTCTAACTTCACCACTACAAAGATTTTCTGATTCTGGCAGCTTTGTCACGCTCTGTCATCCCATCAGTCTTCCTTAGGGGAGGTCCCTGCAGTCAGTCCTACGGAGGGTAACGTACCCATGTTTCCGCTGGGGCAGGGTGGGTCTCCCAGATTTACCACTCTCTGGTCACTAACACTCTGGACTTGCCTGCTGCTATCTGCACCCGGTGGGAATCCTGGGTTGGTACTTTAAAGGATGGGGAATGAAGGGCGGTGCTTATGGCCAGAGAGAACTAGCCATTTCCTCTCGGCTCGGAAGATTCAGGTGAATGTTCTGCACACTACATACTTGACGCTGCTACGATTGTGGAGAGTTGGTAAGCTCCCAATGTCCTTATGTCATAGGTGTCAAGCTGAGGAGTTGGATTTTTACCATGTAGTCTGGTTGTGCCCCATTATACACAGATACTGTTCCCGACTCTTGGGTGTTTTGCCAGAAGTGTTGAAAAGGTGAGTTGATTGGTCACCAGAGATTGGCCTCCTGGGACTGTTGGAGGACCTGCATGTGAGGCGCACTGAGAGATATCTCGTAGGGCTGGGTATGTTGCTTGGTGAACGGGATATAACCCGGAACTGGACTTCAGCTGCCACGCCAGACTTAGAGGCCAGGTAGTGGGCTATGGAATGATGTTCTAAAATGGAGGCGTTGGTCTACGTAGGATGTGGCTGTCCAATTAAACATCGCAAGATATGAGGTATTTGGTGGTACTACTTTGGGCTCCTGGGATTGTAATGTTTACCCTTGAACTGACATACGGTCAGAGGGTAGAAGATGATTGTATTGCCGTGCCTGTCTTATTACATATGATTGATTTCGGATTTAAAAATCCAATAAAAATATCTTGCAAAAAAACAAACACTGACCTCCTACATCCTTTCTTTTCTATCCTGTATCCCAGCAGGATTGTCACCGAGATAGCTTTTATAAACTCCTCTCACCTTACAGTCAGAGATAATAGTACATTCCAGTTTGACAATAAGCAGCAGTTTGTCAGAAGACAAAAGCCTGACATTTGACCCTTGTCTTTGAACGTGCAGAAAATATGGCGGCTCCTTCGTTAGGGTGTTGTCCCACTGATATTTTGGCCCTCTGGCACCCCAATTAAATGTATTAGTAAACTGTAGTTAATTTATTTTCATTAAAACTATTTTAAGTGCTTCAGCCATGGCCTGGTTGAAGTGTGTAATTGCCAGGCACGCCTCGAGTCCTGGAGAAGCCAGCCAGGCCAGCGTGGGCCTGAAGGGGTGGGTCTGCTTATCTGTAACAATATTGCCAGACAGACACCAGTATAGCCAGTCGTGTTGGACTGTTGCCTTTCTCCGGCCAGCCCGACATGCGCACTAGGCCTCTCACCAACGGTGACATTATTGAGCCAGGGGTGACTCAAAGCCGCAGCCCCCAGTCTCAGCAATGAGCGGTGAGGTTCCCTGTCCCAGCCTATCCTGCCACTGCTGCAACAGTAGGAGCAGCGTCATGATTGGCTTACATGTGTTACTAAGGGCTTGTCTGGACTGACTCAATGTCACGTCATGTGGGGGTGGATGAGACTGTTTCTCAGAGTCTTGTGTGCCATGAAGAGAGATCGGTCACAGGCAGCGTTGGTTGCTAATCCTACATCACGGCTACGCATTTGAAATGACTGAGCTGAGTTCAGTTACCACAGGTAAGTTACCGTAAAGTTGAATTAAATTAGTGAGCTTTTGGCCAGGCCAGTCTGCTTGAAAGATTGATGAAATAAAAACATGTATAAACTTCAAGGAGGCCCGGTCGACCGACTGGCATATGCACAAGGAACATGTGTATTGGGTAACCCCCGCCGGGGCCAAATAATATTTTTGCCTGTCTACTCAATAGAAAAGTCAAATATAGTATTACGCACCAGCAGGGGTAACATATATACTCTTTTTATTAATGTAATCCACCATAGTACTACCATAGCGCCACCCGCCAGCCTGAGGCCCTTGCTGCTGTTCTGTTGCTTGCTGCGGCGTTGCGGCTGGCGCTGCGTTTCAAGCCAGGTCTGGGCTTTGTCAATGGGGAATTTGATTCCAATTCCCCATTTCACAAAAAACTTCACACTTCAGTGGCTCGGCGACCCGAACTTTTGGGTAAATTGGAAGTACTGTCTGTGGCCACAAGAAAGTCTGTGGCGTGACGTCCCAATCTGGCTGGCATGTACAAAAAAACATTGGCATAGCCAACTGGTCGCGCCGACCTTATAAGTGTTTAGCCAGAGCTATTGGCTTTCCCAATGTCTTTAGACCATTCTGTAGAGCATTGTGGCTACTGTGAAGCATGTTGTAAAGTTATAATAAAAAAGTATGATAAGCATTTTTGTTTCCTTATATTTAACCAAGAAGATATTATGTACAACTGAACGACCCCATTAAAAAAATAATTTAACATTCAAAAATGCCTACTAGTTTTTTTGTCCTTGGAATACTGGCAACTTCTTCCTGTCTGTCCTAATACTTCTTGTGTGTTATAGGTTTTTTTGGTTATGGGGGAGGTCATAAACAACAGGAGGGTGGAGGTCGGGAAATAGTACCTGAATTACAACACAAGTAGTGGAGGGAATCTAGGGGCGAATGAGCAGATGCCAAATTCCAAAGGAAAGAATGAAGTGGTGCTTAATGATGTTGAGATGATTGTGTGCTGGTGCCGACGTGATACTCAGGTGGTGCTGAGGTGGTGGTATCCTAGTGGGGAGGTGATGCTCAGGTGATGCTGAGTGATACTGAGATGATGCTCAGGTGGTGCAGAGTGATGATGTGGCGGTGGTGATGTATTGGTGATCAGATAGAGCAGAATGATGCTGAGGTGGCGCTCTGCTGATGCTGAAGTGGTGCTCACTGGGGTAGGGTGGTGCTGTGCTGGTGCTAAGGTGGAACTGCACTGGTGGTGGTGGTGCACTGATGCGGAGGTGGTGCTTTGCTGATGCTGAGATGATGCTGTGCTGATGTTGAGGTGGTGCTGCTTTCATGCTGAGTTGGTGCTGAACTGTCGGTGGTGCACTTATGAGAAGGTGGTCCTATGCTGATGGTGCTGTGGTGGTGTTTAGGTGATGCTGAGTGATACTGAGGTGGTGCTAAGTCAAGCCAAGGTTGTGGTGCTGCGCTGGTGCTAAGCTGGTACCCAAGTGATGCTGAGTTGGTGCTTTCTTGAGGTGATGCTGTGCTGATACTGAAGTGGTGCTGATGCTGAGATGGTGCTGTGCTGATGTTGAGGTGGTGCTGTGCTAGCACTTAAGTAGCGCTGTGCTGATGCTGAGGTGGTGCTGTGCTGATGCTGAAATGGTGCTGTGTGATGATAAATCATGCTGTGCTTGTACTGAGTGATGAATGAAACACATTTGTTACAGCGCAAGACGGCTACACAATAGAGTGTCCCTGTTTTCAAGTGTTTCTTAAAGACTGAGACATCTGAAATGGAATGTAGGGTGACTGGAAGCATGTACCAAGCCTGGGCCCATATGAACCCAAAAGATCTACCGCCATTCTGGGCTAGATGTACTTTAGGAGTACAAGCACGGTTGGAGGAGGAGGATCTTAGGGATCGAGTCAGTATATAACGATAGCCAGCTCCTATCCCATGAAGAGCTTTAAAGAAGACAACAAGAGCTTTGAATTTGATCCTCTCCTTCAGTCTCAGATAGTGAAGTGATTTAAGGAGGGGTGACATCGAAGACCTTGGTTTTGTTTGTAGAATTGCCCTGGCTGTGGCATTCTGTACCACTTGTAGGCGCTGTATAAGATAACATGGAAGACCCAAATACAAGACATTTGTGTAGTCCAGTCTTGATGTCACCAAGGCCTGGACTACTATTTTCCTAGACTCACTTGTCAGGAGCAGAAGAAATGTTCTCAACATGCTCAGAATGCCAAAGCAAGTACCAACCAGTGCTTGGACCTGAGACTTCAAGGACAAGGTGTTATACAGCAAAACTCAGAGGTTTCTTACGACTGATTGCTCGGTGTGCGGCTGCGAATATTCTTCTGGCCACCATGCATTCCAGTTACTGACATCAGGTTGGCCTAAGAAGACAATCTTGGATTTATCCGAGTTGCATTTGAGCTGGTTCTCCTTCAGCCACTAGAAAACCTTAGAGAGACAGGTCCTGATATTAGCCCCGTCGAACTCTGCTTCTTTTCCGCAGGTGAAAATCAACTGCGTATCATCTGCGTAGGATACAATCTTTGCGCCATTTGCCTCTGCTATGGTGTGTATCACTTACAACGCAACTTTTACGTCGTAATGCTGTTACAACGCAGCTATTACAACGCAGGATCCATTACAACGCATGGCATTACAACGCATGGCATTACATCGCAGATGCTATTACAACGCATACCATTACATCGTAAGTATTGGTAAGTATATAATTTATTTTAATTTTATTTAATATTATATAAATGATTTAATTAATATTAATTATAAATAAAAATAAATAAAAATATTTATTTATGTTTTTAAATATTATAAATTAAATTTATTAATTTAAGTAATTTTTTAAATAAATATGAGTATAGGAGTATATGTATTGGTGTACTGAGGTTTTAGGGCAGGGTTTGGGTTTTGGGGTACAGGGGTGTTTTTAGGTTTCAGGTTTGGGTTTTGGGGTAGAGGGGTGTTTTTAGGTTTCAGGGTAGGGTTTGGGTTTTGGGGTACAGGGGTGTTTTTAGGTTTCAGGGTAGGGTTTGGGTTTTGGGGTACAGGGGTGTTTTTAGGTTTCAGGGTAGGGTTTGGGTTTTGGGGTACAGGGGTGTTTTTAGGTTTCAAGGTAGGGTTTGGGTTTTGGGGTACAGGGGTGTTTTTAGGTTTCAGGGTAGGGTTTGGGTTTTGGGGTACAGGGGTGTTTTTAGGTTTCAGGGCAGGGTTTGGGTTTTGGGGTACAGGGGTGTTTTTAGGTTTCAGGGCAGGGTTTGGGTTTTGGGGTACAGGGGTGTTTTTAGGTTTCAGGGCAGGGTTTGGGTTTTGGGGTACAGGGGTGTTTTTAGGTTTCAGGGCAGGGTTTGGGTTTTGGGGTACAGGGGTGTTTTTAAGTTAAATAAAATTAATTATATTATATTAATTACATTTCTTAATTAAAATAATTAAATTAAATACATTATTTTAAATAATTTATTTTAATTACAATCAAAAAAATATTTAAATTAAATTAATTTAATTATATTAATTAAATAAAATTAATTACAATTTTTATTAAAATTAATTTAAATAAATAGATTTAAAATTATTAAATAAAAATAATTACTATTTTAAAAAGTATTTTATTTAAAATAATTTAATTAAATTAAAATAATTACATTTTTTTTAAAAAGGTATACTTACCTATACTTACGATGTAATGCCATGCGTTGTAATAGCATCTGCGATGTAATGCCATGCGTTGTAATGCCATGCGTTGTAATGGATCCTGCGTTGTAAAAATTGCGATGTAACGGTCTGCGTTGTAAAATAACGCGTTGTAACATCATAGATCCCTCTGCTATATGTGCAGGGGGGACAAGTACAGATTGAAAAGAGTAGGGCTAAGAATGGATCCTTGAGGAACTCTGACCCTTATTCCTGGCATAAGGGCAGCAAAAGGGGGAAGCCATATCTCCTGGGCTCTGTCCTGAAGGAAAGAGTCCAACCAGGTCAGTACTGTCCCACCGATTCCCAGACTCCTCAGTCTGTCTCTTGTGAGTCTCATGTGCGAGACAGTATCAAAAGCTGCCAACAGATCGAGTAATATCAGCACAGCCTTTCAGCCCTGATCCAGTGTTCCTCTCTTATATTCAGTTACCTCCAATAGAGCCTTCTCCTACATCGCAGCCAAGACCTGGAACGAGCTCCCAGTGAACATACAATGCTCCCCTACCCTGCACATGTTCAGGAAGGAACTGAAGACCTGGCTTTTCGACTGATCCGGAGCTGCACCCCTCTACTCCCCCCCCCCCCGAGCTCCTTGAAACTTTCACGGGTGAGTAGCATGCTTTATAAACCCTTGATTGATTGATTGATTGATTGAGGGCGGTCTCAGCGCTGAAGTAACCCTGAAGCTGGATTGGGAGGGGTGCAACCAATTTTTGTCTCTCTGCATGGTCAGATATAACTTTATTAACATGTTTTTCCAGAACTTTTGAAAAAGCCGGAAGGAGAGATATCCGCCTATAATTGGCTGTATCGTTCTGGTTAGCCAAGGGTTTTTCAAAAGTGGAAGGATTTTGGCCTGTTTCCATCTGAGAGGCATTTTACTAGCGGCATTCGAGGAGTTCAATACCATATTCACTGTGACATTGATCGTGGGGGCAAGGGAGGCAAGTGGACAGCGGCCACCAGAGAACAAAAAATCCAGCGTGCACACACCATCACACGCACAGACAAGCACACACAAATTTGAGCAAACACTCTCATATGTGCACTGACGTGCACGCACACAAGCACATAGACAGAAAACATCCAAGAACACAAGCACACATGAAATCCAATGTTCTAATACAAAAACACCCAAATACATGCACACGAATACATCATCACATTCACAGACATGCACAAGTACACACAAATGCGCTCACACTCTCATACACGTAGACACACACATACACGAGCACACATACACAAACTATCAAAAAAACACAAGCACACATACAATCACATGATCCAGAACAAAAATACCCAAGGACATAAACAAATACATTCACACATGCACACACACACACCATCACATGCACAGATATGTACAAGCCCACGCAAATGTGCGCACACTCTCATACGCGAACAGAGAGTGCATACAAGTACGCATACAGAGCCATCCACACGCACAAGCACACATACAACCCCATGCTCTAATACAAAGAATGTAAATGTATGTATAGGCATTTATATAGCGCACTACTTACCCGTAGGGTCCCAAGGCGCTTCGACCGCTGCGAAACCCTTCCTGGCTTCCCTGAGAGATGGTCCCTTAATGGGTATCTCCAGGGTGAGACCAGGCATCCCCGGCGGTCTGGTGGGGCCGTTAGTGAAGATGAGGCAAGCTAATGCCCAGAGTTGCCGAGTGTGAACGCTGATCAGAGTGGGCACCGAGGCGAGAGAATTATCAAGTCCGCTGACCCTGGTCCAGAAACCTGCCGCGCCGGGAATCGAACCCTGGTCCCGGGCCGTCCTCTGCTCTCGGGTCTGCCGCCTCTAACCAGTGAGCCACACTACTTCACTAGCCACACTACTTCACTCAAAAACATGCACACAACATCATACGCACAGACATAAGCACACATACAGAAACATCTGCTCACACAAACACAAGCATACATACAATCACATGCTCTAATACAAAAACACCCAAATACATGTCCACACCATCACACGCACAGACATGAACAAGCACACAAGCCAATAGGTATGGCTTATGAATGCATTGTCAAGCCAGATGGACAAATCCTTGAAGGTAATGACTGCTCTCCTCCGGTCTGTGTTGCTGCACATTTTGTTCTTGTGATGAGTGGAGGGCCAGCCTGCCCAGTACCTCCTTCCCCGGGTCTAGTGAGAAGAACGCGGATCTCGTACTCTGTATCTGGATCCAGATGTCAAAGCTTGTATGTTGGAGCATTTACAGCATGAGTTTCCGCCCATGAGCCCGTAGTCATTTTGTATTCCACTTCCTTCAGGATAATGGGCCCATCACCAATGATGGAGTTGCCGTTAAGTTGCATCAGCAGGTATGTAGGCCCCACGCCAAGAAGCTGCGGCGGTGCTATAAGTCGCGATGGTTCTTAAGGGTCAACGGAGGCCAGAGTAGGACCAGCAGTACCAGAGAGTTGAAGCGGAGGGACTACCGGGGCCAAGGGCACCCCACGAGGCGCAGGAAGGGCCACAGCAGCATAAAGAGAGGGTCTTCATGATGTGTAGCACACCCACAGGACCAGAGGTGCGGCGCCGCCCGATTTCACAGTGGTTAAACAAACATGGAGGGGCCCCAGCAACCCGCAGTGATGAGGTCCGGGGGCCGCAAGGATTACCACACCAATGAAGCCCGGCCGCTGAAACAGTCCTATTTTGTAGGTGCGGGGGCCGACACCTCAGGCTCCCGCGACACCACCCCATGCGGGACCGGGTTGTAGAGAGTTAACGGCTAGGCCCGGTCATGGCCAGCAGTAAGCCGGGTCCCAGCAGGCATCAGGGTCCGATGGCGGCTCCGCAGATCGCAAGGGGAGCCATCCCGATGGAAGAAGCCAGCAGCACAGGGGGTGGGTAGCGCGCCCGCCACACAGAGGCGAAGCTGACGGGGAACCGCGGGAGGCCCGCCGCTCACCTCGCCGGACCCAGGAGTTTACACCGGCAACAGATAGCCGGCAATCCGAGGGGCGTCACAGAATCAGCGCCCACAGCACTGCACTCCGGGCCAGGCGGAACATCCCGCGGGCCCCCTACCCCGCCAGCAAACACCTGAGAGGCAGCGCACTCACCCGGAGCCTGGAATCTCCACCGCCAGGGCAGAAGGCGTTCACGAGCACAGGCAGAGAGCCTCCGCAGGCAGGAAGGCCAAGCCACGAGGCCCGGGCACAACAAGCCCAGCGTCCACACCGGGCGGCAGACCTCCGCAGCACGATGGAATTGGTGAGTAATACGGTATTCAATCTTTGCCCCGCTTCATGGAGGTCCCGAATTCAGCGTCGGCGAGCAGCAGAGGTTAAGATTCCTGCAGGATGGTAACGGATTAGCAAGCTTGGCATTAATGCACTTAAGAAGGAGTTTAAGATGGCCTTTAAGCAAACCAGTCTGGATCCAATGTTTGTGTTTCCTTCTCGCGTTTCGCTTGCTAGAAGAAAGGACGACTATTTGGTATAGGCACTTTGTTGCTGAATAGAGTTGACACCTATGTGGCAATAACAAACGTCTTCAAGAAGGGCCACTGGCATGAGATAAAAAGCCAAACAGGCATAAAAAACATGGAGGTGGCAAAGTGTTTATGATGATCAGAAGGTGGAGGAGCCAAGGCCCAAAAGACTGAAGAGGAACCAGGCACTCAGCCTGTGCTGCAAGCATGGAAGAAGTACCAGAGCACACCAGCAGGAAGACTCGGAAAACTATGAGAAGCAAAAAGGGAAACGTTGGGACAAGTAGAACAGCTTAAAATGCAGAAACAGGCTGACAGAAAGTTACCCAAGCATTTGTGATGCACTACACATTGGGTCTGAGCACATTATATAGGAAGAAAGGGAGGGCGGCCTACAGGAAGCGAGGAAGAGGGCATGATGACATGCCTAGGGGATCTATGGACGGTGCACACCTTCTTACATAGATGTGCAGTAAGTACAGGAGGCAATTCCAAGTCAGATGAGCAATGAGCAGCTGAAGAAAGACTGTCAGTCTTCATGACATAGTTCCCAGGACAGACGAACTGCAGCAATAGATAAAGGTGCTGGTAAATGGTTCCCTGCCCAGAACGTGGCAAGTTAGAGTCCAGTCTGAAATGCAATGTCTCTCTTCCCATGCCTTCTCTCTCTCTGCCTTCCATGATATACTGTCCATCGCTGCTGCGTTAGGCTTTTCCCTGTTTGAAGAATTGTTTTGCAAGCACTGGCATAACCAATAGCACGAGACGGTTGAAAGATTTCTGTGTACTTCTAAAACGGCTTCCAGGTTGTGTCTTTTTAACTTCTTACTGAATTGCATCCCAAGCCTTGGAAACGCCAGCAGCAGAAGGTGGCCTACACACAACATGGAGCTCTCTTGCAACTGTATAAGAATGGTGTTTGTACCTTACTGTTCTATCACTCTAAAATGTCGGCCATATTGTGTCACACACACAAAAGTTGATGGGAGGGATGCTTGCAAACAGGATTGCCGGCCAGCCTAGGGGCTGATGATTCCAAAGCCTCCCTCAGCGAAGGCAGAGATATTTTATCAAAAGATCTATATTTATGCTGTCCTGGTAGGCCCGAGTTGGAAGCCAGAGGCTAGATTAGGTATCCTTAAATTAATGAGAAAATGGTCAGACCAAGTGATCGGGGAACGGTAGGTTAGTTTTTAAATCTGTGCTACAGAATATCTGATCAAGAGTTTGTCCTAGATTATGGGTGGGAGCCGGGATGGACGGCATCAGATTACATGCCGCCGTAATTTCAAATAGGGAGATAGTATTAGGATCAGTATGCTTATCCATATGTAAATTAAAATCCCCCAGAAGGAGGAACTGGTCATATTTAATCAGAAGGGGGGTGATGGCTTCATTCAATGAGGGCAGAAAGTTGCCCAAAGCACCAGGGGGCTCATAAATTAATATCCCTGCTAGGCATTGCTAGGGGGATAGGGAGCAGTGAAAACCCAGATATTCAGCTCCCTCCATTGGCTCTAAAGAGAGAGGGACACAGTCCAATTCCATTTTAACAATGATGGCCACACCACCACCCTTCCCATTCGGGCAGTCCTTCCTTATGATTTTATATCCCTGAGGAATGGTTTCCGCAATAGAGGGGTTTGTGGACTCGGACAGCCACGTTTCGGTAAGGAACAACAGATCTGACCCCTCATCTACAAGCAGATCAAATATTTGGGCTGCATGTTTATGCAGCGAATAAGTATTCAATAAAATAGCTCTGAACTGATTTGCACGTTTAGGTGTCTTGGCTGAGGGGGGAGGACACAGGCACTCAGCTGGGTGCTGTGGAGGTGTCCAACTACACCAAGGGCATTTTAAATTCCCCCGTCCCCATTCTGGTGGTTAGATTATGACAGACCTGGTGTGGTTTTAGAATCAGTAGTTCTTCACGATTCTAGCGTAGTGTATGCTTCCTAGTTCGGCTAAGAGAGGCAGCATGGCCGGTGCAGGCTGCATCCGGGACGCTGACGGGCGCCAACAGGCTGGCCTTAGGCGCGCCCACTGCGCGCGGGCGCTGCACACTCGCTCTTCCATAATTTAAGTAGGCGGCAGGATGCGAAGACTGCACTGCGCACCCCACAGGAAGTGAGTGAAGGGCGGAAGTGGGCAGAGAAACCTCCAACAGCCTTCCGCACGAGCGGCAATGCAGTCAGGGCGGAACAAGGCTGGAGGCCAAGAGAACAGAGATAAAAACAACAGGTATAATAATCACCAGTTAAAAGGTTCAAAAATCTTTAAAAACTGTGTTGCACAAGTAAAATGAAACAAACGGTGTGGTCAAAGTACCGATCAGAGCCCCGGTCTGGAATTAGTGTCTTGCTAAAGTAAATGCAGCATAGCAGTGACAGTAACTTAACTGCTATCCTGCTATTATGATGGTGTGGGTGTGCTGAGTGATGGTATGGTGGTGCTGAATGAAGGTGTGGTGGTGGTGCTTAGGTGGAGCTGAGTGATGCGGAGTTGGTGCTGTGCTGAGGTGGTGCTGCACTGATGCTGTGCTGATGCTGAGTTGGTGCTGCAGTGGTGGTGGTGCACTGATAAGAAGGTGGTGCTGCACTGATGCTATGATGGTGCTGTGCTGATGCGGTCTTTGATGTGCTGGTGCTGAGGTGCTGATGCTGTGCTGGTGCTGAGGTTGTGCATTATCACAAATTTAGAGGGAAAAGCAATTTACAATTCCCTTTGCTACAGCTTTACACTTGTCACCACTACCTCTGAATTGGGGATAAAAGTATGTGTAGAAAATGTAATAATGTATACAGAAACAATAACTGCACATATTAATAACCACTTCTTGCACCAGGATGTAATTCGGGTGCAAAGTTTTCCCACAAATAAATCGTAATTGGTAATTTAGGTAGGCAGCTATATGTTTACTTAAAAATGTATGGCAAGGCTAAAAATGAAAAAGATGAACAAAACGTTTAGTCCGTTGGGTGTACTTATGCTACATGACAACTTAGTTCCTTCATCCAATCAGAAAAGGCCTTTGGACCTGTATTTACATGCCATCGCTTTAAGGCGCATACTTCTGAGAATTCCATTCTACATTATGTACATTTTTGTATTGTTTAAATCTGTGCTTGAATTGGAAATTTAGAAGTGCACAGAAGTAAGTGACTGTACTCTTGCAATGAAAGTACTGAACCTATGCTGAGAAGTGCAGGTACTCGTACTCTGCCTTTGAAAACAAAGAAGTCCAGGTACTCAGTACTTGCTAACCATGAAACATTAGCCACGATGTCGAAGTCAGATTGCCCGATCTTGTGATACTAGGCTGAAACAGTTACACGATTCTGATTAAACGTTTCTCTTGTTGACTCCATTTGCCTGATATTTTTAAACTCACTCAATTCACCTAAAGAATGTTACAGTCCATGTTCTTCTAAGGTGTAACTCGGAAAAAGTGTTGCTGCTGATAAATACATTTAAACAATTATGGGCAAGGTATTACTGGTTTCGATACTTCATTTATGTCAACGCCTTGGCGTTCCCACCCCTAGCCCGCTGTTTTCTCACATATCGATATAAGCATCTTCTCTTGTATCAAAATACAGTTGCATCAAATAAAAACAGACTAATACCCTTTTATTGTGGGAAAACTCTTGCAAGTTTATTAGCATTCTGTTATGCATATATATATATATTTTTTTTTAGCATTTAAAAAACCTTAGAAATTCACTGAAAAAAACTGTAGGTTTTAGGGGTGTAATAGAATTTCAAAGGTTTTTTAAATGCTAATTCCTAACTATATCAGGCCTGAAACCTATTTTTTTTCAATGAATTTCAAACGTTTTTTAAATGCTAATTCCTAACTATATCAGGCCTGAAACCTTTGGTTTTTTCAGTGAATTTCGAAGATTTACTATATTTTTTTAACTATTTATTTTTAGATATTTTATTTTTTAAATTACATTGTAATTACATTATACATGACATTACAAAATATACTTTCTCAGAATGAATTACTTTAGTTTAAATACTTTGCAAATAGGCAATGGACTTTTAAGTACAGTAGTTACAGTTGTTGCAATGGGCAACACAATTTCAAACACAGAGCAACATTGGCCTCAATGAGTTTTTCTAGTTAAATGCAATTAGTTACTATATGGATTACTTTTCTAACCACAGGACTGGATCGTAGATTCAGTCCTCGGACACCTCCTGTAAACGGTTGAGTAAAACTGTTTTAGTTACAGTAGTGATTTTTAAGGAATATTATTGCATTTTAAAAGTTGACACATTTTTTCACATAGAATCACCAATGTTATCCTATGGGAGGAAATTCACTTAGCAGGTAAGTAGTGTTATCATTACTTTTTCTTACTCAGTCGTGGATCCTGGTTCCAGCACTGGTGCATCTCCTGTAAACAGTTAAAAGAATGTGTTTAAGTCATACAGGCGATTTTTTAGAAATATTTTTAGTTTGTGAAAATAGACACAGAAACATTTCTGGTGAAAACCAGACAATGGATTCCTATGGTAGGAAATTCAAGTTACTGGTAAGTATGGTTAAAATTACTTTTCAGGATCAGTACTGACCTGTCGGACTTGTCAAGCAAGTGGCAAGGCTGGGACTAAGTTGAAGGTCCCTTTGGAGCCGCTCCCGGTTGTCGGTACCCCTTTTGAACGGGTCGGCATTGATATTGTCAGGCCAATGGACCCGCCGACTTCTTCGGGACACCGGTTCATTTTGGTGTTGGTGGACCACGCCACCCGGTACCCAGAGGCCATCCCTGCACCTCTGGTGGCGCGGGCCTTGATGGGGATTTTTACCCGTGTGGGATTCCCAAAGGTCGTGGTGTCGAATAGGGGCACAAACTTCATGTCGGGCTACATGAAGGCCATGTGGAAGGAGTGCGGAGTGACCTACCGGTTCTCCACTCCTTACCAACCCCAGACTAACAGGCTCGTAGAGTGCTTCAATAAGACCCTGAAGGGGATGATCCGGAGCCTGCCAGAGGACTTGAGGCGGAATTGGGATGTCCTCCTCCCTTGCCTGCTGTTTTCGTACTGAGAGGCGCCACAGAAGGGAGTCGGGTTCAGCCACTTTGAGCTGCTCAAGGGCCATCTCGTTAGGGGGCCCCTCAGCCTTGTGAAGGAGGGGTGGGAGAAGACTTCGAAGAAGCTTCCCCGTGACGTGGTCAGCTACATGCTGGCATTCCGCTGCCAGATAGCCAAGCTGTGGAAGGAAGCCTCAGACAACCTGGAGGCTAGTCAAGCCATCATGAAGGAGTGGTATGACCGCAACGCTCGGACGGTGAAGTTGGATGCGGGATAGAAGGTGTGGGTCATGGAGCCCGGAGAGCTTAGCACCCTCCAGGACTGGTGAACTGGACCATACGAGATCGTGAAGAAACGAGGCCAGACCACCTATGTTGTTGACCTTAAGACCCCCCCGACAGCCCCATAGGGTGTTCCACATCAACCGCCTGAAACTGCATCACAAGCGATCTGAGCTTGCTCTCCTTATGGTGACGGATGGGAGCGAGGAGGAAAAAGTGAGCCTCTTCCAGACCATCTGCTGGCCCAAGAGAAGGATGGATCGGTGGAGGGAGTGGTCCTCTCCCCGTCCTTGACCCCTGAGCAACAGAGGGACTGCCGCCAGGTATTGGAGCAGTATGCCTTGTTGTTCTTCCTCACTCCTGGAGTCACGCATCTGTGTACCCATGACGTGGACACAGGGGACAGCCCACCCGTGAAAACCAGGTCTTACCGGCTGTCCGACAAGATAAAGACCAGCATCCAGAGTGAGGTGGCCAAGATGTTGGAGCTGGGGGTGATTGAGCCTTCCAGCAGCCCTTGGGCTAGTCCGGTAGTGTTGGTACTGAAGGCTGCCCCACCGGGCACCACACCAGAACTTCGGTTCTGTGAAGATTACCGTGGTCTGGACTCCGTGACCAAGACGGACGCTCACCCGATCCCTCGGGCGGGTGAGCTAATTGACCGACTGGGAGCAGCTTGGTATCTGAGTACCATCGATCTGATGTCAGGATACTGGCAGATTGCCATGGCGGACGGAGCTAGGGAGAAAACAGCGTTCTCCACCCCCGAGGGCCACTTTCAATTTCGGGTGATGCCCTTTGGGCTCAAGAATGCTCCGGCCACTTTCCAGCGGTTGGTTAACCAGGTGCTTTCGGGCCTAGAGGCCTTCTCGGCTGCCTACCTGGACGTCATAGCTGTCTTTAGCAGCAGCTGGTAGGACCATCTGCAGCATCTCCAGGAGGCTCTACAGGCTGTTCTAACCATCAAGGCTAGCAAGTGCCAGATTGGACAGGGATCTGTCGTCTACCTGGGACACCTGGTGGGTGGGGGCAAGGGGCAACCCCTCCAGGCAAAAATTGAGACCATCATGGCCTGGTAGCCACCCAAAACCCAAACAGAGGTCTGAGCTTTCCTCAGCCTCACTGGATATTACCGCCAGTTTGTCAAGGGGTATGGAACCATCTTAGCCCCCCTGACTGAATTAACATCCAAAAAGCAGATACGAAAAGTCAACTCGACGGCTGCCTGTCAAGAGGCATTTGACACCTTGAAGCATGCGGTGTGCACCGCTCCAGTGATTGCAACACCAGATTTCTCCAAGGAATTCATTGTGCAGACAGACGCCTCTGAGCATGGCATAGGAGCTGTGCTCTCTCAACTGAACGAAGAAGGCCAAGACCAGCCTGTGGTCTTTATTTCCCGAAGGCTACTCCCCAGGGAACAATGGTAGAGTACAATAGAGCGTGAAGCCTTCGCTGTGGTCTCGGCCCTGAAGAAGTTGAGGCCATAGCTCTTTGGTTCTCACTTCCTCATTCAGACCGACCACCGACCCCTTAGCTGGCTCATGCAAATGAGAGACGAACCTCAATTTGCTAAGGTGGTCCATTTCCCTCCAGGGTATGGACTTTCGGGTGGAACATCGGCCCGGAGTAGACCACGCCAATGCTGACGGTCTCTCCCGACTTTTCCGCATTAGTGATGAGAACTCCCTAGAGGTTGAGTAGCTCTCCCCACTTTCGGCTTGGGGGATGCATGTTAGACCTGTCAGCCCTAGGGTGGTCTTTCCCCTTTTTTTTCACCCTTTGCCTTGTTCTTTCCACCATACTTTTCGTTGGACCTAGGTCTCTGGGTGCCTTACCACTGCCAATCAGTGCTAAGGTGCATGAGCTCTCTCCTAACAACATGACTGCCACAGGCCCCTGCTACTGCGGAGTGGTCTTCTTAGTCACGCACTAGTAGTCAGGAGCAGGCTTGGACATTAGGATACAGTAGCACTGCCATCCCACCTTTTCTGCCCATAACCTAGAATGTGGAAGCTCCTGGAACCTTCCGGAATAGGGGAGGGGTTACCCTTTGCCGCCTTTAGAGAGTGGTCACCTGACCTAAGGGTATAAGGGAAAAAAGGGAAACTTGCCTGTCAGTTGGGGCATCACTGGACCTGGGGAACCTCTGCAGAAGTTTAGGCGGTTAAGCCTAGGCGAGGAACCAACACCACTGGAATTGACTGGGCCTAGGCACTGCTTTCTAAGTTAGGTGAGGGACTCTGCCAACCCACTGGTCTGGCCCAGTGTTGGGAAACCCAGGGAACCACCTCCAGTGAGCCAAGCAAACCATCCTACCTCGGAGCCACCAACTCAACCTCCCTTCTTTTGCCCCCTAAGAAACTACATAAGAAGGGCGCTGAAACTATCAAGCACCGCAAGGAAACACCTACCTACAGTGAGGACTGCTGGGGGATCAACCATGCACCAGCGCTGCACCATCCAAGTGCTTCCCTGCCTTAACTGTGCCCCCCTGTCCTGTCCTGCCTAAGCTGTCCTGCCCTGGGCCGCCCAGAACTGGGTTCCACCTGACCTGCCTTCTGTAATGGTACTTGTATAATGTAGTGGTACTTGTAAAGCGCACGAATCACCCATGAGGCATCTCGGCGCTTGTACAAATACCGCTGAGGAACCCTTCCTGGCCTTTCCCTGTGTAGTGCCCACTCCTGGGCACCCCCAAGGTGAAGCCAGGCATCCTAGCGTTGTTGGGGCGTTGTTGGGGCTGCGCTGCTCCAAGCGCTATTGCCAGCCTTGCAGCTGCAAGAGGCTGCTTTTGTGCTCCACCACGTGGTATTGATCTAAACGCTGTGCCTTCTAAACGCTTTGCCTCCCAAGCGCTATCCTGCCTGTAATAACCTCCCCTGAACTGGACAAAAGCCCGAACTGAGTACTTGTTGTTGTGCATAACGTTAACCCCTGGCTAGGGGAGAGTTCTTGACACCCTGCCCTGTAGCAGGGAACTGTGTTCCTGTTTTGTAGTGCCTTCTAAGTAGAGGTTGATATATTTTGATACTCCACATGCACAAGGAATGCTTTACATTGACAGTGGTCTTATGCAAGGTTGTCTATAATGAACCAGTGAATGAGGAATGTTATTGCATATGCCCATACAATGAAATGTTGACTGATCTTTGAGGGAATGTTGTTGACTATGCCTATATAATGAAATGTCGCCTGATGAATTGATACTTGGTTTATGACAATGAATTACCTACCTCCAACGACAAAGCTAGATCAAAGAATCTTGTTTTAAACGACTAGCTGGTGTGGTGTCATTTTATTGTGAGTGCTTTCCTGTCTCAGTGTGAGTGTGTGCTGAACTTCTGCTTAACACCTAGCTTTCGGGTGCCTTCCCGCTCGCTCCAAGCTACCACAGTGGAATTGGTGACCCCAGTTCTTACAGTGGCTGTCACTGCTTCACGCAAAAACAGCAGAGCAGTGCCAAAAAAATTTCCACTCAAGTACTCCTACAAGTTAGATGCTAATAACATTACATTTGCTCACATTCCTGAAGTGGGGGATAGAGTAATTCCAAACATGGACCGTAGGTTAGGTTTAATTCTACCAGCACCCGAAGGTATAGGTTCTGCACATGCAGGAGTTACTGCGACTGTTTCCTTATTGAAACAACGCTAGTGGTGGCCTGGATTAACAAAGCAGACTAAAGACTATGTCTTGAAATGTGACATCTGCCAGCCGATGAAAGGTTCCACCGTACCACGTCCAGCGCAGACACCATTGTTAATATCTGACAAACCCCTGGTGTGTGTTTACTTGGACCACTGCGGCCCCTCAAAAAGAGATGAGGCATACAGGTATATCATGGTTGGAGTGGATTCCTGCTCAAGATTCCTATGGGTGTGGCCCCAATGCTCGGCTGACGCTCGAACTGTAATAAAAGATTTGCAAGTCTTCATAGGGACACACGCGATTGGCACATTACATTCTGACCAGGGCCCTGCGTTTAGCTCGCTGGCTTACAAGAAGGCCATGCGAGGATTGGGTGTAGCATTGCTGTACTCCTCTCTGTACCATCCCGAGGGAAATTCCGTCGTGGAGAGGAAAAACCGAGTCTTAAAGCAGTCTTTATCAGCCAGAGTATTAGGCTTTGGCGAGAGCTGGTTGAAACATCTATATGGAGTGCAGGGGCTCTGAACAATATGGCAAGACGTTCTTTAGGGAGGGTCACTCCAAATGAGGTCCTATTTGGGAGAAGAATGTGGGTACCTGATCTTGATTGTGAAGGCACAGTGGCGGATGAAAAACCATTTGACAACCATGATTGTTTGGCTGTTTTACAGGATCTAAATGAGTCCAGGACACAACAAAGTAATGTTCATATGAAGCAAACTGCCACTGGGGAAGTCGAATCAGTCATAGCAAGACCGGTCTGGATTTCAAAAGTCCGGGATCAGGTCAGAGAGAAAATAGCGGACAAAAAAGATTTTGGGCCGTCCTACAGAAAACCTGTACAGTTCCTAGGAGGTGAAGGAATTAGAACTGTACTTCTACCGCCTCTTGGCGGAAAAAAGGAGTAAAGATCTCCATCAATGGACCTAATCAAATCACACTATGTGGCCGATACGGAGTAGTAGGCCACGTGGACTCCAAAGTAGCAGACGCCCTCCTCTCGCTACAATTTAAGAAGTTCAAACGGAAAGACTCATCACGTTTGAAGAGTTCCCTGAACGGAATGAAGGACTATGCAATAATGCTATGGAACTTGTTTCCCTTGAACCTAAAATTCAAGTTCAGAATCAAAATGATAGACAAATTGCTATTGGACCAAATACAGATGTCTACATCAACATACCTCAACAAGAGCAAACTACGATTTCTACAAATCCTGATGCAATACCAACAACTGATCAAACTGCTTCTGGCTACTTCATAAACTTTGATACGTTTTCTTTGGATCCAAGTGAACCTGAAACGATGCCAGCCCAAAAATCACACATGCAGCAAGTTACAGACTTTCTGAACTTTCTTAGAAAGACTTACCTGGTATCACCTTGGGTAGAACTATGGGTAATAACCGGGATACTTTTCTTTCTTTTCTGGGTAGGCTTAGTAATCGTTTTTTAGCATGCTTGGCAAATACTTTCGACAAAGCTCTGCAACCCAAAAGGTGAATTTAATTCAGAAGCCACATCAATCATCTCATCGAGAATAAAGAGACTTGTCATCAGTGAACATTACAGCAGTTCCTATACCGGATGGTATAGTTTGGGACAAGTTTGATTTCAATATATTTGGCCCGACAGAAATTAAAAAAATTCCTCATTTATTTAAAATATCTTTGAGTGATATCATTACCTCAAGTACATTTTCCAATGATTGGGACTTTGAAACTGTAAATAACATGTTGTCTGATTTGGAAAAATCTGCTGAATTTTCTAATAGCGAACAATGGAAAGCACATCAGATTTCAAAACAATGTATTGTTTTCAAAATGATGGTCATCACTTGTTGCATAAATCTGCTAATCCTAGAAATGTGTGCACATACCACCAATTGGAACATTGTCCAACACCGCCAAAAGGCAGTTCAAACAGATTTACACAAACGTTTCCTTATTTTTCAGGGTTTAATATGTCTGACCCAGCCCCATATTATTATAAGATTGCACCAACAACAGCACAAAAAATATGTTAACAAACACCAAACAGATTTACTCTGCATCCTTTATTGCCCTGTTGTCTGAACAAGGTTATGACTTATGGAAAGACATCATAGACTTAAAATCAGTCTAGGGTACTAGGGAATGGCAAGTTGAGGGAACAGAAGCTTTGTTTAGAGCATGCCTCAACAGATCATGTTTTTAAACGAGACAGTGCAACAGACGTCTTGCCTTGGACTAGCCAAGAACAAAGACTTGAACACACCTTGGCTGCCAACACCATCACTGACCGAGGGTAACGAAACATCACAAAAAGAGGTTACATTAGATGACATCATACAATACACTAGATCAGATCCTGATTGGAATAAATGGCTGATTTGGCCCACAGACACCAATAGTTGTCAGGTAAGATTCATGGGTAAAACCGAAGGGTTCGCTATCCATAGGCCAGATCCACGTTATGTTCAGAGAGAACATTCAGGGGTAGTGATATTCTACAGTGTTGGGAAGTTGTGCCTTGATTGGCTAAAAACCTCAACACTCACACAGGTGAAGCAACACTTACCCGTACTGTCAAAGGATGTGGATCTTAGGGATTTCTTTCTAGGTCCCCGGAAGCCACGTCAGAAACATTTCATTTATGCCGGCATTTATGCTGCCTATATTGAAATATAGAAAATATCCCAACAAGAGGCCACAGAGAGATTACGAGAGATAGACCGTATAAATCTAGAAAAATCTCTAGCAGTGGTAGACAATGGGTTAACAACATTGACCTCCATGATATATTCCTTAGGTAACATTGTATCTTCTGTAATAGACATACTAGAACAAGATTTGGCCATATTACAACACGGGCAGTCTCAGTTATGTCCTATTATGGTGGATGCTGTAATCTTTGCGTGCAGGCTATGTGCCTTGGCTTTTTATCAACAGCATGTCTCTTTTTTCCAAATACAATCTAACAGAAAACCAAATAGAAATGGCACAACGGGGAGAAAAATATACAATGCTGCGTATCGAAAAACTGGATAGATTACCATTTACAGTGGCAGAATCCCCGTCCATGGAATGGCTAATCCATGGCCACATAACTCTACCCGTCACTACTTTTCAGTTCCAGTATTGCCTTGAACAAAAACAGGCAGGCAGATATGAAAAATGGGCAAGGAATACATTAAGGAATCATGGAAATTACCATACAGATTTCGATGCTGAAGTGGGGATCGAGAAGTGGTTCTAAGCGGTACTAACTGTGAGAACTCTTTAAGTGGATCACTCATATGTCAGGATATAATGCTACACTGGGCTTGTAATGGTTCTGTAGCAAACTTGTCCCGTCATCTGAGGGGTGGTCCAGCTGCAGTGCAGCATTCTGGCTACTTTCGAATGGGAGTTACTTGATTCTGAACAGTCAAGGCTGCTGCGGAATGCTCCTGAGCATCGCATATCTGGTAACCGTGAGTTCCAGGGTTACTTGTTGTATGCAAGTATTATTTCCACCGACACATACAGTCAGGGAGGCAACATTATGGCCTTCACTGAATGTTTTTTTAATAAGGTTTGATACTCTGAGCAGAATGAAAGCCATGCTTTTACAGAAGTCTGTGCCCTTAACCTCCGCTCAAGAAACTTTTGATCTCCAGAACGCAAGGTCTTCTGCAGAGATACAGGTGCTTATCCATACAAACTGCCCTATCCATTACATAGAAAAGGTAAAACGTATCTTTAACATGTCTGATACGACAGGCATAGTCCACATATTCAAGACCAAAGGTTCTGGACTTCTAGGCACCTTTCAGACGGTACTTGGAATTAGACCCAACTTCATACACTCCGTATTCAGAAGCAACTTTGGAGGTCTTCCACTAATCCTGTTTCTAATAGCAGGTATCCTGATTATCTTCTATCTGCTATGCAATGGATGTCCCAGTCACCAAGGAGCTGGAAAAAGCACTCCTGGAGCGTAAATACCATGACCACATGGTACAACATCTAGGCACCCATCGCCTAAGAGAACTAAGTGCATCTTGGTTCTTGTCATTTTGACCAGTCTGATGGACTTCATCTTACCTGTCCTCCGATTCCTGTTTTGTGGAGAAGAATGCATTTTAGACTTTTGTTTGACACTCCCACCATATGCGCAACCAGACGTGAATGCTATACTGGACCCAGTAACGGCCCATGTTCTGCAGTGTCCTCAGCGTATTCCAATGTTGATTGCGACATTTCTTGAGCCACCGCAGTAAGTAACTGCACCTGTTGGTATGTACATTGGCTCCTCCACTGACGCCCAGGCTTTGGGTTGCGCACAGACTGCACCAGCACCGGCTGCGGATAGTGTGGAACATCATCTGTGCTCAATTGACGTACTCTGTGAGGTGTTATAGGGGTAGTCTACTTCAGAAGCAAGCAACGGAAATGTTGTGTCTTCCAGCCAGGACACATAAACCTTTGACTCATTTGGCTCATCGTGTACTGGAAGAAATAAGCCCTTTTTTAAAACAAGCTCAATTTGGGAACTCAGAAAACAAAATTGACATTCCTTTCATTTTTTGGCTTTCTAATGCTTATAGTTGTTCAGACTATAACTACGGACACTTTTAGAGCTTTAGCTTGCACACAGTTTCTTTTAACATTTTTACGTTTTTTTTAGAAGTTTTAAACATTTTAGTGAAACAAATGGTTTATGAACTTTGAGCATGCCTATAGCTAGTTAGGCTAGTAGTATGGTAATAGGTTACATATGTCATCCAGTCGGAAGAGGAGTGGGTGTTATATTCCATATAGGTACCCTACAGAGGTGCAGGTAAGATTGCAACCTTTCACCTATATTCTTCCCTACATTATATAAATACCGGTTCTTAGGAGGGACTGACCTTTTACCTAGATACAACACTGCATTCAGAACGCAGGTTTTTCCCTAGCTGGAATTGCATACATTATGCATGAGGTTTCTTGGAAGCATAGCAGGACTACCATCTCCTGTATAATATCTCTGTATAAAGTTCGGGCCCAACATCTTTCTTTAGGCCGACACAATAAAACAGCAAGGTAGGACCCCTGGGAAGACCTATAGGTATATATACATCATGCTGAGGAAGACAGAGGAGACCAAGACTTCCCAGCTGACACTGACCAGAGACGCTGAGGTTCTTGCATGCATTTACTCCAGCTTGCAGTGGTCTAACATCCCTCGTGGAGTGTCCAACTCGAGACCAGGATGGGGTCCCATATTCTCTCATTCTCAGGTAATGGGGTTGACGAGATCCTAGAGGGATTCTTAGCATAATACCTACATAGATGCTAGGTACATTTAGGTGCATCTATTTAGGGTGCCATCGTAGGAGTATGAACTTGTTATCATGTATTTTATGTACTTGTATATATTCATGATTACGGAAAATTGTAGAAATGTACCATTCCTTTACTTTCGTAGTACTGCTAATCATATATCTCTGCTACTATCTAATGGTTGTTACAGCTCATCTATTCTACACTAGAATAACAACTGTTCAATAAATTTTTATTGACAAAACGTCCAGTATGTTTGTTCTGTGTATTTCTGAGACACACTAAGTGAGCACGAGTGACTGAGCGAAAGGTTGTACATTGTTTCCACAAATCTGAGGGATCAGGGTTGTCATGTTCTGAGGTTGCCAAAAACTATTCTCTCCCCGATAAGAGAAGATTCTAGTGGCACTGTGAGCTGGCTGATACAGACAGGCTAACATATCCGATGGGGGTGCACGGAACAAGTCTGCCACCAATCCCACAGTTTATGTTATCCAAATGCGCAGATCCTGTATAGGCTATATAGGAACTACACGACAGTCAGACTAAGGCAGTCACCCACATTTGGCCTGCCTATGCGAGGACTTCAGGGTTGGAGCTGGGTCAGGTACATGTGAGGTATTGGAAGCTGGGATGGGTTCATATTAAAACTTATATTCAGTGGGCACTCTTGGGTAATCCGGAGTGTGCGGCAGGGTAATAAAACAAGATACCTGTCCTGAGTCCTGGAGAAAGGAACAGAAGTGGCAACTGCAGGTGTGGCAGCAATGATGGCTGCGTGAGGAAGTGTACAACAGAACCAGAGATAACGCTTTTACAGAGATGGATTATCGGGGCCACAGGAGGCAGAAACCTCAAGGGAAGATAACGCCTGGCACGATGCACACCTGTGGAGCAAACCAGATGAGCAAGGAATAGGAGACGTTACATGGAGGCAGCACATAGGGGACACCCGCAGGAGTCATGGGCTGCTCCGGATGGGAAGGCAGAGGTTAGTGCAGTAAACTCCATACAAGCCCACCAAGGGCCCAATGGAAGGGACCCCCTCCCAGTCACTGTTTGTTGTGGAGCACTAGTTTCTTTATTTCTATATCTAAGTAAAGAAATCTACTAAAACACATAGAACAGAATGTGTACGCCATCCCTCAAATAGGTTGTGCCACAGGAGCTCAGCAGTAACGTCCTCTCTGAGGGAACCATTGGTTCTTGTTATTAATGTTCCCATAGTTGGTCTGAGAAAGGTATAGATGCAGCCATGTTTCTAAACGTTGGGCTTGATTCAGAACCTCCATCTGTAGTACGTAAACTGTGCTGTCTCTCCCAGGGCTCGTCCATGGTCGTGGCGCAGAAGTGGACCCTTTAAAGACTTTTAATATACTTAAGCTGTGCCTGGGATCCAGGGTAGGTAATGTTGCAGTAGACACCATACAAGCCCACAAAGGGCAAAGCGTACGGTTCCCCTTCCCAGCAGTGCTCTCTCCCAGGGTTCAGCCATGTTTGTGGTGCAGAGAGAGACCCTTTAAGGAACTACAGTGCACTGGGATCCGGGATAGGGTACAGGGCAGTTTATTATGTTTGGAAGCATTTAACATTTATTTAGCTATTCATTCATTTAGTCATTCATTTGTTTGTTTATTTATTCATGAATTTTATATAGCACAGACTTCACCCAGAGGTGCTAGAGCGCTTTACAATGAGAAAAATAAATTCCATAGGGTACAATATATAAGTTCACTACATAAGGAACAGAATTACAAATGTATGCTTTACAACTGTGTGGTTACACTAGTAAAAAGAAATCCTTACATAAGGCCCAGAATTACAAGAAACAAAATGTTACATAAGGGCCAGAATTACAAGTGTTATGTCCTACGTGCAGAGCTTAACTGGCACGTGGCATCAATGCTGTCAACCCAGCTTTGGGCTACCATGGATAGTCACAGCGTGGTGTGCACACATTCTGCACTCTGAAAGTCTTGTTGTCTGCACTAGTGCTGAACATACCAATACATCTAAGCCTGCCTGTCTGCCCCTATGAGGTACTCTTGATTTAAAGCGCTGACTATACTCATGTAGGCTTAAGCCTAAATATAGAGGACATTTAATTTTTTATTTAGTAAATATTATGTAAGCTTATGCCTACATTTGGAGGACATTTTTATTTTTAAGTAAATCGCAAAGAACTACAGATGTAAAACTCCTGGGATTCTTAGACTTCCAGGTGTACTCACATGCGTCACCTGTAGGGTGCCCTACTGCCTTTTAATGTTTATTCCTTGCTGTCTCATTGCGTTCAGTCCAACAAATCACAATAACGTTTATTTTCTCAGTAGATTTCATTTGTAAAGGTAAATCAATAAATAAGGAAATCTGTGTGGTACTCAGCATTGTTGTTGCAAAGTCTGTTATGAAGTTCTGTGGTTATACTCAATACATTATTATCATACTACATTTCTTTATTGATGTCATAACTACATTTTCACAACTGCATTATTAACCATCTTGCTTTCTCAAATTTGCTTGAAAAATACTATTTGCCCACTCTTTTAGAAATTGTCTTGCGGGGGGAGAGGTTCGCTCGCCAAAGATAACTCATCCAGAACTTTTATGCCTCACCACTTTCAAATGTCACAAACCACCACTGGTAGCCTCCTAGAATCTCTTCTTAACTATTACTTGTTTTCTGTATATCCAACTTGATCTATGTAAAGCTCTGCTTTGCACTTGCGGGAACATCTGCCATATATATGAAAGAACAAAATATTTAAAGAAATTAAACCCTGTGCCCCAAGTAGGAATTTGCTTAGCAGGGAAGCACATTTCCAATTCACACTGATTTGGCATGCGCACACATGCATTTGTGAAAGTTTCATAATGTAACCAATGCTAGAAATCAGTGTGTATGAGGGTCAAAATGTTACTCTTGCCACTAATCTGAGAGCTTGTCTCCACCGATGATTGCAGGAGGTTCCCTAACCGGTTCACTCAGTGATTCACAGCCTATTAATTTGTCTTTTGTCGTTACATGTTTTCAGCCTCGCTCACACCTGTTTTCTGCAACTTTGCAAGTTTTAAATATATATCTACTTTCTTTAACATTTCTGGATACATAAATACATATCAGGAGGGTTTTATTACATAAAAATTAACAGTTTGGCAATACACACCCACTGATGGGGAATACTGGACTCCTCAGCACTACAAGTTCCAACATGCAGCGTAATGAGCACAATTACCAGAGAGGCCCACCGGAGGGCAAAAATGATAATTAGCATGTTGACAAGAGTGCCTGAGAGTGCTGGAGAAGTAGAGTGTTGGAGTCACACTGAAGCCTGTGATCATGGACCGAGAGGGTCCGAAACACGTTAGACTGGGACAGAAGCTGCTCTTCTAGTGAAATGCCAGACCTCCTGTTAAATAAACAAATATTGGAATCTGCAGAGGAGTGCATCTAGTTTTTGGGACAAACATATAGTGAAATATGTATCTATATATACACACACGCATCTATTACATAGTGGCGGTTGCCACTGTGTAGTTTTACGTCACTCAGAGTTTCCATAGGAAGAACTTTTTTGCGTTTTGCTAATAACTTTGGCGCCATTTGACAAATCTTCATGAAACTTTCTAAAAAACAGTTTACCTACCTAAGCTTCTTCTTGTGAAGTTTTGGGGTAATCTGTCAAGCAGGGGCTGAAAAAAGGTAGTCCCAAAGCACTTTTTTCGCTATGCAATCTCTGTAGGGAATTTTAGATAATAGCAAAAAAAGACTGATCAGAATTTAACAAAATTTGTCAGAAAGCTAGATCTTTACTTAGAAAGTGTGTTTATTGGTGTAAATCTGTTCAGCTGTTTTTAAGAAATTAAGGTGAAACAAAATAGTGCCGAAATTCAAAAAGCCTTCTGATTAGCTGGTCGAGTGGGACAGAGACGTCTGATTATCTTTCCGCAACATGAAGCAAATAATTGCAACTGCCAGTACAGGACTTGAACACCTAGGGCCCTATTAGGATGGCAGGAGGATCGCCCCCGCCGGGCTGGCGGTGACTACCGCTGGCATGGCGGGGGCAATCCGCCCGCCATCCTTGCAGAAAAGACCCCCCGCCATATTATAATGGCTGGGGGGTGCGCGTCGGATGGAAAGACCATCTGACGCTTTTCCGCCCGGTCGACATGTACAATATGGTGGCAGTGTCTGAAAGACACCGCCAGCCATATTAGAATGTGGCCTTGAACATGCCTGCCACCACGGATAGGCATGCAGAGTCTGCTTGGCCCCCAGGGACTCCGGGAGGGGGGTGTGTGCACATGGGGGGTCCTTTCAATGAACAACGTGGCAGGCACCACGCGGTGCGGTGCAAAGACGCCCAGGCAAGCTAAAGACAAAGAACAACTAAGAAGGAACCAGGTTGAGGAGCAAAATGCCCTGTATACCCAGGAAAAATAACGTATCCCAGTAGCCCCTATAATAACTACTGACCCTTGGACAAATGAGGATATGTAGCGTAGACTGGAGATCTTAGTAGCCACGATGCTGAAACTTATTATAGCCACATTGACAAGGATGGAAGGGAAGCTATCAGCCCTTGAATTACAGATGGAAAAAAATGAACAGTTTCTAGGGAAATTTGGCGCTCATAGGGAAGGGACCAGCGGGGAAGGAGCCAAGTGTAAGAAGAAGATCGGAACAAGAGACTCATCCCCAAAGTACCCAAAGCAGTGTAGATGTGAGGGGGGTTACCCCAAATATCGAGCCCCCACCTTCTAACTACAGCAATGCTCCATCTGGATTCTCAAACCAGTACGCGAGCGCAGCCTCGAGTAAGACTTGCAATAGCCAAGCTTGTCCAAAACAGGCAAGTGATATGCGTAATGTAACAAAAAACGTATTACCATCACTACCACCATCCAACACAGCTATAACATCCCGAGGGCAAATGTATTATGGCACGGAGATGGGACCAGTTAATCAGATAGAACGACAAAGAAATGAAGTGGCGAATGTCAGCCAACTACGAGGTCAATCACAGACCTTACATCTCCCCCGATAGCTGTACCCCTGGTATTGGTTCTAGGGATCACACTAATGTTAAATGGGGTCAACCGGAATCCACAAGACAGTTGATGCATAAAGCAGTACACTGGTTGACAGAAGAATTGAAGGGGGTAGAGTCGGGAATCTCTCAACCCAGGTGATTATGGCCAGAAGGACTGCGTGGGTGGGCCCAGCGAGAAAGGAAATGGCGGGAGATTGTATTGTTTTAAATTGTAATAATGAATTCGTAGTCAGATACATATTGGAATATATGGGTAATGGCACCATAATAAATTCTGAAATTTTTGTATTACCGTTAGGTTATTTTTATAAACCATGCTACCTGTTACTCCAAAGGTCCAACTTATTCCAAAGAGAGAATCGCCCGTGTAAGAATATATGGGACCCACCGAGGATGCAAAATTTAACTCTTGAAAATTAACTGACCTGAAAGCGTGCGATTGACTACAGCAACCCATCCAAATCTCTCAAACTAACTCTGAGAGTCAAGGGTCCGGACTTGTCCTAATTAAATAATTCCTTACTTAACTGAGCTACAAAAGGGGCCCATTAAAAGACTCTTAAAGATAGCCTCATGGAATTTGGCGGGCATTTCCCAAAAATTATGCGAGGAGAATTGGTTGAAAATATGGCAAGACCATGATATTTTATGCTTCCAGGAGACGTGGTCCATGGATCCAATTTATGTAAATGGATATTGCTCTTACCATACCTCAGCTAAAGCCTCATCTTCAGGTAGGGCCAAGGGGATATTCCGACTTTAATCCTGAATAACCTCCCAGGGAAGGTATTAAAATTTGAATCCTTACGTGAAATTTCCCATATTCTAACACTGGAGATACACAGAGAAGGCAGATGGCTTTTAATTAATACTTACAATAATGAGATTAGCTCAAGTAAACGTACAATTGTACAAGAGGTTGATAAGGCAGTAGTATATGCCATAAATAATAGCGGAAACTGTGTTTTTAATTTTGTATGGGTGGGAGATTTTAACATATATCCCTGCAAATACAATACAGCTCCTATATGTGGTGTAGAGGATGTGGGCAGTGACAGCTTAAATCATTTTGTACGCAATGATTATGGCAATTGTTTAAATAGGATGTTAACAACGAGAAACATGGTAATGACAGGTGAACTAGAATCATCATCAGGGAATATGGTAGGAACCTTTCAAAGAAATTATCTAGAGTCAACTATTGACTATATGCTAGTCACTGCCTCTATTAGCTTAAGAGCCACTAGGTCGGTAAATCAATTTACAATTTATAGCAATCATGCCATCCTTTCACTGCAGATAAAAGTATCTATAGGGGAACCCCTAAAGATTCAAAATATTGATACTTCAATAATTAAAATGGGCTCCGGTTAATCAATCTAAACTGACTTCAAAAATCATATCCACCACACTTAGCAATATAGCTACTTGTCTAGATCCAGAGACCGAAGCAGGAGAAATGTTGAAGGCCCTCTGTGATCTCCTAGAGCATGCAAAACAGGCTCTTACATGCACTAAAGAAATGATTAAGAGACCCGAAAGGGGATGGTTTGACGCAGGTGCGTCGTCCAGGAGCCCGTCGGCTCAAAGCTCAAGGGAGCCATTTTGTAGAAACCATCTCAATGGACCGCACACCGCTAGTCCCTCCTCCGGATCGCCCCTAGGGACTCTGGTACATGGAGTTCTCGAGTGGTTCACCCATGTGGGTGCAAGTAGGTACTTGTTGAACTGATGATCTCTAGACCCGATACATGTCCCGGGTTTTTGGATATCGCCCGAGACATGGCTCGGGTTTCGGGATAACTTCCCTCATCAGTAGAAAAATAGTTAGGGGTGGAAGAGAGCTTATCTGAGAATACAAGGATTCAAAATAAGATTGTGTCACATCAACATTACATTACTGCCACAATTTTGGATCCTTGGTACAAATTATTTGTGAACAGTAATGCAGTAATTCCTTTTTCAGAAGGGGATGTTGCCAAGTACAAAACTGTAATAGCTGAGGAAGCCACTGATTTAGAAAACGAACGGCTCTCCATTAGAGGCCTGCCAGTGCCAGCCCAGGACAGTAACACAATAGGTAGGAGAGAAGTCCACCCACATAGGTTCAGCAATGGCTCATATGGAGTCCACTAATTTCCATGCATAACAAGGAGCTCACCAAAGAGGCAACAGAAAAGTCACTGGGTAAAATAAGTCTCAAGTGTAAGTGTACAACATCTTTATTTCCTTTTTTTCATATTTGTTGAAGTACTAGTTATTCCAAACATCAGACACCATAACATCTCAATAAATAAATAGAAAGTTACATCAATAATTACACATAATAAAACATCGTTTCCCCCACATCAACCTCTCAGCAGCCATACACTAACTTGTCATTCAATCACGCACATACATCCACACATGTACCACACTCAATACAGGTTCCTCAACATAATCCCCAGATTAACACAAAAGTGGGATGCAGCTGAGCCTTCATAGCACACTGCCAGAGAGTCCAGATCGATAATACAGGATCCCAGAGTCAGGTAACGCCAACACGCGTTTCGGTGCCAAGCCCAGATCTACGGGCGCACCTTAGTCAGGGCTTTTACGCTGAGGGAGGGGGGAAGACACAGCTCAAGGATGATAGACCAGTGACAAATCTGAGCCACTGGTATACTGATCCAAATAGGGCTCTGTCAGTTCGTAACAGGTCCACAAGAATAACTTCGGGCCCACACTAATCCGTTCAGAACCAGTTAAAGAAGTTTATTCCTTTATAGTTTTCGAGGGGTTTTTTTCTCCACAAGGATGGCGATTTCGTACTTCAAGAGATCCCGTGCATGTATATCGTGAAGTGCACAACAAAGATCTTGTATTCAGGCCCACGATTGAGCGAGTTCCTATGACTTTTACGCAAACGGCTGTAGGAGCTTCATTTTCTGAAGCATGTTACGAAAGGTAAGGCTCTCCTCACGTCGGGTCCTCACGAACGGTGCAAATACTACTGAGCATCCTACAGAGTCAAGTTCTTCTTCACAGCATGAGAGCAGTGCGTTTGCTTCCCAGCAGTCACCAACACTACCAATAACAACAACAGCACCAACAGGATCTGATTCATCAGACACAACCAAAAAAATAGCTGCTTGGTTTCTACAGAAAGGGATGGATAAGTCAGTTGCTGTCACAAAGCCAAAAGAGGACGAGCAAACCGGAGCACCACTGAACATTGAGCGGTTGGTCCAGGCCTATCTGGATGACACAACAGAGGTGTTCATGGAGCAAAGCCCATTGGTGTATTGGTATAGGACAATAAGCCAATGGCCAGTGCTCAGCAGGCTGGCGCTAAAGTATCTGGCTTGCCCTGTTGCAAGTGTCTCTTCGGAGCGTGTTTTCAGTGCTGCTGGTGCCATTGTAACTGTGAAAAGGACCAGTCTCTCGCCCAAAAGCGTGGAGAGGTTAACCATGATCCAAATGAATCAGCACTTCATACCACCAGACTACAAAATACGTGAATCACAGCTGGAAGAGGAGAGCGAGTCGGAAGACATAACTAGTGGGTTACATGACCTACTTCTGTCAGAAGAACCACCAGGGTTTGAGGACGAGCTCCTCTTCCTGACAACTAGGCTTTTAAATTGTTACATTCTCCCTTCCTTTATTTGTGTGTATCTGTCTTTCTGGTTGCAACTTCAAAACCAACACCATCCTTTCTCTTACTTTTAATTACCTATTGGAGTTGCACATCTGTGCATTTAACTGTGCACTCCACTCCTCAGAGTCCTGCTCCATCTTCCTGACTCACCCTAAATACATTTCCATCTTGCCATACATTGGATGGAGATGGAGAATAGTACAATAATGTAGCCTCAAACAGTCCCTCCATAACAAGTGAAACGTACGTGACTATAGCCATCTTCTGTTTTGTTTCCAATCTGAAACGCATCACTGTCTTAAGGCTACCACCTCTGTCTGCAGGCATACACAACTCTTCAATGTCAGAACTTGAGCAGGGCTCCAAAATTAAAGTAAACTCGTCATCACTTTCAGAAGGCTCTGCTGCATCTCTGATCTGACAGCCACAAAGAAGAGAAAGACAGGTATATGAAATGAATGATGCCATACATTGCATTGGATGCTTGCTGACTCAGAGCAAATGTGCATGAAGTAGAACTATACTAGTAGTTTAATATAATAACAAAGTACTTGTGTCTCAAGTGATGGTTAATGTTTCCATGTTGTTTAATAGTATGTATCCAATTGTACTCCTACTACTGCAGGTGCAGTCTGGACTTAATCGTAGTCACTCACTACAGACTGAGTTGCTGTTGGTGGTCTGTTGGACAACACGTACACGTGCCACACCGGATGATGATGACCACCATACCATCTTTGCACGCTGTCAGTCAGTTTGATCTGAGATGATTGATGGAATACGTTCTGGAAGTGGAATACAAGGTAAATACAACCAATCAACAAGAACCACAGCAGACCTAGGCTACATGTGTGTGCAGTGGCAGAATAGAATAGTGGTATGATTGACTGACAATGGCACATTGATTTAATCACTTGATTTGGAAAATGCTAGGTTGCTGTATATGCCTTTTGTCTGGAACTGTGGAAAATTTAGGTAAATGGAGTTTGGGCCACAGACTCACGGCCGGTGTTGTGGTGTGGTCCTGTAACTGTTCTGTGCTGGCTCCTATCTTGTTGTTCTTTTCGATGACTGCTGTGCAACTAGAAGAGTATAGTTAATCAATGTAACCAAGCCGCCTCAGTCTGAAAATCTTCTCGCTCACGAGTCTTGTCTTTTTTGCACTACACCGTAATTGATTTTTATGTTTTCATTCAGTTAACTTATTTTGTAATACCCCATTTCTTCTTTTATCAACACTTACAGGCCGGCCTTTCACCCAGCGCTATTATACTTGGAGCAACAACTCACACTTACCTTACCAATCCTCCTCTTCATCCAGCCAGAGGCGCCCAAGAATGATATTTAGTCACAGTGTCCATGGAAGGGAGGACAAAGATAAATGACGAGATACAACTACACATTTGTACCTGGATAATACATTAACTTTAGTATAATTTTCGTAATTTTTTTAATTCCTTTTTCCTCTTCATTTATTTTACGCTTGTGTTTGGTAATTGATTGTTCACTTAAACTATTTCTTAATTTTCTTTGCTAGCTTTCAGCCCGCTACAGCAGGTATTACGGTTTCTCAGAGGGCATACAGCCTAGGCAAAAGTCATATTCATATCATATATAAGAAATACTACTTTTGAATTGTGTAGTAGTAGTTAAGTAAGTACCACTTATCATTAACCATCAAGTTATAACTTATCTTCATCATGCATGCATTTTGTTTTTCTTACTTAAATTTAGATTTATTGGGTCGTAGTGGATCATCAATCATCGTCTTCATTGTTTTGCTTTTGTTGTCTCCATGCGTACTGTTTTTCTTTGTCAAACCTTTCCCCAAACCCCCGTTCCCATCCATTCATCAAACCCTAACACTCTTCCCCTGGGCTGTGTGGTTTTATATTGAGGTGTGATGTTACTACATTAAATCTACACCAACAATTGATCACACGCTTGCTGGGGCAGATGTGGTGAAAGCAACACTAATGAAATCAAATGTCAACGAGGCAGGGCGAGGATCCTCTTTTGCTTGCCCACCCAAGCTCACTGTATGTACTAGTATACAAGGCAATTCATTTTCCAAAGTGACCCAACGAATAAATCTAAATAATTGGTGGCATTGTTTGAATTTAATTTTACAGCATTTAAGTTTACAAATTGGATTGTGCTTTACTGACTCCTTCAACACAACTACAGTTATCTTCTTGTACTTGGCAGTCCCGAACACCATTGATTTCTTGAGTTTAGCAGGTGCAATATTGTTTGTATTTTTTTTGGTCAGTCTTATGTCCTGTATTTTTCTACTTCTCCCACATTCTGTCTCAGGCAAATGACTGTCTCTTTGTTTTTGTTTGCCAATGCTAGTGCCAGTGGTCTAGTCTACTACTACCATCACACAACCACGGCATATTCTCCGTTGTCTTGGGAAACCATGCAGCCCTTGCGGTGCCAAACTTAATCATCATCATCAATCACAGGTAAGAAGAGAAGTTTGCTGGGAGGTATAATGGAGGAGAGACCGGTGGTACTAATAGGACAAATATAACTCATTGAGGGGTACCGCATCTATCTGTTTGCATGTTACACATGTGGTCAATTAATAAATTATTTCAATCAAACACTGGCCGCTGCTCTGCATCTAGAGTAAACCTTGTGACGTACAACAGTAACCCCACCACAAAACAACATCCTATGTGTACGTTGAAAATAAATAACATTTATTCATGTACATAAAAAAATATCCTCCTAGTCCTATCCCACCCCTATCCCCACCCTAACCCCAACCAATGTCCAAGTCCAAAGAATGTCCCATAAAAATAACCCCAACACCCAATTCCCACCCACCAACGAAAGTATTAAAAAAGGGGCAAATGAACAGGGTCCATTACAATCGGCGGGCTTTGAGGTGTTTGTCCACTATTATTTTGATGCGCTCCTCTAATTGGTCCTCCAGCTTGGCCACCCGGAGGAGAAGTTGTTGCCGAAATGCACGGCACCTACATTTGCATCCATGATGTGAGGGGGCGGCATATATTGTGAAATGCCGGCGGTGAGTGGCTGCCTGACCACGGCGCCGTACTCCTGCAGGTGGGGCCTGGCTGGGGCCTAGGGCATTGGACGAGGCAGCAGCTGCTGCCACCGCCTCTTCCTCCTCCTCCTCGGCCTCAACCACCAGCCGGCGGTACTCCTCCACAATGGCCTGCAGTTTCCTTTGCCGGGCGCTGGCTGCCAACTCCTTCCGTGATGGTTTTTGGGAAGGAGTATGAGTATCTATAAAAAAAGAAACAGAATTGTAACTGAAACTCTTCCAAATTAATTCAACACATAGTGGCATAGTAGCACTACCAAGCGCAGTACATACAATTGGTGGTAACTTTTAGTATCTATCTAATCCATCCTCCTGCTTCCCCTGCCTGTAACATTTGTTGAAGTTTTTTCCGGCATTATACTTGCCCTAGTACTATGGGTGGACTTGAGTACACAGAAGAACACCAGTCTTTTTTGTATCTCCTTTTATATTTTCAAAGTAAGACTCTGCTTCCAGTGACAGTCTCCACCTATGATGAATACAATACATTTAGGGGGCATCCACCCATTAAAAATAAATGTCTACCATTCTTTATTATCGCCTTATCTGGTTTCACTTTCACCAACAACCACCCATGCGTCCACTCCTTCCTTGCCTTGGGTTTCATTGACACAAACTCCACTCATGATTCTTGCTATCCACTATATCCATGCACCCATATTGTTTTGCCCAACCAGGCATGCATCTTCTTTCACCTTCCAGGTCTACCCATCCTTCAACAACCCATGCATCGGATTCATATCAGCCACGTGCATGAACCTTCCAAAGTATCCTTCCATGGTAGTCTTATTACATCTCTTTCGTCCTTCCTCCTTCCACCCTAGTTCACTTCTTTCCCTTTTTGTTCAACACATCCCTCAGGGTCATCTGATCTGACTTTTAGTCTTCTCCATACCTTTCACAGCTGAGTTGGAGTCTGATAGAAGAGGCCTTGTTTACTCAACTCACGCTGGTAATGCTGCAAAGGGGGTCTTCTTCAACCATTGTATATTTTCCAGTATAACTTCAAATTCATACTTTCCTAATAAGTCTCATAGCACAGTGAGGGAAATGTGCCCCTTCCACCTAGTAATGCAAATAAGTAATGAATATAACTTACCACCGCCCACCGCTGAAGTTTCCTCCCCCACTGGTGCTCCTGCAGGTGCCGCAGCCACTGTCCCCTCCTGGATGGCATTAGCATCGCCGCTGGCCCCGTCGGCACTGGTGGTTGGTAGTGATTGTGCACCTCTAAAAGCAAGTACACCTTTTTAGAAGCCTGCACACCTCCCCCTATTTTACTAGTTGTATCTTTTTCACCAGGAAGGAAGATTGAAAAAACAGTTACGTACAACATAAATCGTTGTAACTAGGCCAAATTGCGTACTACTGTACAGCAGTCATTAGACAGAGTTTAGTTTTAATTTATTAGATGGTCCCTAGGGTCATCTAATCTCTACTCCTACTCTAGTCTTTAGAAAGTTAGCCTGAGCCATGTAACCATTTTAGATCCGGGTCTACTCTTTTGCCCATGTTACCTCACAGCTTGTTGTACAGTAAGAAAGACACATTTGAGGCCACATGAGTGTTGCATACAACTAAAGAGGTTGACAAACCAGTATTTTTAGTCCCTTTTGCTTATCCATAATGTTACACTTTTTGGCATGATTGCTAAAAACTGCCATAGTTGTATTCACTGTCTAACGTGCAACATTTGTCTCATTGGCAGATGAGAAGATTGCCTTCTACGAGCCAGAGATTTGCAGAGCTTTCGAAAGATGCACGTGTAACCAGTATACGTTCAACAGTGAGGGGTCTCCCACAATTCCCACAGTTCTCTATCGTGCACTAGTTGTACAAAATGTATAGTATTACATCTTCTTTATTTTGCATGGTGGAGCGGGATGTTTTCCATGGAACAACTTACAAGTTACAACATTACAAAGCTTGTTATTAAAAAAATAAAGTTTTTGAACTTGCACATAGACTCTGTGGTATATTTTGAGTGTCTGGGGTGTTGTGGACTTAAATGAGTGAGTGAGCAAAAGGGTGTTCTTCTGTTCTGGGTTGTGTAATAAAATCATTGGGTGTATCTAACTATCTTCGTGTGGGGGTCGGGAGTGGGACAAATGACTATGACTGAGACACTTAGGTAGGTAGACGGTCATTGAATTGTGGGTTCTTCTGACTGAGTTCTGTGACTAGGGTGTAAGTAAGGTCCAACCTCCCTATCACCAACATCCTATTTTCTTGTGCATAGTTCTGTATGTGCCTGTGCAGAGAATAACCACAACAGTAGTAGTAGTATACTAACCTAACACAAATTAGTAGGTAAACATCTGGCTGCGCATTGTTTTGGTGGGAATTGACAAAGACTAGAGATTACAGAGGACAACGCAAAAGACAGGAGTGGACCCAGTGGCTAGAGCTATTCTATCACAGCTTTTTTTTAAAAGAATACCTTAACTAAAGAGTGGCCAACAGGGCAAGCTTAGCTACAGGCAGTCTAATAGTAGTAGCACAGAGAGTCATCGGGCAGAGGCAGTTTGAAGGAACTGAAAGTCAGGGATGGCATTGGATACCCAAAATTTGGTAAACAAATTGAAGACCAAAGAAGGTTTAGCTAACATTGAATTAGGAAGGAGGCTTAATAGGTTGGAAAAAATAAGGTGCGTTAAAAAGTTAGGGAAATATAATTGTTAATAATATAAGCACTGTAGGACTTACTGGGGCCAGCAGCAGGATCCTCGGTAGAGGAGCGCTCCTCTGGTGGTTGTCCCGCCGCCTCGGACCCCGTCTTCTTGCCCCTGGGTGGTGCTGATCATTTAAGAAATAATAAAGAAAGAGAAACATTGAGTGCTGTGAAACAAATACATCATTCAAAAATCCTCTCAAACATTTTAGGAAACAACAATTGCAATAAAATTGACTTCGAAGTCTAAATGACTAATGGCTTGCAGGATTCACAGACCGTCTACTTATAGAACACTAATCAAATGTTCCATAAACATTCTGATTGCAGAATATACTAACGAAGCCAGTACCACCTGACCTACACCACCTATTCCAGAATCCAGACGGGCCAATTGTTCAGTAAGTCGGCATTTCCATTTTATTTTTGCCCGCAAACATGCATAGATGAGATGGAGGACACATGCATAAATTTGTGCATACACGAAATTGTTGGTTGCTTGCGTCATATGAACTGCTACTGACTGACATGACAATGCTATTGCTGCTAAGCCTACCAACCAGTAAACAAACTTCCAACCAGTTCTATGGAGGGGTGGGATAAATAAGAACTAACTAAGCATTCAGTGACAGAGGAGGTGTCATGCAGACCGTTAAAAAAATATGAACTAATACTATCCATCCACCACTATTTCACTAAGGGACAATGTAAGGACTAGACTCTAGCAATAGCATTAACTAACTTCAGTTCACTAAAGTAAACTCTAACATCAATAATCACCAGCCCAAGCTAGCGCAAAGTTACAAACCAGTAAGAGAAGTGGCGAGCAGCACCTGTGTCATACAATAACAGAAGATTTTGAGACGGAATTGATCTGCAATGTAACTAAGCGCACCAGTAATCGTGTTACTTATTCATCCAAGAATTATACACAATACTTATACTACTATTTATATATATATTAATATTACTAGCTACTCACCAAGCCCCACGACCTCGACACCTAGCAGGTCCAACAGGTCCTGCTCCCTGTCCAGAATGTCTGCCCACCGGTGGGCCAGCTGCTGGTGGGTGCGCTGGATATCCGAGCGGCACCTTCGCCCACCGGCGGTGACGACCCTCTGGAAGGTAACCGGAGCCTGGCCTGCCGCCTGCTGCCAAGGTCAAGGGGAGGTGGCGCTGGATGAAAAAAAACAGGGCGGCCACCTCGGCCTCCCCGAAAAGTTTCCGGGCCTGCACCCCTGCAGGTCGCATTCTGCCACAAGGCAGCCGGCTCTTGGGCGCAGGCGGCTTGTCCTTTGAGCCGGTTCTGCTGCTCCCCTTTGCCATGGTTCTGGGGTGGAGGTGGAGGTGGAAAAGAAAAGTTAGAACAAAAGGAAAAAAGTTAGGGGGAAGAACTAGGAGCTTAAATAAAGAAGTAAAATAAAAAAGTAGAAAAGTAAAAAGAAAAGGTGGAAAAGTAGAAATAAAATGCAAAATATAAACTTAGGGACAGAGAGAGATAGATGATAAGTAAAAAAAAGTAAGAAAAACTGTGAAAATAAGTAAAGATTGCAAAGATAAAAGGTGGATAGAAAACTAGGCCCAGAACCATAGCTTAGAGTGTGAAAAACAAGATGGCCGTGCCCATCGCGACCACGTGGGTAAGTTCGCGCGCGATTTCATGCGAACACGCACTTTGTCAGCGTGAACAAGTAGTTGTGTTCCCGAACATGACGTGCACAACGCGAACACGTTATGCGCGACCCAGAAGAGGAAATAGGGGATGCGAGCGGGCGGGACAATTGAAAAAACAAGATGGCCGCACCCATAGCCCACCGCATGGGTAAGGACGCACGCTACAATCCCCCGAGCACGCAGACAGCGCCCCGAACACGCACAACACGCTCCCGAGCAAGAAAAACAGCTTGTGAACGGGTCCAGCAAGCTACCACGCACGCTCGCGAAGCTCACGTAGTGCGAGAACGTCTTCGCGTAGCACCACTACGCGTACTACTCCCAGGGTTACTCATAAAGCTACTCACGCACCTATAGAGTCAATCAGACTGCCATTTACTCCCCTATACAGCTATACACTTACCCGCTCACTTATTCATACAGATACTAATTCATACTCTTCCATACAAGCTCCTCACACATGCACTCATTAAACCACACAGCCACTATCACAATCCCTAACTCACACATAGTCATGCATATACTCCAACACTCACCTATACTGCCTCTCACATACCACTTACTCACCCATATACCACTGACACATCCATTCACTCACTGGCACAGCCATACATACACTCAGTCATTTATACAGCCCTTCTCGTACACACCCACTAACCCAGACACCCACTGACTCATCCATGCAGGCAGCCACACACCCGCACAGACACTCATACATATACTCAGACAACCAATCAATCACACATACACCCACTCATGTACCCACTCACTAACCCATACAGGTACTTAGATACCATCTGACAAACTGATACAGACATTCAGACAACCTAGTCAGTAACCCATATATTCACTGATACACCTAATCACTCACTTATACAGTTAGTCACACACCTACTTAATTATCAATACAGGCACTCATACACCCACTGATTCATCAATACACTTTGATATATATCTAACACTCATAAACATTTTAAAAACAGTCACTGGATGATGTTATCAGTGATGTCATTTGAGATGTCATCGGTGATGTCAGCCTTGATCTCACTAACCATGTCAAAAGTGATGTAATATGTGAGGTCATAAGCAGTGCATTGAGGGGGTTTGAGCCATAGTTAGCTCAGCTAACTATAACTGCTAAATCCCACTGGCTTTGTACAAGTGAAACATGAGCCTAACTACAACGTCTCTGTAACCTTTGATATATATATATATATATATATATATATATATATATATATATATATATATATATATATATATATATATATATATATACACATTATAGACTAATTTATTAATTCACATGAGTTCACAGTTACTCTTCAGGTCAGACAGAGGAAGGGATAGATTTTTCCAGGTTCTGGCACAACTCCTTTTTACGATGTAGTGGCGCCTGGTCACAGTCCTAGGGGCTTGGTGCTCTGAATGTTGGAGGGTCCAGAGATACAGGGGGTCTGATTTTGAGCTGCCTAAGCCTTTGAAAGCATTACTATTTAGAGGAGTCAGGCTGCGTTTGCTTCTCTTTGTGCCATTTTGAATATACAGGATTATAGTTGCCTCAATGCAGAACTTTGCAGCAGCAGATCCTATTGGATGGATGAGCGGTGTGGCACCTTCAGACAATGTTATCAGCCCAAGGTGATACTGGCACCACCGGGACTGTTCCTCTGTGATAGTACCTGAAGTGGAATAGAAGAGCACCAAAAGTGAGGAGTTAAAGAGACGTGAAAGTGGTACTGTAGCTGTGGTTCTCCCAATGACTATCTTCCACGCTGACCTTGCTTAATGATCGTAACTGCATTCTTTTTCAGGTACAAAGGAGTGTGGTGTAGGAGCCCCATTGAGGGCCTTCTAGACCTATTTTTCTGAGGCTTGATTGTGTCCCTGCACCTAACCACAGTGACTCACAGCAACATCATGCCTCCAAAGGACAGTAAACTGGAAGCGGCAGGCGGAGAGAAAATATTCTTCACATTATAGTGTTGGTAGCGCATGCAAGGGTGATTGAGGAAGAAGTGGATCACCACATGGCCCCTTTATATTAGGGTGAGTTCCTTCTCTAGGACCTGCTGCATGAGATGAAGACAGAAACGTCTATGTTCACTAAGTGGAAAAAACTAGGGGTGGGTGGAATTTGCGTAATCGCGTTACACAAATCTCTGCGAAACGGTAAAAAACAGGCAGAAATTCTGCGAACACGCGGAATTGCTTGTTCGCGATGCTTTTTTCCTGTTCGTAAACATCATTTGCGTGCTTGGGGGGGGGGGAATATCTCGAAAACATGCATTTTGAGAATGCGAAAAACAAAAAATTTTGCGAAGTCACAAGTCTCAAGTTATGAGATGGGTAGTCAGCCGGTGCAAGGAAGGGTGCCCATATGCAAGAGACGGTAACGTTTACGTAGAACGGTAAACCTATGTGCTTAGCATAATAATGTGACTCAGGCAGACACGTATCACTTTTAGCTTCAGCATGAAGTAAAAAGGTTCCACAGCATTCCCCACTAGTTTGTGAGTCCACTCCCGCATGTGAAGCAACTTGAGGGTGTTGGCTTCTGCTCACGTCTGTGTTAGTAGTGTACGTGGCCAACAAGCGCTGAAGAGCAGGAGGGCAGGCGCCTTCCACCCTATCGCCATCTGCCTTTTAAGTAGAACAAAGGCAAGGCCAATAAACTTATGAAGGTGTCTATCACCTTTCACACAGGGACGTAGCCCCAGCAAGACAGGATTTGAGTGTGGGTACAAAGGTATGATCTGCAAATTGAGCCACAGTGACAGCAGCCGCTCTGCAGACTAGGTAAAGCTTCGGACAATCCCATACCATGTGGTAAAATCCAGCATATGGTAGTTTACATGAAGGACACTCTGGGGTCAGGGCCAGAAACGTGTGTTTGATTCGCTGAGGGGAAAGGTAAACGTGATGCACATAATTAAACTGCCTGAAACGAAATGAAGGGTTAAGAGATACGCCCATCACCAATAGAAGCGCCTGTGACCAGGACTTATCTGACTTGGGCTGGGGCTACACACTGTCCCATCTGGCGCCCCCACCGCGTACTCCTGCGGAGTGGGGTTGAGAGACGTGTAGATGGTGTTAATCGGGTGGTGTGGGCTATCATGAGTCAGGAGCACAAGCAACATGGCAGGCTCCACATGCGTGTTGTATGATATGAAACATTAAAAACTGAACAGCTCCTATATCATAAGTGTCCATGACATCTTGAAGGACATGATGGAGCCCTCGTGATAGAGCTCCCTCATTTGATCGACTCCTGCTTCTCTCCAGGAAGCTATGTCACACCACTCCATCACGCCGCGAAGTCATGGCAACTCCAAAAATGGCCGGTGAGTATGGGAGGTGAGACCATGCACAAATCTGCGACAGCAGGTGTGGGCCACAGTCATATTGCACGTCTTCTAAAACTGCACCATTGACCACAGATTCGGACACTTATATAATTTTGTCTGCAAGGCAAATATTACCATTTGGCAATTCTGCCACATGACTACACACTCTGACTACTTCGAATGCTTCTGAATACCTGAAAATTCCTGATCTCCCCTTCTTTCCTTTCTTGATTCTCACCAAATTCCCTATGTGCCTTTTAACTTTCTACCATTCCTGGCAATCTTTAGTCACCATTTCTTGCTGAAAAACTGTTCAAACCCTCTTCAATGTGTTTTCTCATACTCACCACTCACACTCTCAATTAAGTCTAACATCCAAGATAATTTGAGATTGCACGCTGTTACCCTCCCTCTCATTTTCTCAAATGTGGACTTGGCATGGGCATTGGTAATGGTGTTATGTGCCTAAAAATGTTCTTTAATAGTCTCACAATTTTTGCTTTTGACAATTGCCAACTGAATTCTTTCTTTCAGTACTCTTATTCATCTTACCACAATGGCATTGCTTTGGGAATTAAACACCGAGGTACATATATGCTCTATACTGTGATTAGCCAGAAGTGATCTAATCTAAGAAGATGTTAGCTGCACACCATTGGTTGTGACAAAAGACTTTAAAAAAAACTTCTATGAGAATGTTGATCGCCACCTTAGAAGTCACATTGAAAACTCTGGCTATTTCGGGACTACCAGACAGGCTGATTGGTCCAGTTGTGTACAACGCTCTTTCCCAGAACTTGCTTAACCTGGACAAATTCCCTCTTAGTGGTTAAACTAATTTACTGTTACTAATTGCAAACTGAGTGCAGGATCCAACTTTGTACTCAATACTTTTATCTACACTGGGTCACCAGAAATGACGTCTAACTCTTCTATTCTGATTGTTCATACGCTGATGACCCTCAAGATCCTTTTCTAAAATCTTCTTACACATGTACTGAGGTATTACCAACTGCACAACTCTTAACACCACTCCATCTTTTATGGTTAATTCCTGAGCTACAGTAAAGAAAGGCAATATCTTTTCATTTACATTTTCTTCTTGGGCTATTCAGAGAAAATATTTCCCATAATTTGTTGGAACATCATTAGCTACTGCTGCCTTCCACACTTATTTTAAAGTATGCTCTTTTAAAGCTTTGCAACAGAAAGTATTTTATCTTCTTCTTGATCTGCTCCCTCATGACATTTAAGAATCTGCTAATAAACAATCCGCTAATACATTATTCATTCAAGGAATGTATTCTCTTCAAAAATGAAACTCCTTTCATATTTTCTGCCACTTCACTCAGTGGCACCCACTCATGGTGAATAATTCCACCAATGGACAACTCTGTGTGTATATATATATATATATATATATATATATATATATATATATATATATATATATATATATATATATATATATATATACCTGACCGCCACAGGTAGCGGTTTCAACAGGCGCAGACCTCCACTCCAATACTCGATGTTTAGTCAAATTTCAAACACCAAATAAGCCATCTCACTAGTTCCAGTGCCAGCAATCCATATTTATTACAGCAAAAAGTGCAAGAGCAAGTGCCCTCCCTGACGCGTTTCGCTCTGCGGGCGGAGCTTGATCACATGACGCGTCAGGAGTAGGCAGTGCAATAAATTGAAATTAAAAGCCCAAGCGCCTTAAGAAACAGGACGCAAGGGTTGCAACAAAGCAAATAAGCCACCATTTCACAAATCACGCTATAGTGCAAATAGATTATGTGTTTCGTGTATACACATAAGGACACAGTTAGAGCATAGTGCTCGAATGACACAAAGGGATAGAATCAAATAAAGTATCTGAAAAGAAATCTAAGAAAGTAAATCTACTCCAGTAAATTGATTTCGTCATAATAGCAACATCCATTGGAATGAATCATAAAGCCATAATGAAAAACACTTCATAAATATTCTCAAACAATAATGAAAATACAACGTGTGTTCAAAATGTCCTATGCAAGTGCATCAAAACATTCTTTTCCATGGTTAAACAGACAAACAATATTCCCTGGCCACTAAAAGAAGAAAAAAGGTGATTTGTTATCCCCTGTCATTGATCTATTATATGTCCATGTGTCAAAAAGTGCATAAGTGCTAAAGTGCAAGTACTTTAAAACAATTTCATATTTAGATGAAATATATTTTAGGCTTTAGAGGACTCGATTTGAAAACCTGAAAACAAGAACAAAAAAGGCACAGTTCATAAATCAAATATATAATGTATAGATGAGTTCATCAGAAACAGAATTTCCCAAGGAATATAAATCAAGCAAGAGAAACACCTTGAATCAAATGGGTTAAGGCAGAACACACACACTCTACAGAAAATGATGTAATTCGTCAAAAGCATTTAACCCATTGGGAGAACGAGTGTCAAGCAAAAGTATGAAATATGCTTCCCTTTGGCGCAACAATTTCTCACGATCACCTCCTCTGCCCGGGTTCGCTACAGAACACAAAAGGGTATACGTAAGGTCTTTTAATTTCCTATCGTGTACAGCCTTGAAGTGGCGAGCCTTTGGATAATTCATATCAGAATTAACTATGGCCCGGATGTGTTGCAATATAAGTTGATTCGCTGGTAATTTGGTGCTATCAATATAGGAGAGTGAACATGTGCAGGTCAGCTGGTAGACTACAAAATCACTGCAACATGTCAGATGTTCTTTTATTGGAATAGACCTGTCATTGAAAGCTGATGTATAATGTGTGCCATTAACAGCAAAAGTGCAGGCACGACAGGAGGTGCACCTAAAAAAAAAACAGGTTTGTTGAGCCAATTAGTTTTAGATGAGAGTTCAGGTTGGGTTCTATCTAATGAATCTTTCATAGAAGGAGCCCTTCTAAAAGTAATGGCCGGTAATTTAGGTAAAAATGGAGCAAGAATCACATCCGTTAACACAATTGGCCACTCCGATCTGATGATATTACTGATCTTAGATGTTTGAGAGCAGTAGGTGGTGATAAAGTGAGTTGAGCCCTGATTCGTGAAAACCAGGATCTCTTTGTTTTTAGGGATTAAGAGTTCCTCACGAGGGCGGGCAAGTGCCTTAGTTAGAGCCTGATCTAAAATAGCTTTGCTATAGCCACGACTGAGGAATCTTGCCCTGGATTCCATTAAGCATTGGTTTAAGATATCAGGACTACTGCAGATGCGTTTAATCCGGATAAATTCACCCAAGGGAATGCTGTTGATTGTGTGTGAGGGATGAGCACTCCGGGCATGCAAGATAGAATTGCCCGCAGTGCTCTTCCTGTGGAGTTTTGTTTGTATGGTATCATGATCAATGTAGACCTGGACATCCAAAAATTCTGCAGAGTCAGATGTAATATTGGCAGTAAATGTAAGGTTTCTGTCGTTGATGTTAATGTCATTTACAAATAAAGCAGCTTGTTCTTTGGTGCCACGCCAGACGATAAAAATTTCGTCAATAAAACGCCATTAATGCACTAGATGGGGAAGCCAGTGTGCATGGGTGACACCAAGAACATGCCTCTCCCACCATCAACATGAAGACATGAATAGCTGGGGGAGAAGCATGAACCCATTGCCACCCCGCGTTCCTGATGGTAAATATCCTTCCCAAATTGGAAGTAATTGTTGAAGAGGCATAGACGTATCATATCCAAAAGCATAAGGTTATGATCTCTCAACGCTGCCTCTCGTCCATCCAAAAAATATTTAACTGCTTCAAGACCCTGGAGATGGTTGATGCTGGTATAAAGTGCCTCAATATCCATCACCAGGAAACAAAAATCAGGACACCACGTGATTTGACTGACCTTAACCAAAAAATCCGTAGTGTCTTTCAAAAAAGAAGGAAGAGAAAACATATGTGACTGGAGAAAAAAATCCACATACTTAGAAATGTTTTCATTCATACTACCTTGAGCAGAAATAATAGGACGACCAGGGACAGGAAATGTGCATTTGTGGATCTTGGGTAAAAGGTAGAAAAGTGGGGTGATGGGATGTAATACATTCAAGAACTTGAATTCATCCTTGGTTAGTAAGCCAGTTCTATACCAGAGATTGATATCTTTTCTGTTTTTTTCATGGCTCTTGAGCATCACAAATTTGGTGGATTTGGTGTAACACAGTGGATCACATAATTGTCGGGCTGCCTCCGATATATAGTCGGTTTTAGCCCATAAAACTGTGTTTCCCCCTTTATCTGCACTTTTCACTACCACCTGGTTATTACCCTGGATCTTTTTGACAAGTTTGGTATACTGCACATTATTAAAATCACATTGTTTTTTCTTTTTCAACACCGTTTTGTTAAGTGCCTTCAATTCTGTGATAATCCTGTCACTAAAGACATCCAATGCATCTTTAGGCATCAAGGGTATAAATGTGGATTTGCCCCGAAAAGTAGTAGGTGGGGAATAATTAACCGTGATAGCTTGGCTCACTGTGAGATCTGCTTGCAAGCTGTTTTCATTAGCTAAAGACAATAAAGTTTGTAAACCCTGCAAATGTTTAACCTGTAGAGATTCCTGATTAGGTATTTCCACCCCACCCTCAGCACGCAAATTTGGAATTTCTGGATGTAACAAAAAATATTTTTGCAATTTCATTTTTCTAATAAATTTGTAAACATCAATTCGTGCTTGAACATAAGAAAAATCATTAGGTGGACAGTATGAAAGTCCCAAAGAGAGGAGTTGTTCTTCCGCCCTAGACAATGTCAAATCTCTCAGGTTAATAACAGTATTGTCTTGTTCACTGGTTAATTGTTCCAATTCTTGCGAGTTTTGCCTCGCCTTCCACCTCTTTTTGGCAATTCGTTTCCTGCAGCGGCGTTTTTGACTGCCGCTTAGTCTGCTTGTGGAGGAGTGTTCCGTGAGCGCAGAGAGTACCTCCGGTCCTCGCTGACAAAATTTAGTTCGTCAACCACAGAGAATTTAGTCAGATCAATAGAAATTGCATCAGCACGTTGCATGCTGTCCTCGGAGCCACTAAATGATGCTACTGATAAGTTATCTTCATTTGTCAATGTTGGGCACACAGGTGCCCCTTGATCAGTAGTCGTAGTTGTTTTCTGTTGGATGGACATGGCTTTGCGTTTGTATGAGTCGTATTTCCGTGAAAAGGTGAAAATACGACCTGTCGCATAATCCTCTTTGTCCCTTGCAAATTTATTAATTTTCCTTTCTTGAATAGTTTGCTCCAACTTAGCGAGTCTTTGGTCAATTTCTTTGCGGGTGTTCGCTATTAAATCAGTGTCACCAGTCGCTTCCAAGAGGGAATTGACCTTTGCAATTTCTCCTAATAATGTTTCTCTGTCAGAATGGGCGAATTCAGTCAAAATTAAAAGCATGTTTCTAGATGACTGTAAACTATTCTCTGCCCATCTCTGAAGCATTTTGGGGTCCGGGTTCTCATATGTGGGAACAATCATTATTCTCAAACCACGGGGAACACGATTGGCTTCAAGATATTTGTCCAATGATTTCTTCTCCCACCACTTAGAAAGTTCACTGCGAAGCAGTTTTTCCAAAGTTTTCAACAATTCCTTGGTGCTGTTACTGACATTCCCGGTGCGACTTTCTTGAGTTGTTGTAGAAGTGACAGTAGGCAGGTTTTCATACAAAGCCTCCGCCGCCATTTCCCTACTCCTGAGAGCGTCGGTGGAAAACATGTTTGCAGCTATAATGCACAGCCAAATATGCCGCTAGATTGCTGTTATGGCTAAAGAATATTCAACAATGTTACTTTGGAGTTTTAGCCCAAACCTGCTTAACTCAATTAGAAAACACTGGTGCGCGCAGACAGTGCCTTACCGGATTCTGCTCCGAGACGCCGTGTGAAGTCAACCGACCCCTTCAGCTCTGAAACAACCCACCGGATCAGGACACTAGAAAGCGCCGGCCAATGCAGTAACTCGATACATGAGTAGCGGGGGGCACGGTGTAAAGTACTTGTTAAGTCCAACTGAAAAGCGCCGAAGCGTTCAAGTTTGCAAAACGCCCCGTGCCTCAAAGAATGGGCGGGTCCACGAAACCGGAAGCAAACCAATCCCGGTAATGAAATGAAACGAAGAGTCCTGACCGCCACAGGTAGCGGTTTCAACAGGCGTATATATATATATGTCTCACCAACAAAGTACCATCTCTTTCACCATTAATTGTCAAGATGCATATTCAACACTGAGCCTTGAACCAATATTGCTGCCATCCATCAAAATAATCAACTTATGGCTAGTTTCGAATGAGGTTAGGGCAATGAGGCTGCACATGACTATGTTCAATTTATTCATATCTTTGGCACATTCTCCACATCTGACAAACCTCTTTTCTGGTACGTCTGGATTTGATCTAAGTTCCTTTTGATCGTGAGCCACCACCATTGCTTTTTTCAAACACGTTTTTGGAGCCATTCCATTCTTATACAGTACCCCAAATAATATACCAATTTCACCTTAAACTATGTTTTGCCTCGGCTAAAGTCAAAGTAATCAGAACCTATAACAATATGTCATTTCATTGTGCTCTTTTGTGTTCTTTCCAAAAATCAAAATATCTTCCTGAAAATATCCTACATTATGTGAATCCTTGAATAATTTATTCATTACACTTAGAAGTACAGCAGAAACTCCACCTGCTAAATTTTGACTTTCAAACAGAATGCAGTGGGTGCTGCGGCCTCCCTCTTGACCCACTTGCCACCAGTGTACATTCTTATCAACCCAGGCACTTTTCCAGGTTCTTTCTTTGCAGCACATAGATAGCCTGCTTACTCAAGAGAAGTCCCACATCGACTTGTGTTATATTTCATATCGACACCCTGATATAGGTCCAGGGAACATCGTACACTTTCCCTACATCATCTCCCCATCATTTCATATGAACAAGCCTTATAAGGACATAACTCCAAATAAGGACACGCTGCCTTGTATGGGCATAACGCCTTATAGGGACTGCAGCCTTTAATGGACTAAACCTTTCCCCTAGTTCCCTGCCGAGGGTGGGTTTTTCCCAATCGATATTGCTAAGATATAATCCTTCACACATATGAATAATTTAGGAGTACACTCTACAGGAGGTCCACTTCACCTCTCCCATCGACGCACAAGGTTTAATCCCCAACATCATCCTCATACTGAACAATGGGGAACATACGGACATAGACTGTATAAATATGGCACCTCTTGCTATCAGTAAGCAGGAGGGAACCAAGACTTCAAGGCCGACACACTGACCAGAGACACTCTGGCATGCCATTGCTCCAGCTGACAGTGGTCTGACGATCCCTTGCGGGGTGTCCAACTCAAGTCCAGGACGAGGTCCCACACTCTCACTATTCAGGTATGGGGGTTCGACTAAATCCTAGTGGGATTCTTGGCTCTTAGACTTATGCTCTTTCGCACCTACTCACATGCTAGGTACACTTAGGTACATCTAGAAAGGCATCTTAGGCGTACACACTTTATTTTATAAATGTATTTCTTATTCATGCATGTGTTCATGACTATTGCAAAATGGTGGAACAATACGATTTCTTCTTATTCACTGTATTGCTGCTTCTATATCTCTACTACTGTGTTACAGTTGTAGCCATGCACTTATTTTATATGAGAAGAACTACAGTACAATAAATTCTTATTATAAACACGCTCCACTGTTTCTTTTTTGTATCTCTCTGAGAGCAAAACAAGCAAGCACGGGTGACTGGGTGAAAAGTAGTATATTGTTTCCACGAGTCTGAGGGTATTATGTTCTGAAGTTGCAAAAACAAATCATTTTGATCACAGGAGATTCTAGAAGCACTACGAGCTAGCTAATGTTAAAACATAGGCTGACATATTCGGTGTGGGTGTACAGACTCAGTTTGCCACCAAGCCCTCATTATAAGTTATCCGTAAACAGTGTAGGTCCTGCATGAAAGGGTACTATCAGAACTAACGTGGTCTAATGACAACCAACGTGTCAAACATGGTTTGCCCAATGTGGTAAATACATGGCACACTTACTCAACAGTAGAATCTGAGTAGCTCAGTCATGCTTATTCTCAGAGACCGTACAAAATTCAGAGACGTCTGGAGTAGGTGGGAAAAAACTTCCTGCCACAGATGAGTAAGCGAGATATCCTATGTATTAACATTTGGTTAATCAAGCTTGAAAGGAAATATTCCCAAAATTGTGCATAAAACCTTTTCATAAAACCTTTTCTTAGGGACAGTTATTCCATGTCTTAAACACAATGTCGGTCGAGAAAGGAGAACTGAACCCACTAGAGCAACCACTTCCCGATGATGAGGAAGATGCAGATGCAATACATATTGCACCCAAAGTAAGCCAAGCTCTTACAGTTAAACTACTCAAACATGTGTTACCACCCAGAGGAGGTGTAGTAATATTCGTGATAGAGGCACACGAAGATGTCAAAACAGAGGTATTCTGCTCATGGGTTATATTCCCAGAAGCAGAAGCTGTATCAAAAACTTTTCATTATTACAAACATGAAGAAGTTCCATCGGCTTACCCTCCGTTTGTGGCGACTGAGATTCCGCTTACTTTCCAGGAACATCATTTCTGGTATAATGGTGCCTGAACCCATATAAGAACAGGAGCAAGGCTTGGTCCTTTAGGAAGACCAGGAGCAACAAGGCCGATATTACCGACCTACGCACCACATCCAGACATTGACACAATGCCACGTGATGAACTACTTGTTCAACTCAAAGAGTTAATAAAACTCTACAGAAACATGACGCACTTCGTCTTAAGGACAATAGCAGTCCAACCTACAGTAACTACACCTACTGCAGCTCTTACACAGAGCACTAGTACTAAAATTCCTCCACAAACATTACACGCGGTAATGGGCAAGTGCCCACAAAACGTGAACAAATTCTTTTCTGGGTAGCTCAAAAAATAATCCAGTTAGGAGTAGTATTCCAAAATACAACATCATTTTAAAAACACAGAATGTTAACAATCTGTTTGCCCATGGGGATAACCCCACAGTTAGAGGACTGCACCTCTAGGGGTACAGTCTTTGCTGCCATATATACCAGAACTCATGGTATTCCTTCATTAGCAGTAATACCAGATGTATTAAGACAAATACAAAATGACTATGGAGCGGTACCTGCCCTAAACTTAGGGATGAAGTTATTAAATAATTACGACCAGGTTTCAGCCATAATACTAGCTAATATTAAAAGGGAAGCAGCATCAGTGGCAATCCGCCAACGCCTAAGGGAGGTCGGCCCGTTAACTCAGGAGGCTGAACTACCCAAAATAATTGAAACTGCATATCCAAAATTAAGCAGAGATAGTTTTGGGGGAAAAGCTTTAAGACCTCAACTACATGGCAGTCCTGAAAAGGACACTTCTAAGACACCTACTTCTTCTAAAAAGAAGTGGGATAAAAAAAAGACTACTCTAAAGACAAGAGATCTCAATCCCGAGGCAGGTCTCCTCCACAGGAGCTCTCTGAAAAGAGGTATAATCTTAGGAATAGGGATAACATTAAGAAACCTGACAAGTATCAGGATACTGATACACGATACTTTCAGGGCTCGAAGAAAAGCTCCGAAAGGGAAGGACAGTCAGAAAATAGAGAGGAGGGCACACAGTCCAGAGACTAGCAGCACGCTCAAGACTTTACTTCTAAAAAAAGAAGATAAACAGAAGCCAAAACCTCAATTTAAGAAAAAGAAAGTGGCTATTCTGAAAATCAGACATGCCCAGAATTCTAAGGACACAACTTCTGAACGGGGAATGGGTTCTGGCGATTCTAGACAGTGCGGCAGAAGTAACAATAGCTCACCTGAACCAGAAGGAATTTCTGGTGACAGCGGAGTTGAATGTTTACATCACTGTGGAAACACCAAACACCAGGTTGATTGTCCCACATAAGTTATATGAAATAACACTCCGGTTGGAGGGGGACAAGCCCAGGAAAGTAAAAGCTCTTTTTTGGAAGAAGTTATCATCTGGTTATGAAATCCTGTTAGCAGAACAAGAGTGGCCGCCTGCATTTGTAATGGAGTGCCCCAGGGGAGAAAGTATCATTTTTCCTGCATTTTCCAACCACGTTCTCGTTCACCTTAAACATACATATGCACACAAGTGGGCAGTAGCCCAAGCTCCAGCATTGTACAAAAATCACACAGGGTGGGATGAGAACTCAACCTACACGGGATCCCGTTAAAAGTTTCACCTAATGCTCAAAAGCAATATACAATAAAACAGAAAGCTAAAAAACAGGTCAGGGAGATCTTAGATCAACTTGAAAACCTGGGGGTCATTGAAAAATGTACCTCTCCAATTAATAATCCTTTGTTTCCTGTCGCTAAACCCGACAATACATATCATCTAGTTTTAGATTACAGACATTTAAACTCATGCACAAAGACATTTGCTGTCCAAAATGCACATAGTGCCGCATCAATGAATAACATTGTGCGCAAAAAATACAAAACCACACTTGATATCGCAAATGGATTTTTCTGCCAAAATATTGCTACTGAAAGCAGGTATCTGACCGCATTCAGTGCATTGGGGTCACAACATTTCTGTTGTGTAGCACAAAGGTATAAAAATAGCCCGGGTGTATTTTCAGCAAGAGTAACAGAGTTACTTCAAAAATGTAATGAATAAGACGACAACTTAGAGAGGCACTTGACCAGGGTAAGCACATTAATATGGGATTTGCCGCAGAAGGCTAGAAATTCAACTTTAAAAAATCGAAAATAGCCCACCTCAATGTCCTATATTTGGGATATGAGCTGCCAAGTTAAGGCAAAAGTCTGGCAGCGAACGTTTTAGAAAAGTGTGCGCTGCTGCAACCTCCTAAATATTAAAAAAAATTACAATCAATACTAGGATTCCTGAATTTAGGCAGGACATACATTTTAGATTACTCACAAAGGGTAAAACCTTTCTATGACTTAATAAAACCTGACTTTTCAGCCAGAGATTGGACACAAGAACATACTAATATTCTTCGTTTACTCTAGGAAGACATGATCGCTTTCAAACGTACGCCACTTAGGGATCCGAATAATCGCGGGTCAATGCGGGTACACATATTTGACCTTTAATGAAGGAGCAACCATACCAATCGCTTACAAATCACACCTGTACACAAATGCAGAAATGTGTTTCACTTTAATAGAAATAATCCTGACAGGAGTTCAAACTGCTGTAGCAAGAGAAAGAGCACTGGCTCAGGGGAAACGCATTATTGTCGCAACTCCAGTACTGGCTTTAGAAGCTGTTACAAAGGCTAGCATCCCAAATGCGAAAGCATTACATCCACGATGGATACAATGGGCTAATTCTCTTACTGCAACAGACGTTGAATACAGATTTGATCCAAGTTTAAAAACACAGGCATCCCTGCAATATGAACAAGAATATCCTCTACCAAACGAAAGCTTGCCTCTAGATCAGTATGAATATATTATTTATACTGACAGATCTGCGCAACTGGCTATAGGAAGTAAGCAGCAATATTTTTCGGCTTGTGCTATTGTTAAAGGTCACATGTGTGATGGCAAGTTACATCCTAGTTGCACAAAACGCAATCTCTAGGTGACTGCATGGCTCAGTTGGCAGAATTAAAAGCACTTACACTGGCACTTATAAATGCGGATCGAGAATTCCCCACACTAGTCGTGTGTGATTCTTTTTACTATGTCCAGTCGTACAATGAAAACTTACAGCATTGGGAAGAAAATGGGTTTAAAGACGCAAAAGGTAGCACAATTAAACACAAAATGTTATGGGAACACGTAGCGGAATTGAAATCCGAGCTACCGAGGACTCACGTGATCCATACACTGAGTCATCAACGTGATGGCGTTCACGTTGAAGGGAATTAATTGGCTGAGGAAGCCACAAAAGGAGCTGTTCGCACAGCTTCCGTATCTGCGCTGACTCGTTCAAAAATGAGAGTAGACGGAGATTTAATGGTAGCTATCATCGCATCACGCAAAGCCAGCAAAGCAGTACCTAAAACATTTCCACACAAATACACCTACAAGTTAGATGCACAAAACATTCCATATGCTCAGATTCCTGGGGTGGGGATAGAGTAATATCAAATATGGATCGTAGGCAAGATTTAATACTAGCTGCAAACAAGGGTTTGGGCTCTGCGCACACAGGTGTTACAGCGACTATTTCTTTAGGGAAACAGCGCTATTGGTGGCCAGTGTTAACTAAGCAAACTAAAGACTATGTCTTGACATGCGACATCTGCCAGCAGATGAAAGGCTCAACCGTTGCACGCTCGGCACAGACGCCATTACTGAAGTACAACAAACCACTCGGATGTGTATACTTGGACCACTGCAGCCCCTTACAAACTGATGGGGCTTACAGATATATCATGGTGGCAGTGGAATCATGCTTGAGATTCCTATGGGTATGGCCTTAGCGTTCTGCTGACGCTCGAATTGTTATAAATGATTTGTGAGTCTTTATCAGTACATACACAGTTAGCACGTTACACTCTGACTGCGGCCCTGCATTTAGCTTTCCGGCTTACAAAGAGGCCATGAAAGGAATGGGCATAGGATTGTGGTTCTCATCTCCATACCATCCTGAGGGAAATTTGGTTGTGGAGAGAAAAAAATGGGACTTATAGCAATCTTTAACAGCTAGGGTATTAGGCAAGCGCGGCAGTTGGGTCACACACCTTTATGGGGTACAGGGGGCATTAAACAACCAGCCAAGAAGCTCTATAGGGGGTGTCACTCCATATGATATCCTCTTTGGGAAACAAACGTGGGTACCTAATCTTGATTGTGAAGGCGCAGTGGCGGATGAAAGACCATTTGATATCCATGATTGTTTGGCTGTTTTACAGGATATAATGAATCCAGGACAAAACAAAGCAATGTCCATCTAAAGCAGACTGCCACTGAGGAAGTCAAGGTAGTCACGGCAAGATCTGTCTGGATCCCAAAAGTCGGGGATCTGGTCAGAGAGAAAATCGCGGACAAAAAGGAATTTGGACCTTCTTACAGAAAACCTGTACCAGTCCTTGCAGTATACAGAACAAGAACTGTGCTGCTCCTGCCTCTTGCCGGAAAAAAGATTTGTCTCAATCGACTTGATCAAACCACACTATGTGGCCGAAACTAGTGGACTCCGCTGAAGCAGATACCCTCCTCTGGCTACAATCCAGGAACTTCAAAGAGAAAGACTCGTCATGTTGAAGTGCCACCTGTATCAAATGAAGGACTAAGCAACAATGCTATGGAATTTATTCCACTTGAACCAGACATTTAAATTCAAAATGAAAATCAGGATAATTCACAAATTACAATTAGAAAGAATACAGACGTCTACATCAACATGCCTCATCTAGAGGAAAACAACATTTCAACCAATCCCGATGCAATTCCCTCAATTGATCGAACAGCTTCTGGCTATTTCATTAACTTTGATATGTTTTCCCTAGATCTCAGGGAGCCAGAATGATGCCAGCCAAAACACCAGTCAAGCAAGAATTAAAGAACTTTCTTCTCTTTCTCCAAAAGACATACCTGGTATCACCTTGGATTGAACGCTGGGTAATTTCTGGGATATTGTTTTTCATTTTCTGGCTATGCTCAGTATTGACTTTTAGTATACTTATCAATGGACAATTTCTTCAATAAGATTCAACAGCCCAAAAGGTCAACATCCTACTGGAGCCACATCCATCATCATATTGTGAACAAAGAGACTTGTCATAAGTGAACATTACAGCTGTTCCTATACCCGATGGTATCGTATGGGACAAGATTGATTTCACCATATTCGGACCGACCGAACTTTTAAAAATTAATCATGTATCTAAAATCTCATTAAGTGATTTCATTACCTCCAGTACATTTTCTGATGATTGGGACACTGAAACAGTAAATAGCATGTTGTCTGCATTAGAGAAAACTGCTGCATTTTCGGATAATAAAATGTTAGAGGGTTCTTCAGACTATGACAAATTGTACTGTTATCAACATTTTGGTCACAAATCCATTTCACCTAGGAGTGTATTTGAGTACAATCAGTGGGAACATTGCCCAACACCACCAAAAAGTAGTTCACAAATGTTTGCACAGAAATTTGCATACTTTTCAGGGTTTAATACCACAGACCAAGCCTCATTTTATTATAAGGTTATACCAAAATCAGCATTGAAAATTATGTGAATAAACACTAAACAGATTTACTCTGCTTCCTTTTTGGTCCAATTATCTGTACAGGGTTTCAACCTGTGGAAAGCCGACATTGACTGAAAATCGATTTGGGGTTCAAGGAACTGGAAAGTTCAAGATACAGAGGCACTATTTAGAGCATGCCTTATTCCACAGCAGATGATCTTTTTAAATGATACTGTGCAACAGACATCCTGTCTTGGAATAGCCAAGATTAAGGACCTGAACACTACAACATTTCCTACACCATCACAGGGGTGGCAGAATTTTTCTTCGAAGGAAGGGGCAACAGTTGATGATGTACTAAAGTACAATAGATCAGACCCAACTTGGAAGGAGTGGGTGGTTTGGCCTTTGGACACAAACACATGCCATAAACTGTTCCTGCACATCACCAAGGGACTCAGTATGCATAGGCCAGATCCACGTTATGTACAGAGAGAACATCCACGTGTAGTGACATCCTATAGTGTTGGGAAACTGTGCATAGAATGGCTAGAAACCTCAATACTTGCAGAAGTGAAACAACACTTATCTTTACTCTCACAAGACATGGATCTCAGGGACTTTTTACAAGGATATACGAAACAAGTTCAAAAACGTTTCATATATGCAGGCATTTATGCTGCCTATAATGAAATCTGGAAGATTTTCCAATAAGAAGCCGCAGAGAGAATACGGGAAATATACTGTATAAACTTGATAAAGCTTTCGCTGTGGTGGATAATGGGTTAACAACTTTGACCTCCAGAGTATATTCATTGGGCAATATTGTATCTTCTGCTATAGACATACTGGAACATGATTTGGCAATATTACAACAGGGCCAATCGCAGTTACGTTCTATTACAGTTTTGTGCTGGGCGCTACAATCTTTGCGTGCAGGCTTTGTACCTTGGAGTTTTATAAATGGTACGTCTCTGTTTTCAGAATACAATCTAACTGATACACAGATAGAAATGGCACAAAGGGGAGCTAAATATACAATGCTGCAAATTGGAAAAACTGGACAGGCTTCCATTCACAGTGACTGAGTTACCATCCACAGAGTGGCTAGTCCACGGCCAAATCACTCTCCCGGTCAGGACCTTTCAGTTTCACTATTGCCTTGAGCAAAGGAGGGAAGGCAAATAGAGTGCTTTAAGCGGTTCTCTCATGTGCCAAGATATCATTTTGCACAGTGCCCGTAGTGGTTCAGTTTCAAATCTGTCTTGCCAAATAAAAGGAACTCCATGTAGCGGTTACCAGCAGACAGAGGGGGAAACAGGGTGGAATAGGGACTTCACACATTGCACCCTTCTCTGTCTCAAATGTGCACGGAAAACGCCGCAGAAATGCCCCTGGGACTACAGCTCCCAGAAAGCTTGGGGCGATTCAACAGGAAACATACGTCAGACCCCTGCTGGCTGTGTCAATAAAGCACCGACTCAGAATCAAACCGGTGCTTGACAAACCTTCCTATGGCTGAAAGCGGATGGTGCTTCCCCGCTGGAGGACTTCAGCCGATTCGTAGCAAGCCTGCCAACTTCACGAAGATATTCTGAACCCGTGAACCTTCGTGGCATGTTCAGGTAATCCTCGCCGTTCCAAGAGTGGCAGACTGCTCCTGGAAGAGCTCTCCTCTCGGGAACGGCGCAACTTGCATTTCGTTTTTGTTTTCAAGGCCGAGGAGCAGCCCGCAGTTAGGGGCTTCTGGCAGTACTTGACATTTGATTTCAGAGCCGAGACATTTGAAACCGGCATTCCTTTCACGTACCTTCTCCAGCCTGTAGTTGCTCGCAGATAGGAGCTGCCAGTATTTAATTGTGCCGGTATTTCTTTTTACTTTGGGGAAGGCTTCGTGCATTCCTTTAAGACACCTGGCAGCCAGCAGTAATGGAGCTTTTACGGATTGTGATTCCCATCTAGTAAACACTGTTGCTGGTTTTGTTAAAGTTCATATCGAAACTTACAAAGCAAGGCTCAGCGAGGGGCAGCTAGAGCATTTATATTTTCATTTACTTTCCTTGGTGCTGCCTAATTCGTCACGTCCGAATTGTCTACACATCTGCTGTTATTTATACTTTGATCACATTCTATTCAGTACTTTTATTTATAAAAAAGCTTCAACCTGATTACGTGGCATATGCTTTAACAGGACCACACACTTTGCTTTTGGAAGTGATTATTATGCCTATGTGTTTATATAGTATGGAATATGGTGTACTGCTGAATTTCCTCCAATTACAGAGAGCCAAAGCTTGAATGTAAGTGCCATAGTTATTGATCACTGAAGTATTACTGTGTATGCCTGTGCTTCCTGGACCTTACTGTTTCTTCTGCCTTTTTCTTGTGCACGCAGACTTCCAGAGAGAAGCAAGGGCTCTTGACCAGACCTGTGAAACTACAGGACCATTTATTATTTTATCCACTTCCCTTTTCCCCTGGGGACTCCCTGTTTCCGCAATTTCATAATTTCGTTGTGGGGGAAGAAGTGTCTAGGGCAAGAGGGGGGCCTCTCTTCACGGCATCGTTCCCGCTGGCAGTTACTGACAGGTTAGTGGCGTACCTCTTACCTAAGCTGCTGACAATCACGACAGTTTGTCAAGCCCAAGAAAGACGTCCGGCCTGAACGATGGATACTAACGTGGTATTGACTTCCTTATTGGAAAGCTTAGCCACTCTACAGCAGGAGGTCCATACTTCAAGATTAGAGAATCAAGAATTGAGGAAGGAAATGGGCACTCTAAGAAGAGAAGTAGCGGGTATATCCAGACAGGGCAAGGGATCTTATATTAGAGAAGCGGCCCTGCCCCCTCCTACACCTACCACGCACCCCTCTCCTTCCACACCAACAGGGGGGTTCTTTGCTTCCACTTCTAGCCCTCCTGTGAAGACCGACTCTGGACCCACTGTACATTTCATTCAGAATACGGGGATTCCTCTCGCCCCTCCCGAACGATTCTATGGGGATCCGAAGAAATTCGAGACTTTCCTAAACCAATGCCGTTTACATTTCCTCTGTAAACCCGCGGTATTCCAGGATAACACTGCTAAAACCGCGTTCATGATGTCTTATATGGGGGATTATGCTGCTAGCTGGACTATCCCCTTGATGGAACGCAATGACTCGGTGTTATACAACTTCACTGATTTTTGTCTGGAGATGAGGAAGCTGTTCGACCGTAAATCTCACATGCTGACGTTGGATCGGGAACTGATGACACTTCGAAAGGGCACGCAAGACCTGCTCACATACATTACTACCTTCAACCATTTGGTGGTGGAAACCGACTGGCCACAAGAAAAGAGGACTGCACTATTTTATCAGGGTTTAAGGGGGGAAATGAAAGACAACCTTTCACAAGTTGTCCAGTTACCCCAGACATGTGAGGAACTCATAGACCTAACCGTCCAGCTTGATCACAGAATCCAGGAAAGGAAGGGAGACCGCTCCAAGGGAGAGACCCGGTATTTCCTCCCTAGAGTCAAGCCTCCAACAGAAGACATCTCCCGTCAACCCGAACCTATGCAAATAGGAGGCATCAGAGGGCCGCTTACCTCAGAAGATAAGAAAAAAGGAGGAAATTGAAGTTGTGCCTTTATTGTGGAAAAGGAGGCCACTTCATCCGAGAATGCCGTGCCCATGCTCAGTTACCTGACAAAGGTACCATACCCCGAGGCCAAGCCTCCATAGGAACCAGGGAACCGTCAGAAAACTGATAGGCCTGAGTCAGAAAGGGATCACTGATTCATTAGGCCCCACAACTACGATCTCATCGCTGATTGCCAATACGTTACAAACAGCAGTGGCACATATAACAGTGGGTGTTTTCTTACAGACGAGCGATGACATCACCATTGCAGTAGCAGCGTTACTGGACTCCGGTGCCACAGGGAATTTCATCGATCTACACTATTCCCAGCCCATAGGTATTGAATAGGAAAAGAAAAAAGCCCCAACAAACGTGTGTGCTGTGGACGGTACTGCGTTGACCTCTGGACCAGTCCTGTACCATACAGTCCCAATCTTGATGCGGTCCGGAAAACACCATTACGAATGGATACAATTCAATGTCATAGATGCCCCCCAGTTTCGCCTCATATTAGGAATGCCCTGGCTTACCTTGCATGATCCTGTGGTAGGATGGGCGGCTCGTACCGTAGTATTGGACTCCGCATACTGCAAGAAGCACTGCACTAAACATGACGTGTTATCTGAAGATAACCAAGAAAACTCTCAGGCTTCCCTGTTAGCTACAGAGTGTTATTCTACTGAATACTGTTCGGCTACCTCATTGCCTCGAGGCTATGAAGAATACCAAAGCATCTTCAGCAAACAGGAAGCTACGCAACTACCACCTCATCGGGTATACGACTGCCATATCGACCTCATTCCAGGAGAGGAAATCCCATGCATTCGGGTTTACGCCTTAACGGAACCAGAAACACTTTATCTACGGAACTATCTCGATGAAAATCTGGCTTCTGGTTTTATCAGACATTCCTCATCGCAAGCTTCCTCGCCACTCTTCTTCATTTCTAAAAAAGATTGCGACGAGTTACGCACCTGCATTGATTATAGAGCGATTAACCGGATCACAATAAAAAATCGCTACCCCTTACCACTGATACCTGTATTACTGGACCAACTAAAAGGGGCTCGTTATTTTACCAAATTAGACTTGCGAGGAGCCTACCATTTGGTACATGTCAAACACGGCGATGAGTGGAAGACCGCTTTCCGGACGAAGTTCGGACTATTCGAATACCGGGTAATGCCCTACGGGCTCTTCAATGCCCCGGCAGCGTTTCAGTACTCCAGGGCTTGCTTGAAACAATTTGCATAGTCTACATAGACGATATCCTTGTCTACTCGTCCAGTCTTCAGGAGCATGTACCTCATGTGAAAACCATCCTAGAAATGCTCCGTCTACATTCTCTCTATGCCAAACTAGAGAAATGTTTATTCCATGTACAAGAGGTGGCCTTCTTGGGATACGTCATAAACGCACAGGGATTCCAGATGGAAACAGGCAAGGTGGAGGCAATCACCCAATGGAAAACTCCACAAAACGTGAAATCCATCCAAAGTTTCTTGGGGTTCGGCAATTATTATAGGCGTTTTATCAAGGACCTCTCAAAAATCATTCATCCCATCTCCAGCCTGCTACGAAAGAATACCCCTTTCTTGTGGGGGAACGCTGCGGAGGAGTCCTTTCGAGTCCTCAAAGACAGATTCATGCAAGCTCCAATACTCAGACACCCAAACCCTCATCTTCCGTTCATAATGGAAACCGATGCCTCGCAACATGCTCTAGGAGGAGTGTTGTCCCAACGCCACCCTACTACGGGACAGATTCACCCGGTGGCTTATTACTCGAAAAAGCTCACCCCAAGCGAAGTAAAATACTCGATAACCGACAAAGAACTTCTAGCCATAAAGAGAGGGTGCGAGGAGTGGAGGCATTATCTTCTTGGCGCAAGACATGTCATTGAAATCTACACGGATCATCGAAACCTACTGTTTCTTAAAACTGCAAAGGCACTCACACCTCGTCAGCCTAGATGGACTCTCTTCTTTTCCGACTATGATTTCGTAATAAAATACAAACCAGGACCACAGAATGGCAAGGCGGATGCTTTGTCCCGCCTTCAATATCCCAAACCCCTGTCTCTACCAGAAAATCCTGAACCTCCATCTATCCTTCCTGAAACTTGTTTTTCTCCTGAGACATGTTTTCCTATCGCATCAACAGCCTTGATCACTTCACAAGAATTCCTTAAGGATTTAAAGGTATCTTTGGCAGAGATAGATCACGAGGCTTGGATCCAGGAACTACCAGACAATCGCACAGAAAGAGAGGACTTACTCTATCATTACCATGCACTCTATCTTCCTAGCAGTACCCTACAAAACAGAGTGTTGGAATGGGCTCATGACTCCAGCCTAGGTGGACACCTAGGGAGATACTAAACCATCACGAATGTCGAACGTTCCTTTTGGTGGCCTACATTGAGAAAAGATGTATTGACATATATACTCAACTGTGCGGTATGTGCACAAGGAAAATCCAATCATAACAAACCCTCAGGGCTCCTACAGCCTTTACCACTACCCCCTAAACCATGGCATACAGTGTCAATGGACTTCATCGTAGAAATGCCACCTTGTGAAGGTTACACCACCATTCTTGTGGTCTTAGACCATTTGTCCAAGATGGGCCACTTCATACCCTTGAAACGGCTACCCACGTAGGCTGAGCTGGCCTTGGTGTTCCTACAGAATGTGATCAGGTTACACGGAATCCCTAATGTTTTAATCACGGATAGGGGATCCCAGTTCATATCCCGATTTTGGAAGGCCTTATGTAAAACCATGCAAATTGACGCAAGACTATCCAGTAGTTACCATCCCCAGACTGATGGAAAAACAGAGCGCCTGAACCAAACACTAGAACAATACCTCCATTGTTTCACTCTCCAGAATTCCTCTGATTGGCATCCCTTGCTGTGGACAGCTGAATTCACGTATAATAACTCTGAACACTCAACCCTGGGATGCTCGCTTTTCTTCTGTCTAAATGGGTTTCATCCTAACATGCTCCCCTTTGAATGGCCTGTTCACACAACACTCCCCAGTATACTAGAACACCATGCCCATCATAGGGCTATTTTACTCGATGCCAAAAGACATCTTCTCACAGCCCAGCAAACACAGAAAAACTTTGCAGACAAAAAGAGGTCCCCCGAACCCGTTTACCAAGTTGGAGATAAGGTATGGCTAGCTACCAAAAACATACGTTTAAAGGGAGTAAACAAACTTAAACCTAGATATATAGGTCCCTACGGGATAGCAGAGGTAATTAACCCCGTGGCTATGAAGTTGTCTTTACCTGAGACTTGGCACATACACCCTGTCTTTCACGTCTCTCTGTTGCAGCCCTGCCGCCCTAGTGTGAGAATTCCTGCACGTCCCCTTCCTGTGGAGGTAGACGGACAGGAAGAATACGAGGTGCAACGGCTCCTCGATTCCAGAATCATACGTGGGACGGTTCAATACCTAGTCGAGTGGAAAGGGTATGGGGTGGAGGATAGGTCCTGGGAGCCCATACAGAACCTCATCTGTCCCAAGCTGGTGGAACAGTTCCACACTCTTTATCCTGGTAAGCCGGGATGACCGCCGAGTCGGCGGTCCTTGCGAGGGGGTACTGTAGCGATTACCAGCAGACAGAGAGGGAAACAGGGTGGAATAGGGACTTCACACATTGCACCCTTCTCTGTCTCAATTGTGCACGGAAAACGCCGCAGAAATGCCCCTGGGACTACAGCTCCCAGAAAGCTTAGGGGCGATTCAACAGGAAACATACGTCTGACCCCTGCTGGCTGTGTCAATAAAGCACCGACTCAGAATCAAACCGGTGCTTGACAAACCTTCCTATGGCTGAAAGCGGATGGTGCTTCCCCGCTGGAGGATTTCAGCCGATTCGTAGCAAGCCTGCCAACATCATGAATATATTCTGAACCCGTGAACCTTCGTGGCATGTTCAGGTAATCCTCGCCGTTCCGAGAGTGGCAGACTGCTCCTGGAAGAGCTCTCCTCTGGGGAACGGCGCAACTTGCATTTCGCTTTTGTTTTCAAGGCCGAGGAGCAGCCCGCAGTTAGGGGCTTCTGGCAGTACTTGACATTTGATTTCAGAGCCGAGACATTTGAAACCGGCATTCCTTTCACGTACCTTCTCCAGCCTGTAGTTGCTTGCAGATAGTAGCTGCCAGTATTTAATTGTGCCGGTATTTCTTTTTACTTTAGGGAAGGCTTCGTGCATTCCTTTAAGACACCTGGCAGCCAGCAGTAATGGAGCTTTTACGGATTGTGATTCCCATCTATTAAACACTGTTGCTGGTTTTGTTAAAGCTCATATCGAAACTTACGAAGCAAGGCTCAGCGAGGGGCAGCTAGAGCATTTATGTTTTCATTTACTTTCCTTGGTGCTGCCTAATTTGTCACGTCCGAATTGTCTACACTTCTGCTGTTATTTATACTTTGATCATTTAAGAGAAACTGCACATTCTATTCAGAACTTTTATTTATAAAAAGGCTTCAACCTGATTACGTGGCATATGCTTTATTAGGACCACGCACTTTGCTTTTTGGGAGTGATTAGTATGCCTATGTGTTTATATAGTATGGAATATGGTGTACTGCTGAATTTCCTCCAGTTACAGGGAGCCAAAGCTTGAATGTAAGTGCCATAGTTATTGATCACTGAAGTATTACTGTGTATGCCTGTGCTTCCTGGACCTTACTGTTTCTTCTGCCTTTTTCTTGTGCATGCAGACTTCCAGAGAGAAGCAAGGGCTCTTGACCAGACCTGTGAGACTACAGGACCATTTATTATTTTATCCACTTCCCTTTTCCCCTGGGGACTCCCTGTTTCCGCAATTTCATAATTTCGTTGTGGGGGAAGAAGTGTCTAGGGCAAGAGGGGGGCCTCTCTTCACGGCATCGTTCCCGCTGGCAGTTACTGACAGGTTAGTGGCGTACCTCTTACCTAAGCTGCTGACAATCACGACAGTTTGTCAAGCCCAAGAAAGACGTCCGGCCTGAACGATGGATACTAACGTGGTATTGACTTCCTTATTGGAAAGCTTAGCCACTCTACAGCAGGAGGTCCATACTTCAAGATTAGAGAATCAAGAATTGAGGAAGGAAATGGGCACTCTAAGAAGAGAAGTAGCGGGTATATCCAGACAGGGCAAGGGATCTTATATTAGAGAAGCGGCCCTGCCCCCTCCTACACCTACCACGCACCCCTCTCCTTCCACACCAACAGGGGGGTTCTTTGCTTCCACTTCTAGCCCTCCTGTGAAGACCGACTCTGGACCCACTGTACATTTCATTCATAATACGGGGATTCCTCTCGCCCCTCCCGAACGATTCTATGGGGATCCGAAGAAATTCGAGACTTTCCTAAACCAATGCCGTTTACATTTCCTCTGTAAACCCGCGGTATTCCAGGATAACACTGCTAAAACCGCGTTCATGATGTCTTATATGGGGGATTATGCTGCTAGCTGGACTATCCCCTTGATGGAACGCAATGACTCGGTGTTATACAACTTCACTGATTTTTGTCTGGAGATGAGGAAGCTGTTCGACCGTAAATCTCACATGCTGACGTTGGATCGGGAACTGATGACACTTCGAAAGGGCACGCAAGACCTGCTCACATACATTACTACCTTCAACCATTTGGTGGTGGAAACCGACTGGCCACAAGAAAAGAGGACCGCACTATTTTATCAGGGTTTAAGGGGGGAAATGAAAGACAACCTTTCACAAGTTGTCCAGTTACCCCAGACATGTGAGGAACTCATAGACCTAACCGTCCAGCTTGATCACAGAATCCAGGAAAGGAAGGGAGACCGCTCCAAGGGAGAGACCCGGTATTTCCTCCCTAGAGTCAAGCCTCCAACAGAAGACATCTCCCGTCAACCCGAACCTATGCAAATAGGAGGCATCAGAGGGCCGCTTACCTCAGAAGAAAAAGAAAAAAGGAGGAAATTGAAGTTGTGCTTTTATTGTGGAAAAGGAGGCCACTTCATCCGAGAATGCCGTGCCCATGCTCAGTTACCTGACAAAGGTACCATACCCCGAGGCCAAGCCTCCATAGGAACCAGGGAACCGTCAGAAAACTGATAGGCCTGAGTCAGAAAGGGATCACTGATTCATTAGGCCCCACAACTACGATCTCATCGCTGATTGCCAATACGTTACAAACAGCAGTGGCACATATAACAGTGGGTGTTTTCTTACAGACGAGCGATGACATCACCATTGCAGTAGCAGCGTTACTGGACTCCGGTGCCACAGGGAATTTCATCGATCTACACTATTCCCAGCCCATAGGTATTGAATAGGAAAAGAAAAAAGCCCCAACAAACGTGTGTGCTGTGGACGGTACTGCGTTGACCTCTGGACCAGTCCTGTACCATACAGTCCCAATCTTGATGCGGTCCGGAAAACACCATTACGAATGGATACAATTCAATGTCATAGATGCCCCCCAGTTTCGCCTCATATTAGGAATGCCCTGGCTTACCTTGCATGATCCTGTGGTAGGATGGGCGGCTCGTACCGTAGTATTGGACTCCGCATACTGCAAGAAGCACTGCACTAAACATGACGTGTTATCTGAAGATAACCAAGAAAACTCTCAGGCTTCCCTGTTAGCTACAGAGTGTTATTCTACTGAATACTGTTCGGCTACCTCATTGCCTCGAGGCTATGAAGAATACCAAAGCATCTTCAGCAAACAGGAAGCTACGCAACTACCACCTCATCGGGTATACGACTGCCATATCGACCTCATTCCAGGAGAGGAAATCCCATGCATTCGGGTTTACGCCTTAACGGAACCAGAAACACTTTATCTACGGAACTATCTCGATGAAAATCTGGCTTCTGGTTTTATCAGACATTCCTCATCGCAAGCTTCCTCGCCACTCTTCTTCATTTCTAAAAAAGATTGCGACGAGTTACGCACCTGCATTGATTATAGAGCGATTAACCGGATCACAATAAAAAATCGCTACCCCTTACCACTGATACCTGTATTACTGGACCAACTAAAAGGGGCTCGTTATTTTACCAAATTAGACTTGCGAGGAGCCTACCATTTGGTACATGTCAAACACGGCGATGAGTGGAAGACCGCTTTCCGGACGAAGTTCGGACTATTCGAATACCGGGTAATGCCCTACGGGCTCTTCAATGCCCCGGCAGCGTTTCAGTACTCCAGGGCTTGCTTGAAACAATTTGCATAGTCTACATAGACGATATCCTTGTCTACTCGTCCAGTCTTCAGGAGCATGTACCTCATGTGAAAACCATCCTAGAAATGCTCCGTCTACATTCTCTCTATGCCAAACTAGAGAAATGTTTATTCCATGTACAAGAGGTGGCCTTCTTGGGATACGTCATAAACGCACAGGGATTCCAGATGGAAACAGGCAAGGTGGAGGCAATCACCCAATGGAAAACTCCACAAAACGTGAAATCCATCCAAAGTTTCTTGGGGTTCGGCAATTATTATAGGCGTTTTATCAAGGACCTCTCAAAAATCATTCATCCCATCTCCAGCCTGCTACGAAAGAATACCCCTTTCTTGTGGGGGAACGCTGCGGAGGAGTCCTTTCGAGTCCTCAAAGACAGATTCATGCAAGCTCCAATACTCAGACACCCAAACCCTCATCTTCCGTTCATAATGGAAACCGATGCCTCGCAACATGCTCTAGGAGGAGTGTTGTCCCAACGCCACCCTACTACGGGACAGATTCACCCGGTGGCTTATTACTCGAAAAAGCTCACCCCAAGCGAAGTAAAATACTCGATAACCGACAAAGAACTTCTAGCCATAAAGAGAGGGTGCGAGGAGTGGAGGCATTATCTTCTTGGCGCAAGACATGTCATTGAAATCTACACGGATCATCGAAACCTACTGTTTCTTAAAACTGCAAAGGCACTCACACCTCGTCAGCCTAGATGGACTCTCTTCTTTTCCGACTATGATTTCGTAATAAAATACAAACCAGGACCACAGAATGGCAAGGCGGATGCTTTGTCCCGCCTTCAATATCCCAAACCCCTGTCTCTACCAGAAAATCCTGAACCTCCATCTATCCTTCCTGAAACTTGTTTTTCTCCTGAGACATGTTTTCCTATCGCATCAACAGCCTTGATCACTTCACAAGAATTCCTTAAGGATTTAAAGGTATCTTTGGCAGAGATAGATCACGAGGCTTGGATCCAGGAACTACCAGACAATCGCACAGAAAGAGAGGACTTACTCTATCATTACCATGCACTCTATCTTCCTAGCAGTACCCTACAAAACAGAGTGTTGGAATGGGCTCATGACTCCAGCCTAGGTGGACACCTAGGGAGATACTAAACCATCACGAATGTCGAACGTTCCTTTTGGTGGCCTACATTGAGAAAAGATGTATTGACATATATACTCAACTGTGCGGTATGTGCACAAGGAAAAGCCAATCATAACAAACCCTCAGGGCTCCTACAGCCTTTACCACTACCCCCTAAACCATGGCATACAGTGTCAATGGACTTCATCGTAGAAATGCCACCTTGTGAAGGTTACACCACCATTCTTGTGGTCTTAGACCATTTGTCCAAGATGGGCCACTTCATACCCTTGAAACGGCTACCCACGTAGGCTGAGCTGGCCTTGGTGTTCCTACAGAATGTGATCAGGTTACACGGAATCCCTAATGTTTTAATCACGGATAGGGGATCCCAGTTCATATCCCGATTTTGGAAGGCCTTATGTAAAACCATGCAAATTGACGCAAGACTATCCAGTAGTTACCATCCCCAGACTGATGGAAAAACAGAGCGCCTGAACCAAACACTAGAACAATACCTCCATTGTTTCACTCTCCAGAATTCCTCTGATTGGCATCCCTTGCTGTGGACAGCTGAATTCACGTATAATAACTCTGAACACTCAACCCTGGGATGCTCGCTTTTCTTCTGTCTAAATGGGTTTCATCCTAACATGCTCCCCTTTGAATGGCCTGTTCACACAACACTCCCCAGTATACTAGAACACCATGCCCATCATAGGGCTATTTTACTCGATGCCAAAAGACATCTTCTCACAGCCCAGCAAACACAGAAAAACTTTGCAGACAAAAAGAGGTCCCCCGAACCCGTTTACCAAGTTGGAGATAAGGTATGGCTAGCTACCAAAAACATACGTTTAAAGGGAGTAAACAAACTTAAACCTAGATATATAGGTCCCTACGGGATAGCAGAGGTAATTAACCCCGTGGCTATGAAGTTGTCTTTACCTGAGACTTGGCACATACACCCTGTCTTTCACGTCTCTCTGTTGCAGCCCTGCCGCCCTAGTGTGAGAATTCCTGCACGTCCCCTTCCTGTGGAGGTAGACGGACAGGAAGAATACGAGGTGCAACGGCTCCTCGATTCCAGAATCATACGTGGGACGGTTCAATACCTAGTCGAGTGGAAAGGGTATGGGGTGGAGGATAGGTCCTGGGAGCCCATACAGAACCTCATCTGTCCCAAGCTGGTGGAACAGTTCCACACTCTTTATCCTGGTAAGCCGGGATGACCGCCGAGTCGGCGGTCCTTGCGAGGGGGTACTGTAGCGATTACCAGCAGACAGAGAGGGAAACAGGGTGGAATAGGGACTTCACACATTGCACCCTTCTCTGTCTCAATTGTGCACGGAAAACGCCGCAGAAATGCCCCTGGGACTACAGCTCCCAGAAAGCTTAGGGGCGATTCAACAGGAAACATACGTCTGACCCCTGCTGGCTGTGTCAATAAAGCACCGACTCAGAATCAAACCGGTGCTTGACAAACCTTCCTATGGCTGAAAGCGGATGGTGCTTCCCCGCTGGAGGATTTCAGCCGATTCGTAGCAAGCCTGCCAACATCATGAATATATTCTGAACCCGTGAACCTTCGTGGCATGTTCAGGTAATCCTCGCCGTTCCGAGAGTGGCAGACTGCTCCTGGAAGAGCTCTCCTCTGGGGAACGGCGCAACTTGCATTTCGCTTTTGTTTTCAAGGCCGAGGAGCAGCCCGCAGTTAGGGGCTTCTGGCAGTACTTGACATTTGATTTCAGAGCCGAGACATTTGAAACCGGCATTCCTTTCACGTACCTTCTCCAGCCTGTAGTTGCTCGCAGATAGTAGCTGCCAGTATTTAATTGTGCCGGTATTTCTTTTTACTTTAGGGAAGGCTTCGTGCATTCCTTTAAGACACCTGGCAGCCAGCAGTAATGGAGCTTTTACGGATTGTGATTCCCATCTATTAAACACTGTTGCTGGTTTTGTTAAAGCTCATATCGAAACTTACGAAGCAAGGCTCAGCGAGGGGCAGCTAGAGCATTTATGTTTTCATTTACTTTCCTTGGTGCTGCCTAATTTGTCACGTCCGAATTGTCTACACTTCTGCTGTTATTTATACTTTGATCATTTAAGAGAAACTGCACATTCTATTCAGAACTTTTATTTATAAAAAGGCTTCAACCTGATTACGTGGCATATGCTTTATTAGGACCACGCACTTTGCTTTTTGGGAGTGATTAGTATGCCTATGTGTTTATATAGTATGGAATATGGTGTACTGCTGAATTTCCTCCAGTTACAGGGAGCCAAAGCTTGAATGTAAGTGCCATAGTTATTGATCACTGAAGTATTACTGTGTATGCCTGTGCTTCCTGGACCTTACTGTTTCTTCTGCCTTTTTCTTGTGCATGCAGACTTCCAGAGAGAAGCAAGGGCTCTTGACCAGACCTGTGAGACTACAGGACCATTTATTATTTTATCCACTTCCCTTTTCCCCTGGGGACTCCCTGTTTCCGCAATGTCATAATTTCGTTGTGGGGGAGGAAGTGTCTAGGGCAAGAGGGGGGTCTCTCTTCACGGCATCGTTCCCGCTGGCTGTTACTGACAGGTTAGTGGCGTACCTCTTACCTGAGCTGCTGACAATCACGACACTCCAGCTGCCGTGATCACAGCAGTGTTCGAGTTACTTTCAAATGGGAGTTACTTGATGCTGAATGATCAAGGTTGTTGTGGGATGCTCCCAGGCATTGACTATGAGGTCACTGTGAACACCAGGGTTACATGTTGTATGCAAGTATTGTTTCCTCAGACGCATACAGTCGGGGAGGCACCAGTATGGCCTTCACTGAATGTTTCTTTTATACAATTTGTTGCTTTAAGCAGAATGAAAGCCATGCTTTTACAACAAACCGTGCCTTTGGGCTCTGCATGAGAAACCTTTGAACTTCAAGCTGCGTGGACCTCGACAGAGATACAGGCGCTAATCCATACTAACTGCCCAACATTTCACAGAAATAATGGGTCGTATCCTAAATATGTCGGATACGAGCAGTGTTGTACACCTATTTAAAACCATAGGGTTGGGATTCCTTAACATCTTCCAGACCGTCCTCGGAGTTGTTCCTATCTTTATACAGTTCGTATTCGGAAGCATTTTCGGGGGTCTACCTCTGATGCTGCTTTCTATTGCTGGAATCCTGATTGTCGTTTACCTGCTTCGCAATGGACGGACTGTCCACCAGTGAGATTGCAAAAGCTCTCCTGGAAAGATATTACTGTGAGCGCATGGTACAACATCTGGGTGTGCCTCGCCTTCGAGAATTAAGTGCTTCTTGGTTCCTGTCATTCAGACCAGTCTACGACAACTGCATCGTACCTGTGTTCCGATGCCTGTTCTACGGAGGAGAATGCGAGTTAGACATCTGTCTGACACCTCTAATGAAGACACCAGAGGACTTAGACTCCAGGGTGGACTCACTGCAGTCTAATGCTCGATGTCGTCCCCAACGTATTCCCATCTTAACGCATGCATTCCTCGAGGATCCGCAGGTGCCCTTGACCGAGTTAGATTTCAGCTCCACCCTTGGCACCGAGGTATCGAACACAGCACTGGCTGCCTCACCAACTGTTGGCAGCACTGAGGAGTTTCATCTATGCACACTTGACGTGCTATGCGAGGTACTACAAATTGTGTCCCCTACGACAGCAGGCAACAACAATGTTATGTCTCCCAGCCAGGACATATAATCTGAATCTGTTTTTTTTCCTTTCCCCTCCTTTTTACTCAAAATAACTTTTTTCAAAATTGACACTTTCTATACCAAAGCATGGCCTTCTAAGTACGCTTACAGTAGTTCAATTTGTGTGATCGAACTCATTTAGAACTGTGATTTGCAGAACTTTACTACAAATGTCATACTTTCACAAACTGTTTTTAAATGAAATTAAAAAAAATTTAGAAACATTTTAAATAACTGCTTGATAATTGTATGCACTGACACAATTATAAATGTGTATCTCAAATGTTTATTATCATTGTTAAGTATAAGGTGAAGTGGGTGTTATATTTCATGTTGGTAACCTGATATAGGTCTAGGGAACATCGTACACTTTCCCTACACCATCTCCCCGTCATTTCACATGAACGAGCCTTATAAGAACATAACTCCAAATAAGGAGAGACTGCCTTGTATGGGCATAACGCCTTATAAGGACTGCAGCCTTTTATGGACTAAACCTTTCACCTAGTTCTCTGCCAAGGGTGGGTGTTTCCCAATCAATATTGCTAAGACGTCATCCTTAGCACATATGAATAATTTATGAGTACACTCTACAGGAGGTCCAGTTTACCTCTCCCTTCGACGCACACGGTTTAGTCCCCAACAACATCCTCATACTGAACAATGGGGAACATATGCACATAGACTGTTTAAATACAGCATCTCTTGCTATCAGTAAGCAGGAGGGAACTGAGACGTCAAGGCCGACACACTAACCAGAGACTGTGCGGCTCTAGCATGCCATAGATCCAGCTGACAGTGGTCTGACGATCCCTTGCGGGGTGTCCAACTCAAATCCAGGACGAGGTCCCACACTCTCACTATTTGGGTATGGGGGTTCGACTAAATCCTAATGGGATTCTTGGCTCTTAGACTTAGGCTCTAAGACTTAGGTTCTTAGACTTAGGCTCTTTCTCACCTACTCACATGGTAGGTACACATAGGTAGACTTTATTTTAGAAATGCATTTCATATTCAAGTATATGTTCATGTCTATTGCAAAATGGTAGAACAATACTATTTCTTCTTATTCTCTGTACTGCTGGTTCTATGTCTCTGCTACTGTGTTACAGTGGTAGCCGCACACTTATTTTACATGAGAAGAACTAACGAACAATTAATTCTTATTGTAAACACGCTCAACTGTTTCTTCTGTTTATCTCTCTGAGAGAAAAACAAGCAAGCACAAGTGACTGGGTGACAAGTAGTATATTGTTTCCACGAGTCTGAGGTTATTATATTCTGAAGTTGCAAAAATGAATCTCTCTGATAACAGGAGATTCTAGTAGCACTGCGAGCTAGCTAATGCGAAAACATTGGCTGACATATTCGGTGGGCGTGTACAGCCTCAGTTTGCCACCAAGCCCACAGTATATGTTATCTGTAAACAGCTTAGGTCCTGCATGAAAGGGTACTATCGAAACTACACTACACTAGCATTCAGTGGAATGCAGGACTTGAAGAGAAACATTCCAAGCCGACATCCCACCTCAATGCCACACTGTTATTTTTTTAGCTCTTGTTCTTTACCTTTATTAATTTACAAAGTCAAGGGCTTTTTATCTGCCAAATATGAGAAGGACTCTGAAACAGAACAAAAACCTTAATAATCCATTAATGATGATGGCAAACCAAAATTTAAGAAGTTGTGTCAGCCCAAACGAAGATGCTGAAAAATCATGCAAGTACTTGCAACAAAGGAAAGGCAAACACATAGGCAAACGGGAAAGGACGTATCACAAGGTAAAATGATTAGGTGGAATGATGTGAGGGACTCAGATCTGAGTTTAAGGGGGAGACAGATCAAGTGAAGGAAAGGAGAGCATTTGTACAGAAAAAGCAAGAGACAGCACAGCTAGTCAAGTGAGTCTCAGGAAGAATATGCACATGCAAAAGGTAGAGAAAAGATAAATATCTGGCAAGAGTAGTACAAAGTCAGACTGGGTAATACGATATAAACATCCAAAGGTTAAGGAAAGTCAGCAAAAGTATGTAACTGGAAGCCAGGCAAGATTAACTGAAGATAGTGTCTGGGCCCCTACTACTTTATTAGTGCATTGTGACCGGCATGACCATTGATTATATGGTGGAAGTTAAGTTAATACTGAGTTAAGAGGCATTAAAGATAAAAGTGCATAATATTAGACTTTGTGTCTAATAAAACAAGCAAATATCCACCTGTACTATACTATACCAATACTGGAGCAAATTGAACCTGTCACATTATATTACCTTTTTCTGCCTGCGATGCCATACAGCTGTTGTCACAATGCACTTGAAGGGAGCTGACCATGTTAAGGCTACTGCCATTGGACATCCAGCTAGTAGCGATTTGATCCGAAAGGAGACCTGAAGCAATTTATAAACTCCGAAATAAATAGAGATGGTGGCTGCATTAGCCACAATTCCCTCCCAGAAACCACACATAGCTATGTTGCCTATTGACTAGGTTCACACTATAGGAATACAACATACAAACATACAGACAAACAAATGAAGAATAACCCAGAGTGCAGGGCAAGATGGCATCCAGGACTCTTATTACTTTTGTTACAGAGTGAAATCCTGAACAACACCCAGACATTCACTAGCCTGTAGATTCATAGATAATAAAAGGAATACCTGGGAATTGAGACTAAGGGCCTCATTATGATGTCAGGCGGACCGCCACCAACAGGCCGTCGGTGGAAGTCCGTCCGACATACAGGCCATTGGTCCAGCCGCCACATTTTGATGAGGACCGCATAGGTCAGGGGAAAGACTGCTGCCTCGGACAGAATCCAAGATCTCGTTGGGGGTGCTGTTTGGACTTGTATCCCTACCATGGGGGTGGGACCTGCGCAGAAACCGCCATAGAGAATACATTGTCCCTTTCCGACTGCCTTTTCATGGCGGTCTGGTTGCCATAAAAAGACAGATGGAAACGGACTTTGGAGGGGCCCAATCAGGGGCCCGTCCCAAGTGGGCCACTGCTAAGTGGCCTGGGGGGGACATGCAGTGCCTCCCCACATATCCGTGCACAGTGTGCCTGGCACACAGTGCATGGATGTGCACATAGTGGCCGTTTACACTGCAGCTTGTGCTGCAGCCCTTTTTATGGGCCATAACACAAGTTGCAGTGTAAAACTGCACTTTTCCGACCACCAGCACGGAGGTAAATTCCTAATTTGGTGGTCAGGCTGCTGATTGCTTGTCGGACGATCTCCTGACTACAACAACGGCGGTCGGCAGTCCAACCGTCGAACATCATAATGAGGCCCTAAGTGTTTGGAACTTCCCAAACAAGAAAAGAAACACAGGGGAGAGATTTTTCCCAGTTGTGTAAATCTTTTCTCAATTATGTAAATCTAAGATTAAGTAGGGAGCTAGAACAAGACTGCACAGTGAAAGTTGGAGCAAATCGCCTACTTGCTATTAGGAAAGAAGGAGTTATGCTTATGAGGGTTGAGAACAGTAGCATAGCCAGTGTGTTATGGCCCTACTGTAAGGAAGGTAATGTCCCCCTGGGTGCTGTTTGAATAATAAAATACAGCATAAATCAGGATTCAGTGGGTGTCTGAGGCCTCTAGGCCCCGGTGCCACTGCACCTGCTGCACCAATGAAAGCCACGCCCGACTTGAGAAGGAATAGGTTCTTGTCCAGTATCCATAATCCAATGAGGACTGGAACCTATGGAGAAACTCCACAGAAAATACAAGAAAAGTTCTGATGAAGGTCAACAGTTCACTTGCTTACTTGTAAGGCTAACTGCAAAAATTAACCGTAGGAAGATGCTTTCTCTTACTCTCCATTTGTTATTTTATCACCACAGTCCACATGGAGAATGTTTGTGGAGCTTATATTAACCTGCTTACTCATGAAACCTAAGGTACCATCAACATAACAGGTATTTTCTTAACATTAGAAAATATCTTGAAACCATTAGAACATTATAGCTGTTCTAGGACTGGGAAGGCAGAATTGTCTCTATACCCTACCATCTGCGAACACTTATGTCTTTTAAGTCCAGTGCTGGTGTGTATCATCAAAACCTTTCTCTACTAAAAGTGTGTCCCTTTGTTCTGCATTTGATCCGCAGGAACTAGCGCACAAAGCAAATTGGTTTTAGAAAAAGACTCCTTCAGCTATTCCTTTTCTCTTTTTATCTACAAAATGCTCTCTTCTGTCCTTTGTTAGATCCATCACTTTTCCTCTTGTAGTCCACTAGCTTTCACTGCCTTGTAAAATGTACATTGTGTGACTTGAAAAGTACACTTGCCCTATCTGAATAATGTCTGAACTTGTGGTCATCTGCTTTCATCTGCCTGTTATAGCTTAACTGCTCGCCTCGATGGCACAACTAACTCAGTAGTCGGGCTGAATGCTCAAAGCAATAGTCTGGATTTCCTTATATATTTTCTTTGTCTTGTATTTTTCAGAGTGATTTATTCATGTCTCGGTCATAGTTGGCATTTTCCTGTCTTTGCATATTATTGCAGATTACATTAAACATGTAACACCTTGTTTGTTCCAATAACATGTTGATCATTCTGTGGGATTCTAAACAGACTTAAATTAAAAAAGACCTATCCTGAAATGAAGATTTTAGTAAAGTTAGAAGGGTATGTCACTGATATAGCGAGTCATAGACATAAAAAATAATCAGAAAAAAATATAAAACAAATGGGAGGAAATGACAGACTGGTTAGAGAAGCAGCCATGCCTGCATGTCCCCTGTATGTAACAGAGGAATTCACTCGTGTCTCACTTGGTTGCCCAAGGTTTTCAGATGTAGTTGCTATCGAAAACTATTTTCACAATTTGCTCAAATACAAATGATCAGCCCTCAGCCTGTCGTGTAAAAACATACAATAACAGGGCAACACATTTAAAACTCTGACTTGTAGATAGGAGCACGGTTGTTAAGTATTCTAGAAGTTTATTTTATCACTTTACAAACAAAAGTATCAAGGTCAATAAGGAGCGGACGACGCAGTACTTATAGCCCGCACAGGTGTCGGACTGCAACGGTTGTTGGATGCATTCGGGGCTTTCATGGATCAACTCGATCTAAAGATAAACGCCAACAAATCGCACACCATGGTGGTAGGCCTCCATAGTAAAAAGGTAAAAACTAAAATGTTTAAATGTAAGGATGAGGTGGTTACAAGAGTGGCTGTTTTTCCTTATTTAGGAGTACTCTTTGATGAGAGAGGCTCATGGGGGCCACAGGTTAGAGTTAGGGGCCTAGCGGTGGCAAGGTCAACTGCCTCACTCATGGGGTTTTCCAAAAGGCTGGGGGCCAGGCCGATGGGGGCAATGAAAAAAATGTATAACTCCAAATGCTTGGCAATTGCAGTCTATGGTTCAGCCCTATGGGGATATATAAAAGACGACACTATCCGGAGGGTGGAAAATAGGTTCCTACGATCACTGCTGTCTGTCCCCCAGTCCACCCCGACCTTCTCGACCCATGTGGAGGTTGGTTTGGACTTTGTTACTGACAGGTTGAGGCTGGCCCCAATAACATTTTGGCTTAGGACATGGCTGAATAGTGAATTATCTCTTAACCATGATATTATGGCCGACGTCATGTCCCTAGATCACTCCAAAAGGGTGCCCTGGCTGGAATATATAAGAAGATCTTTAGCAGAGCTGGGTCGCCCGGAACTTTTTTATTCACCTTCCTGTATTAGGAGGGAGGATATTAGTGTGATCAAAAAGCAATATATGGAGGGGGACAGATTGGCACGAGAGGAAGGGGAACTGAGGAAGCCGACTGTTAGATCGCATTACTTGCTTCTGCATTCCCCATCAGTGGAGCCATATCTTGCCATTGTCACTAAGCCGTTCCATAGGTTCCTACTGACCAAGTTTCGTTTTAACTTAATCCATTATCATCTAGGCAGCTACCCTAATTGTGCGAAACCTGAGGCAGCCCCATTTTGTAAATGCGATGATATGTCCATACAAAACACTATGCATTTTACCATGTTTTGTAGGTTTTTTGCTGTGGAAAGGGCTAAATATTTGTTACCAATTTTAAGAAAGGAGGGCATCACCCAGGTGAGGCCTGCTGTAATTTATCTTCAGCTCTTAGGCAGCACTTATGTTATATTTAGCGTTGCAAATTTCTTGGTAGCTGCGACCAGAACTAAATCACGCAAAACACGAACATGATTATTTTTAACATGAGGTTGCCTGTTTTCCCTTTTGAAATGAAAGCTCTATAATTAAATGTTCGGAATAATTTTTTATAATTGACTGTTAACACAAAAATTGCTTTATTATGTGTTATTTTGTATATTTTTAATGTATGTACATAAATATTTTTATACCTTTTATGATTTTAACAATCAAATAAAGTGTATTTGACTGACTGACTGACTGAGCAACACAATTCTCCCTTTCTTCACCACCACTCTTCACCGACCGTCCCACAGTCCACACAAGACAAACCATGTTTACGTCATGCACCCATTCAGAAGCACCATCAGTGCATTGCCATTTGTCATCCACCACACACCTCCCACAAAACGAAAAAATAAAACATAACACCACGACATAAACATACCACAAAGCAACTAATAAATAGCCCATAATAAAATCATTTTACTTGCTGGGTAACATGTAACATCTAGAAAACCTCATCCAGACCTTTCTGCATCCTACTTAAAACGGCCCAAGTGTCTTTCTCCACCTCTTAACAGACAATCTAGAGACGAACAACAAACAACATTCCTTCCTCATCCACCAAATCATGGAGCATCGCATCCTCCACAGGTTCTTCTTTCACTTGACTACTCACCTTACCTCTGCAAATAATCATTTCTCAAATTCCAGACTCTGCCATTCTCCAACGTTCCAGCATTCCTCGAAACCTCAACCTCAATTATAAGGTCACAGTACTTTGATTTCCTTATCCTGACATCAGTCATTTTTTCACACAAACATATTCACCAATCTGCATCTTTACATTATTACAATTACAACATTGTACACCCTGTCTATAATTCATGTACTACACCATCTTTCCTTGTTAATTCCTCAGATTAAGCAACATATTTTGGTCTGCCTATTTCTTCTTAGAACAACCCATTTCTGTCAACGTGCAACGATACAACTCTGTTACCACCTTCCTCCCACCCCTGCCGCTCAAATGGCAGTTTTCCAGTTACAGAATGTGGTGTTGTTCTATACAACAAATGAGCTTTTTAAAACGCTATGTGGCAACACAACTTGATGTCGCCGCCAATCAGCTAGCTGCCACTGGAATCCTCCGTCCAGCTTGTTCATTTGCCTTCTGAATGGAACAAGGCAACCCTCCTCTGCACAAAACAAAAACAAAAACTCCTGCATCTTAGGTGAAACAAACTGGACCCCTTATCCCATACAATTGCTTGAGGAATTCCTCACAAATGTGAAGGATAATCCATCCACCTCATTACAGGTGCCTTAGAATATAATGCACTTGTAATAAGGGAGATGGAATATCCGTCATTTTTGTGACTGAGTAGTCTGTCAGCTAAACTCTAAATCAGGCCCTTAATCATAGTGTGAAAGTCTACTTTACATACCATTGTGACTTCTAACCATTTTGAATAAAAGTATTTCAAAACCAGAGCAAACAACCTTTTTTGTACCAACAGAGCAAATGGACCCATAAAGTCAATGGCTAGTTTCTGCCCCGTCCCAATGGAAATGTAACTACAATAGCATCGATTTTACAAACCTTAGCTGAGATATACCCCACAGCCTTGTATCACTCTATTCAACTGCGCATATAAGCCAGGCACCAGAAATATTAGCAGACTACATTGTGTGCCCGATATTCCCATATGTACAAGATGAGTCTTACAATTGATCATTCTTTGCCTACCAAAAGGAGGAACTACTTTTCTGCCCTGCACATCGATTACATTTTTTTAAGCTTCTTCATAACCTTTGAAAAAGTTTGACGAATCCCTCATTAGGCCATGCATTCTGAGTATCCCCCTAAAAAAATTCTAAACACTTGACCTTGCTTGACTCTAACTCCCAATTGTTACTTTAAAATCCGTACTTGTGAAACCCACTTCACACTCCCACTCATCCAAAGATTTTTTATCCTCGGACATCCACAGAGGCAGTCTAGACATAGAGTCTGCTTAAGTATTGTTCTTTCCATAGACATATTCAATATTGAATGAAAATGCGCACAGCTTAAATGAAAGCCTGCCCAACCTCAAAGTCAATGACCTATCCTGGATGGTTAATCTTGTAATCCACAAAAAATTATGAAAGTATTCTGTCACCCGACAGCATGTCAAAAACTCCTTCTCTACCACAAAGAGTAGGTTCTTTCACTCATAATCACAGCTCCTACACAAATACTATTATCCTTTCACTTTTGCTGTCTATTTGTGATATGACACCCCTAGACTCTAATTACTTGCATCCAATGATAAAATATTTTTTTTACCCATGACAAAAGATCTCAGCAATGGTGCTTTAGCAATAACATTTTAAGGACATTCGAAAGCAACATTTTGGTCTTGACAGCACAAACATTTGGCATTATATATACATAACTATTTTTTTTCAAACAAAATGGTGTTCCTTTTAAAGAGATACCTACAATACATAACACACATCAGGATCTTGGGAAAAAATGGATCATGTCAGTTTCACCATCTATTTCAGATCCATTGTGCTATAATTTAAAAAAGATTTTTTAACAAAGATCAGAAGGGCTCAGTTTTACTCGCAAAATAATTTACACATTTGAAATAGCATTGCAAATCATAAAAAAGGAAATTAGTGGTTCTTTAAAAGTTGGTTAAGGTTCTTTGGGTATAGCATCCACCAACATTTCTTATTTCCAGTGTAAGCATGTTAAGCTCTAAAATTCTCAAATTGACACTTTCCTTATGATCTTTCTAAAATATCATCTTGAAATATTGATACCCCAAACTGGCTGTTTGGTAGTTTGTAGTTGATACTTTGGAATACTCAGGCCACACTAACTAAACCAAATGGCATCTGTTTGTACTAAAAGGAACCTTCAGGTGTCACAAAAGCTGCAAAACGTCTGGAGTCTTCCTCCAACTTCATTTGGTGGTTGGCTTTGGCTTAATCCATTGGGGAAAACACAGTTGCCCCAGCCAATGAAGATACAAGCTCATGAAAATTACGAAGGGTATATATTTATTTATGCTCCTCAGATTGATACAAAGTCTCAAATCCCAAGTAGATCTGAGAGATGTGACGAAAAGGCACAACAGGTGACGACCAGTCAAGAACACTCAGTACCTTCTTCAACCATGAGGTCATCCCAATAGGGCTTCCTCTATTTAATACATACACCTTCCCTCTTTTTCTTCTGCCTTGGAAGGAAAGATCAGCCCAGAAACATGAAGTCAGATCTGATCTATTCCTAGTGTAACTGCCCAGGACACATATCTTCTGGTTAAAGGTCACTTGATGCCCACACTTGACTTACTAAATGTTCTTCAATGACAGTGTACCATAACCCAGAATCTATCATGACATTAACCATGTTCCTATCAATCTCAAGTTTAAAGAGTGACAAACTCCTACCATTATTTTAACTTCCTGCCATGCATAACGACACATTACAATTTGAGCATTCTCCCTTAGAAACATTTTGGTGATTGACACAATTTACCACTGACTTTTTCACAGCTATACAAAGAGCTGGACAAAATCTATAAATGGCCAGATGAAATCCATTGCCACAGTGGTAACATGACTTATTATTCTTATTTTGTGAAAGTTTGTATGTACCCTACCTTCACGTTTTTCTTTGTTCTTCAAAGTAAATTTCCTAGATACAGTAAAACACCTAGTAATTGTAGCCAGTATCTTCTCAATGTGCTTTTCTGACTTCTCGCTATATTTATGGTTGCAAATAATGTAACAGTTGTTCCTGCCCATAGTCACTCCAGGACTTTTTTTCAGGTTTCATCAGAATGGACATATTTTTTTGAGGTTCATAATTTAATCTTTCTATGACGTTAACAAGTGATTCATTTCATTTGCACCTCATGGACCAGCCAACTCTTGGGTCACTAGTTTGTTTCAAATATGAAGCTAGAGGCTGAACACTGGAGTTTTTTTCAAGAAAAGTAATCAAGACAGAAGATTAGCAAATTATATTATTTTCTCGTACCTTTTCTTTTCCAATAGTCAAATAAAATATGCAAAAAAAACCTGAAGTGGCAGCTTTAAATACATGTGACTTTGCAAATGTTTATGTATGTCCTTTACTATACCAGGTATTGTTACTTGTAAAATTGACATGTAGTTGATCTTGCACAATAACCTGAACAAACAACTCAGTAAATTATTTCTTTTGTGATTTCTGGATGAAAAACAGTATTTATATGAACTGAAAAAATGAGAAAAAAATAAAATTTATAATGTTTTGAATTAATTTAGTATGTTATGTGTATTTGCCACCCGATTAGAATATTTACAGATGGAATTGCATAATTAAAATATAAGGCCATTGCAGGAACGTCTTCACATTGCAGCAAACAACTCAGTAACACATATGCATTGTTGTACAGCGCAACGCAGATGATAGTCAACACAGATGACTGTACTATCCAAAACTAAGATGGCCATTTCACACATGTGCAATTATGGAATCATGCACTGGGAATTGTAAGCGATGTTTCGAGTTCAACAATCTATGTCCTTAACCGATATGACTTACCAACCTGGACATGGCTACTTCTTCCATATATACAGTTACCAGTGCGCGTAGTGTCACCACTGTAGTTTCATACTAATTGCTTCTTTGTCTCCTTCCGGCCACAGGAATATTCCCCATTTGCCTCATCAGACATCGAGATTGTGGAGGCCAAAAGGTGTTTGCAGTGATACATATTTACCTTGTTGCTCCACCTTGCTTGTCACCACTGTAACAAAGAAAGGAACATGGTTGGTGAGTATTCAAGAATTTTATTTCATCGCTTTACAAACAGAAGTATAAAAATCGGTATGGAGCACCCAGGACTCTCACTTTCTTCACCGCTACCCACAAACTTCCTCATATTCTCAAACCCTTGACATGTTATTTTCACACTCCAGACGAGATAACCCACCTTCATGCTGTAATGCTCCCTTTCAGAACCACAACCAGCTAAACTGTGTTTTTCACCGACCCCACAAAACTCGTGGTGGTCCCCATTATAGAGAAGGTGACAACTAGGGTCTAATTTACAGTTTGGCAGATGGGTAACTCCATCAGAAATATGATGGATATCCCACCCACATTGCTACAAGTGCTTAATATCCAATGCCATGGCAGATAGGATTTCCATCACATTCGTGAGAGGGTACCCGTGCTCCAAACTCTAAATTAGGCCCTGTGTTATCAACTTCATTCGAGTTAAGTAGCTCAGTACCCTTAAAGTTTCTGCAGACTGCACTGGGAGCCAGTACTAAGCTACAACAGTTGGCATCCCAAGTTAGGCTTGGTTGATTGATGGTTAGAAAAGGTGGACACTTGATTTTTAAAACAGGGTACACTATAATGCCTTCTGCAGCAAAATCTGATTGCATATTGGATTGATCCAGGAATAATCACACCAGAATAGACTAGTACTTTCCTTAGCAGACACATGATCCTTGAACACCTAAGAGGTCTGGGAACCAAATATCAATACATTCTGGAAACAATTTCAACACATTACATCTGTTTAAATCATAAGGACAGTCACATAAATACAGTGGAAGTAAATCAATACGAGTGAACTCCAGATCATCTTGAGAGAATTCAAAGTAAAAAACAAAGTCTCAGGGTTCAGTTAGCTTGAAGATGAACAAAAATTAACTATGTGAGCTGCTAATCAATTTAAAATGGAGGCACTAGCAACTGCATTTCACTTGTCAATAACAGTAGAGGTAGAAGCGGACCCACAGATTGAAATGAGATTGAAAGGGCAGGCAGTTGATGTTCTGAGTTTTTGAATCTCGACCATATCTGCCCAACTACGTGGTAGATTATAATCTTCATGAGTCTGCTTAATGTGTGAAAACTGAACAGCTACCTGAATAGCTGGACTGGCTAACTAAGCGTCGCAAACACATCAGAAAACCCACCCAGTATGGCATGAGCTAGTTTATCACTTTTAGATTTCTTAGATTGAAGTCCATTGTACAAAAAGAGCACACTATCACAATCTGAAGAGATAGTTTATCAACAGTAGGGCTACTCTTGGGTAACTTAAGTTTGGAATTTGAAGGAAAATAGGTTAAAGCAGTAGATGTGACAGACGTGATAGCGGTTATTGTATGCAGTTCTGCTTGAATAGTGGTGACAATGGTCATATTGGTGATATGAACCCCATTATCCAATTCTAAACAACCCATATTTTGGGAACTTTGTCACTGAAATAACAGATGCCCCTCTCTCTTTTTAGATACGGTACTACTAGTACCTGAACAGATGTTGAGGTTCTGCATGTTATTCAATTCCCTACTTTTTTTAGCCTATGCTTACTTATATACAGGCAGAATTCTCCATTATGAGTGCCCTGCTGGTTTTAACCCAGATCTGTCTGCACAGTAGCAGATGATGCTGGCTTAAGCAGAGAAATAATGGCAGGGTTGTTATACAAACAAACGTTTTCCTTCCCAGTAACTCACAAAATTCCTCTAATCACATGGCGGGAGCTGGATCTTTACAAATAGATTAATAATAATATGATTGTGACTTGGACTATGACTCTCTTGAGACAGAAGGTTGCAAATTGCCTTTGTGGACTTGTGCACAGCGATTGTGACTAGGTTGTTTAAGACGACTGATAGGGCCACTTCCTTTACACAATTAGTTACACACATAGTACATTTCACAGTCAAAAATGTAACAAAATCAATCAAATCATAAATGCGCAATGAGTCACAGTTCCTAGGAAAATAGATTTCCAAAGCTTTTTAGATTTATAAATAGCTGAGGTAATTCAGAGATACTTTTTGTATCAGCAGTAAAACCTTTCAAGAAAGATCTTGGTTCAGATAATAAACAATGATAGAAGAGAACCTGAGACATTTATAAAAGACTACATGTAATAGTGCCCATAACAGTTAAAACAAGATAAGAAGGGGGACTTTGATCCTGACCAGAGGAAATATCAAGGAAATGAAAAGTAACAAAGAGTTGGCATCAGAAGAGAAACACATTAATTAAATTAAAGAAGAGGATTATATTTTAAAAGTAGAATACAAGAGCAATGTGGTTAAACCTAAAATTAAAAAAGAAAATTTCAGATGTTACAGATGTGGCAATGCCAATCACCTTGCTAATTTTCCAAGGTGTCCCGCCAGAGGTGTTCAATGCAGGAAATGTAACAGAGTGGGATTTCCAAAGTATGTAATGCCAAAGATGCAGGCAAAAATGAACATGCTGTCTATGATCAGGCCATTGAAGATAACAAATTTATATTTCAGGTGCAAGGTAAAGATGAGGCAATTAGTTATCCTGTCTGTGAAATACAGTTGAATGGGAAAAATGTCAAGGCTTTTGCGGATTCCTGTTCCCCTACACCCTCATAGAAGAAGAGTATGTTCGATTAGAAATGACTCATGGAGAACCAAATGAGATTGAACATGGGTTTATTAGTAACCATTCCTCAAGCTGCCTAGTCTGGCGCTCCTCAGCCCTTCAATCAATCAATCAATCAGGACACTTGTAAAGCGCACTACATACCCGTGAGGGTGTCATGATGCAGGGGGGCAAGGGTTGGGGACGCTGCTACTGATCAAAGAGCCAGGTCTTAAGTAGTCTTCTGAAGGCCAGTAGGTCTTGGGTCTGCCGCAGGTTGGCGGGGATGGTGTTCCAGGTCTTGGCAGCAAAGCCGGAGAAGGATCTGCCTCCGGCTGTCGTTCTTCGGATGCGGGGGACAGCGGCAAGGGCGAGGTTGGCAGAGCGGAGTTGCGGGTGGGGTTGTGAAAGCTGAGTCGTCTGTTGAGGTACGCTGGGCCGGTGTCGTGGAGAGCTTTGTGTGCGTGGATGAGGAACTTGAAGATTATCCTCTTGTTGACGGGGAGCCAGTGTAGGTCACTCAGGTGGGGGGTGATGTGGCTGCAGCAGGGGATGTCGAGGATCAGACGTGCCGAGGCGTTTTGGATGCTTTGCAGCCATCTTAGGAGTTTGGCCGATTCTCCAGCGTAGAGGGCGTTACCCTAGTCCAGCCTGCTGGTGACGAGGGCCTGGGTGACTGTTCATCTTGTTTCAGTGGGGATCCATTTGAAGATCCTGCGTAGCATTCGGAAGGTGTTGAAGCAGGAGGAGGAGATGGCATTTACCTGGTTAGTCATGATGAGGGTGGAGTTGAGGATCACCCCCAGGTTGCGTGAGTGGTCTGTGGGAGTCAGAGCGGTTCCCAGTGTGGTCAGCCACCAGGAGTCGTCCCAGGCCGAATGGGTGGACCCAAGGATGAGGACCTCCGTCTTGTCCGAGTTCAGCTTCAGTCGACTGATCTTCATCCAGTCGGCGGCGGCCTTCATTCCTTCATGGAGATTGGTTTTGGCTGTGGTAGGGTCTTTGATGAGGGAGATGACCAGCTGAGTGTCGTCAGCATAGGAGATGATGTTGAGGTCGTATTGATGGGCGACATAGGCGAGGGGTGCCATGTAGATGTTGAAAAGCATCAGGCTGAGGGACGAGCCCTGGGGTACCCCCCAGATGATCTCAGTGGCATTGGAGTGGAAGGAGGGGAAGCGGACGCTCTGGGTTCTGCCCTTCAGTCCCATGTTCCAAGGTGCCCTCCTGTCACCGTGATTAGGCAGTACCAACTGTAAGGGGGGGCTTTGCAATGTAGCAAGAGGAAAGTAAAGGACAGGGAACAGAGAGGTTACAACACAACTCCTTACCCAAGGTGAAAGAAGACAGGGGTGAGGGAGAGGGGGGACAGGAAAAAAGAGCGATGAACCCCAAGGGAAGAGAGAAAAATAGAGGGGAACAAAAGGTGGATAAGCGAAGGTTTACATGACATAGGATCATGCCATATAAGAGTAACAAAGTTGTCATAGTGTCTACCTTCACATTTGTTCATGACATTATACAACAGACAGAAGTTACCCTATGACATTTATTTTATGACATAGTCCCCATGCCATTTGGGTGGTCTTACATTTCTGCCACTGCCTTTGAACTCTGGAATGCTAGTTTGCACATTGGACCTCTCATCCCATTTGTTACAGTACCCTGCTCTGAATATGAGGCTTATCTGTCCATGCTCCACACCCCACCATCTAATATGATAACCACATTCTTCTTGACCTCCTTCATCCTAACCGGACCATAGTATTTATTGTACCGGTTAGCCTCGTTGTAGCGTCTTTTGATTAGAACTAGTTGACCTGCTTCCCAATCATGTGGCTTGGCTCCCCATCTGCGATCATATAATAGTTTGTATTTAGTCTGGTGGCACTCAATTCTTTCCCTGGTTACCGTGTCATCCCCTACAATAGAGTTGTCTTCAAATAACCAGTTGGGTGTAAGTTTGGATCCTGGTTTACGTCTTCTTAGGAGTCAGAAAGGTGAGTATCCTGTTACACTGTTGGGTGTGGTGTGATATGACCAGAGAGTGTCTTTAATGGGTTTGCGTGCAACCATCGCCAACTGTAGAGACTCTTTGATCATTCACTTTCACTATTCTTGGGGACCTTAATCTTCATCTTGACAATTGCAAGACGGCTGCGATTGCAAGCTTCTTGGCAGATTTGGAGTCCCATCAGCTGACCCAATTGGTGCAAACTGGCACTCATGTGGCCGGCCACCTACTGGATCCCATTTTTACAAATCTAAGTTCTTGCACAGCCTCATCGCCCATCCCGCAGGCTTGGACCGATCATTTCTTGGTCCCCTTTACCCTCCGTCTCCAAGGAAAAGGGGATGCAATTTGCCTTGTTCCCGTCTTAAAGCGTCCCTGGCACAAGCTCGACTCGGGCCGCCTCTCAACTTGGCTGTCTAGCCACAGGCCTCAGGTGACACAGGATATCGAGACGGCGAATTCCTGCTTTAATGAGTGGGTAGCCTCGGGACTGGATAACTGCATTCTGGCGAGGTTGGGAGGGAAATTTCGCAGACCGTCAAACCTTTGGTTCGACGACTCCTTAGTCACGGCTAGAAAGGGTTGTAAGCAGCTGGAACGCGCATGGAGGCGCTCTTATGATCTGACGGCTAAAAGGACATATCGTGCCACGATTCAGCAATACCATAAGCTTATCCAGCAAGCTCGTGCCAAGTTTGTGGCCGATAAAATCCTGGCCAGCACCAACCCTGCTAAAACCATCTTCGCTGTGCTGAAGAGCATGACGAGCGGTTGGGCCATGGAGACTTCTGTGATCTCGTTGAATGAACAATGTACTGAGTGGGGGTTGCACTTTGTGAACAAAGTCGATAAGATCTTCCAGAGGTTATACATTCCCATCCCGCCTCAGGCGGTGGGGGACCCGGGGATTCCGGGGTCAATGGGGATGAATACCTTGTCCTTTTTCCCTCCACTGACTCAGCTGGAGTTTGAGGTTCTCTGCTCTAAGATCAAATCCGGTTCGCCAGCGGACCCACTGACCCCTGCCCACTTCCGCCAATTCCATTCGCTTCTTGTTCCACTGAACCTTAATCTGGTCAACCTCTCTTTGACCTCAGCGTCTGTCCCCAGGGCTCGGAAACATGCCAAGGTTATTCCCTTGCTCAAACAACCCTCACTGGACCCCGCCATGACAGCTAATTACCGGCCAATCTCCAAACTGCCTTTCCTGGCTAAGGTGACTGAATCGCATGTGAATTCCACACTCTCCAGGTTTGTGGAGCAGAATGACATCTTTTACTCATTCCAACATGGCTTCTGGGCCCGGCACAGCACTGAGTCTGCGTTATTGGTTGTCACGGAGGCCATTCGGGCAAACCTGTACGTTGGAGACTCAGCGGCCTTGATCCTGTTGGACCTAAGTGCCGCTTTCGATACTGTCTCCCATGCGACATTCTTACAACATTCTTACAACGCCTACAGGAAATTGGCATCAGAGACCTGGCCTTGGAGTGGCTTTGGTCTTTTTTGGAAGATAGGTCCTTCCAAGTCTATGTTCCACCTTTCCAGTCGCAAGAGTTTGCTTTGCGCCAGGGTGTACCGCAGGGTTCAGTGCTAAGTACCCTATTGTTTAACATTTACATCCAGCCTCTGGCTGTGTTGGCTAGGGATAGGGGCTTGGCACTGGTATCTTACGCTGATGACACCCAGCTGGTGATCGCCTTCTCCAAAAAAAACGTCACAAACTTGTTTAAGTTCGAGGAGTACCTTGCTGTGATTGCGAACTGGATGGCAGCGAACTGCTTGCAGTTGAATGCTGGCAAGTCCGAGATCCTACTGTTTGGGAAAGATCAGGGTTATGGTCAGAGAGTTATTGGCCTGACCGGCTGAAACCTGCCCCCTTGCCCAAGGAGACAGTGAAAAATCTTGGTATTTGGTTCGACAGTGGCCTAACATTTGACGCTCAATCTAAAGCTGTGGCCGGGACTTGTTTTGGTGTTCTGAGGGGCTTGAAACCGTTGTTGGGTTTTTTCCCCCCGAAAGTCCGCCAAATCATCCTGCAGGCGACTATTTTGTCTAGATTGGTCCATGGGAACAGCCTATATCTAGGCGCAAATAAGGCCAGCGTCAAGCGTATGAAAAGGGCACAGAATGCTGCTGCTTGCATGTTGTTGGCCCTCCCGTATACTTGTTCAGTCTCCCATGTTCTGAAGAAGCTTCACTGGCTGCCGATAGAAAAGCGCATCTAATTTAAGTCGCTTTGTCTGGCGAACAAGATCTTATCACCGCAGGCACCCGCTGGTTTGTGGGGACTGCTGCAATCTTATGCTCCCCAACATCCTTTAAGATCTGCCACCTTAGCGCTGGTATGCACCCCGCGTGTGTGGAAAGCCAGAGCTGGTGGCCATTCCTTCCGCTGCCTTGCTGCGCAACTTTGGAATTCGCTCCCTGGGTCCATCAGAGCTATTCAAAATCATCTTGCGTTCCAGAAGGACATTAAGACCTGGCTTTTTCCGGCTTAATGCTTTCTGCTTCGGTTTCTCGTCTGGGAGCTGTTGGTCTGCGCTGGGACGCCCCATCGCTGGGGCAGCCATGCGCAATACAAATCCAGCAAATAAATAAATAAATTCTGTTTCAGCGTTCCACCAACCCATTCGCACACGGACAATATAGAGTGGTGCAAATGTGTTTTCTAGCCAAACTGGTAAGAAATTGTTTCATTTCCTTGGAAACCAACTGTACCCCATTGTCAGTGATGAGTGTGTGAGGAATGCCTTCATTTGTGAAGCCGTCAGATAAGAAAAGTATTATCGCTTTTGTGTCTATTTTATTGACAAATTTGAGATTGATCCATTTGGAAAAATAGTCTACTAACAGTATAATGAATCTTTCTTGTAGGCCTGGAATTTGAAGGGGGACAGTAATGTCCATGCCTTAATAGGTACTTGAACAGGTTCCAGTGGTGTTTTCCATGTGGTTTTTGGTTTTATCGCTGAGACCACAAGCATGGCATCCTTTGATCATTTCCTCTATGCAATTGTCCATACCAGGAAACAAATATCCTGATCGGAGCTTACTTTTGGTAAGACTTCTACCCAGATGGCCCTCATGAGTTATTTCACAGATTCGCTTCCTGAGTTCTTCAGGTGGTATTACCTTGTCTGCTTGAATCACATTGATCCCTGCAAGAGACAGTTCATCTCTGACGTTCCAAAATGGTTGTAGTTCAGCCGGAATGTTGCTACATTTTTTGGGCCAACCCTTAATGACGTTTTCTCTAACGCTTCTAAGGGTGACATCACTGGACATGAGAGTGTCCATTCCTCTTCTAAGATGGCAGGAATGTTTACTTGAAGGACTTCCAGTTCTTCTGTACTATCCTCAACGTGTTTGTCAAGAGGTAGGCGCAAGAGACAGTCAGCTAATTGATTTTTGTTGCCTGGGACGTACTCGAGTTTGAAATTGAAGTTTTGTAGAGACACTAGCCATTTACCAATATGGGGAGTAGCTTTTTCTATGTCCTTAGAAGAAAATAATGACACCAGGGGTTTGTGATCTGTTCTAAGCACAAACGGTATGCCCCATAGAAAAAAATGTAAAATGATTTGTGGCCCATTAACAGGATAGCACCTCCTTCTCAATTGTGGAGTAGTTAATTTCTGCATCTTTAAGTGTCCTGGAGGCAAAGGCTATGATTTTCTCTTTTCCTCCTTGCATTTGGGAAAGTGTGGCACCAATGCCTCTATTGCTGGCATCCGTAGTGAGGAACGTGTCTTTGGTACTATCAAAGTTGCCTATGCAGGGTGCCTTAACAATAACCTTTTTGAGCTCCATGAATGCACTCTTGTGGGTGGACAACCATTCAAATTTGCTCTTCTTTTTTAATAGGTCTCTTGGAAACAGATGGATTTGTTTACATCCCTCAGAACATGTTGAATTATTCTTTGAAATGCTGCTGCAGCAGAAGCCAACCCAAACGGCAATCATAGGAATTTGTAGGTTCCAAAAGGTGTGGTGAATCCCGTGAGGATTTGAGACTCTGGATGTAATGCAAGTCGATGGTAAGCTGATGTGAGATCTAGTACCAAAAAATACTTAGCATTATTTATTACAGACAACATTTCATTGATTTTGTTAAGTGGATACCTGTCTATCGAAATATTGCCATTGAGGCTTCTGAGGTCCACACACATGCGGATCTCGTTACTCTCTTTTTTGGAGGTAATCACAATGGGGGCCAACCATTCAGAACTTTCTACTGCCTGAATTATGTCCAGCCCTTCTAGTTTCTCCAGTTCTTTTTTTAACTGTTCTCGCATTACTAAAGGTATGGACCTGGTCTTGTGAGTGACTGGAACCGCGTCATTTTTTAGCTTGATTTTATGCATTGAGTTTTTCAACAACCCCATTTTTTCAGTGAATACCTCTGGAAATTCATTGCATATCTCTTTGCCTGTTAAGGATCTACCAACCAGCAACACTTGTTCAACATTATTGGGGTCAAGCCTGATGCCTTACTCTTTCTGGTGTCTCCACCCCAGTAAATTACTTCCCTTCTCAGTAATGTAGACCTTACCATAATTGTCTCGGTCCTTAAACGTGATATGCATCTTCACCATCCCTACTAATGGAATCGGATCTTTGTTTTACCCCCAGGATGTACATCAGGGTTTTCTTACATGTATTCACTTTCCTTAAACAACCTTTGAAAAGACTCTTCTTCTATGAGGGTGTACGGGGAACAGGAATCCGCAAAAGCCTTGACATTGTTCCCTTTCAACTGTATTTCACAGACAGGATAACTAATTGCCTCTATCTGCACCTGCAATTTTAAATGTGTTATCTTCAGCTTCAATGGCATGATCATAGACAGCATGTACATTTTTGCCTACATCTTTGGCATTACATTCTTTGGAAAAACGTCCCACTCTGTTACATTTCCTGCCTTGAACTCCTCTGGCGGGACACCTAGAAAAATTAGCAAGGTGATTGCCATTGCCACATCTGAAATTTTCTTTTTTAATTTTAGGTTTAACCACATTGCTCTAGTATTCTACTTTTAGAATATCATCCTCTTCTTTAATTTCATTAATATCTTTCTCTTCTGATGCCAACTCTTTGTTACTTTTCATTTCCTTGACACAAAAAGCAGTATGCTCAATACTCTTAGCTATAGCTATAGCCTCTTCTAACCCTGGGCTAATGGTTAACAACCTCTCTTGCACCTTGTGATCATTGGTCCAACAAACCAACTGCTCCCTGATGAGAGAATCGGCAAGTGCACCAAATTCACAAGTGGCAGAGAGTCCCCTAAAAGTGGCTATGTATGAGGTTACCTTTTCATTTTTTCCTTGAACCCTCTGAAAGAACTTGTGGCGCTCAAAAACCACATTGACCTTGTCCTTGAAATGGGCACCAAGTTTCCTCAGGGTGGTTGTGAAAACATCCACATCCCCCTCACCTTCCTCTACCCCTCCATCAGCAAGGTCTTCATATATCTTCCTCCCTTCCGCGCCCAGATTATGCAATAATATGTGTTGTTTCCTTACTGAGGAAAACTTTTAACCTCCTATAGCAATTAGGTATGAATGGAGCATTTTAACCCACCTATCCCATGGAATTTCTGGTTCCCCTTCATCATTCAAAAACTGAGGCATTTGGTTCATGTTGGTAACAGACATTTTGACTGAATGTGTGATACAATTGGGGAACAATAAGTGGAAAGTCAGTAGCAAAGAGTAATAAAGTCACAACTGATGAAACAGGGTTGTCCACTGAGGAACTGAAATTACTTAACTAGATGAGTCTGAGAACAAAAGAAACTGCAGGCATGAAGCTGTGCCTATCAGCGATAACCACATAAGGAACAATGATGGGACCTGCAGGCAAACTGTCAGCGTGTCATTCACAACATGCGATAGACCCCAGAGACCAGACAGATTAACTGCAAGCAAGCTGTGCCTGTCAGCGCGAATTTTGAACACTTATTTGAGGTGAAAATCACTGAATTATGCTGTATGCTGTGAAGGAAACCGAAGCTTTCAGATGAAAGAATTGGGAACACTCTGCTGGCAAACGCAGACTGACCAGAGCGGGGACGCCTCAAACGAGAGCGTGCTGATAGGACCTTTATGAGAATACGCTGAGGGAAGACACTACTCGATTAGTCGAAAACTGACAGGCGCGCTGACTGAAGACGTCTCAGCGCAAGCACCACTACCATTCAGCGTTGACAGGATTCCTCAATGCCCAGACAATTCTCCTCATGTGCTGGTTGAGAGCACTACCTCGCGTCAGGCGTCCTTGCTGACACAAACTTTTCCTCATGCTCTGGTCGGAGACACTGCCTAGCGTCTGGCATCCACACGTGATGATAGGACGTTCTCTGAGGATGAAACGCTACTCTTCTCAGCGCAGATAGGAACCTGCAACAACTTCCTCTAGGCAGTGGCGTCACTAGGTGGGTTCGGGGGGTGCGGACCGCACCGGGTGACACCACCACATGGGGTGACACCGTAAGCCTGCCTCTCGAAGACTTCTGAAATATGGCGCCTGAAGGCAGAGGAGCACACGAAAGGAGAGAGCACCACAAACCTGTCAAATACAGGAGCGACACAGAAGATGAGGAGTTGCAGGCAGAGGCTTTCCGGTGCTAAGCACCGGCACTTAATTTGCGGGGCCGGGTCTACATGCGATATTGGCTGTTCACTAAGTTCAGACGGGTCTCCCCAGTGAGCAGCCGATATCGCACATGATTGTGTGGGTAAAACTTTTCAAATTGGATCCTGCATCTGCCTTGTAAAGCACACACACAGTGCCAGAAACTAATTGTGTCCCAGCCTCATTCTAAATTTCAGGTCACTCGTTCCAATCAATCCATGATGAGCGATTAGAATTTAAAATATTTCGAAACTCGCTCCTTTCCTACTTGGGAATCGTCAGGTGTGTGCGTGTGTGTCCTGAGAAGAACCAATGGGATCAGTGTTTTCACTACGGCCCGCCCTAGCATACTGCGCAGCCGCAACGCTTTTCTGTCGACGACACAAGAAGCAAGCAGTGTGGTGCACAGCAGGCCTTGGACTAATTAAAACTGAAAGGCGGCAGTCCCAGTAAGTAGTGATTTTGAAACATGATGCTAGCAGTGTGTGAACTGAGGCAAGTAAGAAATTAAATGAATGTCGCTAAGTAGCAGGTTGCATCATTGTGCAGATTCACTTTGAATTTCACACAAGACAGACCCCAAGTTCTTTTGCACATTGTGTATTAGTGTTATTTGATCCTCCCTTTGTTTTAAATTTCCCCTCGCACATCACCTCTGCCCTGGAAGGATGGCATGAAATGTTTCTCTGACGGCGGTCGGGCACAAGCTGCTCGCCCCCTCTCTTGAGGTTGAATTGAAGAGAGGTGCACTCATTTTGTTCCTAATGTGCCCATCACTCCCTCCTCTCTCTCTGCACTTGGATGGTGAAAGCACTGCCTACTAGTGCACACGCATGAAAACACCCGGATCCCGAATCCTAGAATAAAGACATAACATACGTTACCAGGCATTTACACGTGTGCAGACATAGAAAGTGCACCACCCAATCAGCAAGTAAGGGAGGGCGGGGGTCGGGAGGGGGGGAGGGGGCAGGGGAAGCGGGGGGGAGCGGGGAGCATATACATGGGCTTACTTACTATCACTTTCTCTTCTTCCACTATTCTTCTCTCTATACACTCACATCTTGGAGCAGCAAACGCTGGCGTAGAGACATAGATCCACACACAACATGGAAACCAGAAGCACACAGAGAAGGGCCACACACGCTGCGAAATACAAAGAAGCATAAATGACAAACAGCAACCAGAGCAGTATCACGAATGACATTAAGATAGTGTCCCTAAACGTAAAGGGTCTTAACAGCCCAGTGAAAAGGAGGAAGATACTCGAACACCTTAGAAAGCAAAAAAGTGACATATATGTGCTCAAAGAAACGAGATTGGAAGCAGCAGACATTAGGCGCATTGGTGCCAACTGGATAGGTGAGGTAGTGGGATCTCCAGCGCAGAACAAGAAGAATGGGGTAGTAACAATCAGCAGCAAAAACTCCAACCTAGCAGTGGTAGACTCACAGGCAGACACCCAAGGTAGGACACTTGTGACCACACTCAGAAGAGCGGGAGAGACATTCCACGTGGCAAACATATATGGCCCCAACTGCGATGACAAACCATTTTGGGAGGGGGTAGGAGCGCAACTACACACCCTACCACTGGGTGACCTGCTGATCGTTGCAGGAGACATGAACCAAGTTCTTGATCCGTCGATTGACAAACACCCGCACAGACCGAGCCAATCGACAAACAATCCCAACATCCTAAAGAACCTATGCTCCAAACTAAGACTGAGAGACCCATGGCGCTTAAGCAATCCAGATGCCAGAGAATACACATTCTACTCCAACCCACACAACTCATACAGCCGAATAGACTATATCCTAATGTCAGAAACACACACCCACCTCATAGACCACACGGAGATAGGCCCCAGATCAGTATCAGATCACTCGCACATAAGCCTAACCCTATCGAGCAAGCACAACGAAAAGCCAACCCGCAGATGGCGATTCGATGACAGCCTACTCCAACACACCTCAGCGAAGGCTGAGATAGAGGAGGCAATAAAGGAATACCTTCTAATGAATGACACACCAGAGACAAACAGGGAAGTACTATGGGATGCCCTAAAAGCCACCATCAGGGGAACAGTAATGACCGTTAAAGGCAGGATGAACAGAGTAAGGAACAAGAGAATTGAAGACCTAGAGAAAGAGATAAAAAAGCTGGAGAACAGTCACATAGCCAGATTGGAAGATCGTAACACACTCACGAACCTCACCAAACGAAAGTACGAACTTAACAGAATACTGAGTGAGAGAGCAGGGACCTGGATTAATAAATACAAATCTATTAACCTCTGCACTGCAAACAAAGCGGGCAAAAACCTAGCGTCCTACCTAAAGGGGAAACAGAAACAGCACACGATAGGAGCCATCAAAGACAGGCACGGCAAGTCCCAGACCACAAACAAAGACATCCTAGAGGTCTTCAGAGACTTCTATGAGGGACTGTACATCAAAGATGAAACGCTTAAGGAGGATGGGGGCAAAGAGCTGCTAGGAAGCATAACCACACCCACACTATCAGACCGAGAAAGCGACACCTTCGAGCTGCCCATAACGGAGGATGAGATAGAGAAAGCCACAGCAAGCCTCAAAGACAATAAGGCACCAGGGCCGGATAGTTTCACAGCTGCCTTCTACAAGCAGTACCTGCAGACTCTCAAACCCACAATGAAACAAGTATTCATGGAATGTGTCCAGACTGGACGCATGACACCCACAATGGCTGAGGCAAACATAATTGTCATACCAAAAGAAGGGAAGGACACAAATGAGGCGAAGAATTTTAGACCGATCTCCCTAATAAATGTAGACGGCAAGATCTACGCAAAAATACTAGCCAATAGACTCAATGCGTACCTACCCAAACTGATACACAACTCTCAAGTTGGCTACATCAAAAACCGTATGTCCCATGACAATACGAGACTACTATGCCACATAATCAGCCACTCCTCCCGAAGCAGCAATGCAGCTGTCATGATAGCCCTGGACGCTGAGAAAGCTTTCGACAGGGTCTCATGGCCCTTTTTAGATCAATGCATGGGGAAATTCGGGTTAGGGCCAAACTATAGAAGGATGGTGATGGCTCTATACAACAACCCCAAAGCGGGGGTGGTGGTCAACGGAGGCACATCAAACATATTACACCTAGGCAGGGGAACAAGACAAGGCTGCCCACTATCACCAGCCCTCTTCCTATTAGCCATAGAACCGCTCCTCACGATGATCAGAACGAATGAAGACATAGCGGGGATACCTACAGGAGGAGAAACATTCAAGCTAGCGGCATACGCTGATGACGTACTAATAGTCACAGAAGACCCAGAGAGATCCATTAAAGCACTGACTGACACTATCGGGAAATACGCCCAGGTATCAGGGTACAAACTCAACACAGACAAATCAGAGTGCAAACCTTTAAACATCCACACAACAAGAACGGTATTAGGAACGTCCGGACTAACATGGCAACAGAAGCCCATAAAATACTTAGGCATCCTCTTTGAGAGAGACCTAAGAACGACACTGGAACATAATGAACAAGCAACAATACAGAAAATTAAGGATAAAGTAGAAGGGTGGTCCCCCAGATTCACAACATGGTGGGGAAGGGTAGAAGCGATAAAAATGATGCTCACACCGATGGTCAACTACATGCTAACCATGCTCCCACTGACCAACACAGAAGACTTCCACAAGAGACTAGACAAGATACTGAACAACTTCTTGTGGAGAGGGAAAAAACCTAGAATAAGCCTACACAAGCTCAGGCTCTCAAAAGATCAGGGTGGTCTAAACATAACCAATTTCAAACGATTCCAGGTAGCATGCATAGCAAGACAGGGGCTACACTGGCTAGACCCAAGACAGGAATACACCCCAGCATGGCTTACACTCGAGCGGGGACTACTAAAAGGCATGAACCCCGTCGCCCTCCTCACCGCCACCCGACACCCAGCAGTCAAAGACAATCCAGTACTAAAGAACACGAAAATAGCTCTTCTAAGTGTTGACAAACTACTGACAACAAGCATCAAGGGAGGCCAATTAGAATCCATATGGCACAACCCCAAGTTAAGATACAGAGATAGGGTTCTAGACATGCACGAATGGTACAAACATGGTATCTCCACTGCCCAGGACCTTCAAAAACATGGCGCACACACAACCTTTGACACGCTCAAAGAAGCTCACAACCTACAAAGCATAGAGCTCTACAACTTCCTGAAAATCAAAGTGGCAATCAGGAAGGCGAACCTCAACAACAGGGCACCATCGCTCATACAACTCGCAGCCAGTCTCAACACACTAGGACACCAAGTAGCACACCTATACAAAACACTCCGCCCGAAAAACACCAAACTCAACGATAAGGTCACAAACTTCTGGGGAGCCGTGGCAGGGAGGGAACTAAGTGAGGCCGAGAAAGCAGAACTATGGAGATCAACCTCTAGGAAAAAAATAACGGCAACGCTAAACCAGACCAAATATTGGCTAGTGCACAAGGCATACTGGACACCAGCCCGCCTGGCCGCCTTGGGGATCCGAGAGAGTGATGCATGCTGGAATTGTGACAAAGAGAAGGGGGACTTAGAACACCTTCTTCTCAGCTGTCCTAAGATCAGGGAATTCTGGGACAGAATTGGGACACTTATCAATGAGATCACAGGAGTAGCCATATACATAGATTTCCCAAGTCTAGTCCTAGGTTTTGCATCCCCGGCCATCACAACGAAAGAGGATCGTGACCTCATCGACCTATTGCTGACGGCCGCAGTCAAAATAGTCCTAAGCAACTGGAAGGACACCTCGAAGGCTGCGCCCCAGGCATGGCTCAACTGGGTCACGTTCCTAAGGGGGGCAGATAACATCACAGCGAAACACTCGCCGAAAACTCATAGGCAGTCAAACATGTGGGAACCCCTAGACCTCTACCTATCATCGCACAAACCCCCATAGGTGCAATTCTAGCGAAGGGGCGCACCCGCGCGCCAACAAAAGGGAACCAGCATGCAAGGCTCCTCCACTCTTTCACTTGCGACTTCTATCCTCCACTATCTTCTCTTTTGTCCGGGGCATAGGTCAAGGACACCAACCAAGCTTCGCGAAGGGGGCGGCAGAAGATGACGACGAACAGGACTTGCAAACTGACATTCGAACAAAGCCAAATAACCCCCCCGGCGCCTTTCTCTTTCTTTTGCCTCTTTCTCCTCCCTTTTTCCTCCACTCATGTATATTCCGTGCTCCATGTAAATATATATTTTTTTATACAATAAAAAATTACAGAAATTAAAAAAAAAGAAATGTTATGCCAGGCCTCCCCCCGGGGACTTTTGCTAACTGCACCCCCTGTACGCTGTGCCCTGTATATATAAATCTCTTTTTTTCAATAAAAAATTACTGAAATAAAAAAAAAGAAAGTGCACCAGCAACCACGGAGTAATGGTGATCTCCTTGTTCTGCGATTGAAAGGTCGGTTTACACTTGACAGCCAGGCCCCTGACACCTCAGCTGACCTTGGGCACACAGGACTGGGGCCTCAAGAGCGTCGCTGCCCTGGGAACATTTAATCTGCATAAAGCAACATTTCACAATTTTCATTTTTATTTTATAATGGACTTCAAAATGGTATTATCTTGAATACTAGATCCACCAGAGGTGGACTGGCCTGCATGGGAATCGAATGATTTAGTGATAGATCAAAACGGAATAAGACAGAAAAACTGTGAAAAAGAGAAAAAGAAAAAAAGAAGGGCTGAGAAGTAACCTGCAGGAGTGATAGAAAGTGGCAGGGAGAGAGTTGGGGGTGGATTAAAACGCATGAGGTGGATTTAAGAGTATGCAGCCTTCAACTTCAGTCTTTGAGCTTGTAAACAAAGTTATACAAGTAATTTTCAAGCTATTTAAGTTGGCAAGGATTTGAGCTTGCTGCAGATAATGATTGCTTGAAAACCAAGGAAATCAATATGAAAAACCCACCCCAGTAGAGCACAAAACACTCCCAGAAACAGCCAAAAAAAAGGCCCACACATTTGACCTGTCAGACCAACCCATTGGTCACTACCTGATTGGCCTATAGGCTAGTCCAGCCTTTGTTGCTTTGGCATTCTGCACGTTGACATTCAGTAGCACCGGCCAGTCTATTCTAAGTAAAAGTTTGAGACTTGGCACCTACTGTTTCAAAAATTGTAAGTAAACCGTATCGGAATAACGGGGTCTCTGGGGCTGCATTGTCAGGGAGTGGGGGTGTAGGTTATTAGATAAGTCTGGGTCTGTGGATAAGTGAGGGGTCCGAGGACCTTGTGGTTACAGAGGACGATGGCGTGTAAGGCACCTTGGGACAGTGAGTGTTATCAGAGGAGCCATAGGAAAAAGGCATGTGCCACCTGCCCTTAACACAGAGGCCACCCACCTTCCTCAAATGCAGAGATGGTATCAGCTGTGCTTAGTGCACACATTGTGCTTCTTTTCCACGACACCAAATGGTGTCAGACTACTCTTTGCTGCACATAGTGAGCTACTGGTCCTTAATGTAAAGACTGCCACCTCCTTTTAGCACAGACTTTTATCTGTCCTTAATACATTATCTACATCAAGGCAGATGAAGCTGTGCTGAAAAGCTGGAAGGGTGGGGGTGGGGGCATTTTTGTAGCGGCGCATCAGTTTTAAAAGCACTGCAGGGTTCTTTGTATATCCAACAGTTTTCAGGCAACAATAAATGTGCCACGATAACTCTGGTAATTAATGTACCTGCCAGTGCAGGAGAGAGTTCGGAGTTTTGTCTAGTGACAGTTTTGACTCATCTAAGGTAGCGCAAAGGGTTAATATGCCTGCTGCAAAGAGTGTGTACCGTGCAGAGCACAGAAGAGTATTTCATGTGCATAGCTCAGTGGGATGCTGCTTTTGCCACAGAGATCCTTTTGTTTTTGTGCAATTCATACGTTACAATCATGATCTAGCACATTGAGCTATGAACTACTACCTTCAAAGTGCTAGATGCAAACAGCATGGTATAGGTTAGAGTTACGTTTTTCACCAGTCTTTGACTATCCTAATTTTTCTAAAAAGGGTTTGTTTGTGTAGAAATAAATTGTTACTGGTTAACTCAACCCTAACCACTATGTTATGTTGCAGAAGTTGCATTTGTTATTTTAGCAAATTGTTTCCAAAATTGAGCTTTGAATGCCCTTTTGCTTTCCTTTTTTTCAACATTTTCTTGGGTGGCGGGAACCGCCTATCAGCAACTTACTTGAGGAAGTCTCCCTTCTTGGAATTTGGATTAGGTATTACACCTGGCTTTCAGCAGTGCCAGTTAAGGATGTGGGTGGAGCCAATAGAGTATGTGGGTGGAGATGGGGGAAATGGGTATGGCCTCCTAAAAACAATTGAGCACCTGGACTTAATATTTTACAAATTAAGCACTGGGCAGAGCGCACAAAGAGACACAAGGCTGTTGAAAGAACCTTGCGCTCTTTATTTTATAGAGCAGGTTCGGGATTGGCTGGGCTGGGCAGGTCAGTGGAAAGCAGAAACTGAGAAGCGGATCCTCTCACAAAGAATAAAGATCAGCGCACGTCCGTTTGGCTCATGAACAGTTATTAGATATAAACACAGAGTTTGGAAACCCAGCTCCAGGGTCAACACAATAAACATATTTTCTCTTTCGAGCCAGGTGAGCGAAAAGGCTTTAATTTTCTTTATGATAATGTGCCGTCACCAACTTTTGTAACTGGGGAACTGTGGTCGAGTCCTCCTGACACCGGCTGAACATCCTGTGACTCTCGGCAAATCAATTAATCTCTTTATGCTTAAAAAGGACTCCGACCTTGTGAAATTTAACTGGTGTTCTTGCCGAGTGCTCTGGCCCAATTTAATTGAGTTTGCGACATATATACAAAAAATAGTAGTGCATACATGCTCGCTTTTTTTTACTTTGGAAACTATTTTTTACGCCCTGCCACTTTTAAATCTCATCAGCCACCACTGAGGCACGCGCTGCCGTCCAGCCAATTACAAAGCTAATGGAAGTGGGCTTTCAAAATCCGGGCCTCACCAGCACAGTGTGGCAGCCAAGAGCTCAAATCCGCACTGAAATGAATTAATTAAAAAAATTATGCAATATCATGGGGGGCAATATAGCAATAGTGGTTTGCCGAATACGTTTACCTTCTATGAAAGGTGTTAAGTCTCGGGACTTTTTATCTTCTTTGTGCCATGCCATACTTTGTGCCAGAGCGTTATTTGGCACTGGCGGACTCGGAGGAGGTCCATCATAGGGTAAGTCGTGAGGGGGTGACACCATGAGTTACCGCACTGGGTGACACCAACCCTAGTGACGCCACTGCCTCTAGGATCTTCTCCTCAGTGAACACCCTAATGATGCGATGTTGAGGGAAATCTCTGAAAGTCCATTAGAGGAAACTGATGACAAGGACGGGTTTCGCAGATGTATGCAGTGAAGGTAGGCCCTTATTTCCTTACACATCTGCCAGATAAATCACCATACATGCGGCAGCTATGAAAATGCAGGAAAGGACTAAAAAATGAAGCAGGCTGGCAAAAACAGGGGTGAGGAATATCAGCTGTCCCCTGCACAGCACCCAGTTCCAGACATCACCAAATTATTCGAAATGACTCGGGGAGAACCAAATGAAATTGAACATGGGTTTATTCTTCTTCTTATTAAATCTTTATTTCGGTTCTTTTAAACCATAAAAGATACATTAAAACACATACGATTTCCATATGCAATACTACAATAATACTATCACAATATTAATAGATGGAAAGGGAATAAAAGGAAACGTATTGTATATCACCTATCGCCATTTCATTAAGTATACAAACATAATAACACTTGCAAAGGACTCTTGACTTTTGTTCTTTGTTTGTGCTTCCATCCTTTGAACATTAAAAACAATTCATAATAATAATTTCTTAGGAACATTTCCCATGAACAAGGCTCCCTTAGACCTATTTTGCCTGCATACTCTATCAAAATTATTATTATTATTTTTTTTTAATATTGCCTTGAAAATGCTTGATAACATTTGTTACTTCTTCAGTCCTGATTTGGCCCTTCAGAAGCTTATGGCAAATAAAAATATACTGACACTGAATAAAATTGGTTGCGATGTATCAGTTTTGAATATTCTTTCAGCCTCTCTTCAAGACCTAGTAACCATATTTATGCACATTGGTTTGATCCATTTCTTTCTAGGCTTGGCATATAGAGGACAGAAGAATAATACATGCAAATCAGTTTCTTTAACCTTATTTGGGCATAAAGAACACAAATCATTCCCTGTTCCAGCGTTAATAGCCCATCGTGACATGGTGGCATTTATATGTAGTACACCACAGCTAAACTTCATATATAAGCTTTTTGCTAATTGTGGACGCACCTCATCAAGAAAGGGCTCAAAATGTGCTACGTCCTTAAACAGAGGGAACCTAGTCATTAGCGATCCATTAGGTGGACCATATAACACGCTGTCTTGAATATGGGCCCAGAAGGTTGTTTTTAGCAGTTTTTTTGAGGCTACAGATAACGCAGTTGGGGCATCCCAGTAATGGGATAGGCCCAATTTTCTAAACCACGAAAAAACGTGTCTGAGCCACAAAATATTCCTATACTGGTACAACATCAATATCTCCTCTAGACCAGCCTTGTAGTGTAGCAATTCTATAGAATTCCAAATTCTGACCCAAAATAATAGAGGTCTTAATGATGCGTGATGGTCAGTGTGTTTAACATTCAGGTCTAGAGTAATCGGAATTAAAAGGGCTCGCGCAGGGAGACTTAAAAGTGTTCTATAAAATGTATTTACCCCTATTTCAAAATTCTTTTCGCAGTGAGGATCCCAAATTTAAGCCCTAAAGAATGCAGCTGCTTGGGCCATATATTTGAAAACCTCCAGGGCTGGGGATACTGCTTTGGAGAAACTACCCCTATGCTTTTTCATTATGGGCAGTGAGTTTTGGAATAAGACTATCTGTTCTTTTCCATTTGTGTCATCCACGACAGCTTTGTATCCAAAGATATGCCCAAATAATTAAAACTCTGCACATACTCCAATTTTTGACTGTTCAGTACAATGTTTTTTTTAAAAGTTTTATGGGGTTATGGCCATATATTTAGTTTTACCAATGTTTATTTCAAGGCCTTTCTTTGTGCAATAAGTATAGAAGGAGTCTATTAGGCGTTGCAATCCTTTTGGTGTTTGCGATATTAGAATGGTGTTGTAAGCAAATAGAAGTGCTGGCACCAGATCCCCTCCCAATTTAGGTGCGTCATTCTGGCAACCATTCAAATAGTTGGGGCTATCGTTTACATACAGTGAGAATAGGGTTGGTGCCAGCACGCATCCCTGACATACACCTCTTTTTATTGGGATTGCCTCAGATAATTCGCACCTCGGACCCCATCTTACTTTTGCATAATTCTCTTCATGTAATCTTATTATTTGCTATAGTAAATTACAAGGTACCCTTAGCATCTCAATGAATAAGGTCAAACGCTGCTTTTAAATCCACAAAAATAATTTAAAGATGACGCTTTCTTATTATTACATATTTCCAGCAGAGACATGTGAATCCAAACACCTGATCCGTTGTGCTGAGTTTTGTTCTAAAACCAGCCAGAAATGTTGAGATCACATTATTGTCCTCAATCCAAGTGTTTAATCGATTTAAAAATGACTAGCAATAATTTTCTGTAAAATGTCTATTAGACTGATTGGGCGATAGTTTGTGGGGTCATAACAGTTACCTTTTTTAAAAATTTTAATAATTTCAGCCCCTTTCCAAGTATCAGGGATGGAGGCTCCGGAGGCTATTACAAAGGGAATTTATGTATGGTCCCCAGATACTGATATCGTGCTTCAGTAAATCACCCGGAATTTTATCAGGTCCGGGAGCTTTCCCTGATTTAACTGCACTAATTGCTGATTTTGTTTCGTCCAAACTAAAAACTAGGGTAAGATCCCTTGCATTGGCTGCTACTTCATCAATATTTATAAGTTGCCTGCTTTCCCTTGCAGCATACAGCCTAGTAAAGTGTTCCACCCAAGGGTTTGCATCTAGATATATATCTTTGACATCCCCTCCCGTCTTGTTCCCTTTAGCTACGAGGCTCCAAAAACCTTGCTGGTCCTTTGCCTTAGCTGCAATGAGTAAGTCTGACCAAATTCCATCGTCCCATGTTTTCCTCGCGTTATCAAGCGTTTTCTTATATTTAGTCCTAGCCTCCCTTGTACTGATTATGTTGCCGTTTTTTATTGCCATGATTAGTCGGGCCTTGGCATCACGACTTGTTTTGTCGTACCATGGATTTACTTCTTTAACTTGGCCTTTATTTCCTCTTTTCTCTTTCTTGGGTATATTAGTCACATTTGGCAACAACGCTGCCGAAAGATCTTTATGTAGGTCTAGCAGGCAGTAATATGGGGAGCAAAAGTATCTGCAAATATATCATAGATGTTTATTAGGGAGTCACTGTTCCCTAAGATATAAGTGATCGACGACTATTGCTTACTTGAAAGTCATCTAAAGAAGTATTAATATCCTCAATACATGGGGAGATGGAAAAGAATAGCTGGTTAGATAATGTCAATACAAGTGGACGATGGTCGCTCTCGATTCTTAGATCTATTTCTATATCAATTGTATAATGCCAGAGTTCCAACAATACCATTATGCAATCTATATGACTACGCGAGTTACCTCTACAGAATGTATATTCTTTCGGTTTGTCTGATGGTAACCGTCCATTACAGGCTCTTAGCCTATGCCCAGCTGCAACTTTCATTATTTGAGCTACTGCCACAGTATGTGGTACTGAACTATTGCTTTCTAGCGCAGGTATCTTCTTGGCTGTGTCTTCATCCTCAAATATATTACAAAGACCCATCACAGGTTCAAAATTACAGTTTAGGTCCCCACCTATTAATACCAATGCCTCTGTCTCTAAGGAATTTAGAACAGAGTCCAGATGTTCTATAACCAGTGACTCTTTTGTAGCTGGGCTCGGCTTATAGATGTTAAATAGGTATAGTACCCTTTTATCTTGAGTAGTGATTTCTACGCCAATAATATCTTTGGATGGTATACTCAATTGAGTTATTCCTATTTCAAGGGTTACTTTTATCCATATAACCAGACCCCCTGATTGCCTACCCCTTTTAGAAGGGATTGCATCCACACTGAATGTCTTATATCCTACTCTGTGTGGTGTTTTTAAGGCCCAAGTTTCCTATAACAGGCAGATGTCGTTCTTTTCAATATACTCATCGCAGTCTGCATCTCTGTTATGTTATGTTATGTTATGTTATATGGGACTTTTATAGCGCAACGGCTACTCCAAAGGAGTGTCCCGGCGCTTTGTGCTCCAGACCTTGAAAGAGACTGGAAAACATAACAGTGAAACAGAAACCTAAAAGGGGAAAGCGCCCCCTCTGAGATTCCTATTCCTATCCCTGCTATATTCCATGAGGTGAGGTGTGCGTTTGACAATCCCTCAATCGCGCTAGCAATGGGCGGGCCACCTATCATGGTAAGATTAGCTGTAATGGTGCTTCTTTCACGTGTGGCAACCTCTATAGGCCCTAGTGTAGTGGGTAGAGGGACAGATGTGACTCCTTCTTCCTCATGATTGTTGTGCTCAAGTGTTCCTCCCTCTCGGAATCCTACATCATGTGATAGGCTCTGCAATTCCTCTGGTCCCTTTTTATTTTTGGCAGTCTCCTTATTCATAATAGCTTTTGGCTTCATTATCGCATGTGTGTTTTTCCCATAAAATGCTGCTTTTTGTTGTCAATCAACAGCTTCTAAAGTCGATAGACCCCGGTATCTACTTTCAGTTGTTAGGGGGGCAGTGATTCCATTTGCAATCCTCTCAATTGGTGGTCAATAAAAGTATCCCAAAGGAAGGGCGCAAATGAGAGTGCTCTGGCCAGGCATTTCTTCTTGGGAGTTTAGTAGGCTTCGGACCATATGCGGCCATTGGAGGTTTATAACTATACAATCCCCCTTTATGTTTTTAGAGGATTCGCCTACCCACCCTACCCTACAGACCATTAAACTGTTGTTCGTGTTTTGTGGGTTACATTTTTTTTAACTTAGTTAACCAGTCAACTGTTTTATTTCTAAGATTGAACCATGACTCTTTCTGTTCTCTTTTAAGTTCAGGCACCCCGGCTAAGATAAGAACATAAGGGCATGAAGCTGGCAATAGACTTAGAGTGTCTGTGTTGGGAATTAGATCAGTTCCTTTGGGGCAATATGTTATCTCAGAGCCACTTCACATTTCTTGGGTGTTTGGGGCATCATCTACGTGATGTCCGTTGTTAAATCCTTCTCCCGTATCAAATAATGTCTGTGCCCCACTCCTTGCGTTTCCACCCCCATAATATATATATGTTCTGGGTGTTACCATGTTTGTTTCACATCGCATAACTTGTGATCTACACTGGTTTTGTTTGGGCGGGACTGCAGCCTGGGTTATGTGTTGAGCCACTTCTGTGATTCTCTTTAAAACATCCGTACTTAGGCTACCTAGTTGTGCCATGGCAGAATTAAACTGCTCTAGTTTTACATCTATGAGATTCAATTTTGTATGTATATGGTCATCGATTTGGGATAGCATGCCACCTAATACGGCCTTACAGGTTGATGTGACAATACATTCTACATGCTCAAGTGCTTCATCCCATTTTAGACGAGTATGAGGAGGGGTCAGCTTCGGTTTGTGTGGCAACTGATTTACATAGAATTTCCATTTCCTTGTGTGTGTCGATGGTTTCCTTATACGAGCTGGCTGGCCCTCCTGAATTTTTTCTTTGTGTTGGTTTCTTACAACAACTTTTACTATTCTTCAGTGGCTGTTTGATTTTCTCCTTTGATACTTTTGCTTCCCTTGGTACCCCTAGCCTAGAGGTTATGTCAGGCCTGTTTGTGTCATCTAAGTTATTGTTCATAATAGGGTCTGACATAGATGAAAGGACAGAGGCCGTTGGCTCACTATGAACTATTACTACTGGCTAGTACATGCTGGTTGCAATGTAACAATAGGATTTGGTGACTTGGTTTGGCTGTAAGGGGGTAGTCTAGAAGGGTCAAGTGACAAGCGTCTCTCTGTCAGCTCAATTTCGTGCGTTAGTAGAGATTTGGCTCTAATGATGAAGGCGTCTAAGGTGGCTGCAGCACCATTCCGCCTATTCATATTTCCGTGCACTTTATGTGCCCTATATATTTAACGCAAAAACGCCGTGTAAAGACAGTAACTATTAGCACAATAAGCAAATATTAGTGTTTCAGCAGTATAACGACTTACCACTGATCTAAATCTTATACCATTTATCAGAGGGCTAGCCAAGTCCAGTTCAGTCACGATCAGTCGCAGAGCTCTCGTGTGCTTTAGTGTGCCTCCGGCCGCCTCCCCTTCCTGTTGGCGCTTCCTAGCGCAAAGCCTTCTGGGGGATGTGGTCCTGCACCCCAAGGCACGAGTTGCGGCAATCCTGGTCAAAGTCGGCACCCACAAGTGGAATCTGGCGTGCATTGAGGTAAGGCTGGGCCCCAAAAGCAGGATAAGATGCGGTGATGTCAGGGCTTAACAGCATTTAAATGGAGCTCCCTTTTAACAAAACTGCATTTCTTTAAAATCTTCCTTTCCCCCCTCTTTCGCTCCCTTCTGTGCTTTTAAACAGTTGAACCCAGCAGAGAGTGAAGCAGAGTCTCGCGTTGTTAAAGCCGGCTAAAGTCACACTGTTGGAAATGGGGGTTGCCCAAATCTCAAAGGGGGTAGCATGGCATCAAGCGGGCAGGCCAAACTTGGAGGACATGTGAAGCACTCACGCAGTACCCTCAGTCAACACACCAGGCACACCACAAAAGAGGCAGGACACCAATTTGAGTTGGAAAAAGCTACGTCGTTTAGTAGGGTTTCCAACCTGCAAGGCAAAAATGCATTAACAGTGTCATCATAACACGGCGCCAACTGGCACCAGAGCCAAGTATTTCAGAGGGGGATTATTTACATGGGACCAAAAAGGGATTGAGTCCATAGTCCATAGCTGTAAGGAAAAAGGATGGTTAATAAAACATTAGACCTGGGGCCAATCTGGCGGGGCCAACTCAGGCTCTCATCCTTAGGGGGTTGTAAATGCAGAATACCACATTAGCATAGGTATATATATCATGCACAATCACGCCAACCCACCCCTGTAAAAGAAAACATCAGGGCATCATAGTACCTCTTAAATAGGAGCACCTGTAATAAAAGGTACAATCACCTGCACGGTGGCACAAAAACATGCAATTAACCATTAGATAGGAAAGTGGCCTCACCATCAACGTATCAACAGTAACCTAAGAGCCAGGCCTAACCTCAGGGACCATCTGGCAACAGGTAACTATGGCATTTCATCAGGCATGTCACCGGCTAGGTGTATCAAACATCAGGCGGAACATACATCGCCCAGCATTAACATAAGGTGTGGCCGTGACTCAGGGGGGCATCGATAATTCCCTGGGGGACCCTATGGGCTAGTTATCGGCCTCCTCCAACTGGCACAGTCTACTGGGGCCACAGACTCCGCTGGGGCCCAACGTTGCAGGTACCCACTGCCAGACGGGGCACCTGATAAGGTAACTCAGTCCCCGGGGGCGGGCACCGGCAATGTACCCCGTTGCCCCCCTCCCTCCACCAACTTAAGACAGGCCCACACTCACCGGCAGTCCAGGGACTCCTTGGCGGTAGGGGCAGGCACCGACAAAGTGCCTCGAGGCCCCTGCCGCACAGCGTTTAACTCACGGGGCTTCCCCGACCAACCGGGAGCCTCGCGGGTCCTGCAGCACCCTCACATCAGGGTGGAAGGAAGGAGGGGTTTGCGCTTCCTCGAGCGCCCCTCCCGGCGGTATCTTTCGGCTTCTCCCGGGCCCTTCTTCCTCACAGGGGCCCGGGGTTTTCAAACGGCGTCGGCGGGGCCACCGGGGACGGCGCAGGGACCTGGCCCGCGAGGGGGAAGCCTGCCTGGCTTTCCTCCCTGCTCCTTCGGGTCGCTTCTTCCGTGCCGGCGGGCTGGCACCGACAGTGTGCCCCGGCCCCGCCTTCTCCACTGGCCCCTCACTCTGGGGCTCAGACCGGCGGGGTGGCCTCCCGCGACGGTCGCTTCTCTCGGGGCTCCCTGCTCGTCACGGGGGCCCCGCAACGGAGCTTCACCAGGGTCCCCCTCCCTCACGGGGACCCAGGGCTTCAGGACGCTCCTCTTCCCGGGCTGCCGGCCAGCAGCCAATCCGTGCGCGGCGGGGGCAGGCCGATGACGCGGCCGGCCCCGGTCACATGATCCGGGTGACGGCGGCCTCAGGGCCTAGCGCGGCCCTCTTTCCACCTCGGCGGCCCCCTCCTGACACCGGGGGTCGCTGCAACGATGCGCTGCCCAGCGGGGGACGGTCTCCTCACGACGCCGGGTTGCGGCGGTGATTCCGGTGGCACAAGGGGTAGGCTCCCTTTTTATTAATTATTTATATAGCAGACAGCGCGATGACGCGAGGGTAGGCTCCTCCCAGTATGATTCTCCTCAGGAGAATAGCGCTATTTACAGCGCACTGCTCCTTGCCACAGTCTCCTCAGGAAACAGCGTTTTCCACCACGCACTACTCCTCAGACCACAGCGCTATTCACAGCACACTGCTCCTTGCGCCCACACGGCAGTTCTGGGGCAGATTAGCGCTTCCAGATTATAGCGCTTCCTAGGGGGAACACAGCAGGCCCTCAGAACGCGTTTTTCTTCCCACAGCGCTATTTCTCCTCACAATCTTCTCAGCACTATGGCGCTATTCACAGCGCACTGCTTGTTCAGCAGTCCAGGGGCAGGTTGACTGAGGCAGATTAGTTAGGCACAGTTCCTCGGGGGCACTATCCTCCCCGGGCAGCTCCTCCCAGTCCAGCGCTTCCACAGGGGCCGCAACTTCCCAGTTCAACGCTTAAGGCAAGGCAGCAGCAGCACTTCCAAAGGGGGCCACAGCTTCCTGGGGGCACCAACCTCCCCAAACAGCGTCTGACAGGCGCACCTCACGGAGGGGGGGCGAATAGTTCCACAGCCAGCCCCAGGGGCACACTCCTCACCTCCTGGGGGGTTCAAGCCCACAGCATTCCTCCTCGTGGGGGCACCTCTTTCCTTCAGCGCTGGCGTAACTCCCGGTTCCCACAGTGTCAGGGACCTGGGTAGGGGCCCTCCCTTGTCAGGGGCCCATGGGGACAGCAGCGGGGGGTTTATAGGGGTGCAGGGCCCAGCTCACAGGCCCATGTGGCGGTAGCACCTCACAGCAGGTCCCCTCTCTTCTTTGTCCCTGCGCTGACTGACTCTCTGGTGACACTTCTCCCTATTTATACCCTCCTCCCAGGCAGTGCCAGGACCTTCTAGAATGTTGGCACATCTAGCCTAAACTGGTTCTAGGGGAGGGGGTGAGCACCCTGGGTGCCAGGCTTTCCCTCCAAAAGCTAGGGGTAGCTGGGTAATATTATCTAGACTGCTGAGCTATGTCAGTCCAGTGGCAAAACCCATGGCCATGGCATCCATTTTAAAAGCAATACATTTCAGTCAGGTACATTTCCAAAATGGGGGTGCAGTTTTAAAATGGGGGATTTTACAAGTGCTCACATTACTTCAGGTAATTACATTTTTCACAAGATGTCTCACACCACTCATGGCCTATACAGGTTTAATCCCATGGGGGAGACATTCAAATTAGGGGGTCCAAAAGCGAAAAATTTTGGGGGAAAAAAGGCCAAGTCCAACACACACAATTTAGGCTGCCTCACAATTTCAGATCACTTCCATGGCTGGGACATTCCCATCTTCAAACTCTGCCAGAGAGACTTGAACCTGCCCGCTACTGAACACTATCACTACACTCAGCTCCGACACTGAGTCCTAGGCACAAACTTGAGGGAGGCGGCAACCTGAGACCTCAAACCAGTGGTGCTGTTCATAAAGAATTGGAGTGGAACAAAGGGTAATATATCCTACCTATACTCGCTATTGCTCTATACACTACCTGCCACTCAATCACGACACAGGTCATTCTGGGAGCGCACCCTGGGGGTGATAATCCCAGACAAACAATGGAAAAAACTATACACAGAAATACCTAAATATGATCAATCAATGTGGATGCGGGAGGCCCACTATGAAGTTTTATATGATTGGTACCTATACCCAACAAAACTGAAAAAGATCTTTCCTATGACTTCGGACCTTTGGTGCGGGCTTCGAGGAGTTTTTAAACACGTATGGGGGGATTGTTCGAAGAGCAGGCTATTCTAGTCAGAAATACTGGCACAAATTAAAGACCTCCTGGGCTACCCTGTACCTAAGGAGCTGGGCTTTACACTGCTGGGTTTGCGGGCTGATAGCCTCAAACACGATAGATCTGTTTTGTGATTGTGCCTGAGAGCAGCGAAGATGGAGGTAGTGGTGACCTGGAAACAGAGAGAGGCACCACATATAACTCAGTGCCACTCCCGCCTCTGGCAAGCTCTCACCATGGAGCGAATGGCAAGCGTGCTCTCTGTTTCTTTTAAAAAATGTTAATATATATATAGGACCCAATGGTGGAGTATCTTTCACAGAGACTCACCCTCTGTGCGTGCCCAACACAGACACGAGCACTTCATCTTTCCCAGTTTTAGAAGGCCCGCCTAGGGTGGGTAGGGTGGAGAGACACGATCCCTCGGGGAGCTTTCGCATCAGTCCAGTGAAGGGTCTAGCATATCCTACTGTGTGGAACATATTGGATAATTACTGTGTATCTTTGTTGTTTGGGGCTTGTTGGGAGGAAGGTTGGGAATTCAGGGGGTATTGTAATTATATACTTTTGCTACTCACGGATACCTACACATGCTTATTATTAATCACTTCCTCAAAGAAATGCAACTGACCTATCTTATAGATGTAATGTTTTGGGCTACAAGAAGTTGCCAAGGTTTAATGGCACTTTGAGAGCTCAGAAACAACTATGCCGTAAATTGGAGAAGAAATGGAGATTTGAAGATAATTCACTCACTCATATAGAATATAAATCATCCCTTCAAAAATATACATATATTATCCTCAGGGAAAAGGCTTCCAATTTCATTGAGAAAACCAGAGCGGCCAATAGATGCCCTAAAGCTCTGTTTACTATGGTAAAGAATTTGTCTAAGCTGCCAGCTACGCAAGATACTAACGTCAGTCAGGAATTCTACAACTCCCTAGCTGAAACCAGTCTGTTTTTGACACCTTTGTGCTCCAGGGCAATTGCTAAGCTCAGACCCCTGTTCAACTCAATAAGATACAATCCACAATCCATAAGAAGATACAATTCCTACCAGGATCTGCTACCCCAATCCTCTCATCCTTCGCTGCCTTGACCATCAAACAGACTACCAAAATTATTGGTGCAATCAAATCAGGCTCTCCCTCAGATCCCTGCTCCACAAAAATACTGCACTTGTCTCCGGAAATCATAGGTATTCCTCTCACATCGATTTTTAATGCCATGTTCACATCAGGTCGCTTTCCAATGGAGTGGAAGAAAACCTCCATACTTCCGTTACTAAAGAAATGTAATCTCTTGGTCGCCCCACTCACTGCTGCCGCTCCTGCCTGCCTTTGCCGCCTCCTGCCTGCAGATTCCTTCGCTCGCTGCCCGCTGCTCCTGGGAATTTTCCGCTGCCCGCTGCTTCCTGGAATTTCCCGCCGCTGCCTCCCTGTGGCCCCGCCCCCCTGTGATTCCATTCGCCGCCCCGCTCCCGCCACCCAGCTGCTCCTCCCTCCCGGCTCCTTACTTATGACGCCCCCAGAGCGACCGCGCAGCGGACGCACGCAGCGGGAGCACCGATTGAGCGCCGAAGGTGCGCCAAAGATAAGCCCGTCTGCGCCCGTCCGCGCCTGGCCCGCGCCCAGCGCCAGGACCCCTGGCCCTCCCCGCCGAGGCAAGACGACCCGACTGACCTACGACGCCGCCACTCTCAACGCACTCAATGCCGGCCGGACCCACGCCTGCTGCCGAGCCACCCCGAGACGCACCCACGGACCCTTCACCTGCTGCACCTGCAAGTTCACCTGCCTCCGAACCTGCCCCGCACCCGCCAAGACAAACACCAGCAGCAACCACCTCAAGTGCATCCTGATCAACACCCGCTCCGTCCACAGACACGCCGTGGAACTCTGGAACCTCCTCGACGCTACATCACCGGACGTTGCCTTCCTCACGGAAACCTGGATGAACGCCTCCTCTGCACCCGACATCGCCATCGCCGTCCCGGACGGGTACAAGATCATCAGGAGGGACCGCATCAACCAGACCGGAGGTGGCATCGCCATCGTCCACAGGAACACCATCCGCATCACGACCGACGCCAATGACTCCTTCGCCGCAGCCGAACATCTCCACTTCCAGATTCACACCGACCCTAAGACGACCCTCAGAGGCACCCTCGTCTACAGACCCCCGGGACCACGCACACAATTCAGCGAAGACATCACAGACTTCATCAGCCCGCACGCCCTCCCCTCCACTGACTACATCCTCCTCGGGGACCTCAACTTCCACCTGGAGAACAACAAGGACCGCAACACCACCGCCCTGCTGGAAAACCTCGCCAACCTCGGACTCAAGCAACTGGTCAACACCCCCACCCACTACGCCGGCCACACGCTTGATCCCGTCTTCTCTTCCAGCAAGTACATCACCTTCAGCCACGCCACCGGACTCCACTGGACCGACCACAGCTGCGTCCACTTCAGCTTCAAAAGATCCACGACACACCACCACCCGCAACAGGTACCTCACAGGAATTGGAGCAAGATCACCGCAGACCAGCTCACCACCTCCCTCAGCCAGAGCCCACCCGCCAACACAACCGACCCCAACGAAGCAGCCCGCAACTTCACACAGTGGCTGACCGCCTGCGCCGATGACCTCGCACCACTAGAGAACCCTCCCAGCAGACCCAGAAGCAAGAAGGCATCCTGGTTCACCGACGACCTCAAGGACTCCAAGAAGACCTGCCGCACCCTCGAGAAAGCCTGGTCTCCTCAACCGGACCACCGACAACAGGACCGCCCTCAAACACGCTACCCGCAAGCACCACCAGCTCATCCGCACCACCAAGAAGAAATCCCTGAAGGAACGACTGGACAACAACGCCCACGACAGCAAAGAGCTCTTCACTATCGTCAAGGAGTTCTCCAACCCCAGCACCGGCACCAACGACATCACTCCGTCACAAGACCTCTGCGACTCCCTCGCCTCGTTCTTCCACCGCAAGATCGCCGACATCCACAACAGCTTCGGCGCCCCACCCACGCACCCAACCGTCGAACCAATGCCCCCCACCGCCACCCTTCGCACCTGGACCACGGTGACCACCGAAGACACAGCCCGCAAGATGAACACCATCCACTTCGGATCACCGACCGACCCCTGCCCACACCACGTCTTCAACAAGGCCGACTCCACCATCGCACCCCAACTCCGGAACATCATCAACGCCTCCTTCAACACCGCCACCTTCCCGGAGAGCTGGAAGCACGCCGAGATCAGCGCCCTCCTGAAGAAACCTACAGCGGACCCCACCGATCTCAAAAACTTCCGCCCCATCTCACTCCTCCCTTTTCCTGATAAAGTCATCGAGAAGATCGTCAACAGACAGCTGACCGCCTTCCTCGAGACGAACGGATCCCTCGACCCCTCGCAGTCCGGCTTCAGAGCCAACCACAGCACCGAGACCGCCCTCATCGCAGCCACCGACGACATCCGGACCCTGCTCGACAAGGGGGAAACAGTGGCCCTCATCCTCCTGGACCTCTCCGCTGCGTTCGACACGGTCTGCCACTGCACCCTAGTCCAGCGCCTCAGCAACATCGGTATCCAAGAGAAGGCACTGGAGTGGATCATCTCGTTCCTCGCCGGAAGAACACAAAGAGTCCGCCTCCCCGTTTCGCTCCGAGGCCACCGAAGTCATCTGCGGCGTCCGCAAGGATCTTCACTCAGCCCCACCCTCTTCAACATCTACATGAAACCTCTCGCAGCCATCGCACGCCAGCACAACCTCAACATCATCTCTTACGCCGACGACACACCCAGCTGATCCTCTCCCTCACCAGAGACCCCGACACCGCCAGAACCTGCCTACACGAAGGGATGAAAGACGTCGCCGAGTGGATGAAGGACAGCCGCCTGAAACTGAACTCGGACAAGACAGAAGTCCTCATCCTGGGATCTTCGCCCTCCGCCTGGGACGACTCCTGGTGGCCCACAGCCCTGGGCACCTCACCCAAGCCAACCGACCACGCACGCAACCTGGGCTTCATCCTGGACCCCTCCCTCCCGATGACCAGACAAGTCAACGCCGTCTCCTCATCGTGCTTCAACACCCTGCGTATGCTTCGCAAGACCTTCCGCTGGATCCCGACCGAGACCAGGAAGACTGTCACCCAGGCACTCGTCACCAGCCGACTGGACTACGGAAACGCCCTCTATGCCGGAACCACAGCCAAGCTACAGAAAAGACTCCAGCGCATCCAGAACGCCTCCGCCCGACTCATCCTGGATGTCCCCCGACGCAGCCACATCTCCAGCCACCTGAGGAAGCTGCACTGGCTCCCCGTCGACAAGAGGATCATGTTCTGGCTCCTCACCCACGCACACAAGTCTCTCCACGACCTGGGCCCCAAGTACCTCAATGACCGCCTGACCTTCTACACGCCCACCCGCCAGCTACGGTCCACCAGCCTCGCCCTCGCAGCCGTACCACGCATCCGAAGAGCCACCGCCGGAGGAAGATCCTTCTCTTACCTGGCTGCCAAGACTTGGAACTCCCTCCCCATTCACCTTCGGCTGACCCAGGACCATCTCGCCTTCAGGAAACAACTCAAGACTTGGCTGTTCGAGCAGTAGCATACCCCTCCCCCCAATCGCCTTGAGACCCTCCCGGGTGAGTAGTGCGCTATACAAATGGCATGATTGATTGATTGATTGAATCTGGATGCTAAGGAGACTCTTTACTATAGACCTATATCGAGCCTCCCCTTCCCCGCAAAAGTGATTGAGAAAGCCATTAACACTGAACTATCTCACTTTGTTAATAATGCTAATCTAGATCCCTCCCAATTTGGATTTCATGTTTACTATAGCACAGAGCGGGCCCTTATCACAGCTACTGAGGAGCTCAGGCAACTCTTAGATGGAGGGGGGAGAGCTGCCCTGATCCGTTTGGACTGATCAGCAGCTTTTGATACGGTTAATCATGAGCTGCTGTTGGTCCGTCTAGCTTCCATCGGGATCAGGGATAAGGTGCTATCCCTGCTGGCTTCCTTCCTGTCTCAGGTGGTTGCGTTGGGAAACTATGTTTCGCCCTCCTTCGCGCTGAGGATTTCCTCAGGGATCTTCACTGAGCCCAACACGTTTTAATCTCTATGTCACACCGCTTGCCAAATTGATAAAAAGCAATGGTTTTGCCCTTGTATCCTATGCAGATGATACAGAGTTTATTGTCTCTGTGAGTAGCTTATCTAGCCGCACAGCCATCAGTTTTCATGACTGTATGAGCCATATAGCCAATTGGATGACATACAATTGTCTGAAGTTGAACTCATCCGAGACTGAGGTTTTGGTATTTGGGAACAATCCCTCATTCTGGACAGATAGCTGGTGGCTGGTCCAACTTGGTCCTCTACCTAAATCAGTGCCTAAAGCTAAAAATGTATGAGTCATCTTTGACACTCAGCTATCGTTTGATGCGCAAACCAACTCGGTCACCTTGACTTGATTTTTAATCCTTAAAATGTTCATGAAGATTCTTCCCTTAATACCTATGGATTTTAGGAAAACGTTGTGATCTGTGCTGTTATCATCTTGACTGGACTACTGCAATGCCCTTTTTACCAGCGCCCCCAAGCGCAACATTCAAAAGCTTCTTACTGCTAAAAATGCAGCAGCAAGAGTTCATCTCTAAAGTCGACGGTGTTATGACAGCTTTACTCCATCTGCACTGGTTGCCGGTGGCTAAATGGATCCAGTTTAAATCACTTAGCATTGCCTTTAAATCATGGAACGATTTGGGGCCTACGTAGCTGGCAAACTTTCTTAAGCCATATCTTCCAGCAAGATCCCTTAGGTCAGCCGAACCGGGAAACCTAACTGTTCCTACAGTAAGTAGGGCTAGGTGAGGTAGCAGGAGCTTCACTACTAAATTGTTGAACTCTTTGCCAACCTCGCTCAAAAAAGAGACTAGGCAGTTAAAATTTAGAAACGGCTTTAAAACTTGGGTTTTCATGCATAATTCTCAAACTTGCTCCAGTCTGATCTGTATGTGCTAAGAGCAGTGTCTAGACACCAGGGCGGGGCTGGCGTAGTTGCACTACGCCGAGTTCCACGGAGTTGGGCAAAACCTCTGTGGAACTACGCTCCGTGCCTCCACCCCCGTAATATATATATATTTTTTAAATAAATAAGATATTTTTTTTAAATACTCGTACTTTAATACGCGGTGTCTCCGGGCTGTCCTCCTACTCCTCGCTTTGGCCTCTGCAAACCCCTATGTCATACGTAAGCCATGGTAGGACTGCGCGTGACCTACTAGGTAGAACCCATTTAACTTTGCTTGCCAGTATTACGGAACCGGGAATCATTAATAAACAACAACCCTACAGTATTCTGGAAGATTGAAGCAAAGCAATTCAAACTGAAATAGAACAAATGATCAAATTTGGTGTAATAGAACACTCATCCAGTGAACGGTGCTTACCCATGATCCTTGTCCCTTGACATGATGGAAGCATACGCTTTTGCATCGATTTTAGGGCTGTGAATAGGGTCTCGAAGTTTGACAGCTGACCTTTACTCAGGATAGATTAACTTACAGAGGCACTGGTTAATTCTCCATATATTTCCATAGTAGATCTTACAAAAGGATACTGGCGAATTCCCTAACATCCTGAGGACAAGGAGAAGAACGCATTTTCTACCCCTCATTACCTATTCCAATTTATTGTCCCTTCTCTTTCGACTACACAGAGCACCCACCACCTTTTAGAGATTAATGAATGAGAATCTTGAACCTTATAAAATGTATACCTCTGCATACATTGAAGACAAAGTCATTTTCAGCATATCCTGGCAAGCTCATCTAAAACATCTGTCTCTTGCTCTTGCAAAACTCCAAGCTGCAGGTGTTCATATTAATGCTAAAAGGTCTAAACATGCACATAATAAAGTCAAGTACTTAAGATAATTGCTTGATGGAACCTCAAGAAGAGAAAATGAAAGCAATAACTGATGTCCCATCCCCAAAGAATAAACAGTAAATGTGGGGCTTCTGAGGTCGATGTGTTATTACAGACGATTCATACCCAATTACCCACAGTTGTCAGCTCCTTTAGCGGGCCTGTTATAGAAGAATAGTATCAACAAGCATTTCACCCTTCCCTCCGAAGTTTTGAGAGTCTTTCGAAAGGTAAAACACATAATTGCATCCAAACTAGTACTGCAGTCAACCAACTTTAAAGAGACATTTATCCTACAGAAATAAAAATCTGAAATAGGACTGGGAGCTGTGTTGTCACAGTTAAATGCTAATAAGGAAGAGAAGCCTATTTTGTTTGTAAGTAGGAAATTAATTAAATGGACGGACGAGAAATTATGCTATTACTTAGAATGTTGTGTTTTTATCTATACAGACCATGCTCCCGTCATGTTGATGAGCTGTAATAAGAGAAATAATCGAAGAGTATTGCAGTGGTCCTTGTCCCTACAACCATACCGCTTTGAAGTGAAACATAGGAAAGGAAAAGAGCGGGGATGTACTCCCCTATCTATCCCATTTTTCCCTCATCGTAAACATCAAAGAGAGAGACGCCAGCTCTATTGACTTGCCTGGAATAGCCATTGTCCCATCGTTGATGTTCCTTGAAAGGAAAAAGAAAGAATTAAAAGTGAGGCATTACAAACACGAGGGAGACCGAAGGAAAGTGCTGCAGACATCAGGAGCGGAGAGGGTTGAGCAGCCAGTGGTGCAGGAAAACTGGGACCAGTCTGAGAGAGGGAGGGCTGGGAGGCAAGAACCCCAATGCCTCACGCCAGCACCAATACCTGGAGGGGCGTTTGGGTCATACTACACTCCAGGAGGGTCATGGCTCAACCAGGAACTCCAGTCGGGGAAGCTCTTACCTGTGAAGAGAGAAGACACAGATTAAATACTGAAGCCATACCATATCAGTGATAAACATCCTTGTGCCTGAAGTTTAATGAAAACAAATAAAACAGTCAAAGAACTGACAAAGCAAAAAGCGTGATTGGTTGAATCAATTCAGACAAGCACAACAATCCCAAACCTAAGCACTGGCTACAATGGAGATATGTAGCTCCATATTCACACTGCCAACTGTAGTTGTGGGCCACACCACCTTTCGTGATTACCCACAATACACCACTCTTAATGGAAATAAAATAGCTAGCCCCCAATCCAGTGTCCAGGGTCGGGCTCCATATATGCTTTGCTAGGATTTTGGGTTGTTGCCAACTTTTTATTGCCTGTTTTCCTTTGTAGCTTCAGGAAAGGTTTCTTGTCACAGCTGACCCCAAGACGATACAAGTATGTCACTTGAAAAGATGTATGGACACAGAAACTGGGAAATAGAAATTCCATTGAAGAAGCTATCAGTACAGATTCTAGGACTAAAGCAATGCAGCTACCCTGTAGAAATCTTTCATAGAATACAGATCTGATGGATCTATGTCTCCAAAAATGATGACCGTGGTTGTCTCACAGATAGATCAGAAGCTATCACTCTAGGGCAAAGCATACCAGCAAGAAAGCTACAGAGCACTTGGCATGGTCCTAGTTTCAGGGTAAATTAATACATCTCAGGATGCCATGGCCCTGGTAAAACACCATCTCTAAACTGGGCTTCAGGGTTTATCAGTTCAAAGTCAAGACAAGTAACTGGCTTTGTGAGATCAGTTTTTATGAACTTTTGTAAAGCAGTGGACCTAGGTAGGGTTTATGGAAAAGGTAGGTCACCTTAAAAAAATTATAACTGTAGCCAACCAGTGCTGGACATATCTTCCCAAACATTTTCACAAAGAGCAGCCACTAAATGCAGAAAGGTGTTTATATTACACCAGGTGCATGTCACAGTGGCCAACCAGGGTACTTGCAGACAACTATCCGCTCAACTCTTTCAAGACAGCGAATGTTACTTGGAAATGTGTTAGGTCACACAAATCTCATGGGTAAGTTACAACCAGCCAGATCTGGAAGGAAGTAGGTGTGTCCTCCATGCATCAAGGAGTTGGTTAAACTGGATTAGGTCAGTATTTTTTTTTTCACTCATGGTTCTGTCTTTCTTAATTCATACAAGAGTAACACTGCTATGAAGTCTCTAAGGTGCACTCCACAAACTGTTCCAAGGTAAGGGAAGCGCTGTTTTATTTTGGAGGTGTGTTCACAAAGGACACTATTCATACTACCCAGTCCCATGATGCCACTCATGAGTCATGCAAAACACACTCTTGGGCCATAAAAAAGTGTGAGGTCCCAATTATGGGACTTGGTAAATATTTAACATGAAAGTGAGGAGTAAGGAGCCGTCCTCAGTTATGGGTAGATAACTCATGGCTGTCACCAGACTGAGTTTAGCACTCTGCTGGGGAGAAATTCGAATCCTGAAGCATCTCCATATATTCTCATGGTTCAAGAGCACTTGCTATGAAAATCATAGGGCAAGGCAGAACACATAAAATGGAGGTGAGATGTTGCCATCAACTGCATATGAGGAACATTAATGCCAACACAGGGACTTAAGGATTAAACTAAAAAGCCTGCAAGAGGATTTCCTCATTTTTTTTTGTAAACAAATTTTATTCATTACGATTAGATGTAAGTACATCTACAATCAGATTATACAATGCACATATGATTACATTATTGAACACCTTGGACATATGTTATGCTATGGCATAATCGCAATCAGTTCATCCTCTTCGAGGCCCTCATCGCTATCCACAGTCTTGGAGCTGACAGCCCAGCCAAGAATGCTAGGATGATGCGTCCTCCCAGCTCAGTTAGGTCGTCCAAGCTTTACTTCTCCAATCTTGACCATGGTGCAGTGCACCCCGACATTCCATGTGTTAACTTAAAAACAACTCCCCCCACTACCTCCCTCCCCCTTCAAGCCCTACCCCCTCCCAGTCAGACATGTCGCTCTACTCTGTACCTTACAATATCACACCTCATTCACTCCTGCAGTCCATTCGGAATCATTGTGTCAGAAAGAAAGCGTCCACTTAGGGGGATGCCCTTCCTGCCAGTCTCACTACGTAGCATCCACACCCCCAGTCATCAAAGGCAATGGACCAAGTTACGGGCGTGGGTCCCCCTTTTGAGAGGATCAGTCACCGTCATCACTCGGGCTCTTGTGCACGTCCACCATCGCTACCCATGCCCTAGCCGCTTCCAACAATTTGTCATTAGTGGTTCTCTGAGCCATTTGTAGTCCGAAAATCCCCTCAAAGTCAGCCCACTTTATAAATTCCCTCAGCCAACGTAAGGCAATCGGTGCTGTGACCGTCTTCCAGAGACTAGTAATCTCTCTTTTGGCTAGGACTAACCCTAAGTCCATACATTTACTGGTGACCTTATTGCGGGCAGTGTGGGGGAAGGAGTGTAGCAGGCAAAACGCCATGGTCTACTGAATATCCCTGCCTGTTACCTCATGTTGTCTGGTCATGACCTCCCCCCAAAACCCGTGTAACAGTGGACATGCCCAGAGCATGTGAATAAATGTGACATTTTCTCGTTTGCACCGCGGGCAGGCTGTGTGGGATCCGAAGAACTCGTTAATTTTGTGAGGTGTGAGATACGCTCGGTGGAACACATAACAATGTATTAGTTGAAATCTCGCATTTCTAGAGCATTTCCACACCCGTTTCATCAACATTTCCCACGGCCTTTCCTCTATAGGTGTCCCCAGGTCCGCCTCCCATTTAAAGAGCAGCCCCTTTAAGGAAGTTCTGAACTCAAGAGGTTTTCCTCATGTGGTAATGGAGAGACTCCAAAACTGCTGGGCTGCTCAGTGTTTTCAGAACCACGAAACAGGGACACATTCTATAACAGAAGAAGGTCTTTTGAAGAGTTCTGATCTCAATCTGCCAAAGGGTCTACAAGAAAATATAAGATCAGGAGGCCAATGAGTGTTTAGAACACCACATTTTCATCATGCAGGATGACTGAAAACAATTATTTGGTTCAAGCCCAGAAATCCTTCAAGTGGGGGAAATGAAAGCCCAAAGATTTATTTTAATTTTATTTATTTATTCATTTGGAGTTTTCTATAGCGCTGGCCAGACCCGAGGGTATCAGAGCGCTTTACATTGGGAGTAACAAGTGTGAAATGGTACAGTAAAAATTATCGCCAGATTCATACAAGTTCAGTGTTTAACAGAGTGTTCTTCTGCCTGAGGGGCGGTTATGAGGTAGTGTTTTTGAGGTAGTGTTTTTGAGGTAGTCATGGTTCTCGGATGTGCAATTGAGGTAGAGTTCGGGAATGCAAGGTTGGGGTAGAGCGTTTTTAGACGGTTCTTGAATTCGGGAAAGGACGGGGTAGTTCTGATGTCCACTGGGATGCAGTTCCAGATTTTTGGGGCGTTGCCGGCAAAAGAGCGGCAGGCAGTTTTTTGTTTCCTCGTTTTCAGAGGGATCATTAGTAGGGAGTTTGAACTTCTGAGATTTCTGGATTGACCCGCTTTTTTGAGCTTGGAGGCTAGATATTCCGGTTTCCCTGTGTGTAGGGCTTTGTGTGTAAGGCAGGCCGTTCTGAATTTTGTGCGCATTTCCACTGGTAGCCATTTAAGATCTTTGAGTGCAGGGGATATATGGTCAAATTTCCTAGCGCCTGAGACCGTTCTGGCTGCAGCTTTGAGGGTGGTTTTCAGTGGCGCTAGGTGGGATATGGCTGTGCCGGTTAGGGTTGCGATCCCGTAGTCCAGCCTGGACAGGACCAGTGCTTGGGTGGCTTGTTGGAGATCCCTTTGTGGGATGTGTGGTTTGATTTTGTTGAGAAGCTTCAGGTTGAGGAAGGCACTTTTCGCGGAGTTCTTGATGTGGTTAGACATAGTTAGTTTTTGATCCAGGGTGATTCCAAGAGATTTTACTGAGTTGGACAGAGTGAGATTTCCTTCGAGGGCATCAATGGCCTTCACCCATTCAGTTATTTGGGGGTTGTCATCTTTATTGGAGATGAGGAGAATCTCGGTTTTTCCTTGATTGAGTTTGAGGTGATTCGTCCCTAGCCAGTGATGGATTTCTTTTAGAGTGTTATTGAGTCTTAGAATGTCGTTGTAGGAAGTGGTTTCTATGTAGATCTGTGTGTCGTCCGCGTATAGAAGGAAAGGGATGTTGGCTTTCTTCAGTATGATGGTGAGGGGAACCATGTAAATGTTGAACAGAAGAGGGGAAAGAACAGATCCTTGGGGGACCCCTCTGGTCACGGGGAGAGGATCGGATGTGAAGGATTTTATTTTTACTCTTTGGGAGCGGTTCTGAAGGAAGGAGTCAAACCATTTCAGGACCACGTCATCCGCACCTACTCGTTCTCTGAGGGCCTTGATGAGGAGCCTGTGGTCAACCGTGTCAAACTGGATGGTTTGGAGGTTTGTTTTTTGATGATGTCAAAGAGTTCTCTAGGTCTGTTTTTTGCCTTTGCTAGCGCATTGCAGAAGAGTTTGTTTTTTCATTGTTGATGTGATTTCTGTACCTTCTTCTCATTTCTCTGAGTTCCTCCCGACGGCCAGAGGAGGGGTTCTTTCTCCACTGACGTTCTGTGGCTCTGAGGAGTCTCCTTTCCTCGCTGATGTCCTTGTTAAACCAGGTTCTTGAAGGGATGTTCCTGGATTTTTTTTGTTTTAGGGGTGCCAGTTGGTCTAGGATGGCGGACGTGGTGGTGTTGTAATGAGTGATGAGTTCGGTAGTTGAGAGGCCTTTCGTGGGGATCGTCAGATGCTTGTATTGTGATTTTATGAAATGGAACAATGTGTGACATTATCATAGCTAATGGAAAATGCAGGGTATGCTGGGTACTGCATAAGAGATGCAGACCCTTCATAAAAAGTTTTAGAGGCTGAAATATCACTAGGTAGGAAAACAGGATTAATTCTTAATAGTGAAGATGATCAGCTAAAACTGGCTGCACCTGTGAAAATATTCTTAAACACAGTTTATACCAACAGCAAACCTCTGATTGTAAATCTTGAATATTGACAATGGGGTGCAGTGTTTAATATATGAACGTGAAATGTAAACATTATGTAGACCCACTGTAGTAGGATGACCATGGTGAAGCATTCCAATAGGAGGAGCTGGTTTAGGTCTTAAAAGTCTAGGACTGCCCGTATGTATTGGCACTGGAACTCGTCCTTTCACGTTTTCTGATCCAGTTATGCTGCTCTCAGAAGGGCACTTTCCTAAATGTTTTCCTTGATGATTAGCTCAAGCATTCCATCCATCACTTTGTTGTATACTTTAGTGTGTCGCCCTTATTGGAGCAGGGTATACCCAGACATGTGTCACTTGAACACTGTGTCACTAGAACCAAGCTATAAATGGCTGATGAACCCTAACTAGGGCCAAACCGGTTGCTTGGGTTCCGATGCAGGGAGGACCTGGCTTGGCAGTTCAGCCTGCACTGCTTCCTCTAGAGCAGGGTCAGGACTGATTTGCACATAACTGGTTTCCAAACTGAGGTGGCATGGTGTTCAAGATAATGATGGACTGGAATGTGGCCCCGCAAGAATTCACCAGTGGCTGAGTTTAATCCAAGTATTCCGTCCATCACTTTTTTTGCATACTTTAGTGTGTCGCCAAGACGTGGCTCCTGTGCATACTGTGCCACCGGAACCAAGCTATACCTGGCTGATGAGCCCTAACTGGTTGTTTGTGTTGCGATTCAGAGAGGACCTGACTTGGCTGCTTGGGACGGACTGCTACATTTGGAGCAGGGTAAAGACTGATTTACCCTGCTCCAAGGTGCTACATTTGGAGCAGGGTAAAGACTGATTTACCCTGCTCCAAGCTGCGTCCAAATTGATATGGATGGCCTGAGATGTGGTCCTGTGTCATTACCAGTGGCTAAGATGATTTAAAGCATTGCATCCATCATATTTATATATACTACCTTGATGATGGCCAGCACTGATGGTAAAAAGAGGACACTCTCTGCTATTGAGGAAGCATACTCCAAATTGACTAGAAACATTTCCAGCACCCCGAAGAACAAGCATTTGAAATGCACTAGGTCTCGTATTTATGGGAGCCTGAGCTATTGACATTGCAAATAAAAATGCATTTATTTTTGTTTTTGTTTTTAAAAGATAAATAAAAGGCATTGTCATTTACAATGGCAATAGCTTAAACTTGCGTAAATACGATACCTTTTGCATTGCAAATGCTTGTTTACTGTTGGTAACGAATAATTTTATACATTAATACATTTCTTTGATACTATTCATTTATTCATTTATTGCTAACAATATAATCTTTCAACCACGATGGCACTACCCTTCTCCTTAATGAATGACTAAGAGAATCCGTCTCTTCACTCGAAGAAGAAGGAGTGGGTAACACATTTTCCAGAGTATTGTTTTCTGAAGAAGTATTAGTACTTCCACCAGAATTAGCATTAAACACTCCAATGTTTAAGTCGTTGTCTAGAGTACCTCTGGGAGGAATGTCCTTAAAAACATCCTCATCTTAATCATCAGGCATCCAATTATAGTTAGAAAGATTAGGTTGACACTTAGGAATTCTATTCAAATTCCAAACTCTACCATCACTAACTCTTACAGCATTAAGTAAAACTTCAATTACCTTCAGTTCCGAAAACTGAGAATCACCTTTCTGAACTGGTTGGGTTTTTTAATACGCACCCAGTCTCCAGTGTTTAAGATAACTTCTTTTGTACCATGTTTCATGTCATAGTATGCTTTGCTTTTTTCATGCATAAGTTTCATACGTGTACACACTTCACTTCTAGACCACGGTTGTACCTCATTAGAAAACAATCATGTAGGAATGGATTTAGAGTGAGGATTCCTGCCTTTCATAAGTTCAAAAGGAGAAAATCCCGTAGACTCATTTACAGTAATACGATAATTCCACACAGTTTTCCCTATTTGAGTTGTCCAATCAAGATTACTATTTTGTGATAATTGGATGGTGTTCTTCAAAACTCGATTGATCCTTTCCATCATACCATTGCCACTTGGGTTGTGAAAAGAAGTAGTTTTGTGTGTGATTCCCAATTTCTAGAAGTAAGTCTTATCTTTCAATGATACAAATTGTACTCCATTACCAGTAAGTATACATGAAGGAATGCCTTCTGTAACAAACGTTTCATCTATAAATTGTAAGACTGAGTCAGTATCAGCATTTTTAACAATTTTCACAACTGGCCATCTTGAAAATAAGTCAATCAGAACAATTAGGTAACAATGAGAACCGCCAGATTCACTGATAAGTCCCATAATGTCAACTGCAACACTTTCCCAAGGGTTTTTAGAAAAAAAAACCTTTTGACATAGGAGGACGGAAGGTTTGTAACGTCTTATCAGAAGTAGAACAAGAAATACAGTTTCTTACAATCTTCTCAATTTGGGAATCACAACCTGGCCACCAAAATAAACTTTTAACCAAAGATTTGGTTCTAACAATTCCAGGATGGCCTTCATGACAAAGATCAATAATTCCTTCGCGTAAATTTTCTGGAGGAATTATCCTTTCACCCCTTAAGAGAGTATATGTGACATAGACAATTCAGATCTAACTTCCCAATATAGTCTGTAATTGCTCAAAAATTGCCTTTTCTTAGGCCAGCCATTAATGACATGAGAAGTAACAGCTTGAAGTGTATTGTCTTTTAAATATTCATTGTCCCATTCCTCTCTACTAAATGCAGAAACACCTTCATAATGTACGAATGCTATTTGTAATTCATTCCACTCATTATTTTCACAATGGTTCAACATCACAGGCATTCTTGACAAAAAATCTGTAATTACATTGTTTTTACCAGGGACGTGAATTATCTTATAAATAAAATTCTACATCCTCATCGAGATCCTAGCCAATCTTGCTGAAGTGGTAATTGCACCTTCAGTTGTTAAAATTTTCACTAATGGCTTGTGATCACAACAAAGTGTGCATGATTTCCCCCAGACAAAGGACTTAAAGTGTTCCAATGCCTGTGCGCAAGCTAGTGCTTCTCTCTCTATAATTGGGTACTTCTCCTCACATAAAGACAAAGACCTCGATGCATAAGCTATAATTTTTTCTTGACCATGTTTGTCATTTTGTGATAAAACCGCCCCAAGGCCCTTGTTACTAGCATCCATTGTAATTACACTATTTAGCAAAGGATCAAAACTGTGAAGAGCCGTGGCTTTGGCAATAGCTTCTTTGATAACCTTAAAATCCACGTCACAAGCCTCTGACCACATAAACGTACAATTTTCATAAGAAGTTGGTGAATATTATAAGTTTTAGTAGCAAAATTGGCCACATATTTAGTACAAAATTCTGCCTGTCTGAAAAAGATCTAAAATGGCAGAGACTAATGAATGAAGGTTTAGGTTTAACACCCTGTTCGTCAATAATGTGACCAAGATAAGTTTCACTTTTTTGTGCAAATTTACATTTATAATGCTCTACTGTAGGCCTTTACCTTCCAAAATGCTTAAAACGTTTTAAGTTTCACTAAGTGTTCTTCCTCATCACCCCCAAATAGAAGAATATCATCTTGAAAAAACATGACACCTTGTTATTCTTTGAAAAGATAAAACATCAAAAGTTGAACAACGGCGACAGCCAAAGCTAAGACGAAGGGCATGCGTTTATATTGAAAACACCCAAAGGGGGTGATGAAAGATGTGAAAGTCATTGATTGAGGGGACAAGGAGTTCTGGTGATACGTAGACGGCAGATCTATGGTGGAAAACCATTTAGCATTGTTCAAACTTGAAACCATCTCGTTAATTTTTGGTAACGGATATTTATCCACTACAATATTATTGTTTAGATATCTTAAATCTACACAGAGACGAATTTGACCATTACTGCGTCTTGCTACGACGATCGGAGAAACCCAATCGGAGGCTTCAATAGGCTCAATAATATTGTTTGAAACCAATTTATCCAATTCCTTACTAACTTCATCTCTTACCAAAATGGGAATATTCCTGCATTTATGTATCTTTGGTTTGATAAGGATTTTGTGTTCAAATCCTTTCAGATTACCCAGAACATTGTTGAAAACATTTGGAAATTATTTTAACATTTCCTTATCAATTGCATCACAGTCATCAACAACTAACACCTGTTCTTTACAATTGGGGTCAAAGATGATATGCAATTGTTTTTGGTCAAACCGGCCTAGAACTAGTGGTCCACTTTTTGCAATATACAATTTACCTCTACACTCTCTTTCTTTGAATTTAAAAACAAACCAACGATAAACAAGAAGATCTAAGGTTTCCACACCATAGCTTCCAGGGTGAATGTCAGGATCTAATAACTGTTCACCAACTTTTTGTGTAAAAGAAGGTTTCCAAAGTTCCTCGTTAATGATAGTGTAAGGTGAGCCAGAATCTGCATAAATTCTGACATCTACACCTCCAATATCTATTAAGCAAATTGGTTTGTTTATACATGTTTCATCACGAATATTTAACACCAGTTCATGTAAATTCATTACTAAACCACCCCATATCATCAGTTTCATCAGTACTTTGAGTATTGTTATCCACATTATTTACAAACCTGACAGTATTCTTCCGTCTCTTACAAGCCTTGGCAAAATGACCTTTATGTCCACAATTGGTACATTTAAATTTAAGTGCTGGCCAACTTTTACTGTCAGCTAAGTGCTCTAAACTATTACATCTGTAGCATTTTAGTTTAGATCCAGTAGATGGTAAATATCTGGTATAAGTGGATTTAACATTAGCATTATCCTTAGAATTCATTGTGGTTTTCTTTCTATCATTTACATTCACTTTACTCACAACTTCAGTAATAATGTTATCCTGTTTAAGAATACTGGCACATCTGCCTGAAGTTTCTGCCTTTCGTACGATAGCAAGGATGTCATCCAGAAGGGCATCACCATTTATCCATAGTCTATCTTGTATGGTAAGGTTATAAGCACGAATAACTATTTGGTATCTTATCAGATCATCTTGTAAAACACCAAATTTACAATCTAAAACTAACTTCTTGAGATCAGCAAGGTAATGGTCAATACTTTCATCCTTGTTTTGTTTCCTAGAAAATAATGTATACCTTGTAACCCCAATGCAAACTTTCAGCGCAAAACATGTGTCAAGATGGAGTAAGGCCAATGCATATACGTTTAGGTCACCTGGAAAACAAGGTTTTGTCATGCCTTCATACACTTTTAACCCCACAGTACCTAAGGCATGCCAAAGTAACCTTTTCTTTTGAGCATGAGACATTTTTCCATCTTCATCCAAGGCATGGATATAGTTACAAAATAAGGCTTCCATTCCAACCATTTTAAAGGAGGTTCAGTTCCAGAAATCCAAAAGGCTTGTGGAGGATTAATATTGTAATTTGGTTGGCTCATAATGTATTTAAAAGTTTATTTCCACTTGTATTTGCAAAGTTCAATAAAAATTGTCAGTAGTATTAATAGTTACTAAAAGGAAAACTGTCAGTAACTTTTGTAATGCTCAAATGCTGAGTGTATATATAAAGTACTTGAATAGCGCGATAAAATAAATCAAGGATTCTATTCCTTGTTAAGTTTGTGTAATCAGAATAAAGAGAAAAAAAATACATACGCTGTTTTGTGCCGGTCGTGTAAGATTTAAAACTTCAGTGGTACCGCAAACTTAATTGAGCCTTCCTGTACATCGTGGAAAGTAAAAGCTTGAAGATCGTATAGCAAAAAAATTAATATATGGCCGCTATGTTGGTTACGCGACGTGACTTGCGTATGCACATACGCGTATTACTGCCGTAATCCACGGTGAGCAGGACATCAAGGAAATGGTAACCCAGGAGCCGTGCAGAAGTCTTGTATGCAGTCGTTGGTAGGAGCGCTCGAGCAGCGAGCGATAGCGCGAGGCAATGAAGGTACGATCTTTTTTGTTTTAAAACGACAATTTCCTCAAAAGTGCTTTTATTACTCACTTGAAGAGCAATACTCCCAGGTCAATTCTGGAATCTTCAAGGAACTTCCTCAGAACTTCCTCCAAAGCGTGTCTTCCGATTGTAGAAATTAGTATTTAACTGCTTGCACTCAATAATTAAATATTGAAAAGCGTAGCTTGTGTGGGTTCTTCGGCTCTTCGAATCCCATCCTCGTCGCCAGTGTAATAAAAGATTCAAGATCATCAGTAATTCAATTATCCTTTAATGCAGTCGAAGAGCTGAACCGGCATGCATACAGCTTCAATCACCCATACAACTGTCAGCTCTTACAAATGATGCATTCCACTATGACCTTATAACATTCCAAAATGACATATGAAAAACTCCGAACTTACATCACAGAGAGTTTTATGCATATGAAACACTAAGAATGAAAACACAACAGTAACCCATCACAGAATATCTGTGATGTGATGCAGGATTTCTGTCACTCGAAGAAATGTTTTGTAAAGGTGCAAGTGCGGGACTAATTCAATTACAACACAGTTATAGAATAAAGTGGGACTATTAATTATGAGCGAGTACCATTAAATATATCAATTGTATCAATGGCAGTAGTAAGCTTTTACTGGTGCTGCAGAGCATTACAAAGGATCACCTCTTCTTTGAGGAGGGAGATTACATTCTGGACGACTGATTACATAGTATCAGTTCAAAAGAGAAATTTCTGGATTTCAGCCTTTAGCCAAAATACCTACCGCCAAAGTCATAGCGCAATAACAAAAATCTTTATCTGCTAATCTTATTGGAATCCTTGCCATTAGGGGAAACAATTAGAAAATGGGAATACATGGATCAGTATGAAAAACATTTATCTGTAAGAATAATAATCCTACAATTTGTTGTCCGTCCTAAAATCACCTAAGACTCTAAGGGGTGGCTTTCTCCCATATAGATTCCAATGAAGGTGAAGGTTCTTTTCAGGGTGGTATTTCTCTCTACCTGCAAGGTCTTTTTTAACCCCTATTGCCAGTGGCGTAACGTAAAATGATGGAGCCCCCTGCAGAATGCGATGAGAGACCCCCTAGTATTCCATATCTCACAGATATTCATTGACCTTGTCCTGCATTTGAGCCTCTGAAAGGTTAAGGCGCCACTGAAGGGGTTGGGTCCACCATACACCACAGGGGTTGAAGAGGTGCCGGGCCCACTCTGCACCGCAGGGATTACAGATACCTGTGTTACAAACACCCCTGCCTTTTGCCTCTTTAAGGAGTCTCTAGAAAGCTGAATTTCTGGGTTGGTTTCCTCTGTCTAGCCATAGAATGTCTGCCCCCTTAGGGGTACTCTCCCCCTTCAAAATGACTCTTGCTGCGGGAGGTTTTCTCTCCCAGAAGAATAGCTGGCAAGTTGCCCTGTGTCACGCATGACACCTCCTTCACAAGTGCAACTATGCCTCATGGGAATTGCAGTCTTACACTTTCCATGTACTTGGCTACAACATTCAGGGTATCATAAGTGATATGACAATGCTGTACATACTGCACTTCATGTTGAGGCCCAATAAGCATGAAATATATCTGAGGTTGCTTGTGTTCCATTCAGATGGGAACAGGCCGGGCTATCTATGCCGAACTGAACCTTTCAGAGTGAATCAAAAACATATGGTTAGTCATGGTTTGTAATGTCATAAATAATAACGCAATAGGGTTATTCCAGAGTAAGTTCAGACTTACCTTGGAGTCTTATATCAGACCACACAACTGTGGAATCATCTGCTTGTTGCTCTTAGGAAGAACAGCAAGTGTTTCTTACACTCCCTGAAGACTTATCATTTCTGCTACTATATCCATTTTCTCTGAGGCAGGTCTAGGGCCAAGATGCCTTTGAGCACATATTGTTCTGAAAACAACCACCATTCACTCAATACACTTATTGCATTGCAAATGCTTGTTATCCTTTCTTTCAGGAGGGAATTTCTTACCCCCTGCATTGTTTAGAAGACCCTTAGTTTGCCAGAGTCAGCCTCATGCCTTGCTTGCTCTCTGTGGCAGTGACCTGCCCCAACCCCTCCCCCAGTAAGAGGCTACACAGAGACAGGTCCCAAGGAGGAAAGCGAGACAATCTAAGCAGATAGCCTGTAGAAAATACTGGAGTTAACTGGAGACCCTCAGACGTCTGGGTCCCATGTGCCCCTGCACCAGCTGCACAACTGATAGCTCCGTAACTGGAAGCACCCTCATTCCTCTTGGATCTACTAATAGTGTTGTGTCACTTATTGTTAGCGGCAGCAGATGTGCTGAGTGACCCTCATCCAAGCTTGACATTTTATAGATATCCGGAGGTGCCCTTTCTGTTTTGCTCCCATGAACGATTTGCCAACAGCAAATGGAAATAAGGAGATACATCCGGCGCCATGACTGGCCAATGAGCAGATGATTCCCCCTCACTCCACCACTTGGCTACCAGTTTGCTGCAATTTTGGCACAAAAATAAAAGAGTGGGAAGTTTATTAAGTGATTAGAGTGGACGTATTTGCCTCCTAACAGTTAACTTCTCACCAGACATTTACTGAAAAAAGAGTGAACTAATAAGTAAGGCACTTTCAATGATGTCATCTTTTACATTGTTTTAATGTCTGCACAAACAAAAAGCTCTGGCAAAGCCGATAGGTCTTGCATTGGGAACTATTGGCTTTGTCAATCTTTTTGGCCCTGCTGTAAAACATACAAGATGCTAAACTAAATGTCTAAAGGAAATGAACAAAAAAAATCACTATGATGCAGCATAGTGCTTGGGGGAGAAGCACATATGAAAGCAACAGGGGGAGTTGTAGGAGTGAGGAGGAGAAGCAATGGTGAAAGAAGGTTTGTGCAGGTGAGTGAAAGCAACAAGGAAGGCAGTGATGGGGAGGAGAAGCAACGGGTAAAAGAGCACAAGGGCTAGAGAGAGCAACAAGGAAAGCAGAGGGGGTAAGAGAAGCACACTAGGTAGACAGCTGGAAAACATATGCAGAATGCTTAAGACAAAAGAAAAAAGTATCTCCCTAAAACTGAGTGGTGGAAGGACAGTAGTCAAGGGCAATGCTCTAGGGGTGGAAGAGACACAAGGTGAACAAGGCAAGCCTCTAAATAGAAGCAAGGAAATACGAGTGACAGGAAAGACAACCATTGAAAGCAATGGCTATGTTCCAAGCCATTGCATGTTCTTGGTAAGCACACAATATGTCTCTCAAAAGAGAATATGCACAGTCTAGTAGGTTCAACCTCAAAATATGTTCAAGTCTTTGAGTTACAGCGACTAACTTTTACCGGCAACTCAAAGTGTAGCCAATTGTACATCCTGAAAATTTAATCAGGGGGCACCTAAATGCTGGGTCTCAAGATGGCCGCCCAAGGATGAGGCTCTACGGGCCAGAGGCCAAGATCCAGCATCATCCACTGGGTGTAAACAAGTATGGGAAGCCCTTCATGTCAAAATTACAGATCCCCATATCAGACACCTCCTGAAATGCATGGAGTGCTCCACAATAAATTTGACACACACTAGAATGAATGTAACATGTGTCTAAACAAATATGAAACATGGCAGAGTGAATGTGCTACTTAGTGATTAATATGAATAACACACACTCCGAATTGAATAAGAGATATACTGAAATGTATATCAGTCAAATTAAAATGAATATGGTCCTCACTCTAAACAATATAGCAATCACTGAAGCGAATGCAATAAGCATCAAGAAGAATTAAACATTTCTTGAATTGATTTACATATGCCAAGAAGAATATGACATACATTGAAATGTATATTAAAGAATGAAATGAATATACATTACTGAAATGAATATGTTATATTATGAAAATAATATGATGCACGTTGAAAATATTATGACACACTGAAATGAACATTACACATGTTGCAATGAATATGAATTGCTTTGAAATTAATGTTACCCAAATTGCAATGAATATGAGATATACAATAATTAATAGGAGATTATTTAAAATAAATATGGCTTGTGTTGTAATTAATATAAGCCCTATTGAATTGAATTTGTCAAGCCTTAAAGTGAGTATAACCAAAGCTGAAATTTTCACGACATCCATCAAACTTAATATGGCATTCATTGAAATTAATATGATATATATTCAAAAGAATATAATATATATTAAAAAGGGTAAGTTGCATCTTAAAATGAACATGACAAATGTTAATATGAATATGACTTTGATTGAAATAAATATAACATTGATTAAATTGATTAAAAGGAATGGGACACATTAAAATGAATATGGCATGTGTTAATATAAATATAAGCTTTTTTAAAACGAATTTGACATGATTTAAAACGAATATGAGTAATGTTGCAATAAACATGATATTTATCAGAATGAATATGGGTGGCACTGAAAAAAGTATGATTCACATTAAAATTAATATGATATGTTTTGAAATGGATATGTCTTATGTTAACATTAAAATAAGAAGTATTAGAATGAATGTGACATCCAGTGAAAGGAATATGTCACATGCTAAGATGAATGTGACAATTGTCGAAATGAATATGAGTCTCATTGGAATGAATGCAACTTGCTTAAAAATGAATATGACCAATGCTGAAATTAAAACGGCCCCCGGCAAAATAAATATGACATGATTTGAAATTAATACGATAAACATTTAAATGAATATCACATATTTTGGAATGGATATGACTAATGTGAAAATTAATATGACAAGTGGTGATATTAGTATTACATCCACTGACATGAATATGGCATGAGTTAAAATGAATATAACACATATTAAAATGAATATAACATACGTTGAAATGAATATAAGCTTCATTTAAATTAATTTGACATGTTTTAAAAGGAATATAAGTAAAGTTAAAATGAACATGACATTTATCAAAATGAATATGGCTTGCATTGAAAGTAATATGATAAGCATTTACATGATCACGATATGCGTTGAAATGGATATGAGTCATGTTAAAACTAATCTAAGATGTGTTAATATGATTGAAACATCCATTGAAAGGAATATGTCACATGCTAAGATGAATATGAAACGCATTGAAATGAATATGAGTCCCTTTGAAATTAATTCAACATGCCTTAAAATGAATATGACCCATGCGGAAATTATAATGAAACTTGGCAAAATGAATATGGTATGCTTTAAAATGAATATGATACACATCAAAATGAATATTGCATGTATTGAAATAAATATGACCGATGTTGAAATGGATATGACCCACGTCTGGAGCTCTGCATCGTCAACGAGACCTCCAGGAGTTTACTGAGGTGCCCCGCTGGAACAAGCCAACGTCGTCGACACCAAACATGGCCTGCTGACGAAACCTGCATGACGTTGAGCGAAAAAGAACCAAAAAAGTTACTACGTCCAAAGGTAAAGTTTTGACCGGCCCAAACCCCCAACTGCATCTGATCCGCTCTCCATCACAGTGGGCCTGAATTTTGACTTGGTCCTGGTCTGGTGCCTCCAGATAGCTGCAGTTGGCACTTTTAACTTTTTGGCACTAGAAAGCACACTTTTACATTTAATCTTTGAAAATGTATGTCTCCACTTCTCAACATTCAATTTTTGTCATTTTGGTGTCATTTTAATCATAAAAATATTTCCTATTTTAATAAATTGCTGTTGGTTTTTTATTGTCTGTTGTGTCTTTCTTATTTAGTGTATTGGTGTTTTTAAATGCTTTACACACCTGTCTCTTAAGATAACTTTGCCTGCTGGCAGCCAGCTACCAAGGTTTGAGCAAGGGAATAACTTATCAAGACCTTTACTGGGCTTTATAATGTGATTGTGGTGTTGATACTAGCGGTAGGTACTTACTTGCACCTTCTACCAAACCACCATCCAACAATCGCACACCCCTATCCATTGGGGGCCTTGCTTGGCAGGCCCCACACTGCAGCCAAGTAGGGAGAGAGCCTGTGGCATGCTCACAGTTGGCATGGGAGGAGATCCATAGAAGGCTGGGTTGCCCAATACTCTATTCCACTGAACAATCCTTGCATCACGTCCCTTTAATACTGCTGACTAAAGCTAAAGTTGTCCTGCCGAGGTTGACTAAACGGGGGATCCACTGACTAATTAAGCTAGTCCATACCATCCAATGTTTAGGTTGCTTAAAAGCTGATTTGCCCTTGATGGGCACATTCACCTACTTTTGCTTACAGGCATTGAGCGGAGAGCACGATCCTCTGTTTTATGAGGAGCTGCTGAAGCCAATATATTACCCATGTTCTTAAATCTGGTGTGCAATGTCTCTACGGCTAAGAGGGCTTTAGCCTCCCCCCCCCCCTATCTTGTCCCTCAGCCTGGGCTGCTGTAGCTCCAGCTGCTGGGGCAGATAAGTGCTAGAAGTACTGGCTTAAGGTGATTTCACTTATTCTGTACTGACAGGGACATCAAAATACTGGTGCTGCCGGTAGAAATACGGTCAGCTGGCAACCCGAATCAGGAGACTGAAAGTTTGTTGCAGGATCAGTCCTTCATTTATTTACTCCACTCTCAATTCCTGATTGATACCATAATAGCAAAGTTTAGCTTATATCTAAAATCCTACGCCAGCCGTCAATACAATGCTGAGGTACTCCAGGTGCCTGGGATTACATCCTGCATTCAGACAACTCACTCCTCATTCTCACCCTTCACTTTTATGATCACCCTGCACTCACAGCAGTCACTCACACTGCTCACCAGGCACTCAAACCCCTTCACCCTCCTCCTACCCTGCACTCACAATTGCACACCGCTCACCCTGCATGCACATGACACTCCACTCACTTGTAACTTTCACTGCTCACCCTATACTCACAGCTATCACACTGCACTCACGATGTTACCCTGCACTCATGCTGTTCATCCTTCTCTTACCCTTCACTCACACAAGCACACTGCTCACCCTGCACTCACAGCGACCACACTGCACTCATGCTCCTTGCTTTGAACTCACGCAGCCCTCCCTCTACTTACCCTGTGGTCACATGAGCACACTGCTTACCCTGCACTCACAGTGATCACACTGCACTCAAGCCTCTCACCAATCACTCACGCTTTTCACCCTGCACATACACATGCTGTTACCCTGCACTCATACCATTCACCCTCCTACTAACCTGCACTCAAACTTGCACACCGCTCACCCTGCACGCACATAATACTTTACTCACCTGAAACTTTCACTGCTCACCCTACACTCATAGCGATCACACTGCACTCACGATGTTACCCTGCACTCATGCTGTCCATCCTTCTCTTACCCTTCACTCACACAAGCACACTGCTCACCCTACACTCACAGCGACCAAACTGCACTCATGCTCCTTGCTTTGAACTCACGCAGCCCTCCCTCTACTTACCCTGTGGTCACATGAGCACACTGCTCACCCTGCACTCACAGTGATCACACTGCACTCAAGCCACTCACCAATCACTCACACTTTTCACCCTGCACATACACAAGCACACTACTCACCTTGCACTCATTTGACACTTCACTCACCTGTCACTTTCATGGTTCACTCTTCAATCTCACTCAAACAAGCACATCAATTACAATGCATTTGTTCCTCTCACTCTGATCTTTTCCCTGCACCCAAACTCATCTGTCAGATCAGTCACCCTGCAGTCATTCCTCTCACCCTCCTCTCACACTTTCACATCACTCACTGTGCACTGACAGGTACTCCTTTCATTCACATAGCTCACCGTTCGCTCACATGGGCACAGCACTCACCCTGCACTCACACCATGCAAATAAGCACAGCACTCACGGCATTCACCCTGCACTTCCTCTTCTCATCCTGCACTCACACAGATAAACCTCTCAGCCTGTATTCCATGTAGGCAATCTGTTCATCCTGCCTGCAAACAGGGACAATAGTCTGCCTAGACTCATAGGGACACACCCCTCATTCTGCAGTAACTCCTCTCACCATGCACTCTCCGTCACACTCACAGACCACCCTTCATTCTCACCGCTGACCCTGAACCACACACAGGCACACCACTCACCCTGCATTTAGACCGCTTACACCACCCTGCATTCAGTCCTCTCACTCTGCATACACTCCTCTCACCCAACATTCACATGGGCCCTCCTCTCACATTGCATTTAGCTCACCCAAAGCTCAAATTGGCATATTTTTTACCCTACACTCGCTTCACTCACACTGCACTCCCTCATAATATTCATCATCACCCAGCACTTTAATGAGCATACCTATTATTCTGCACATATAAAAATGACACAACTCTCATGAATATAAGCATCTTTCAACAAAGGCACCAACAGAATACCTGCTCTTTCCAAGGAACTAAATGACTACTAGCAATAGCTTACCCGGTATTCCACCTAGAAGGGTCCTTTGACCCGGAATAACAGGTGGAGGATAACTACGCGGCCTTCTGTCTAAACATTAATGACAAGCTCGATCAGATTGTCCCTTTAAAAATGGTGAAAAAGGTAGGCAAACCTTCCGCCCCATGGTACAGTGATAAACTGCAAAATCTAAAACTGGAATGTAGACAGGCAGAACGGAGGTGGAGGAGGGGGGGGGTATTTAGATAAGGACAAGGCTGCTTGGAAGGAGAAAATTCAAAGCTATAAGAAAAAAATTGTCTCTGCTAAAGCCGAATATTTCACGGATATCATCTTGAAGGCTCCAAACAGCACAAAGAGTATTTTTAAAGTTGTAAATGATATCGCCAGGCCTGAATGTACAAAAAATAGGATTCCTCCCACACAAGAACTTTGTGATAGATTGTCTACCTTCTTTGAAGATAAGATCTGTAAAATTGTGGAAGGGCTGGAAGTGGTCAGCACTGATGCCAGGGTTAACGGGTTACTGTCAGACCTGCAGGAAATCTGTGAAGGGGTGCACAAACCACCGGACCAGAGGACCCTTTTAGATCACTTTGCTACCCCGTCTAAGGAGGACTTCACTATTACAGCTCTAGGTGTCTCATCAGGGTTATCCTTGGACCCTCTTCCACATAAGGTTTGGAAAGAGCTGGGTGCTGAACTTTTTCCGCACCTGAGACAGCTGTGTAGTCAATCTCTGTGTAGCGGGTCGGTACCATCCTGCTGGAAACAGGCAGCTGTATCTCCACTTCTGAAAAAAATGTCACTTGACCCAGCGTGCCTTAAAAGCTATAGGCCAATATCTTTCCTATCGTACCCAGTAAAGATCATTGAGCTTCTGGTCAGCAAGGCGCTCTCCCATTTCCTGGAGGTTAATAATAAACTGGAGGACGTGCAATTCGGCTTACACCCGGGACATGGCACAGAGACTGCATTGGTGACTGTGCTGGATGGTCTTCGCATGTGGGCAGACGGGACAATCAGCTATATTTATCTTGCTGGACCTGTCTGCCGCATTCAACACAGTCAACCATAAGGGTCTACTGGCAGGGTTGGAGAAAGCTGGGGTGATGGGTGTGGCGTTGAGGTGGCTTCAATCCTATCTGTCCAGCAGAGGTCAGGCAGTAGATCTACCCCCCTTTCAGTCACAGTTTTCTGAGATCCGACATGGAGTCCCTCAGGGATCTGCAATCAGCCCTATATCATTTAATGTGTACATGCATCCACTGCTGGCCGTCATTATGTCATACGATATAGGCTGGGTGAATTATGCTGACGATACTCAGCTTATTCTATCCCTGGAGGGGGGCCAGTCAACAACTTTAGGCAATTTCCATGCCTGCATGCAGGACGTGGTACATTAGCTGAGAAACAACTCTCTGCAATGTAATACAGATACAACCAAGATTCTCTGTTGTGCTGGTGGGAAAGTGCCATACTCTCTTCCTACCGACTTCTGGCCCATCTTTTCTGACACACCTTTGATACCCTCTGTGACGGTTCACAATTTGGGAATCTGTTTCAATGAGAAGTTTCAATGAGAAGTTGAGCCTGGAAAATCAAGTCAACAAGGGTGTTGGGAGCAGTTTAGCTCTAATCAGGGTACTCCGTAAGATTCTCCCAAATCTTACGACACAGGCACGTGCAATGGTGGTGAGGAGTGTCATCATGAGCAGGCTGGATGACTGCAATGCTTTTCCGTCCGCTGCTTCAAGGCTTACGGCGGGCCAAGGAACACGGCGGCTTGCAGGAGGCTGAAATGAAGTATCCTTCGCAGATCACCTTTCTCCCTAGGAGTGTCACCTATCATAGTGAACAGAAGAATTTTGGAATTTGGAATGCATTATACGTATTGAACACTTTGCGTCGTGACTTAAGCAACTGTGGAATTTTACCGAAGTGGGAGACAAACTGAAAGTGTTTCCCTGAGGATATTTGCATCAATGGAATGATTGCATACTAACTTGTAGTTTATGATGTAATGATCCTGGGACTTCAGTGACCATTCTAGGATTGGAATGTTCTGACGATTGCCACGAGGAAGCCCTATTTAGGGCGAAATGCTTTGGCTGTATTGTTCCATCATCTTACTCCATAAGTGGTCCAAGAATCCATTAAAGGATCACATTTAACATCACTGAAGAGTCTGGACTGATTTGTCTATTGTGCATTTGTGTTTTGAAATATTTATGTTGCCTCTCAGTGCTTTTTTTTTAATAGACTACTGCAATGCCTTGTTGTTGGTGTCCCCCAAGTATCTAATTGACAGATTACAGAGAATTCAGACCATGGCGGCTAAGCTGGCTCTGAAAAAGTCTTGATGGGCCTCTGCATCCCAGGCCCTCGCGGAGCTCCATTGGTTTCTAATATTGCAGAGAATGCAATTGCATTGCAGGGCCCAAACCTCTGCAATACAAATCTGGTTGGTATGTTCCCACTCGTAACCTCCGCTCGTCTTCCGCTAACTGAGTAAAAGTTCCCAGGGCCAGAAGAGTAAAACTGGGGACGTGCTTTTAGCGTTGTGGCTGCACAGCTCTGGAATTGTCTCCCCTCGGAGCTGCGCCAGATGGAAGACCTGCTGCAGTTCAGAAAGAAATTAAAGTCCTGGCTCTATCCTAGAGCATAACATCCTCTTCTTCTGTTCTTTCTGTACTATGGTCTCCATCTTGTTCAGATGTTGTTAGGTACCACGTCACTTTAGCGCCAGGATGCCCGTTGGGTCACAGTGCGCTTTATTAACTATTACATTACATTTCTAAATTCCATCTGCAACAACGGGGCTGATGCAAGAGGGGAGAGTGAACTGAGAATGTGGGAAGGCACAAGGGGTTTGCACACAATCCTCAATCCAGCACCATGTCCCAAAGACTCAGCCCCAGGGCTGAAGCTTGGAGGTGTGATTAAGGATCGTGTGACACCTTCAGCCATTCCTGGCTTTCCATTCACCACAATGCTTCATTCCGGGACATGTGGTGTTTCTTTACATTGTAAACTAGCTTACCCGTCGCGCGTTGCTGCGATCTCAGAAGAAAGGAAATTCAAGTAAACTCGTTATAATAACATTCAATTTACATTGTGTCATTTTTATTGGAACTTATTCATTTTAATATGGAAAACATTTCAAAGTGTCGTTGTAATTCTATTTATTTACTCGAGTGCTTGTGGTTACACGATATTTTTTGGTTTTCCGTCTGGTGCGTACACGAATAAATCAGAAGGTTTTCCGGCGCGTGAGCTGGCCACATACAGTTGTCCATGTGAGAAGCACTGATTCTCCAAATCTAGTCCACACACTTGCAGCGATTGTCCTTGTGCTTTGTTGATGGTCATTGCAAAAGCGAGTCGCACCGGAAACTGTAAACGTTTGAATTCAAATGGCATATCTGTTGGGATCATTGGAGTACGTGGCAACATTACATCTTCCCCCTTGAATTTCCCATTGAAAATTGTAGCTTCGATGACATTGTTCATCATCTTTTTCACCGAAAGTCTTGTACCGTTGCAAAGTCGTGGTTGCAAATTCAGTATTGGAAAGATTATGAGGGCCCTGGGGGCCGATCTTTAAAAAACTTTTATGCCAGAAACCTTCGCGGGAGTGTACTCAACAACTTCCCAAAGTTTCATGGTGATCGGATGAATGGTGTAGTAATGCATAAAGGACAAGCAGACAGACAGACATTCGTTTTTATATATATAGATTGGGTCTCAAAAACCCAAACATGCAAAGTGTTACTGGATAAAAATCCATGGTTGCCGAAGAAGTGAAGCATTTTATTAGATCAGTTGGATGCTGTTATATTACATGTTAGAATGTAGATTAGTTATTTTCCAATACTGTAACTGTTTGATCCACACGTGAAACCAAATATGAGTCCCGTACAGCTATTTTAAAGAATTGCACTTTTCATTCACGTCATACTTGTAACAAACATTGACAAGGCAATATATTATTATTTTTCGATAGCGTGTAGAGAATATGTTTTTATTAGGCTTCAGTTAAAGGAAAGGCATGTACAGCAGAAGCAGCCAAGCAAGCTTATCTAACACAATAAAAGCAGATTGACTAATGGAAGTGTGAGTGGCAGTGTCTGTGTGTGAGTGTGACAGAGTACATATGTAGGAGAGAGTGCAAGACATATAAAATGAGAATGTGTGTGTGAGAGAATCTGTGAGTGAATATGTGTTATGTGTGCAAGTGTGCTTCTGGAAGTAATTCTTGCCTTATTGACAAGGGCACTAACAGCATATGGATGGGAGGTGTTACTGATGGCAAACTGCAGGCCCTGACATGCTTCGATTAAGACACCATCATTGTCTGAGGGGACTTAAACTGTCTAAGTGAGAAGGCCACTAGCCCAGTCATACCCAGCGGCAGAGACACCGAAAACATGCCGCCACACCTGGCTGAAGACCTCGACATGATGCATGTGATTCTTAGCATATGGGCAGGATCCATAGCAAAATGTTGGAACTGATATTTGAGGTAACTCTTGTTATAAGATTTCCTGTACTCATTGTATATGGGGTGTCAATTACAAAATGCTGGCCCATGTATACAGGAGTGAATTTTAGAGGTACCCCTGACATGACATGAAATTCTGGCCCTGTCATATTGAATGTGCTTCTTGTCATAAGGGGTTCACCTATGAAATAATGATTACCTTGGTATAGTGGAAGTACCTTCTGACTGAAGACATTTGAAAAAAATTTAGATCTGCTATGAGGAAAAGCCAGGTTTCCCTGGTGCACCATGAAAGTGCTGGAATCTTTCATGAATGCCCTAAAAGGGTCTTTGGCGTTTAATCATATTTGATCCCAAACGTTTCAAAAACATTTTCAGAGGATAAATCTACTCTCTCTTTAATCATCTACAAGAAATCTGTTAACTTATTTTGCTTGCTGGAATTTGGGGTAAGTATCACACCTCACCAGTTACTTACATCTTTTTCCTCATATAATGGGTAAGAGGTTAGCTCTGACCCCATTTCTGGAAATGCTTGTCCTGCCCCATTGTTGGGGTCAGGACTGGCTTTAGGGCAAAGCGACCAGTGCAGCCGCACCTGGCGTTGACTCTGGTGGGGGCGCTGTATTTTTTGTCTAGTGGCTGTTTTGACTCACTGTAAAGTAGCGCAGAGGGTTAATGTGCCTGCTGCAAAGAATGTGTACCATGCAGATCACACAACTGAGTGTGAGTAACACTATAAAAAATGAAATGTACATCAGAGGAAGGCTATGGAGAGATGAGGTGCACTGTTGGAGAGTGGTAGTGATAGAATATATGGAGAAGGATGTTGTAGGAGAGGAGAGCACCAAAAAACAGTGGTAACGGACGCCACCAGTACTCAAGCTGGCCCTGGCTGGGAGTCTTCGCTCCCCCAAGTTTGGGTCTAGTTGCCCCCCTCTCTTAAATGCACAGATGGCTAGACAACTGGTAACCACGCTCTACTTCTCCATACAGGCCTAGCTGTCAACACTAAGGCCTAGTACCAAGGTGCTGTGGGATGTGGACCTGGGAGATCTAATTACAGATAAGGAGTGGCCTTACTATTGTAGCAAATTGAGGAGCTATCTCCATCAGCATGTTTACACAGGACATACCATACTCTCCTCAGATTAATTACTCACAAATTACAGGCCACTCCAGGTGTGTAAGATGTAACGCGGTATAAGTGGGCTTCCTGCACCTGACCTGAGTGTGCCTACTGATTGCCAGCTATTGGGCCAAAGTATTTCATGTTCTAGGAGCTACACTAAGGCCATGCCGTTTGACGGTTCACATTGATGGCACTACTGTTGGCAAAGAGGCGTGTGTCATGTTTGAGGGGTAGTGATCACATACCTACTGTGAGGACCTTGTTGCATGATTTGGTATACTACAATGACCACCTGGAACTCTACTCTTCCACTATTCTCCAGTGTGTCCAACCCAACGACATTTGGGGCCCACTGTAAGTTTACTTGTAAACTCATAATATGAATGTCATCGAAACCGTTAAAAATGTGGCCAAACATGCAGAATAGGGGAGGGATGGAGGCGTGATGGGAATGTACATACACATTGATTCCTAGACAAAAGCTCGAAATGTCATAGTACCCGAAGCGCCATCTTGGCCCCATTATAGCTTTGATTAATGCCACTATGCTTTGGAGGTGCTATCCTTATGCGTGAAAAAAATGTTCTGGGAAAAGAAGAATAGTTAGGGTGACCAACCGTCCGTAAATTTCACGGACAGTCCGTAAGTTTGGCCGCCATTTGTCCGTAATTTTAAGCCCGGGCACCGGTCGCACTACCCTAAAGCCGGCACAGCTTCCACCCTCCTCCCTTCTTGACTCTGATGCAAAGCTCAGATACCCAGCAGCATTGGAGAGGCACAGCGGGGTGGCAACCCTCACACCTTCAGCCCTTGATGAGCTGTTAAGAGGTGCTTGAAGGGGACCGAGAGGGAGGGGCGGCAGCTTCAGGAGCAGGGGCATCTATTCACATGCAAACAGCCCTGAATGCGCCATGCCTCTGTGATTAAGGAGGGCTTTACACATTCCATTTCTGCCCAGGGCCCCAAAAATACTAGAACCGGCCCTGATTACACTGCGCAGCACTGGTTCGCTTCACAGAGCTTAAATACTGTCACTAAATTTTAAACAAACCTGGGTTCTTCTAACATGCAGTCTTAATGTAATAACATTAAGAAATGGCACAATCACACCGACACTGATTAACAAAGTATGGAGGACAATCAGTTAAATCAGTTCTCTTGGAGCATCTCCTGTAAGTACTGTACATCACAGTGGGGAATGGCAAAACTAACATTTTGGAAAGAGCCTGTCTTCTCGTTGTCTTGTCCAGGAGGGGATGAGGAGCCCTACCCCACCCTGGAAGAGACCAAGATGATACCAGAATACTGCATGCCCACCCCTGTGCCCACCCTGGTGGATCCTGTTCCCCCTCCTGTGATGGCTCCTGCCCCGCCCCAGTGATGGCTCCTGTCCCACCCCACCTGCCCCCCGCCTGTGATGGCTCCTGTCCCCCTCCTGTGGTGGATCCTGTCTCTGCCCTGGGTGGCTTCTGTCCCAGTCCTGGAGTGGCTCATGCAGCGAGGGTGAAGTTCTTGATGGGCCTCTTGTCAAAAAGGCTCCGCTCAAAATTTATATGAGTGGATGGCTGGATGAATTAGTGAAAGGGTGAATGAATGAATGAATGAAAGATTGAATAGATGGATAGTGAGAGAGGATGGATGGATTGATGAGTGAGTGGAAGGATGGAAGAGAGAAAAGGTAAATGGCTGGATGTATGGGTGGAAGGGTAGCTGGATGGGTAAAAAGGTGGATGGATGAGTGAAAGGATAGATGAGTGAAAAGGTGGATGATGAGTGAGTGGGTGGATGGATAAGTGAAATGATAGATGGATTGATAAATTGATAAATGCAAGGGTGAATGGATGGACGAATGAGTGAAAGGGTGGATGTAAGGATGGATGAGTGAGTGAAAGGGAGGGTAGCTGGACAAAATGATGAATAGATGAGTGAAGGAGTGAAAGGATAAATGGATGAGAGAAAGGATGGATGAGTGATAGGGTCAATGGATGGATTCATGAGTGGATTGGATGGGTGGGTGGATGGATGGAAGGAAGGATTGCTAAGTGAAAGGGTCGATGGAGAGAGAAAGGGAGGATGGATGGATGACTGATAGAGTGGAAGGGTGGAAGGGTGGAAGGATGAGTGACTGGGTGGATGGATGAGTAAGTGAAAGGATGGCTGGAGGGGTGAAAGGGTAAATGGCTGGATGGATGAGTGAATGGATGGATGGATGGATGGGTAGAAGAGTGGATGGATGAGTGTACAGATGGATAGGGTGAAAGGGTGGATGGATGGATAATGGATGGATGAGTGAAAGGATGCATGAGGGGATGGGTGAGTGAAATAATAGATGGAAGGATACATGATGGATAGGTTTGCAAATTGTTGAATATGTTTGGATATGGCTGGGCTTACTTCTATACTATTGCGCGACCTCTGATGTGTCTGTAAAACGTATCCAATTGTCCTGTAGTTTTGTCCTGAATTTTGACCTCCTGTCCTGAATTTGTGTACTTAATTTCGACCCTTTGTCCTGAATTTTTACACTCACCGTCCTGAATTTGCACCAATGCCAGTTGGTCACCCTAAGAATAGTGCTGGACTGTTAATGTATTAAATGACATGCTGTCCCATGTGTTAAGGTGCTGTCATTTACTACATTTACTACAGGCAAGTGTACTGCATACAGTTGATATAACAAAAAAGCTCATTAAAAAAATAATTAAGACATTTTCCTTACAAATAGTTTAAATATGACAAATCTTGAAATTCATATAACTTACAGTGAAGCAAATAATACTGTTGTGAAAATTAATATGGGCATTACTGAAATTGGATATGAATGACATTGAGTTGCATAGAGTACTGAGTGAACTGGATAAGGATGTGAATGAATGAGAAATTTCCTAGTTATCACAAAGGAAAGTTTCAATTCTATTAAGGAGGCGGAGGCGAGGATTTTGCTAGTCCTTTCTCCATTTTATTGGACAGCAAGTTAGAAGTAAGATAAAAAACAATAAGCCATGGACTACCCAAACCAACATGGCCGCGGTAGTCCTGGTAACATATCAACCAATCAGAGTCCAACAGTAAGCATATAGGGAATCCCATCTGTTAGTCCTTCCTCTTTCTTGGGTGCTGCCGCAGGAAAGAAGTCATCCATCCACTAGTCCGCTTTTTGATCGGAGCCTAGGGGAAAGAACAATAATAATAATATCTTGTCCAGAACAATGTGGAACAAGTCAAGAACATTGCAATGGAGCAATAGAATCGAATTGCAAATAGGAAATAAACATTATAGTACAGATCATCCATGAGAACAGTAATACATAGGAAAAGAGTTACTTCCCTTAGACGTAGTAAATCATCGCAGAACCTGTTCGGGAGGGAAGGCTCGATAAAGCCTGGGTGGGAAAATCCTCGCCTCCGCCTCCTTAATAGAATTGAAACTTTCCTTTGTGATAACTAGGAAATTTCTCATTCTATGTCAGGGAGCGGAGGCGAGGATTTTGCTTGTTCAAAGCTTACTCACCACCAACGATGCAGCTTCATGGATTGGTTTAAAGTAGAACTTTTTAAAAGTGGAATCCGAAGACCAATCCGCTGCATTCATGATATCCTCCAATCGTCCACCAACTTGTACAGCCTTAGAAGCCATTGCACCTCTAGTGGAATGAGCCCCAAAATCAGTGATGCTAATTCCAGCTTCTGACATAATCCACCTGACCCATCTGGCAATGGTGGGAGAGGAAACTGCCTTGAAAGGTTTTTTAACCGCTATAAGCAGCTGTCTCTTGCCCGGAGGGCGGAACTCAAGAGTAACATCCTCATAGGTTTTGAGGCAGCGAACAACACAGAGCTTTGGCGAATCAGGGAAAGCTGGGTAAGTTACTGACCTGGTATTACATTTAGTTCTTCTTGAAACCGTAAATGTAACCCCTTCTGGGGTAAAAACCCTAGCTGAGATATCCAGAGCACGAACATCTGAAGCACGCTTACAAGAAATCAGGCAAAGAAGAATCGCCAATTTGGCCGAAAGTTCCTTTCGGGAAAGGTACTGATTATCCTGCCAGGATTTAAGAAAATTCAGAACCACATTAACATCCCATAATCCAGAATAACGAGGCTCCGGGGGGCGCGAAAGGCGAATACCCTTAAGGAGCTTGCAAACCCAAGGATGCTCACCCACCGGGGAGCCATCAACAAGGGCATGACCAGCAGAGATCGCCGACCTGAAAGAATTGATGGTACTGTATGCCAATTTCTTTTGGAAAAGATCAGCGAGGAAGTTAATCACATCAGTGACCGATGATCCCATGGGATCCAGGTGTTTTGCCACACACCAACGAACCCATCTGTTCCATGCTGATCTATAACGCTTAGTGGTGTTAGGGGCCCAGGCTCCTTGGATGAGGAGTTCAGCGTCTCTCGAAAGTGAGTCGCAAGACCAACGTCCCCTGAAATCCTCCAGGCCATGAGATGTAGATGGCCCTGGAGAACCAGGGGATGCGGGTGACCCAAAGGATCCGTCAGAATGTGATCGAACGACGGTAACCGAAGAGGTTTGTCCCAAGACAACTCTAGAAGAGAAGGGAACCAGCATTGAGCTTTCCAGATTGGTGTAATCAGAATCAGAGAAGCTCTCTGTCTGCGGACCTGAGCTGCAACCCTCTGAATGAAAAGGAAGGGAGGAAACGCATAAGCTGGAAACCGGGACCAGTCCTGCAGGAAGGCATCCACTGCTTCCGCACCCGGGTCCGGTTTCCAGCTGTAGAAGCGGGGAAGATGGGCGTTCCACCTGGACGCAAATAAGTCCATCACCGGAAGACCCCAAAGGTCCGAAATTCTTTGGAATACCGAGAGATCCAGTCTCCAATCGCGGGCATCTCGAAAATTCCTGGACTGCCAATCCGCAACCGTGTTCAGATCGCCTGGGAGATACTCCGCCGTAACAGAAATCTGACGAAGAAGGCAATAGTTCCAAAAGTCCTTCGCCAGATCCGCTAGGACTTTGGAATGAGTGCCGCCCAACCGATTGATGTACCTGACCGCAGTCGTGTTGTCCATCCGTAGAAGAACACAGCACGAAACTCTGGTCGTGGTGAAAGAGCGGATTGCAAAGGAACCCGCGAGGAGCTCCAAGCAATTGATGTGGAGGTGAAGTTCCTCCTCCGTCCACCTGCCGCCCACCGAGAGGGAGCCACACCGGGCTCCCCACCCCTGGCGGCTGGCATCCGACTCGATCACAAGATCCGGACGGGAACCGAAAATCGCCTTCCCGTTCCAGGCATCCATGTGATCCAACCACCAAAGAAGCTCTGACCTGGCTTCCAGGTTCAAGGAAATCAGTTCCGAGTAAGTGAGACCCTTGCGAAGGTGAAACGCCTTCAGCCTCTGAAGGGCCCTGTAATGAAGAGGGCCTGGAAAAATGGCCTGGATCGATGACGATAGTAATCCCACAATCCTGGCCAGTTGACGGAGGGATATCCGATCTCGTCGGAGAACCTTGCGGATCTCCTTCTTGATCTTGGAGATCTTTTCGGAAGGAAGATGAAGCGTCGCATCCGTAGTTATGATCAGAAAGCCAAGGAAAGTCATTTTCTGGCGAGGAATGAGGTCCGACTTCTGGGAATTGATGATGAAACCCAGAGATTGAAGAAGGGTTATTGTGACCTGAAGTTGGTGAAGTAGAAGATCCCTGGACTGACTCATTAGAAGGATGTCGTCCAGGTAAATTATAAGACGAATCCCCATGGTACGGAGATGTTCTACCACCGGGCGTAGGAGTTTGGTAAAGCACCAAGGTGCTGAGGAAAGACCAAAGGGGAGCGTACGAAACTCGTAGATTTGATCCCTCCACAGAAACTGGAGGAACCGACAGTGAGGAGGAAAGATTGGAACCGAAAGATAAGCATCCTTCAGATCCAAGCGAACCAACCAATCGTCTTGTAACAGAAGATCTCTCAAAAGATGGATGCCCTCCATCTTGAAATGCCTGTAAATTAGCCATTCGTTGAAGGAGCGGAGGTTGATTACCGGTCTGAACCCTTTGTCCTTCTTTTCCACAAGGAAGATGTTGCTGAGGAATCCGTTTGGATGAAGCACCGAGGGGATGATGGCGCCTTTTTGTAACATCGCCCGCACCTCCAAATCTATAAGGTCTTGTTCTGAGACAGAAAAAACTAGAGGGCGAGGACGAGAATTTTGAACGGGGGAACCGTAAAATTCTATGTGAAACCCCTGAACTGTCTGTAGAACCCAAGAGTCTGAAGTGATTGACGACCAGGCCTGGGGAAACAACGCCAATCTTCCCCCCATTTGAACCAGAGATACGATGCCAAATCTTACCATTAAATCCTCTGGAGTTGGACTGGTATCCACCACGTCCCTTGCCTTGGCCTCTGCCTCCTCTGGAAGGGTAAAAGGTACCCTGACGTCCATCATTCCAGCCGTTGTTTCGTTTGAATTGGCCTCTGTTGGGGCCTTGCTGGACCTGACGGCCGGAAGAGCGACCCCTGCCTCTGCCGGCCCCACCAAAAACCTTTTTGGGGAAAAACTTCTTCACAGAAGCCTGAGCCTTATCCAGTGCAGAAAACGTAGCGACAAACTTCCCCAACTCCTTCACAAAGGGATCTCCAAACAAAGCACCCTGTGCAACCGGGCCCGCCTCCGAAGACGACAACTCTCCTAGCTTAGGATCAATCTTAAGAAGCAAAGATCGTCGACGTTCCGCTGAAAGCGCACAATTGGCATTGCCCAGAAGGCAAACTGCTCGTTGTGACCAGCCAGCCACTTCATCAACCGACATTGGCAAGCCCGATTCTTTAGAACGTTGGGCCAATTCAATAACTTTTGTCAGGGGACCCACGACGTCCAAAAGCTTGTCCTGACAGGCCTTCCAGGATCTATCTATACCCTTCTTAGGGTCCTTGATATATTTGGCGAAGAAGGTACACAACTTCGGATCAATCTCAGGGGTACATGCTACCCTAAAGGGAAGGGAAGGGCGAGGGCACTCAGAACGAAGGCGAAGGCGGACATCCTGAGGTAAAGGTTGTCGAAGCTTAGCTGCGACATAATCAGCTGTGGACTGCTCAGGAAACCACTCAGAAGATCTAGGTCTTACAATAGTAGATGGGTCGAACATATTAGGAGGCGCAAGATCGCCACCCGTAAGACTAGGAGTGCTAGGTTTTGGGCGCCAAGACCTGCTTACGTCAGAAAAATCCTCTGAGGAAGCGTCGTCATCCTCATCTACGTATTCATCCTCCTCATCATCACCCTCAAAGGGGAACCCTTCCTCCGGGTCAAGGTCATGGGTGACAAAGCCACCAGTCTCTCCGGGCGAGTCTTCCCCCCGGTAGGGTGCGCTTCTAAGCGTGCGCGCACTCTTACGAAAGACTTCAGATAATTTACTGAAGCCCTCCAGGTGCCCCGCGTCACGCTTCCTGGCCGTACGTGGTAGAGCACATGGAACACCACTGGGCCCTGCCCCACTGTCCCCAAAAACACCTGTATCCTTCTTGAAAACATGGGCTGACTGTCTATTTACACTGTCCTGCAGAGGTGCCAGAGCTTGAGCTATCGCCGAAGAGAGAAGCCTGTCAACCTCTGCAGGAGGGTGTAAAGGGGTCAATTGTGGCTGATCATTAGAAGCCACCACTTCAACAGTAGGAGGACAGGACTGCATTCTTGCAGAGAAACTGGTACCCATACACAAACACCCCAACTAATTATAAGGGGACACCCTTCACACAGGTACCACACAGGCTATAACAAATGAAAAGCCTGAAACACTAAAATTCTGACTGAGATCAAAATTAATTTTATAAAATTTAGTCAGAAAATAATTCTTGCCGTCAAAAACGGCGTCAGTGTGAGGGAAGAGGCACAAAAACGAAAGAAGCGCAATGCCTCAGCGCGTTTCTACTCAAGCGCGAAGAGCGCTGAGGAGAACAGCTGGTCGGCGTCAGAAGCCGACACCAAGACCGCGCACGCGCGGAGAAGAAACGCTCGGGCTGAAAGCCTACCGCGTTAGAAAGCACAATAACACAGCCTACAACAAGGCAAAGTCAAATCCAATCAAGCGCTAACCAAATAAAGCTGTCAATATTAAGAAATATAACTGCCACGACAAAGATAAAAAACTTGACTTATCTTGCCGAGGCAGCAATGGAGAAAGAGGAAGGACTAACAGATGGGATTCCCTATATGCTTACTGTTGGACTCTGATTGGTTGATATGTTACCAGGACTACCGCGGCCATGTTGGTTTGGGTAGTCCATGGCTTATTGTTTTTTATCTTACTTCTAACTTGCTGTCCAATAAAATGGAGAAAGGACTAGCAAAATCCTCGCCTCCGCTCCCTGACATAGAATTGGATATGGTGAATTGTGTGTATAACATGCACTGAAAAGCACGTGACACTGACAGCCAATCACAGTGGCGTTCAATGTGGAAAACACGCGGCGCTCTGGCGCCCGGGTCTTTCCCCTCTACGCTGTGAGAGACCCCTGGGCCTTATCCGAACTGTGGCTTGGACAGGATAGTCTGTCTTGCAGTCTCACAGTTCTGTCTGTGCTCATAGGTCGGGGGTGGGGTCCGGACTCGACCACGACCGAAGCAACGCCAGGAACACACGACCAGTCCTGCCCTGGGGCACCCCGTCATCGCCCCCCCTCCCCGCTACAATTGCAGTGCTCGGCTAGGACTGGGCGCAGCCCCCCCTGTGCGGTCGGGGGGGAGCCCCTCTCATCATGACGCCTCATGACTGACCCGGCTGCTGTAGACTCGACCTTTTTGGAAATATGTTTACGTTTATAAGAGTCAGCCTGTAAGTAGCGCACTCTCTCCTCAGGCTGAACTGACAGTGAGGTATAAATTAGGATTCGGACCATCTGGAGACTTGCTTAGGCAAATCCGTTTTTTAAAATAGCTGTATGTACGTTTTAAAAAGATAAACATGTTTTAAACCTTAACAAAGTATTAGCATAAAATACAAAATATCAAGTTCTGGTGACTCGTCCATTGCACTAGAAGTGGTCGCAATCTTCAAGCTCCCAGCTGTGCTCAATGGCTGCTACGTAAAAGTGATTCTGTACATTTATGCAATCCAACCGGGGTTGTTTTTAAACTTATGAACGGAGAAGCTCAGGGTTCACACACTTCTATAATCACATTGGTTTCGCTACATGTTTCATAGCACACATTAGATCTTTCGAGTTCATGGTAGTCCCAACAGACACCAAACTCCCTACATTGGAAGTCTACCCATTATATATTATTTGTTCAAGCTGTATAGTTTATTTCCCTCTCTACGCCTTGGACAGACTGCAGTGAGCTCGGTTTTCTACTGGGTTGTAGGTCATGATTTAGAACAGTCATTCCTCCTTTACTTGTTTCTGATGGCATTGCTTAAAAGTGTGTGCACCTAGACATGTACAGTTGAATGCCAAACTTGAACATTGAATCTACAACTCCCAAAATGCAACATGATGTAGCCTAAGAAGTCAGAACTAGAATAAGGTGCCATACACGTTGAAGGACTGTTTGGAAACAAAACTTTAACTAACTGACACCCTTTCAAAATAAAAGTGGCAGGAGCACTAAATATGCACTGGAGTCACCATGATTTAGGAGAGTGATGGAGTGAGAGAAAGGAGAAAAGTGGTGTCAGAGGAAGAAGTGCAAAATGGAGGAAGAAAGGTGAGAGACAAAGGATTGTGGGAGAGCTGAGCGAAAGAAAGGGAGGAGAAGAAAAAGTTAGAGGGAGGGATACAGATAACGGGGAAGAGTTAGAAGAGAGTAGAAGAGAGACACACAACTGGAGGAGAGAGACAATGAGAGAGACAAAGGTAGGATGAAAGAGGTGCAAACAGACAAAAGGAGAAGGGGAGATTAGGAAATGGGTAGACAAATGAAGAAGGGGGTGGACCAGAAAGGGGAGGAGGAGCTCAAGTGAAGTAAAGAATGAGACAACAGAGTGTGGACATGAGGGGCAGAGAGAAAATAAACAAGGAATGAAAGGAGTGGGTGACAAGGAGGGGGAGACTATAAGAGTGAGAGACTGGGTAGGAACAGTGAAGGCTCCCAGGTTCAACTTGTGAATCCTCTGTGGTTCACAGGATCAGGTTTGATAGGCAACTATCACCGTCAACTGATTGATGGTTTCACGCTATTGCAGTTCCTTTAAGTCTCCTTTAAACCACCACCCGAAACTAAAGGGTTTAATTCACTCACAATAAAGTGTCACTCATAAACCTTGAAATGTCACACATAAACGCACTGCACACATGGGAATGTCACGCATAAGCCAACCAAACCTTGGCAGCTATGGGGGGGGGGGGAGTAGGACAGCAGGGCATGTTCTGCTTGGTCGGCCCAGGGTTGGGGGCAGCTGCAGTGGGGTCAGGAGCGCAGTGGCGATCAGCAGCAGTATCCCCTTAGCCGAAAACTATGCGAAATGCAAGACAGCGGCTCAACCTTGGCGAGTAGTCTTGTTAAATACTACCTGTGCATCGCACAAGGGGTTAGGTTTATATTTCAGGAAGGTATGATGGCTTTAAAAGGTGTGCAAGTTATAGACCAGTGCCTAGGGACGCAGTGATAGGATATTACGGTCCTATGTAGTTATTTGCCCCGCCCCATCACCTTTATAATCATTTAGGGGGTAGGCTGCTTGGGAGGAGCGGGTGGCGGGCCCTTGGGTGTCTGCTGGGATCGCTCTCCAGCCTTGTAACTCTTATAGACCTGTGGTGCTGGGGTATGGGTCCGTGCCGCGGTCACCCACCCCTTTTTTCACTATGTGGGTGGTTTTCCTGCCCACGACCTGGTGGACAGTGGGAAAGAGTGGGCTTGGTATACAAGCTGCAAGAACATATGTAAAAATTTGGCATTTCCTAACATACACCGCTTACAGGCTGTTTGGGTCCCAAAATACTCATTAATCTCGTGCGGGGTGAGATATGCTCTGTGGAGAACAAAAAATTGGATTAGCTGGAATCGCACATTTCTGGAGCACTTCCATGCTCTTTCTACTAGTGCTTCCCACGGCTTCCCATCCATGGGTATCCCAAGGTCTGTTTCCCATTTAATACGCAGACTCTCCAAGGGACGCCTGATCTCCTGGGTAAGTCGCCTGTAGAGGCAAGTGACTGCTTTGATCGTCCCAACCGCTGATACCACATACTGGCATGGTAAAGAAGTTGGCAGTTCCACCATCCCCTTCTTCCAATGCTTACGAATGACTGCCATCAGTGCGACATGTAAGAGAAAGTGCGCCTAGGAAGTTTGTATCTCTCATAAATCATTAAAGGGTAAGAGGGTATTGTGCTCGTAGAAGTCTCCAATAGTGTAGATCCCCGCCTCTTCCCAGATCCGTACTCCCTGTCAATCTCCCCCATGTGGTAGTGCCTCACATACCAGAAGTGGAATCTCGGGTGCGAGCGCTAACCTGCGTCTTCCAGAGCCCCATAAAAATCCTGTGATCTTGGTGTTAAGTTGAGTAAAAAATGTCCGCAGGATCCATGGTGGTAGCGAGCCAAAGTAATAGAGCAAGTGCGGTAGAGTGACCATCTTAGCCAGCTCCACCCGTCCTGCTACTGATAGCGGGTGAGTCCCTCAAAATTCAAAGTTACTCCTGGTGGTTTGTAACACTCGTCCGACATTACCTGCCAGTAAGTCGTGGTTGTGTGATAAATACGTACTCCCAGGTAAGTCAGGCATCTACTTTCCCATACCACATCCAATGCATCCGGTGGGTCATTCCTTCCACTCAAAACAGGAAAAAGGCACGTCTTATTCCAGTTTACCTTGAGGCCCGCCACTCTTCCCAGCCTGGCCAGCAGTCCCTTTGCGCCTTGCAGATCGTCTGCAGAGTTGGCGAGGAACATTAGTAGATCGTCTGCATATAATGCAATAAATTGAAATTGGCCCATCCCGTCCAGGCCCCAGTAGTACCGCCCCGATCGCGCATGGACAACCAGAGGTTCCACCGCCAGTGCGAACAAGAGGGGAGACAGTGGACCTCCTTGCCTCGTTCCCCTGCCCACAGTGCAGGACTTTGATATCACACCTGTTAGACCTGTCAGCCCTAGGGTGGCCTTTCCCTATTTTTTTTCCCCGCCCTTGCCTCATTTTTCCCACCTACTTTTTGTTGGCCTTAGGTCTCTGGGCACCTTCCCATTTTTTCCCAATGTTAAGGTGCAGGTGCTCTCTTCCCCTAACATGGCTGCCACTGACCCCTGCTACTGCAGCGTGGTCTTTTTAGGCGCACTCTAGTAGCCAGGAGCTGGCTGGAACCCTTAAACAATGTAGCAATGCCAGCCTGCCAGCCTGCCCATGGCTAGAATGAGGGAAGCTCCTGGAACCTTCTAGAACAGGGGAGGTGACACCAACTGCCACTGCCAACTGCCAACTGTCGCTATATAAGGAAAGGGAGGGAAACTTTCCAGTCAGAGTAGTTGGGGCATCACTGACCTCGGGGACCCACGCAGGAGATTTAGGCGGTAGGGCCTAGTCAGGGGCCTATGCCACTGGGAGTGACAGGGCTTTGGTGCTGCCTTCCAAGTAGAGTGAGGAACCCTGAACTAGCCCACTGATCTGGCCCGGCGGAAGGGGAACCCAGGGACCACCTGAAGTGACCTGCTGACAAGACTTCAACTCACTCCCCCCCTCAAGAAACCAAGGAACCTGTTTCCACAGAAGGGCGCCAGAACCAACAAGCGCCGAGAAGAGACTCCCCAGCGCTAATCAGGACCACTGGGGATCAACCAGGTACAGGGCTGTGTCCACTCTGCGCCCTTTTCCTCAACCTGGCCCCCTGCGCTGTCCTGCTTCACTCCCCCTGACTGAACTGCCTGGATTGCTGTGCCCCTGAGGTGCTTTACTCCCTCCGTGTGGCCTGACCTGCCCCCTAGCACTCTCCTGCTGAATCCTTGAAGAGCGCTGTGTTCCCAGTAATATCGCCAGAACTGTCGAGCTGAACCCCCCCTCGAGCACTGGAACACCCAAGCTCTGTGGTACTCACCGCCACCACCGCGGACCCTCTGTGTGCCCCCAGAGCGCTGCCTGCTGCATCGAGGCGCTGTGTTAATTGCCCCTGAGAAGCGCTGCAATTCGCGATGCCTGCTTCCGCTAGTTCTGCAGACACGGTCGCGGCGGGGCGCCGGGCTGAGGACCCCCCTCCGTCCACGTAGTACCATCGTTGCGGCGGCCCCCGGTGCCAGAAGAGGGCCGCCGGAGTTCACAGTGAGTCGTGCTGGGCTCCGAAGCCTGTTCCTGCGTCACGTGACGGGGGCGCGACTTGGGCTCCACCCCGCCGGCGCGGTGCCTGCAGTGAGCCTTGGTCGTCTGCCCCGCAGGCCGCTCTGACATCGGCGGCTGCGGGCTCGTCTACCCCGAAGCTGTGCCAGAGTATACCCTGGGCCCCGGAGTCAGCGTGAGGCCCAGGACTGATTCCAGTGCGGCGTGGGGGCTCCGCTGGGTTCCGCGAGCCTTTCCGCCCGCACCAAGCTGAGTGAGGTCCTCCGGAGAGCAGGAGCTCTCCCTCCGGCAGCAATCACCGCAAGGGTCCCCGGAACGGCCCGAACACAGCAGATAAAGCCCGGGGGAGGGCGGAGAACTCGTAGTGACACGGGACCTCCTAAGAGCGAGAGGGAGGCCCTGAAACCGCCCCTCCCCTCGGGTAGACTGTGGCTGGGCCCTAATCGGCCCCTAAAAGACACCGTGGGGCCTCCAGTGACAAAACGTTAACCCCTGCCTGGGGTATAGGTGAATACCAGCCTGGCCCATGTTGGAAATAATTAAATACTTGGTGCTGAGTAAGATAATGGTGTTAATTTTCCAATGAAAGGGCTGATTCCTAATTAGGGAACGGGTTATTTTTACCTGAAGGAAGGCTACCCTGGTTCAAGGAAGAGTTTACCCTTGCCTAATGAATTGTGGCCCAATCTTTAATGAGATGTTGCCTGGCCTTCAGTGAAATGTATTACTCCTGCATAGTGAAGTGTTATATGCCAACTGCAGTGTTCCCCTAAGTACTACTCCGGGAAATGTTTAATGCTGAGTAACATAACGTTTATTCTTAAATGAGATGGTTGCTTACATGAAGAAATGGTTATTGATGCTTGATGCAATGTTATTTGAATGTCTTTATAAAGAGTTCCTTGCAGGTGCTGATTAGGAGAAAGGTTGTTGCGAAGCCCACGGTTATCTAATATTTAATATTTATTCATTTAAGTATTTATTGCCGAGTGATGAAACACATGTGCTTTTAAGGGAAACTCATAAGTTATTGCTACTGTGAATTTTTGATTGCCCTGATTCTAATCTTATATAAAAGCTTATTATTAATTTGAATCAAACGTAACTGGTGTGGTCTAAGTCCTTGTGTGCACTTATCGTCTCAGTGGATGTGTGTGCTGTGTAGTCACTTAACACCTGAGCTTTCGGGTGCCTATCTGCTCGTGCCAGGCTACACCCGGGGAACTGGTGACCCCTGTTCCTACAACACCCCAGTGCGCACCCTGGCAGTGGAGCTCTTACACAGTATTGCAGTCCAGGTCACAAATCCTTCCCCAAGCCCAAAACCTCTCAGAACTCTAAAAAGATATGGCCATTGGAGACTGTCGAAGGCCTTCTCGATGTCAATTGACAAGATCCACGCCTCATCTTTGTCACGAGCGGAGCGTCCAACAGCCGGAGCAGTCGGCGTATATTCATGGCCGTGTTCCGGGATGGAATAAGAGCTGCCTGGTCTATGTGCACAAGCGTTGTCATGTGAATCATCAGACTGCTAGCTAAGATACAGCTTAATATCTTGTAATCTAGGTTGAGCATAGCGAGGGGACGGTAGGCAGTGTGATCCCAGGCTGGTTTATCCGGTTTTAGGAGCGGTATAATTATTGCTTCCCTCGTTGATACACGCAAGCACCCATCTCGGTTCGATCTATTGGAGAGGGCCATCAAGCGGGGAGCCATGGCATCTACATATGTGGAGTAGAACTCAACCGGGAGCCCGTCCGTACCAGGGGTTTTGTTTCTGGCCATGTGTTTTATGGCATCCCTCATCTCACCTAGGGTCACCGCTGCGTCTGCATCAATTTGAGAAAGTTCAATATCCAAAATTCCTCCCCCTCTAACACCATTGGATCTAGTTGACTCTGATACAGGGTAGTATAGTATTCCAAAAACTGTGCATTAATAGCTTGTTGTCCGTAATGGGTCACGCCATCCCTCCCCTGTAGTTCTAAGATCGTCATCCCTCTGCGCACTGGATTGGCCAGCCAAGCCAGCAACACTCCAGACTTGTCCCTCTCAGCATGGGCCTGGGCTGCATATGCCCTGTGGTCAAAGCATCTCAACAGTTCCACCTGGACTGCTAGCGCTTCCCTGGCTTCCAGAAGATCTGCTTGTCTGTCTCTTTCCACGTCCCGGAGCTGTTGTTCAGCTGGATTTACATCGTTTAGGAGGGCCCTCCGTATACCCACTACTTCGCCAATACAACGACCCCTTATGACTACTTTGAAAGCATCCCATTCAATGTGAGGGCTGGTAGCCGTGTTAGTATTATTCTGGAAATACTCCTCTATAGCGGTGCCTATTGTGGTTTGGAATACCTCCGGTCGGAGATGCCAGCTAGGTATTGTGGGCCTAGTTCGCACCCAGTCCAAGGATACCAGAAGGGGATTGTGATCAGATATCGTCCTGGCTAAGTACTCGCTCAACGTGATCCCTACGTGTACATCCGGGGAGCAGAGAATGGAATCCAGTCGAACATGTAGCTCATGTAGAGCCGAAAAATAAGAGTAGTCCCTCTCCACCGGATGATGGGCTCTCCAAGTGTGTGTCAACCCCCAATGCCGTTGCCAATCCTGTGTGTAGGAGCATCGGGGAGTGGTGGGTGTGAACGGTCCAGGTTGAAATTAGTAATGCTATTGAAATCTCCCCCCAAAAGCACTGATCTAGTCAGAACCTGCGCTAATGTCTGTGAGAGCTGAGCGAAGAATGCGGGCTGATCAATGTTAGGGGCGTATATACTCCCTATAGTTATGTCTCAGCCATCTAGGCGCCCCAACACCACCACAAACGTGCCTTCAGGGTCTATTATTTGACTGACACATTGAAAGGGGTCTCCCGTCCGCACCCCCTAGCAAAAGCTGAGTACGTGGTGTGGAACACCTGTCCTCTCCAGCGGCGCTGTAGTGCTGTCCTTCTTTCTGCGTTAGGTGGGTTTCTTGTAATAATGCAATTTGCACCCCTCTTCTTACCTGATAAGCATGGATTTTGTGCTGTCGACTTATAGTATGCATCCCCCTAACATTCCAGGTCATGCACTTGATACCTGAGGAGGAACCCATAGTACAAACTCCAATCCCTTTCGGTGTAATTCTCTCATAACGACATGCCTGATCCTTAACCAATTTTACCCAACAATAAAAACAACCCAACTCCCGCTCCCCTGGACAGGTTTACAAGAACAGGTCCCCATCCAAACTAAAGCACTCAAACAGTGACTCATGAAAGTGGTAGTACGTGCTCCGCTACCATTGGACCCAGAACCCCCCCAGACCCACCCCACCAGGCATAGAGCACTTGTTAAGCTCCTATAGTACTAGTGTGCCCTCCAGCAGTTCTCAAACTGAACCTCTAGGACCAAGGGCCAACATTAACCAACAGGCAATCCTCTGTACATATGACCTGCGATCTGATCAGCCGAACACGCCATCTGCTGCTTGTGGTGTAAAGTCCGGAAGCTCAGTGTCATTGAGCCCATGGACACTGCTCGAACTCGAGCTCTCCGATCTGTCTCGTTCGGGGTCCGTGGCATTGCTGGTCGGGCTTGCATCTCCATGACGGTATGTAACCGTTACAACGCTACTTTTACAACGGACTACTTTTACAACGCAACTTTTACAACGCAGGATCCATTACAACAAAGTACCTTTACAACGCATTTTTTACAACGCAAATACCTTTACAACGCATACCATTACAACGTAAGTATAGGTAAGTATATAATTATAGTAAAAATGTTATAGGATTGGGTTTTTGGGTTAAGGGGTATTTTTAGGGTTCAGGGCTAGGTTTGGGTTTTTGGGTAAAGGGGTATTTTTAGGGTTCAGGGCTAGGTTTGGGTTTTTGGGTAAAGGGGTATTTTTAGGGTTCAGGGCTAGGTTTGGGTTTTTGGGTAAAGGGGTATTTTTAGGGTTCAGGGGTAGGTTTGGGTTTTGGGTAAAGGGGTATTTTTAGGGTTTAGGGCTAGGTTTGGGTTTTAAAAATAATTAAATTAAATAAAATTAAAATTAAATAAAATTAAATTATATTAAATTTAATAACTTACATTTTTAAAAATATTATATACTTACCTATACTTACGTTGTAATGGTATGCGTTGTAAAGGTATTTGCGTTGTAAAAAAATGCGTTGTAATGGTACTTCGTTGTAATGGATCCTGCGTTGTAAAAATTGCGTTGTAAAGGTATGCGTGCTAAAAGTATGTGTGGTAACGTCATACATCCCTCCATGACTAATGTCTGCTACTGCTTGCACTGCTCTATCTCATTCTTGGCACCGACCAGCAGGCGAGGGGGCCCTCTGAGGTGGCGAAGAAGAGGTCGACCGCCGTCGGGGTGAATACAATTGCTGAAAGCGTGATGCGTTGCCGCATCAAGTTTCTAGCCAGTCCCAAGCGTCATGCGGGGTAAGAAAGAAGCGTGTCTCCACATCTGCAGTCACTCTAAGGTGAGCTGGAACAACATGGCAGAAAGGAAGTACTCTGCCGCTGCAGCTCCCTAGTTTAGTCTGGGAAGATCATCACCTTGCTGTTTCCGATCTGTTGGGTCTGCTTCTCGCGGGCTCGTTGTAGGAGGACATTTCGATCTCAATAGTTTAGCAATCACACCACCAGTGGGCGGGGTGGGGCACCAGGTTTAGCTGGTCTGGCCAGGAGCCTATGGGCACGATTTAGGTCAAAGAAGGGGGAGAGACCCTCCGGGGCCACCTCTGTTTTTATCCAAGCCTCCAAGAACGGGTCAGCATCTGCCCCCTCCTCTCATTCCGGAACCCCTACTATGCGCAGATTATTTCTTCGTGAGTGCCCCTCACTGTCCTCAGCCCTCACCTCCAAAACTTTTATCCTCGTTTCCACTGCCTTCAGGGCACGTTGCAGGGTGGCAACTGTTTCCAGAATGTCCTTCATGGTGTTCTCATTGGTCATCACTCTCTCCTTAAGTTTGCGGTGATCGTCTTTTAACAGGGTGAGATCCGTCCCTATGGCATAAAACTTCGTCTCCAGCGTCTCTCTCGAAGAGGTTATGGCCTGCATGATGTCAGCCAGAGTAGGGTCTCCGGTTGTTCTCTCCGCTCACCCACCAGACGCACTCTCATCTTTGTCAATGTGTTTCTACGGTTTGTCTATCCGCAGGACCTCAAACCCTTTTTTCTGGACACCCTTCCCATCATGTGATCTGTTGTAAGAAGTAGTAGGCTGGCGCAGGAGTCTCGTAAGCCCCAATCCCCCGAGTCAGGGTATAGTTGAGCGCACCACAATGGGTGCAATATCGTCAGTTTTCTAGCTCCCGTGGACTCCCACAGGAAGCACATTCGTGCCTCCGTCTAGAGGGCGGCGGAGAAGCCTCCCGCACACGGGCCAGTGGGATATCTTCAATACGTAAGGACTCTAGGTGGTCGCCTCAGGGCTCGCAGAGGTATGGCATTGATCAAGTCAGCAGCACAGGCCCAGCACCATGCAGGGGTTCAGCAATCAGGTAGCAGCGCAGCGTTACCTCTTAAGCGCCTCCAGTCTGGGTCGGGTGCCACCTATTTGTGTAGGAGGCCCGAACAAGGACCAAAGAACCAAGATCGGTACTCCCCAGCTTCCAGGGCGTTTCACAGCTTGTGCCCCAAACATTTCAAAGCTTCCCTCTGTCGCCTCTGTGTGCAGGGTGTCAGCGCCGCGGTCATCCTTCCACCTCAAAAGGAAGCTCCATGGTTCTTTCAGGGCCACTTATCGGCGCGGGCACGCTCTGGGCTGCACATGCACCCCCTTCCTCATTGCGTTGCAGGCCCACGGTCTTCCCGGTCTCTGGTAGTCACTGCTATTGGGGCTCCCACCCGGCTCCGGTTTCCTGGCGTCAATGTGGCGTCCACAAATTCCGGCTGCTATGGGCAGTTCACCAGGGCAATTTACAAGGTTCCTGTGCGGGGGAGCAAGCTATGCTCAGTCGCCCCTCTCGAACGGCAGTTAACAGCACTATCGCGTCTCACCAGGAGCCCTCGTGCCGCCATTTTGAAGTCAGGCGTCTTCTTCTGGGCTTCTGCAGGGTGCGCTTCAAAGCTCACCTCGTCTCCTCTACTCCGTCTGGCTTTCTCACGGCTGGGTTTCCGCTGTCGCTCAAGCCTCTGACTCCGGTCCGCCGGTCAGGAGGTGTTCTAAGCGCATCAGCCTTCTTCAGTCGCTGGTGTGTCTTTTGCAATTCGTGTGCCCTGAGTGAGTGCACCAGTGGAAGACTGCATACCGCGTTTTAATCACGGAAGGAGAAGAGTTGCCGGACTCCATAAAAATAGAAGAGGAGCCAGTGGTCCGCAGCGAGAGGGCCCGAAGCTGACAGGCCGTAACTGTGACAGTCTGTCAGTGTCAGAAAATCGAGTCCCCGGAGGTGCTATTTTTGACGCACAGTTAAGATTTGGAGAGCAGTTCTTTACTCACCCTTGTCCTGAGGAGGCCAAGATTCCTGGAGGCCGAAACGCGTCCGTGTCGGCATGCCATTATGACAAGAGGAGTCTTTGTGATATATTGTACCTGATTTAATTGTTTGGCTGTACACAATCTTTGAACTTAGGTTCAGAACTTTAGAACTGATTGTGTGAATACACGACTTCCTCTTGAGTGTACCACCTGATCCTACAGGGGGACACCTCTTTGATTATGTATGACCTTTTGGGTGAAAATAAGAAAACACAAATGTATTAGTTAATTTCAGAATATTGTTTGCTGTTAGTATTCTTTGTTTATTGTGAAACAATTATGTGTATATATGTGTATTTTGTATAACTAATAATATTGTACAGACATAATAAAAAAGAGAATACTATTTTGAAGTACAGATTGCTATCAATAAAATTGGTGATTGTGATGGCTAGATGGCATGTGATGATTGTGGAAAAAAGGTAAAAATTAAGACTGAGAATTGTGTTCTCAGTGTAGGGGGAATTTATAGTCCTTGTACGTGTAGCAAAGTCCGATATTGATCCCTCCCCACTACCCTCTGTTCTTCGCAGCTATTGCAATTCGCAGCCGCCATTTTGTCCACAGTCAGGTCAGGTGCGATCAGAGGGGGAAATTGCTTTTTTCTCTGCACTCCATCTCTCCAGCGCCTCGGGAGTGCATCTAGGGGAGCACCAGGTATTTCAACACAATTTGCGGTACCGGGGGCTACTTTAGCTTGTCAGGAGTAATTGCGGTGGAGGGAGGCCACGGAGGAGTTCCGAGGTCCGCTGCTCCCTACATCGGTGTCAAGCCACACCATCCTATTTAATGTGTGCCATGTTAATCTTAAACCAGGCCATATTCATCCAAGCCTAGGTCATATTATTTTAACAGTCATTTGAAAAAGTGTCACATTCAATGTAATATGTGCCATATCGATTCCAATGGATGTTGTATTCAGTTCAAAGCTTCTCATATTCATATCAGTGTGAGCCACATTAATTTTAATGCACATCAAATTAATTTCAACTGCAAACATATTTGTATTAACGTGTCATATTCAGTTCAGTGTTAGTGATATTCATTTTGACACTAGTCATATTTATTTCAAATGATCTTTTATTCATTTGAACATGTGTCATATTCATTTGAACATGGCTTGTATTCATTGCTGTATGTATGACATTCATTTCATGTGTGTCACAGTCATTTTAAAGAGTGTCAAATTCAATTTAATATGTGCCATATTTGTTCCAGTGTGGGTCAATTTCATTTCAGCACCAGTGTATTCACTTTAGTTCTTGTTGTATTCTTTTCACCAACAGTCATATTCCTTTCAGCGTAGTTGCTATACATCTCGGTTTATGTTATATCCAATTCAATGTGTAGTATTCATATAGTCCAATAGATAGTATGTTTATTCTGCCATGTTTTACTGATTTCAATGCATGTTGTATTCAGTTTAAAGCTTCTCATATTCATATCAGTGTGGGCCATATTCTTTTATATTGCCCTCCAAATTTATTTAAACTGGAACCATATTTATATTAACGTGTCATATTCAGTTCAGTGTTAGTCATAATCTGTCTGACACTAGTCATAATTATTTCACCTTGTCTTGTATTCATTTGAACATGTGTCACATTTATTTGAACATGGCTTGTATTCATTGCTGATTGTCTGACATTCATTTCATGTGCGTCACTGTCATTTGAAAAAGTGTCACATTCAATTTAATATGTGCCATATTGATTCCAATGGATGTTGTATTCAGTTCAAAGCTTCTCATATTCATATCAGTGTAGGCCATATTCATTTTAATGCACATCAAATGTATTTCTACTGCAATAATATTTATATTAACACGTGTCATAATCAGTTCAGTGTTAGAGATATTCATTTTGACAGTAGTCATAGTTATTTCAAATGATCTTTTTATCATTTGAACATGTGTCATATTCATTTGAACATGGCTTGTATACATTGCTGTATGTCTTACATTTACTTCATGTGTGTCACAGTCATTTTAAAGAGTGTCAAATTCAATTCAATATGTGCCATATTTGTTCCAGTGTGGGTGAAATTCATTCAAGCACCGGTGTACATCATTTCAATAAGATTTATATTCACTTTAGTTCTTGTTGTATTCTTTTCACCAACAGTCGTGTTCCTTTCAGCGTAGTTGCTATACGTCTCGGTTTATCTTATATCCAATTCAAAGTGTTGTATTCATATAGTCCAATAGATAGTATGTTTATTCTGCCATGTTTCATTGATTACAATGCATGTTCTATTCAGTTTAAAGCTTTTCATATTCATTGCAGTGTGGGCCATATTCATTTAAATTGCACACCAAATTTATTTCAACTGGAATCATATTTATATTAACGTGTCATATTCATTTCAGTGTTAGTCATATTCATTCTAACACTAGTCATAATTATTTCACCTTATCTTGTATTCATTTGAACATGTTTCTTTTTCATTTGAACATGGCTTGTATTCATTGCTATATGTCCGGCATTCATTTCATGTGTGTCACAGTCATTTTAAAGAGTGTCAAATTCAATTTAATATGTGCCATATTCATTCTGATGTGGGTCATATTCAATTCATCACCATTCTATATAATTTCATTAAAGTTTATATTCACTTGAGATCTTGTTGTATTCTTTTCAGCAACAGTCATATTCATTTCAGCATAGTTGCTATTCATCTTGGTGTATCTTTTATCCAATTCAGAGTGTGTATTATTCCTATTGTCCACTAAGTAGCATATTCACTCTGCCATGTTTCATATTTGTTTAGACACATGTTACATTCATTTTGGTGTGTATCAAATTTATTTTGGAGCATTCCATGCATTTCAGGTGGTGTCTTACATAGGGATCTGTAATTTTGACATGAACGGCTTCCCATAAACAAGTACATGTCCCAAATTACACTTGAACAATTATTACTGCCACACGATCAGCTTTATATGGGAATAAATTGTTTCCCTGTGAACGCTGTGGTGAATTCAAGATGATGACCGTCACTGCATCAAGCTGCCCGGGTTGTGAACTGTGACCATGGAAGCACTGGAACCTGCTGAGGATCCCTGCTGAAAGAGTAAGGAAGATCGGATGAGTAGAGCTTGGCCCGCAAACTCATCACTGACTCTGGAGAGGGGAAGCAAGCTCAGCCCCAGCTGCCACCTCAGCAACGCAACAGGTTCTGATTAAGGGCCAAGGCAGCAAACTGCCTATGTGGGGAGAAAGAGGACACAAAGGCTAAGATGTGTCTATATACCATAACTGCTCTTGCAGCTCAGGGGGCATAGGGAGGCCCAGAGGAGGAGGCCTGCATATGTGGGAGGTGATTAAATCAAAGTACTGAAGCCTGATTTAGCCAGAGCCTCCCCTCCTCTCGCAATAGCAAAGAACCTGCCATGCGGCGGTCGGATTGGGAGGGTTTACTTATGACCCCCACAGAGCTGTGAGTTGGTGAAGCCCCTTTTGAGAGTAACACAAGAAGTGCATCCCAGACACATTCCCGAATCACAGGCTTTTGGTTTGCGCATATAAACAATGACAGCGTTTACACTGCATTGGCCCGCAGTCTGAAACATTACCGTGCCCTCCCTTCCCCCGGCCTCCGGACACCCCCGCGTCGCCAGCACATCACTCACCGAAGGCGGCAGGTCTGGAGATGTTTACCGGGTATGAGAGAAGCCTGTAGAAGTCTTGGTTCCGTGGGCTGTGCATGCACACTGCGGGAGGGCAGGGAGCGAGACGCCGTGAGAGGTAGGAGCGCGAGAGACGCCGCGAGCGAGTACATCTGCTGTCTGGCTGCAAGCTCACATCGCCAGAAAAGAGACGGTGAGGGTGCACATCGTCTATCTGGGTAAGTGCACATCTCCTGTCGCCCTTCGGCAACCAAGTCGACGACAATAGATCTCGCCAAGGCGGGCAGCGCATGCGCTGGGTCGCAAGGTGAGACCTAAAAAAGCATCTTGGCAGTTTGAACTGTGTAAGAAGAGACATCTAATTAAGGATCACAAGAAAATCTGCCTCTTTTTCCAGGTGAACTGTATCAATGCCAGGTTTCATATCAACTACAAACTACTTACTAAGTAGTGCAGTTCCATTTAGAATCACAGCAATTACATTTATTTGATGTGGACATCCTGAAACTCTGATATGGGTTTGAGCTTCTTGCACTGACTTTAGATATTCCTAATTTACACTGTTCTCTGGCTGTGAAAACCTTAAACCCCTAGTTCAGATGTAGGATCAGTTAGACTATGCAGGCGGACCACCTGGCTTTGCACCAGCCTGCCAAGTCAGTGTAGGCTATCACTTCCGTTCCCCTGACAAAAGAGTGCCTGTCTTAGTTAGAGATTCCAACCTGGTGAGGATGTCTAAGCCTTCAGTGGAGCCACTGTACTGGTATCAATAAGACTTTACATTGGTAAAGTCACATTAAGCATGTCCTAAAAAAGCAGAGGTGGCAGCCTACAGAATCAGAAGATGTATGGGCCACGATTTACAAGAAAGTACCAGTCCATACTATAAGACCAAGTCAGCGAAATGCCCACGATGCAATAATATGGGAAGTTGAAACTAATATCGAAATATTTCAAGGCCCCGAAACATGAAACTGGAAGCAAATTGTACGCAATTTATTCATATTGTTACAATCTGAAATTGGGAACACCTCAGTCTCTGTAAAGATAAAAAGCTCTCCTGTTGGGACAGAAAGGTTCTCTGCATGGTAATGGACATGTACCCCTGTCCTGAGTGCCCAGCTGTACTATTGTCTGGATCCCTAATGCTAATTTTTGTTGTCATTGGCAAAAATTAATTATGAGTGTGTGCCATGACATATGCAGTCTTGTTGGACTAGGAGGGGTGCCCAAAGCGCTACCTTCATGTTGGTGGAAAGCTACTGTTTTCACCATTAGTTAAGCAGCACAAGCACAGTGGTAGAAGCATACCATGTAGTGCCAGTAGGAGTGAACGGGTCCTTTTTAACCTGTATCATTGGAGTGAGGCCTACAGGCTCACTCACCTTCTTAAAAGTTCAGTTGTTGTGTGCCTAACTCACCCATGGACTACATTAGTTAGATGTTAAAGTACTGTGCATCATTGGAGGGATGACTCTATGCTGAATGTACATGTGCCTAGGAGGGTTACGGTACAAGGATAGAGCAGTGCTGTGCAGTGCATGCATGGTGAGTGTGTGGCCTAGATTTCTGCATACCAGCGAGGAATACATGACGTGATATATAGAGCTGTGCAGTGCAAGCATGGTGAGTTCATGCACTGGGTATATGTGTACCTGCGAGAAGTGCAATACAAGAAGGATGAAGTGTTGTGCAGCGCATGGTGAATGTGTGAGCTGGCCAGTGTGTGTGCTTGCAAGTGGCTCACCATGGCACATCACAGAAAGGCTACAGTACTGAGCAGTGTGTGCAGAGGCAAAGTGCGTGCTGAATGTATTGTGCCACGGGTGGCACAATACATGGGGATAACAGTGTGTGTGTTCTGTATATACACACAGAGTGCAAGTGTGCCTGTAATGCTACACTACATGGAGGACACTGGGTTCCATTTTGAGAAACACAGGCCTGGCTGTTGAATACAAGAGGAGTAGAGGAATTCTCAAGACAAATTTGTGTATTGCTGCATTCATGAGCTGGAAGGGACACACCTGAGAAGGGAGAAAGAGATTCCCCACACACTTCAAAGAGTGCTCTTTGAATCAATGAGGGATCAGAAGGAAAGATCCTGGACACATCTCATGAAGGAGATGGAGATGATCTGGAAATCAAAAGAGTAGGGCTTGGATTATTCTTTTGATGCACATATCACTGTGGCTGATATCCACTTGTGAACTCTAGTCACTTTCATGGCCTGTGTTAATGGTCTATCAACTTCAGAGTCTGCAAGACTTCTGCCTGTGACCGAGACTGGGGGCCGAGGTCTGCTAGTCTCCCTGCTGTGTGAAGGGACATTACCCTGGGAAATCAAAACCATCTACCTGCTCTGAAGCCTTCAACACCAGCGCCTACCTGCTTGCCAAGACCACTGTGCCCTGTGAGGAAAGGAAGAGAATTGGAGAGAGCGAGGTCCAGTTGGGAGCCCAATAAGTGGACTCCTAGTGCGAGGTGACGAGATACCTGCTGCACCAATCAGGTTGTTGCCTGTGTGCAGATTCCAGTTACCGACCCCGTATGCCAGGAGAGAGCCGCTGTGAAGATGGCCATGAGCAGAGTGCCGTCCGGGTTGTGTGAAACCTGTGAGGTACAAGTTGCAGTGATCCCATATGCCAGGAGGGACCACTATGAAATTTATTGGCAGACTATAAGCACCAAAGCTGTGCAGAGTTAACAACAACCCCATATGCCACTGTGGTACAGAACCGTGCGGTGAGGGCTGGCGCCTTGCCAGTAATGTTATGGCAAACTTGTATGCCAAGAGGGGCTGCCGATACCAAAGTTTCTGAGGATAGGGCCATCAGAGGAGCACCGGAGCACCTCCGATCCCTGCTGGACCCAGCTGCGTAAGCTCTTAAGAGAGCCCACGTGCAGGGTGTTGCTGTGCCCCCTAAGTGATAAATAGTGATAAATAATACTCTGGGTGCAAAATTAATAATGTCCAGGAAATTCCGATCAATAAAAATTGTTTATTGTGTAAAAGTTACAGTGATTTGCAGGTGTGGGTACCCCATGGGGCAAACCGGTACAGGTATCATAATAACAGACAGGTGAAAAATGTTTTGTGACAAGAAGACTTAAACTTGATCAAAGTCGCACTTCTGCCAAAAACAATACTACTGCAACCAAGAATCAATTTTGCATAATCATACTGGTCACAGCGATCAAGTCAACAACGTTTCAACACTCAAAGCCCCTATGCCTCTTCAAATACAGACTTTTGAGACATTTGTACTTAGGGATCCCTCCAACCTAGAACAACAAAGAACCTTTATCCCATACAACATACCTCTATCTGAAACACAGTCCCTTGCTGAGTTTAATACTAATACCTCACTGGTTATTTAGCCAGCTAACACATGGAGCGGAATAATTATAAAGGACACTCAATACAAAAATAAGATTATTAGACAAATCTCTAATAATTAGCATTACGTGAAGATGAAAATGAACATCTATTTTCTAATACAAAAAAAAACAGGACACCGGAAAGATATACATTAGCCAAAATGTATAAAAATCAAACATCACCTCCAGGGAGGCCGATCATCTCCGGATGTGGCTCCATATTCAAACTCATTGGTCGCTACATTGATTTTTTTATTAAGGACTTTATGCTAAGCATTGAATGATATACTAGACATAGCATGCATCTGATTAACCAGATTTAACACATGGCTTTTGACTGCAAAACATGCCTTCTTTGCACACTGGACATAGAATCCTTATATACGAATATCCCTCAGTATAATGGAATTGAGGTTGATGGGCAAACTCTTGAAAAGCTAACACACCAACATGCAGTACCCACTGAGTTTATTCTTGAATTACAACATCTTACACTCCCAAAAATAATTTTCAGTATGATGGTGAATTTTACCAGCAGATTAAGGGAACATCCATGGGAGCAGTTTATGGTCCCAATTTTAATATTTTGTTCATGGATAACTTGGAAACGATGACCATTTTGTCTGATAACCCATTTCGTGCCAAAGTAGTGACTTGGAAACGTCATATTGAAGAAACCTATGATCTGGAAAGGAAGTACAAATACACTTACCTCATTTGTTACATGGTCACTAACTGCAAAGGTTTGAAGTTCACCTTTGAATACAGCAGAGAAGAGATCTATGTTTTAAATCTGTTGATTAGGACCTAAGAGGGTGAACTGTACGTGATCATTGTATCGAAAACCAACAGTAAGGAACATTCTATTAGCATACTTGAGTCACCACCTCAGAGCATTGCATGATTCTCTCCTATACTCCCAATTCCAAAGAATCAGAAGAAATTGCTTCTTTAAACAAGATTTTTTCACAGAACAGGAGACTTTGAAGGTAAAATTACTTCCTAGAGGGTGCCAAGGAGGCTAATTACGAGATCTATTAACAGGGCATGAAGCTGTTCACGTGAAGCATTCCTGAGCCCTAGAGTAAATTATGATAAGAGAAAGATGGTCTGTGTCACCACGTTTTCACCCATCTCCAATCAAGTTAAGAGAACAATTCTACACCACTGGAATATTCTAAACGCAGGTGAGCTGTCTACAGAACGCTCAATTTTTGCATTTCATAAGAATAACATTATCATTCACCACTTAGTGAGAGTTTCCCTACCATCCTCTAGAGTGACTCGCACTTTGCATGATATTTGGGAAAGGACTCCATTGGTTGGCCATTGAAAATGTGAAAATTGCAATGTGTGTGTGTGAATATACAATTAAGACAAAAGAATTTGCACACAACAGAGTAAAAACAATACTTTCACACTGCTCAATTTCCAACACAACAAATATAATGTATGCACTTTTCTGCCCCTGTCATCTGATCTATGTGGGACAGACTACACAAAAAGTGAGGATCAGAATTTTCCAACATATAAGTCGATTTAGATGCAGAGTGGCAAACACACCTCTGGTGGAACATTTCAAAACCCCGGGTCATAATGAAAATGATCTTCGATGGACAGTGATTGATGTTGTAAAAGTACCAGAACGTGCAGGTGAGCTCACAGCAATTCTCAACAAAAAAGAACTGAAATGGATTTTGAGAACAAACAGCTTCCACCGCGGAATTAACAGACTAGATGATTGGACATCACTGTTTTAAATCTTTCTAATGGTTCAGAAATGATTAACTATATACTTCATTATACTAAAGAATGACTGGTGGTATTATTCATAGGGACAGACGCCACAGGATGTATTCACTGTATGTATGTATTTATTCTCCTATATTAGTACGGTGCTAAAAGGTGGAGAGAACCACTTACCTCCACAGATTCTGCAGCCTAAGCTGCAACTCTAGTATTTGCAAAGTCCCTAGCACACGTAAAAGTTACAAAAGCACAAACAATGACAGGAAGCCAGCATGAGGGTTCTACACATTGCGCTGAAAGTTTTGACGTTTTCGAAAACCTTACTGAAAAGAGCGAGTATCGCTATTTGGACCGTATCACATTTATTTCCCAATGCCGGAGGACTGTGTGGGTTAGAAATATCACTACACATTAACAATAGCATAGTAAAGACGATTGAGCCTTGAAAAAGTTGCGTGTAATGTACCAGAACCGAAGAAACACACGTTGGCTCTCGATCTGTCACAGAACTTACGTATGAGAAGAATCCACATCAAGAATAAAAGAAAGATTGCAGAATCTACTTTGACTTGTGTATATACTTTTGTGGACATACAATAGCTACTGCTGTCATTGTTTGTGCTTTTGTAACTTTTACATGTGCTAAGGACTTCTCAAATATACACTTCATTAGGTGGTGTATTTTTGTCATACATAACCTGTTTATGAAATTGTGCAGGTGTTACCTCCTTTACTACATTCATGACCATGTAGTTATGAGAACAATTCTCTCTTTCTTGTTGGTTGTCTTTGTCCATTGCCTGGAAGAGGTTTATACCTCACTGTAAAGATTCCATGGAAGATCTACGATGGATTATGCCTTTAACCATGAATGTACTGAATTGTAGAACACCTTCTAATCCTGTGATGCATGCTGTTTTATGCAGGATGATGTTCATATATATGATTTATGAAGGCTATTCACTGGCCACTGTTTCGACTCATATTTCAGCAAAAAGCTTCAATCGCTAACATACAGTGTATATCTTTTAAAACCCTTAAACATGCATATACAGATGTGAATGCGAGCTTTGTTTGGAAACCTTTCTCCACGCCAATAATAAATTGTATGTGTTAACCTAACAACTAATGTTCTTAATTGTTGAACACCTCCTAAATGTGTGCTGTTTTATCAGGGATAATGTTGACACACATGGATAATGCTTTGATTGCTAATTTAACTTAAGGCTTCATTCTTAAATATACATTGTATATCTTAGGCTGTACTTAGTATCTTTTTTTCTTCTTACACTGTCTATCACTCTCACATGGATGTTAAGTAAGCCTTTATGAGTTCTGATGAATGGGAAACACTGACCATAATTAAGAAGGAACACATCAGAACCACACTGCAAAGTGCATTTATGACTGAGTACCTAAGGAAGAACACCGCCCCTAGAAGTCTCATAGTCACAACCGAACCACATGTTTTTCTGAATTACAAAGAGTTCAGAAAAAATACTGTTCGTTAATTGCATTCAAGTGTACATAAGACTGGCTGGCATTAATTATCAATAGTGCCATGAAAACAGCAGACTTACTGCTAATGGACATACAGACCAGTGAGAATAAACTAAAGACGGCAGTACACATCTCTGTATTTAAGAAAAAACGAGAAGCGATACGCTCTCTATCCCTGGACTCAAAGGAGAACGGTACCATCTGGGTCTGCTTCTGCTTCTGCTTCTGCTTCTTCTCTGGAGCTTTTGGCTTAAATGGTGCACCAAAATCTTGCATTGGATTTGCTTGAATGACCAACACTTCCTGCTCGTCATGGGGGAATGGATAGAATCTGCACTTCAAAGCAAAACATGGTGACTTTGGTACCGTAGGAAGAACACATTTTCTCTCTGGAACACCCACCACCCCTTCAAAAATGTTAGTTGGATAAGGCCTTGAATGAAATGTGAACCGCACCTCCACTAATGTCACCAGTGAAAGATTTTAACAAAACCCAAGTAAAAATGTGCCCCTTCGGAAGTCTCCCAGGATAGCTTCCACAAAATCCCTGCGAATACATAATCAAGCAAACCGGCAAGAATCAGTGGTGTTCAGCATTTTAAATACACCCAGGAGAATTGGGCACTCACTTCTACGGTGAAGACTTGGAACAAAGACTCCCACATCAAGAGCTCTTCCTGTAGAAGCAATAGTTCTAAAGCCACCTCCACTAATGTCACCAGTGGAAGATATCTGAACAGCTCAAGGAAAGATTCGCCCCTTCAGAAGTCTCCAAGGATAAGGTCCACAAAATCCCATATAATACTGAATTAGATTTTCGAATGTAAGCTACCAAAGAATAGGAAAGTCTAAAACATCACCATTTTGGGAAAGGATTGACTTGTAGAAGATTTCCATTGTCTGTCTTTATTTTTTTTGTAAAGTATTTTATTAGTTTTCAACCCAAACAACATCCCCTCATACAAGGCCCATCATCAATAAGGGCAAATTATGGGATACGGTGCTTACAGTCATTGTCCACAGGTAGGCGTGTGTTTACATCAGTATCAACATCAGAATAGGCACCTCAGCCTCCCCCCATGTTCTAACACTAGCACCGCAACCTGCATCCCAAAACCCAACCAATATTATGTGGAGCCCATCTTGGAGCTCCCGCCGGCTTAAGCCTCTTCCACACCCCTCCCGCCTAACCCCCTCCACCGGTGTGCTCTACATACTTTAAGCCAGAATGTCCAGTCATCGTCAACATGTTAGGGTGTGCCAGTATCCCAATGCGTGTGGGCTGCTCCTCAATAACCGCCATGCCAGAGCCAGCCTCCACTCTCCAGCAGCCACCCATAGCCTGACTTTAGTCAGTGTGCCACAACCTGTTCTTGAGGAGCCCCCAAGGAGTCAGAGTCCGATTCTGGCTCCGGCAGTTTCAATAGCGCCACCAGAGCATCCCATGCTTGTGCAGTTTCCATTGCCTTTTCATTATTCGCTCTTCTTGCCAGTTGGAGTCTGACCATACTCTCACTAGCCGCCCAGCTCATAAATTCTGTTTTCCATCGCTCTATACTAGGGCCCCGTGTGGATTTCCATTTTCTCGTTAGTTCCCGTTTGGCCAACAGCAACCCAAGATCAATGAATTTACTTGTTACCTTGGTTCGCGCTGTGTAAGGGTACCAGTGCAGTATGAATGTCCACATATTGGATTCTATCTGTCTATCCGTCACCCCGCATAGGATCTCAACCTCCTCCTCCCAGTATGTGCCGAGCTGTGGGCAGCCCACATCATATTTTGGAAGTCCGAGGCAGTCAAGTGACATCTAGGGCAACACGCAGTGTCCACGTTCAAATATTTATTTATCTGTCCTGGGGTTAGGTACACCCTACGTATGATGTAGAAATAGATAAGTTGGAATCTAGCATTCCTACCCTTCCACACCCTTGCCATCAATTTAGACCAAGCCTATTTAGGTATGTCTTTGCCCAGATCTACCTCCCATTTTTCTCGCAACCGAGTCAGTGGCTGAAGCCCCATCCCCACCATTCGCCGATACAGGCACGTTACTGCCTTTATCGTCCCTGCGGCCATAACTTAATATTGGCATGTCAGGATGTCTGCGGTTCTATCAGCCTTTACCCCCAGTGTTCCTGAATTGCTGCCACCAAGGCGGCATGCAGCAAGAAATCCCCCCTGGGCAATCCGTATCTATCCTGCAGTGCCTGGTAAGACGAGAGAGCACCCCCTCGTACAAATCTCCGATCATCTGCAACCCCAGGTCTTCCCACTCTGCCAATGCGGGCAGCCCCCACCCTGTCGAAGGGCCGTACACATTCCAAGAGGTATCTCCGGCGCGTACGGGTGAGTCCCACCTACCCTACGTCTACTTCTATTCCTTTATGCCCTTAGCGCTTTCTATTCAGAAGTCAACGAGTCAACCCACAGCTGCTGTCCCAGGACCACAAAGGACAGCACACGCTGTTGAAACCAGTGGTCCCCTGAACTCTCGAGTAACCGCCTGCGTAAGCCACTGTAGCAGGGCCGCCAGATAGTACAGTTCGAAGTCTGGGACTTCCCATTCCCCTCTGCTCTAGGTCTCATCATCGTGGTCAGGGCCACCCGCCTCCTGCCGCTCCCCCATAAAAATCCTCCTACCATAGTTCTGAGCATCTTAACCCGGCCCGGAATACAGATCGGCAGTGTCCGGAAGTAGTATACGGGTCAAGGCAGCGCCACCATTTTCAGAAGCGCTACCCTCCCTGCCACTGAGAGTGGCAGAGTACTCCAAACTGACATGCTTCCCCTGACCCCTTGCACAGCTCTAGTCACATGTTAAATGTTAGTTCCCAGATACAGCAGGCAGCAGGGCTCCCATCTTATTCCAATTAAGTTGTCTGGGATTCCCATTGCTCAAAGCGCCGGGAACAGGCTAGTCTTCTCCCAATTCACGCACAGCCCCGATGCCGCACCAAACGCCCGCAGCAGCAAAGTCGCACCTGCCAAATCTGCGCCAGGGCCTGCCAGGAACAACAGCAGTTCATCTGCGTAGAGCGATATATAATGGATGTCACCACGCATCGCCAGCCCAGTATAGTGCCTCCCCGACCTAGCTCGCACCACCAGGGGCTCAATCGCCAGTGCGGACAACAGCGGAGAAAGCGGGCAACCCTGCCGGGTTCCTCGTCCCACTGTGCAGGAAGCTAACACCGTCCCCCTCGCCCGCACCCGAGCAGTCGCCGATGTATACAGTATTTGGGTCCACCTCACGAATTCCTCCCCCAGTCCCATCTTGCGCATAATCTGAAAGAGAAATGGCCATTCCAGGCTATCAAACGCCTTCTCTATGCCCACTGAGAGAATCAGAGCAGACGGCTCCAAGTCTTGGCAGTTCTCGGTGAGTCGCAGTAGCCGTCTCACATTAATAGCCGTATTACGCTTAGGTATAAAACCGGATTATCTCGGTGTATCAGCTGCGACATATATGAGAGTAGGCGCAATGCCAATATCCTGCTTAAGATTTTGTAATCAGTTTTCAACATTGACAGCGGGCGATACGCCTTCATATCCGTAGTTTCCCTACCAGGTTTCAGGAGAGGGATAATAATAGCCTCCCTGGTGGTCTTGGGCAACCTCCCTACTTTGTACTCCTCCCGATAAAGCAATTGCAACCATGGAGCCAAGCAATCAGCATTTTTGGAGAAAAATTCTATAGGGAGGCCATCCACTCCAGGCGTTGTGTTGCGAGCCATATTTTGAATCGCACTCCTAATCTCTCCTATCATAATCTAACTGCCCAGCAGATCCCCCTACTCCTTGCTCAGGCTCTGGAGAGCCACCTCCATCAAATATCCCCATTTATCATCTGGGCCCTGAGTCAGCTGGCTACTGTAATGCCCAGTGTAATACTACAGGAATAAGCCATTTATCCCCGATTGCGTGTGTATCACCTATCCCAAGGGGGCAACTAGGCCCAGGATTAGCGTACCCCGGGGGGTTTGATCAGCCAACCACGCCAGCATAACACTTGATTTGTCCCCCTCAGCATGAATCCTTGCCCTATAATTCTTACAGTCAAAGGAGTGTAGTCTCTCCACCTGAACCGCCACTGCCTCTCCAGCTTCAGAGACCTCGGTCTGCGTACCTGGATACCCCGGCCGACCCTCTCCGTGCTCCGCTACCGGCCTTCTGCCGTCTCCAAGTCAGTCAAAATTGTTTTCCATACTCCCGCTGCTTTACTAATCCAGATCCCCCTAGTCACAACCTTAAACGCATCCCATTCGAGTGCCAATGAAGTTGCAGTCCCCTCATTCTCCTCAAAGTATTGTTGAATACCTGTCATCGGGTCTAGGGGTGGGCGGAATTTGCGTAATCGCGTTACGTAAATCTCAGCAAAACGGTAAAAAATCTCTGCGAACACGCAGAAATTCCGCGAACACGCGGAATTGCTTGTTCTCAAAGCTTTTTTACTGTTCGCAATCGCTGCTTGCGTGCTCGGGGGGAAATATCTCACGAACACTCATTTGAGAACACGAAAAAGCAAAAAATTTCGCGAAGTCGCGGAATGCAGAATTTTGGGCAATTTCGCAGTCTCTGCGGAACGGGAAATTACCCAAATTCTGCAAACGGATTAGAATTTACCGCCCAGGCCTACTCAGGTCCTCCCCAAAGACCGGATCTTCCCTCACCCTCTCCCGACTCCATCTTATGCGCACTAGTAACGGGTTATGGTCCGACAGCGTTCTCGCCAGGTACTCACTACCTATCACCTTAGAGTGAACTGTAGGGTCGCATAATATTGCATCTAATCACACACGCATATCGTGAAGGCCTGAGTAATAAGAGTAATCCCTCTCTTCCAGATGCTGGGCACGCCACGTGTCAATTAGCCCTTAGTTGGTTTGCCTGTGCCTCTCGCCTTGGAGATCCTATGCACTAAAGTCCCAGATAGCTGGGGGTGAGATCTATCTTGCTCCACATCTGTTATTGAGTTAAAGTCTCCCCCCAATATCGTCGCAGTGGTTAGATATGGCGCTAGGTTTCCCGACAATCTCTCAAAGAAGGAAGGCATATACACTACATAAAGCTACATCTACTCCATTGAACCGTCCCATCACCGCTACAAACCTCCCCTCCGGGTCAACCAAGTGCTGCATTGGCTGAAAAGGGACCGACGCTCTAACCCATACCAAGGTGCTCCAGGCAAATGCAGAGTAGGTTCTGGAGAACAATTGCCCCCTCCACCTCTTTTTTTAGTGCCGCCCCCTCAGTTAGGTTAAGATGTGTTTCCTGAAGGAAAGCTATATGCGCCCCTTGCTGTACCAGGTAAGCATGCACCTTGTGTCACCTCTGCATCGTATGGAGTTCCCGCACATTCCAAGTAATACATTTCAAATCATGCAGCATACCCATTGGTCAAACCTTTCCTCCTTCGCACCCACCCCATGTCTAAGAGCACACCGTTGTCATCAACTTCCCAAACCCTCCGAACCCAACCCACCACAAACCACCCACCCCCCCAGAACAGGCACCACAACATTAGGACTCATCCAAACTATTACTCAAACACAGCCACTAAGCTCCTAAGGTGCCAACCTACTCAAACTTATGGTAGGTAAGCCCTAGGCTTCAGAGAATCAGACACCTAATCGTCCAGCATCCTGCGCTCAACCCCCTTCCCTTCCGGGGTCGCACATTTACAAGGCCTTTTATACCTATTTTCCACAGCCCTCTGCTACTCCATATCTCTATATAGTCAGTTACCGTCCAACCAAGTCCATGGCAGGCTCCCCTTCCCTGGCCCCCCCGCCCAATGCTCTATCCAGGATCAGACAATGTCTACATCACCCATCAACGGTCTCGTCCGCTGTGCCCGCTGTCACATGGGGTAGCTTCTGGCTTCCAACCTCTGATTGGTCATCGTCCTCTTCCAGGGACCCTCCTTACGATTCTGTCCCTTCTGGGTGCGGTCCCTTCCCATCCTGGGAGATAGCCGTGACAGCCTGCAAAGTGGCTTGTGCAGGTGAGTGAAAGCAACAAGGAAGGCAGTGACAGGGAGGAGAAGCAACGGGTGAAAGAGCACAAGGGCTAGAGAGAACAACATGGAAAGCAGAGGGGGAAGAGAAGCACACTAGGAAGACAGCTGGAAAACATATGCAGAGTGCTTAAGACAAAAGAAAAAAGTATGTCCCTAAAACTGAGCGGTGGAAGGATACTAGTAAATTGGCAATGCTCTAGGGGTGGGAGAGACACAAGGTGAACAAGGCAAGCCTCTAAATAGAAGCAAGAAAATACGAGTGACAGGAAAGACAAACATTGAAAGCAATGGCTAGGTTCCAAGCCATTGCATGTTCTTGTAAGCACACAATATGTCTCTCAAAAGAGAATATGCACAGTCTAGTAGGTTCAACCTCAAAATATGTTCAACTCTTTGAGTTACAGGGACTAACTTTTACTGGCAACTCAGAGTGTAGCCAATTGTACATCCTGAAAATGTAATGAGGGGGCACCTAAGTGCTGGGTCTCAAGATGGCCGCCCAAGGATGAGGCTCTAAGGGCCAGAGGCCAAGCTCCAGCATCATCCACTGGGGGTAAACAAGTACATGTCCCAAATTACACTTGAACAATTATCACTACCACACGATCAGCTTTATATGGGAATAAATTGTTTCCCTGTGAACGCTGTGGTGAATTTAAGATGATGAACGTCACTGCATCAAGCTGCCCGGGTTGTGAACTGTGACCATGGAAGCACTGGTACCTGCTGAAAGAGTAATGAAGATCGGATGAGTAGAGCTTGGCCCGCAAAATCATCACTGACTCTGGAGTGGGGAAGCAAGCTCAGCCCCAGCTGCCACCTCAGCAACGCAACAGGTTCTGATTAAGGGCCAAGGCAGTAAACTGCCTATGTTGGGAGAAAGAGGACACAAAGGCTAAGATGTGTCTATATACCATAACTGCCCTTGGAGCTTAGGGGGCATAGGGAGGCCCCGAGGAGGAGGCCTGCATATGTGGGAGGTGATTAAATTGAAGTATTAAAGCCTGATTTAGCCAGAGCCTCCCCTCCTCTCGCAATTGCAAAGAACCTGCCATGCGGTGGTCGGATTGGGAGGGTTTACTCATGACCCCACAGAGCTGTGAGTTGGTGAAGCCCCTTTTGAGAGTAACACAAGAAGTGCATCCCAGACACATTCCCGAATCACAGGCTTTTGGTTTGCGCATATAAACAATGCCAGCGCTTGGGGCGGACCTAGCTTGCGACCAAAATGGCCGCTTGAGCCGAGTGCTCCTCCTGCCAGCAATGCTCTCCTACAATATCCTGCAGCTGCGTTTATTGCACCCCCCAGATTACGTTTGGGTGCATGTCTGTAGCCTCCGCGTGACCCCCCCACTGAAGAGACGAGACCTCTACCTGCCTCTGGTGTGGAGTTAGACGGCTGCACGAGGCCGCCGACTTCCCTGATCGTGTCTCGAGGCCTTCCTGCGCCTTGTCTCCTGGCCCTCCGACGCTGGACCTCCCTGCGGAGTGGGGAGAGCTGCCTGCACTTTCCTGTGCTCTGGCGTGTGCGGCAAGACTGTGGCGCTGTAGTGTAGTTCCTATTATCCCAATAGGCTCTGCGCATTGGAATAATATCTTCAATAGTATAGACCTAGGGCAGAGGTTAACTAGGTCTTCTACCGACGATATTAGACTTAAAGTTTTGTGTTTGCCAGCTAGCTCAGAGTTCACTAGAAACTTTCTCGAATAAGCAAGGAGGATTTTAACCTCCCTGGATAGACAAGAAGGGATTTAGTTTCTGACAACCATAGAACATGACAACTTTGCTCTCCCCTAATCAAGAGTGTATCTCTAGAGTCGTGTGAAAACAATAGACAACTTATTTTACTCAGTCAGTTCAGTGCATTCTTAGTTTCACCAGATTGTAGAGAAAGGAAGAGACGGGCGTGTTCAATAAAAGATGTTATTTATTGATCAGTCTCTTTTCTCATACAAGAGAAATGAATCGCTATTATTGCAATACTTGTAGTTAAGTAAGGTGCATACAGCAAAGACAGAATTATAAAATAATACTGTAAAAGCATTGATATGGTTTCTGAGCCATATACTTTAAAATGGATAAAATAGATACATACATATATACATTTGACTAATCGTACTCAACTGGTGCTTCTAACCACGCCTACCCCAATGTACCTGACCTAAGCCTAATACGTGGGCGGGAGTAGATAAGTAGCAGTTTAAGTTAAGTTTGTTTTGCCAAGGGACTGACTAGAGAATTCTCTGCAAGGGGTTATTCAGTTCTGTACCTGAGATCTAGAATGATGGAGGGCTGGTATCTCTTATCCCGGGTCTTGATATTCCAGCTGCCTGCGAGGGCTGCTTGGAAGCGCCGGAGCTGGATTTCTCAGCAGGAGAAAGGCAGCGTCTCGTTCTCAGCGCGTCAGGAAGGCGGGGCAGCGTCTGTGGGCTTCGCTCTCTGCTGGGCTCCTCAGCACATCTCGCTGCTCCAATCTCGTCACCACCGCATGTGTTTGCTTAAGGCAATGTCGGTAATATTTATACCTGAAAGGTGCCGAGATTGACGTACGGATGGACATATACACGTCAATAAGGATGTCATATGAACGAGCTCGTTCGCACATTCTTTTGCTGAAGTTCTCGATGAAATCAAAACAATGGTTATGGGAATTTCCCAGGTCGCTGTAGGTTTGATTTGTTTTGAGAACTCCGTATGCCTTATCAGGGGCTGGAGGAATATCGCTTGTCTAATTAGATGGCATGCGTTATGACCTAATCAGATAACGCTCTTCTGTGCCGTGGTGTGGCTTAATCAGATAACGGTTTTTGCACCGTTGGATGGCTGCTAGTTAATTATTAACCAGACCAGGGTCAGGAATAGGGGAATCGATACAGTACCTATAGGAATACATCACACCCACTCCACGTAGACTATGTCCATATTTACAAATCTAGGCATAGTGAAACCAGTAGCGTTTGTGTATACCGTACCACCCCAAAATACATTCATATGTATCCTGAAATATTGAAACTACGAAATATACGAAACACAATCACATGTACTATCACATGTACTATATGCACAAGCAGTCTAATAATGCTAAACACATAACGCATATATATATTTTTTAAATCAGCATGAATAAATGCAAAAACTACACATGAAATGGCTCTTAATACAGAAAAAAAAGTGCGAGACCATTTCATCACAATCATAAAGTTATGTATAATAGTGCTAGAGGATAGCGAATGTCTCGTGACTACCTAAAATAGAAATTTAGTTCTCTAAGAATAATGTCTACTTTAAGCAGAAGATAAGTGTCCCAAAAAATCGTAAATATTTTGGAATTGGGGAAAAAGGTTCTTGCAGTCTGAAAAAATGATGAGAACATTTTTCATATCGCTTTTCTTTCAAAAGTTGAAGGCCAAATTCAGGATGTGGGGAACTCCGAGTGCTAATTTGCTCAAAGTTAATCCTGCTGTTCTGGTGAAAACATCATATCATTTAGACTGTCGAAAAAACTGTCAACAGCTTCTTGTGTAAGTTCCACTAACTCGGAAAAAGTTGTTACCATGCATTCATGAGCCTGAGCATGATTGCCTCCATTGATATTTTGATCAGCATAGCTGACTGAAGGTCGTACCTGATTGATGCTGCTTTCATCTTGTACTTCACTACCCCTCAATCGTAGTGGTGAAGACTCCACGAATGCCGTCATCAGGATTGGTAGCCGCTGGGGACAGCACAAAGCATGAGCCGTTACCGGACCCAACAAGGTATCTGCGTCCATTGGCACATCCGATTGTAGTGCCAGACAGGTGTCCAACACGCATTCTTCGCCGCATAGCAAGCACCTTAATACAGGCATAACACAACTTTGCCACATTGGTCTAAATGAAAGAGACCAAGTCATGTTCAGGTCTCTAAGCCGGGATAGTCCAAGGATTTTAGTTACCCGGTCCCGGTAGCCAATGGCTAGGATCATTTCTTCCCTTGTCGCAGGTGTTTTGTCTGTGACATGGTTTGCCATAGCGAAATAACAGGATCAAAAATAGAATACCCGCTACTAGTCCCAAAAGGAGTGGAAGTCCGCCAAAAATGGAATGGACAAAGTCTGGAAAAATACCCAGGATGGCTTTGAATGGAGTTAAAGCACCCGAAAACACTGCTTTAAATACACTGGAGACACCAGTGGTATCAGAAATATTTAAGATTTCGTTCAGTATTTCTGCGAAATGTATGGGGGAATTAGTTGATAATAATGAATGAATCTCTTCTGTTGTCCTTGCAACTTGGAGATCATACGTTTCTTTTGATGACGTGAGCCTGGTCGGCGTCTGTAGGAGCACAGTCTTCATTCTGCTTAAAGTATCTATTCGAATAGAAGCAATTTTCAAATCGGGCCATAACCTTGCCTCCCTGTCTGGAGAATCGCTGGGGAACAATACATGTTCACAGCACATGACCTTCCTAGTCACAGTTATGAGATAAGGTTTTCCGGGCAGCAAACTACAACATCTGCGATCTACTATTAGAATGTAACTCCCGTTCGAGAGTCTCCTAAAAAATGGGTCTATTTGTGTTGCAGGTGTGCCTAGCTGGTAACATGAAAGGTTATTCGAAGTCCCTTCACAGGCTCCATGCAAGCTAATACCCTGACACAGAAATGTACCGCTCAGTGATCTTGCACAATTATCGCCACTGAGAAACACTTTCTGGCCTTTATTACTGACACATTCGTGTGTATAGGGCAAGTTCCATATTGACTTAATGTATCCTTTACCCAACCTTTCATACTGGCCTGCCTGTATATATTTTTGGCAGAATTGAAACTGGAAAGTAGTTATCGGAATATTTATTATTCCATGTATTATCCATTCAATGACAGGTCGTTCTGACATTGTCAATGGTAATCTCTCAAGTTTTTCAATGCTCAGAATTGTATAGTCAGCACCCTTCTGCGCCAAACTGATTTGTTTATCAGTGAGGTTAAAGATATTAAATAATGACGTTGTGTTGATTAAACGCCAAGGCACATAGCCAGAACGCAGATTTTGTAACGTCCAGCCAAGCTGTACAATAGAACGCAATTGGGACTGACCGTGTTGTAACATCAGTAAGTCTTGCGATATTATATCGATTGCTGAAGACACAATGCTGTCCAGAGTATATATTCTGGAGGACAGAGTCATTAACCCATTGTCCACCACAGAAAGTGATTTTTCCAAATTAATACGGTCAATTTCCCGTATTTTTTCTGCTGTCTCAATTTGAGTTACTTTCCAAACTTCGTAATAAGCTGCATATATAGAGGCCGCTATGAAACGTTTTTGACGCTGTTTGCGTGGTCCCAATATGAAATCACGCAAGTCAGCACCTTCTGTAAGTAAAGTTAGGTGTTGCTTAATTTCAGCCAGTGTGGACGTTTGTAGCCATTGAAGGCAGAGCTTGCCCACGCTGTAGGTGGTTACTATCCCTGGATGTTGTCTTTGAGAATATCTAGGGTCTGGCCTAGTCAATGTGAACCCCTGTTTTTTTTCAGGAATCTGTCTTGACAGTTATTTGTATCTGTGGGCCAGATCAACCATTTATTAACCCTGGGCGTAGTGTGCGGAGTGGGGCTCCGCGGAGCTACGCGAAGTGGGCACACAACTACGCCCACCCGCGCACTCCGCGTAGCCCCACTCCGCACCGCCCGCCTCCCTCCCGCCCTCCCTAAATACATAAATAAAAGTATAAAAAGCATTTAAAAACACTTACCGTGTCTGCCGCGTCCCCGGGGCTCCCTCTCGCCGTCCCGCGATTCGCGCCGCCACCGATTCGGATCCTAATGCGCATGCGCGGGCAGCCGCGCATGCGCATTCCTCATGAGAAATGCGCATGCGCGGCCGCCCGCGCATGCGCATTAGGATCCGAAATGGCGGCGCGAATCGCGGGACGGCGAGAGGGAGCCCCGGGGACGCGGCAGACAAGGTAAGTGTTTTTAAAAGCTTTCTATACTGTTTATTTATGTATTTAGGGAGGGCGGGAGGGAGGCGGGTGGCGGCCGGCTACGCACCGTCTGCGGAGCGCGCGTAGTGCCGCCTGGCTACGCCCGCTACGCAAAATGCGTAGGAGACGGCACTCCGTGCACTCCGTGCACGGAGCGTAGCTGGCCGCCCAGGGTTACCATTTATACCATTCAGGATGTGTTCTGTTTTGGTTTAATATATGGTTTACGTCTATCTCATCATCTATAGAGCTATTACTGTTCACTGTTGGCTTTGGAATAGACGGTTTGTTCAAATCTTTGATTTTTGCTAAGCCAAGACAGGTAGTTTGTTGAATAGTGTCATTCAAGAATATAATTTGTTCTGGGATCATGCAGGCTCTAAACAATGATTCTATACCTTGTACTTGCCAATCTCTTGTACCCCAAACAGTTTTTGCTTCAATATTATTGTTCCAGAAATCAAACCCAAATGTATTCATTTGTTCAAAGAATGAATCGGAATATATCAATTTTGTGTTTGTAAGCATGGTCTTCATACCTGTCTTATTCGTCAATTTGAAATGAAATGTTTCTGGATTACTTGTGTTAAACCCTGAAAAGTATGAATATTTATCATAAAATGTTTTTGAGCTGTCTTTTGGAGGAGTAGCACAATGTTCCCATTGTTATAATTTAAAACATTTCTAGGTTGAGCAGATTTATGTAGATAATGGTTACCATAGTGGTTATAGCAGAACATCTGATCATAATTAGACGAACCCTGTAAATAATCATGTTCTGTAAATTTAGCAGACATCACAAGATCCGACATCATATCATTAATACTTTCAAAGTCCCAATCATCAGCAAATGAGCTCGGTTTTACAAAGTCACTCAATGAAATCTTGAATTGGTGTGGATACTTCCGGATTTCAACCGGACCATAGATTTCATAATCAGTTTTGTCCCATGCTACACCCCCTGGTATAGGATTGGCTGTGAAGTTCACTGAAGAAAGTTCTCTTTTCTCGATGTGTGAAGATGTGTGTGGTTTAAGTACCAAGTTGATTTTCTGGCTTGCTGTGTCCATTTTAGCATATTTTCCTTCAATGAAATGTCCCAAGCATAGTACCATGATGAGCCAAAGAATGAGGATAAATGCACCGAAGGCCACCCAAAATTCAATCCATGGAGAAATCAGATAGGTTTCTTTCAGCTGTTGAAAAAGTTCCTTAGCTTTGTCTTTAAAAGTTTTTGTTGATGGCTGTTTCTTTGCTTCACTCAGGTCTTCAGATGAATCATCGAAGTTGATGAAGTAGCCGGATGCTGTTCTGTCAATTGTTCCAATTGTTTTTGGATTTTGCTTTGTTTCATTAGCAAAGTCTGCAGTTACATCATCATAGGTTGTTGTTTCTTGATGGAAAGTTTTAATTTGAGTTTTAAGAGGTTCAAGTTCCATTGCTTTGTTGCATAGTCCTTGTTGATTCACTGTAGATTTTCCAAAGGTGATCAGTCTTCCAGTTTGAGCCTCTGTATTCGTAGCAAACATTGGTGTTCTGCTACTTCTTGGGAGTCCACTTGGCCTACTGTTTGTTATCGGCCACATGATTGTGGTTTAACCAGGTCGATGGATACAACTCGGTTCTCCTTTTTACCAGCAAGGGGCGGTAGTACTACTGATCTTGTCCCGTTGATAGACAAGACAGGAACTGCTTTTCTGTAAGAAGGCCCAAATTCCTTCTTTACCGCGATCTTCTCTCTGACTAGATCCCCCATTTTTGGAATCCAGACAGGCCTTGCTGGGACAGGTGGTTTCTCTTCAGTGGTTGTTGGCTGTTGTTTCAACTTTATGTTGCTCAGGTCTTTTCTTGTTTCATTTAAGTCCTGTAAAATAGCCAAACGATCTTTGATATCAAAGCTTTTGTCTTTAACCACTGAAGTCTGACTATCAAGATCTTGGATCATCATTCTAGTCCCGAACAATAGTTCGTACGGACTGAACCCTTTCAGAGAATTCCTTGGCAGGTTATTTAGACTACGTAGGACACTTATTAAATGTTTGACCCACCCAGCACCCGAACCTAATACCTTTTCCGTTATAGATTGCTTTATGTCTTGGTTTTTTCTTTACACCATCCCGTATCCCTCAGGAAGGAAGTGAGAAGAGTCCCGCTATGCTATGCTCATTTGGTCATGCTTCTCTTTAAGCCTGAGTGCTAAAGGGAACACATTATTCAAAACGTAGCATGCTCCTAGCGTATATGCCATTATAGACTTGCAAATCCTTGTATAACAGTCCAGGCGTCAGCCGAGCGCTGGGGTCTACATCATAGGTGAAAATTAGTCTTCATATGTTAATATAACGCTTTTTCGTGATGGGTACATTCTTATTGTTGTTGTTTTTCTGGAGTGAAGTGCCATGGCAATAGTCCTCCTCGCTCGCCACTGCGATCTCTGTTGCAGTCTGGGCAGTTTTTTACAAAAATGTGATGATGCAGGCTCATGCCTGGCCACCAGTACACTGATTGTAATTCTTCCAGAGAATCTTTTTGCTTAAGGTGTCTGAGACCCTCACCCATATGTGTGTCTGCTATTAACAAGCCTCTCCTGTCCGTGTTTGGAATTACTCTATCCCCCACTCCAGGGATTCGAGCAAAAGGGACTGAGTTTGCATCGATTATGTATGTATAATTGAGTGGATAATTGATCGGTAGCGCCAAGCAGTCGCCTTTTGATGACGTTTTCACCGCCAGCACAGTTTCACCGTCAATGTGTTTTACTGTACGCTTTTTTGTAGCTACGGAAGCCGGTTTAGTTGCTCCCGCTGTGGCTGTCTCAGCCAATGAATTCCCTGCAACGTGAACGCCATCACGCTGATGACTCAGTGAATGTATCACGTGAGTTTTTGGTAGTTCTTTCTTTAAAAGAACTAATTGTTCCCAAAGTGCTTTCTGCTTTATTGTGGCACCTGTGTCATCTTTGTAACCGTTTTGAATCCATTTCTGCAAATCGTTATTGTATGTTTTGACGCAGTAATACGAATCGCACACAATAAGTGTCGGGAATTCGCGATCGGCATTATCTAGCGCCATTTTTAATGAAATTATTTCAGTTTGTTGTTCTGAATTATTTTCCACTAAGTGTGTTTTTGTAAGTAGAGGTCTTAATTTACCTCCGCGCCACACTTCTTTTATAATTTCGCATGTGGCGTTGTAAGCCAGATCACCCCAAACTGAGGGTTGAGCATACCCGTCTGTATATATTACACAGGCGTACTGTCGTAAAGGCAGAATGTCGATTGGCAGAGGGTATTCTCTCTCATATTCTAGATATTTTAATTCTTTCATTTCTGGGTCAAAATAGTATTTTACTTTGTCTGTAGCAACAGAATTTACCCATTGTATCCATTCTGGATTTAGTGCAGTTGTCGGTAAATTACATGGTGTTGTTAATGCCTCAAAAGCTGATTCTGCTGTTCTGACTGTAACCTGTCTACCGTCTGCTTGGTATTTTTCTTTTGCTACAGCTGTTTGAACCGCTTGAACAATATTTTCTTTAATGCTGAACCTTTTTTCAGCTTCTGTGTACAAATGTGATTTGTATGCTATTGGTACCTTCTCTCCCTCATTAGAGGTCAGGTATGTGAATCCGCATCTTCCTGGGATGACTCGAATCACAAGGTTGCGTGTGTTGTCACGTGCCAAGTAGTGTTATTTTGTTTTAACTAACATATCTGTTTGTAACGATCTCAAAATTTCTGTGTGTTTTTGAGTCCAATTGATTCTTTTAAAATCTGGTTTTATTAGATCATAGAGTGGTTTAATTCTCTCTGCATAATTTATAATGTAAGTTCTTCCTAAGTTTACGAAGCCTAGAATTGATTGTAAGTTTTTCAGTGTTCTAGGTGCTTGGATCACAGCACATTTCTCTAGGAAATTGTCGGCCAGGCTTTTGCCTTCACTTGATAGTTTATATCCTAAAAACAGGACTGTTAGATGGGCAATTCTTGACTTTTTAAAGTTGAATTTGTAACCCTCTGCTGTGAACCCAAGTATTATGGTGTTCACTCTCTTCAAGTGAGTATCCAAGTCATCGTCTGTTAGATAGATATCGTCGACATAAGATAATGCCTCGTCATCATATGTTTGTAGCAATTCAGTTACTCTCGCTGAGAATAATCCTGGGCTGTTCTTGAACCCCTGGGGCAAACAACAGAAATTCTTTTGCGTGTCATTTATTGAGAACGCCGTCAAATATCTGCTTTCTGGTGCTATATTTTGACAAAAGAATCCATTAGAAATGTCTAAGGTTGTTTTGTATTTTTTGCGCACTATGTTATTCATTAGTGCAGCACTATGCGAGTTTTGTACCGCAAATGTTTTGCAACATGAGTTAAGGTGTCTGTAGTCCAAAACAAGACGATATGAATTGTCTGGCTTGGAGACAGGAAACAAAGGGTTGTTCATTTGTGAGGTGCAAGTTTCAATCACCCCCTGGTATTCAAGTTGATCTAGGATCTCTTTTACCTGTTTTTTAGCTTCTTGCTTAATCGGGTACTTCCTCTGTGCAGTAGGTTGTGATTTTAACTGGATTTTGTGAGGAGGAGAGTCCTCATCCCATCCCACATGATTTTTATATAAGGCAGGGGCTTGAGCTACTGCCCACTTTCTTGCAAGTGTATATTTTTTATGAATTGGAATATGGTTTGAGAAGGCAGGCATAATTATTTCTTCACCATGTGGGCACTCTCTGACAAACTCTGGAGGCCAGTCTCGTTCAGCTAGAAGGATGTCATAGCCCTTGGAGAGATTATCCCAAAATAGACCCCTTATTTTTCTAGTCTTATCCCCTTCTATACGCAATGTTATTTCATATATTTTATGAGGTTTGCTAACTCTGGTATCTGCAGTTTCCACCTGAATGTATTCATTCGTGTCCACTGTCTCCAGATGATTCATAAGGACTTTGCGAGCTATGCTCACTTCTGCTGCGCTGTCTAGCATTGTCTGAGCCCATTCTCCGTTTTTCAGCTGTGTCCTCAGTATTCTCGGCATTGTTGATTACTTTAATACTGGCTACCTTCTTTTTTGGAAATTGTAAATTTTTTATTCTGATGAGCAGGTTCTTTGTCTTTGGACTTGACGTGCTCTTCCCTGTGTTCTGATCGTCCTCTTCTTTCCGATTTCTGCGAGGAAGTCTGAAAAGATTGAGAGGGACGTGTATCAATATCTTGATATCTATCAGGTTTTTTTATATTTTCCCTATTTCTAAGGTTGTATTTTTTCACAGAGGGCTCCCTTTGGGGAGACTTGCATCCTTGATCAGGAGATCTTTCTCTCCGCCGAGGAGACCTTCCTCTGGACTGGAATCTTTTTTCTTTAGGATTGGATTGTTTATTTCCATCCCAGCTCTTTTTTTGATTGTTTAAATTATTTTTTATAAATACTTTTTCAGGACTTTCAACTAGTTGGGGTTTCACTGGTATTCCACCCAAACTATCTCTTCCTAGTTCTTCATAGGATTTTTCTATGATTCTGGCAATTTCAAATGGTTGGTCTGCTATATTTGTCTCTTTTAACCTCTGGCGAATCGCCACATTTGCCTCTTCTCCCTTTATGTTGGCTAATAATATTGCCGAGACCTGCTTGAAATCTTTCAGTAATTTCATACCGAGAGTTAAAGCGGGTTCTGGACCGTATTCATCTTGAATCTGTTTTAGCACATCTGGTATTACTGACATGGATGGTACACCATGTGTTTTTGTGTAAATGGAAGCAAAGACTGTTCCCCAAGTGTCACAGTCCTCCACATGTGGTGCGATTCCCATTGGAAGACAGATAGTCAGAATCCTATGTTTCTCAACAGGGGTGGTATCTGGAAACACCGCCTCTATTTGAGTGATTTTTTGTGCTAGCCAGAAAGGAATTTGTTCCCGTTTTGCGGGTACTTTACCTAGACAGGACTGTATGTTCTGAGGTGTAATTTTATTTGTGTTCCCCTGATGATTGGTCAGCTGTGGAATTTTAATTGCTGGTTGGATTGTTGAAGTCCGCATTACATATTGGACTAATTGTCTATGTATTTTTATTAATTGTTTTAGCTGTGCTAAAAGCTCTGGTGCAGGCATTTCTTCAATGTCTGGATGTGGTGTATATCCGGCTAGGACCGGCCACGTTGCTCCTGGTCTACCTAGTGGAACGAGCCTGGTGATGTGATTATTATGTTTTAGGGCGCCATGAAACAAGAGCAGGTGCTCTTGGAATTTGAGTGGTATTTCCACTTCCTCGAAAGGAGTGTACTCATTAGGAGGTTCCTCTATTTTGTAATAGTGGAAGTCCTTTGTTACAGCGTTTGCTGCTGGAAAGTTTATCCATGAATAGAATACCTCTGTCTGCCGATATTCGTGTGCCTCAATTACGAATATGACTGTACCACCTCTTGGTGTCAGTCCATTTTCTATAAGTTTTAAGGTTATAGATTTTCTTATGTTGACCGGGATGAGTATTATATCCGGGTCATTTTGTTGCAGAGTATTATCTGCTTCTAGGAGTTCAGCTGCTAGTCTAACTGTCTCCCTTTCGTCTTCACTTTCTGTCATTTTACTGACTGGAAGGTTATTCTGTTTGTTTGCAGATCAGGTTTCTATGGAAACAAAGATTAGATGCACAATATTTTGGAACAGTGTATCCTTCAACGTTGAATTAACCAAGAACCATACATAGGAGTTTACTCCTGCGAGGTTTGGCGGATATGACCTTTCACCCACTCCAGACGTCTTTGGAGTATTATGGGAAAAAAGGGGTTCTGTGTGAAAAAGCACGACTGAGTTACTCTAATGTCTTGCGTTAGTTTTATCGCCTATCCAAATGTTGGGCACCATGTAGTGTAGTTCCTATTATCCCAATAGGCTCTGCGCATTGGAATAATATCTTCAATAGTATAGACCTAGGGCAGAGGTTAACTAGGTCTTCTACCGACGATATTAGACTTAAAGTTTTGTGTTTGCCAGCTAGCTCAGAGTTCACTAGAAACTTTCTCGAATAGGCAAGGAGGATTTTAACCTCCCTGGATAGACAAGTAGGGATTTAGTTTCTGACAACCATAGAACATGACAACTTTGCTCTCCCCTAATCAAGAGTGTATCTCTAGAGTCGTGTGAAAACAATAGACAACTTATTTTACTCAGTCAGTTCAGTGCATTCTTAGTTTCACCAGATTGTAGAGAAAGGAAGAGACGGGCGTGTTCAATAAAAGATGTTATTTATTGATCAGTCTCTTTTCTCATACAAGAGAAATGAATCGCTATTATTGCAATACTTGTAGTTAAGTAAAGTGCATACAGCAAAGACAGAATTATAAAATAATACTGTAAAAGCATTGATATGGTTTCTGAGCCATATGATACTTTAAAATGGATAAAATAGATACATACATATATACATTTGACTAATCGTACTCAACTGGTGCTTCTAACCACGCCTACCCCAATGTACCTGACCTAAGCCTAATACGTGGGCGGGAGTAGATAAGTAGCAGTTTAAGTTAAGTTTGTTTTGCCAAGGGACTGACTAGAGAATTCTCTGCAAGGGGTTATTCAGTTCTGTACCTGAGATCTAGAATGATGGAGGGCTGGTATCTCTTATCCCGGGTCTTGATATTCCAGCTGCCTGCGAGGGCTGCTTGGAAGCGCCGGAGCTGGATTTCTCAGCAGGAGAAAGGCAGCGTCTCGTTCTCAGCGCGTCAGGAAGGCGGGGCAGCGTCTGTGGGCTTCGCTCTCTGCTGGGCTCCTCAGCACGTCTCGCTGCTCCAATCTCGTCACCACCGCATGTGTTTGCTTAAGGCAATGTCGGTAATATTTATACCTGAAAGGTGCCGAGATTGACGTAAGGATGGACATATATACGTCAATAAGGATGTCATATGAACGAGCTCGTTCGCACATTCTTTTGCTGAAGTTCTCGATGAAATCAAAACAATGGTTATGGGAATTTCCCAGGTCGCTGTAGGTTTGATTTGTTTTGAGAACTCCGTATGCCTTATCAGGGGCTGGAGGAATATCGCTTGTCTAATTAGATGGCATGCGTTATGACCTAATCAGATAACGCTCTTCTGTGCCGTGGTGTGGCTTAATCAGATAACGGTTTTTGCACCGTTGGATGGCTGCTAGTTAATTATTAACCAGACCAGGGTCAGGAATAGGGGAATCGATACAGTACCTATAGGAATACATCACAGCGCTGTGGAGATCGATCGCCCCCTACTCTGTGGAGGTGTGAGGCCCAACAGCAAACGTGAGCGAGACAGAGGCGTGGAGTGCCGGGGCCTGGGGCTGTGAGAAAGAGGCCTCGGCGATCGGATTGACTGGGGACTGTGCGCCTCGGCGAGTTCCCGGCGGATTGACTTTGGTGACGTCCCTGGTGCCGGTGCGAGGCGGAGGTCTCATTGGGGGCGGCAAGAGCTCTGCTGAGACCCCCCTCCCATCGAGAGCGAGATAGGCCTCCACGAGCTTGGATCCCGGCAGTGGAACCCGCGGACTTTAGCTCCTTTATTGGAGGTGAGATGCAGACCCGGTAAGCTCTGGGTGCTGGACGTTGGGTGCCGCGGGGCTGACTGTTGCGCCCCCCCCCCCTCGCTACTTGTGGTGCCTGGCACCTTGCGATGTGACGCTTATTGGCCTGCCTGGTGAAACACTGCCTGGCTGATAGTACTGGAGACTGCACGGTGGGGGAGAGGGGAGTTTCGCCCTGCGCTGTGGCGTCGCTCACTGAAGAGGTGTGCTGGACCTGGATATGCTTTGAGAGGATTGCGGTGAGGTGCGACCCGTGCTTCTGGTGAATGGTGGAGGTGCCTGGATTTGCCACGACCTAGCTGGGGCCTGAATTCCGCTTTTGCACTAATCTACTGTGATTTGCCCCGCTGCGAGCGCTCTGGTGGGATCTACTACCGGCGGCGCAGGGTACGCTGTGGCGGCGAGGTGAGGCCCTTTTTTAAATTGATTTAATTTTTCGGGGGGGGACTTCTGTTGTTTTTGGATATGCGTTTGGGCCCCTGGGGAGCATGGGCCGCACCGACAGGACACAGCCCAAACTTTCGTTTGACCCAAGGAAATCTAAGGTGGGGACACTGTCGCAGAGGATGGTCCTGGTGATGGGAACCACTCTACGGGGGACTCGGACCAAGATATTTGTGCTTTCTTACTTAACATGGAAAAGAATTTGCAGGGCGGCATAACCTCCTTAGGCACTAAAATGGACGCTTTGACATACAGCATGGACCGTATGGCGGAGAGATTGGATAAACATGCCGAAAGACTTGACATGTCAGAGCGACGCTTAACGGAGGCAGAGGAGGCCCAGACCACGCTAGACACAGAGCACAAGCAGTTGGGCAGGGTCCTCCAGGTTCTACAGGATAAGGCAGAGGATTTCGAGGCCCGCTCCAGGCGCTGTAACCTGCGCATCACGGGCCTGCCCGAGAATACCCACACTGGCAACATGGAGCTCTTCACTGAAAAACTGCTTAAGTCACTCCTGGGCGACACTTCATTTTCCGACATGTTTGTGGTGGAGAGAGCTCATCGATCACTGGGCCCCAGACCGAAACCGGGAGCACCCCCAGACCTATTATTGCAAAGCTTCTCAACTACCGAGATCGGGACGTGGCCCTCCGCCTGGCCCGCGAGAAACAACCTTTGAGGTATGAGGGGACTACCATCTCACTATTCCCGGATTTTACGGCACGTGTCCAAGAAGCTCGGCGATTGTTTGCCCCAATGAAGCGGCAGTTACTTGATCTTGGTGCTGACTACGCGATGGGTACCCCGCTAAATTGAGGGTGAACAGGCAGGGCCGCTCGCTAATCTTTACTGACCCTAAGGCCCTTCAGAAAGTGCTGAAGGATTGGGCGAAGGAGAAACGCAGTTCCCCGGATAAATACCTTCTGGATGAGGCGGCGGGGGGCCAGCCCGATGAACAGGACTAAATGCTGTCTTTAGAGGCTGAATGTTGGATATCCCCCCTTTTTTTTCTATCTGGGTTGGCGTGGGACGGCGGGGAGTATGCTCATGCTGGGTCTTGTTTTGTGGGCTGTGAGAGGACTTATAGTTATATTCTACTATTACAGCCCTTCACTGAACACTTTACAGACTTTGTTGTGTAGAATGGTTGCTGGGCTCAGGGCTTCATCCTATTTGCTGCAGGACCCCCTGAGATATTCCCATGTATCGCCTGCCTTATAGTTCCAAGGCTGGGGTATGTCCATGAGGGGACCTTCTATTGCTCCACCGTTTCCTTGCTGGGAACTATTCTGATGAAGTATTTTAGGATATTCTTTGTTTTTGCTCCAGGTCTATGCTATGGGGGGCCAGGCTTTATTCAGGCATGTAATATTCTGACGCAGCTGAGTCCATTCTTTATCTGGCGGGGAGCGGGGCACACCCTGATCCTAGTTTTTTCTTTTTTTCCTTGCATTTTTTCCGCAAGCTACATCTGCCTTGGAGTGTAATACACCTGGGCTGTTTTCTATGGTAGGGGATTGGGAGGGGGGGATTGTTGGTAGGGGGGGGAGGGTTGGGTTCGCGGCCTTGTTGGGGTTGGGCAGGTGTGGGTGGGTTGTGGGGGAGGCCTTCCTTGCGGGGGGAGTGTTAGCTCATTGCTTCTGACCCTCTTTATGTGTGCTCATGTTGCACGGTGTTCATTGTATGGCTGGATCCACTGTGCTTTCATTCTTGCCTCGGGAGGGCAGGGCTCGCTGAGTGGAGGGGGGGGTTTATGTTGCTTGCTGTTATATGTTCTTGTGATAAATCTTCTTTGTTTGGCGTGATCATGGAGTACAGCACACGGCAGACCCACACTGCTCAAACTTTCCCACGACTACCATACCTATGACTGATTCCACTGGCACTCCTGACTCCCTGGTACTGCTTACTTGGAATGTCCGGGGGCCCCATGACTATCGTAAGGTTTGCAAAATACTTCACTATCTTCACAGACACAGGGTGGACATAGCTCTTATACAGGAGACACACCTTCCCCTGGATAGCCCTATACTAGGCTCTAGGGGGCTAGTGGGTAACATACACTCAGCGGGCTTTTCGACACACGCTAGGGGGGTTCTGACTTGGGTCAATCCAAAATCGCTTATCACTTTAACTCCTCTAACGACAGATTGCGATGTTAGGTACATACTCTCTAGATGCCATGGGAAGGGATTTGATATAGTTCTTCTAAACATATATGGTCCTAATTATGATTGCCGGGATTTCTACAATTCTCTAGCGACAATTGCCCTCCCTTATTCCCAGGGGGATATTTTGTGGGGCGGGGATTTTAACTTCACAAGACAACCCACTATCGATAGATCAAATGGTCCGGCAAAGCGTCCGTCAGCAGCCGCGGGTGTAGTGGAAGCTATACTGGTGCGCTATGATATGGTGGACGTTTGGCGATACTGGTATCCTAGACAGGGTGGCTATCCACACTATTCTGCAGAATATAACAATCACACTAGGATTGATTATTGGCTTGCCTCTCGACACTTATCTCAGCAGATCAAGGGCTGCACGATTCTGCCACGCACCTATTCTGACCACTCTCCGATCCTAATTTCCTTGATTTCCCCCAAAACTCGGATCCCCCTGTTCACGTGGCGTTTTCCTCCATATTCTCTCCTCGATAGTGTATTCAGAGAGGAGCTGGCCCAATCTATTGTAATGTTTTTTGATACTAATGTGGGATCGGTCGACTCCTTCCAGGGCGGTCATTATTTCAAAGCACTCAGGGGTGCTTAAATCGATCCACTCTAGGCTGGTAGCACTGGAGCGTGAGCTAAAAGAACTGGAAACTGCTCGTGAGGTCGATCAGCACTTTGCCTCTGATGACGTGCTTGCTCAGACGATACGTGATTATCACGAAAAAGCGGACGCGGAACTCAAGCATCTCGGGAAGTAGGACACTGCCAGGCTGTATGGTGAAGGAGAAAGACCAGGGAGGGTACTCGCTCAAATCATCAAACAGCGTAAGGGCAGAACAGCTATCCCTAAGATGTGTGCGGAGCATGGAGGCCCTCCACTTTCGGAGCTTCAGGTGGCAGAGAAGTTCAGGGACTACTATGCGACCCTTTACTCCTCGCGGGGATCGGCCCCAGAGGACAGTATCCTGGACTATTTGTCCCATAAAGAGCTTCCATGGTTGATCAACCTGCATCGTCAATTCCTAATGCGGCCGATTGAGAGAGATGAGATTATTTTGGCCCTTTCGGGGATGAAGGCTGGTAGTGCCCCTGGCAGTGATGGATTGACGGTCACCTTTTACAAGGCGTTCCAGGAACTCCTAATGCCGCACCTTATGATGTCATTTGAAGATATCTGTACCTCAGGTACCATGCCGCCGACTATGTGGGAGGCTGTTTTGGTTGCCATACTTAAGCCAGGGAAGCCTGCGGATGATTGTACGTCTTATAGACCGTTATCTCTAATGAACGTCGATACGAAGATTTTCGCGAAGATTCTTGCCAATTGTCTTAGCCCTCCGGTCCCCACTTTAGTTGCCACGGAGCAGGTAGACTTTGTCCCCACCCGGAATTTGTCCTACAATTTACGAACTGTATTTGCTGCTATGCAACACACACGCCCTGAGGTTCCTACGATAGCAGTCTTTATGGATATGGAGAAGGCCTTTGATTCCGTAGAGTGGCCATTCATGAGGCATGTTCTGCAGCGCATGGGTGTCGGAGCGGTATTCCTGCAACTCCTGGCAACGTTATATCACGAACCCTCGGCCGGTGTCCGGATTGGTTCTCTGGTCGCTGATCCTATACGTATACACAGAGGCACGCGGCAAGGGTGTCCCCTATTTCCTATCCTGTATGCGCTGACGGCCGAACCTCTGGCTTGCGCCCTTCGCGAATATCACGGGCACAGGGGTATTCGCTTCTCTAATTATCGGCTCATCGTGTCAACGTACGCTGATGACACCTTGCTCTATCTCAGAGACCCGGAGAGCAACCTCTCCCCTGTCCTGCGTGAGGTGATGCTGTTTGGTTCGCTTTCGGGAGTTAGGGTTAACTGGGGCAAGTCTATCACGTTTCCCCTGACACCTGCCACTACTCGCTTCAAGCCAGAATATCCGCTTATTTGAACTACTGACTCAGTGCGCTATCTGGGGATCCGCTTACACACTGATTCGGACATAGTACTGAGAGAAAATGATGGGGTCGCTATTTCAAAACTTCCGAGTCCCAGCTCGAGTCGAGTCCAAACTGATGTTTGGACTCGACTTCCACTGTCGCTATTGGGTAGGATATCTTTGATGAAAATGGTTGTGCTGCCGCGCTTCCTCTTTTTCTTTACAAACATCCCTATGGTCATCTCAAAAAATAAATTTCAGCACATACAGTCATTGATGGTCCGCCTAGCTTGGGCGGACAAGCAGCCCAAGGTGGCCTGGAAAATATTGACCCTTCCATACACGATGGGTGGTCTGGGTGCTCCGGATCTTGAGCTTTATTATAGGGTAGCTCAGGGCTCCCATGCATACCACTGGATACACGGCCCTGCTGATATCCCGCATGTGCGGAGTGAAACCATAGTGGCAGACCCTAAGCCGCTCCCATCCCTTCTCTTTTCACCCCAAGTTAGACGTACGAGTATATTGGACTCTTTGACATCAGTCGCCCATGCATGGCATAGTATGCTTAATGTGCTTGCCTATAATTTATTGTATTCTGCTTTGGCACGCCTTGATTGGTGCTATTGGATGATACCGTTCAGGGACAGAGGAGTTACTACGGCTCTTGGATCACTGAACGTCTATACCATGGGGGACCTTTTTGAGAATAGTGTCATAGAACGAGACATGCTCTCAGGGCGCTTCTCAAAGATGACATGGCGGAACCCCCGGAGGTGACGCCTTTGTCAGTGGTTGTCGGAGCGACTTCTCCAGCTAGGCTGGTGTCTAGACTATATCACACGACAATGGCCGCTAGAGACGGCGTATATACTAAACCACGCCTGGCTTGGCAGCAAGACCTGCATACAGATATGACTTATGATATATGGCGATACTGTTGTCTTAGCACCAAGAGAGTATCCCTTAATGGCCGCCATCGGCTAGTCCACTTTAAATACATAAGTATGGTGTATTACACTCTGGAGCGACTCCACCGCTATGGTCATCGCGAAACTCCGATTTGCGATCGTTGTGGCACGCTTGTGGCTGATTTTTTTCACGTTGCGTGGTCCTGCCCAGGGATCGCTCGATTCTGGGTGGAGGTCTTCCGCGAGATTAGTCGCGTGTCTGGGTTGGAATTGACACCGGACCCACTCTTAGCTATTCTGGGCTACTCGAAACCACTTCCTAAATCGCACCGGCGGCTGGTCGATATGGCCTTCCTATTTGCTAAACGCTGCATTGCCATCTGTTGGATGCGAGGCCCAACTCCCACATTGACACAATAATCGAGAGATATGTTGTACTGCTGCACTCAGACAGAAAACTATAGTGAGTTGCTTCCCCAGCGCAACAGGCCCAAAAACTTTTGTTCCTTATATAGTGTCAGCAGACACACTTTGGACTCACAGGACGGCTCAGACGCCTCCCCTAACTGCTTGGCCTGACGGAGACCCTGATGAGTAGCTGTTCCTATAAGTGACCCCGGACTAAGACCTTTCTGGTGCTTTTTCCCTGCAATGAAGGTTCCCAGAGTGGACCCGTAGGCTGACGACGTCCTGTGTGGGTGCCGATGGGGTTCTGGTGCTGCCAGTTAATGTAACCATCTGCCTGGAAATATATTGTTGTCATGATGCCTGGATGTCGAATTGCTGGTTTTGGTACATTCGTGCACAACTGTACTGCCATATATGTACCGCTGTTTCTTCTTTGATTGTTACATCGCAAATTACCAATAAACATATTAATTAAAAAAAACCAATGACAGCGCTTACACTGCATTGGCCCTCAGTCTGAAACATTACCTCCCCCTCCCCCCCGGCCTCCGGACACCCCCGCGTCGCCAGCACGTCACTCACCGAAGGCAGCAGGTCTGGAGATGTTTACCGGGTGTGAGAGAAGCCTGTACAAGTCTTGGTTCCGCGGGCTGCGCATGCACACTGCGGGAGGGCAGGGAGAGAGACGCCGTGAGCGGTAGGAGCGCGAGATACGCCGCGAGCGTGTACATCTGCTGTCTGGCTGCAAGCTCACATCGCCAGAAAAGAGACGGCGTGAGCGTGCACATCGGCTGTCTGGGCAAGAGCACATCACCTGTCGACCTTCGGCAACCAAGTCGACGACAATAGACCTCGCCAAGGCAGGCAGCGCATGCGCTGGGTCGCATGGCGAGACCTAAAAAGGCATCTTGGCAGTTTGAACTGTGTAGGAAGAGACATCTAATTAAGGATCACAAGAAAATCTGCCTCTTTTTCCAGGTGAACTGTATCAATGCCAGGTTTCATATCAACTACAAACTACTTACTAAGTAGTGCAGTTCCATTTAGAATCACAGCAGTTACATTTATTTGATCTGGACATCCTGAAAATCTGATATGGGTTTGAGCTTCTTGCACTGACTTTAGATATTCCTAATTTAGATTGTTCTCTGGCTGTGAAAACCTTAAACCGCTAGTTCAGATGTAGGATCAATTAGACTCTGCAGGCGGACCACCTGGCTTTGCACCAGCCTGCCAAGTCAGTGTAGGCTATCACTTCCGTTCCCCCGACAAAAGAGTGCATGTCTTAGTTAGAGATTCCAACCTGGTGAGGCTGTCTAAGCCTTCAGTGGAGCCACTGTACTGGTATCAATAAGACTTTACATTGGAAAAGTCACATTAAGCATGTCCTAAAAAAGCAGAGGCCTACAGAATCAGCAGATTTACGGGCCACGATTTACAAGAAAGTACCAGTCCATGCTATAAGACCAAGTCAGCGAACTGCCCATGGTGCAATAATATGGGAAGTTGAAACTAATATCGAGATATTTCAAGCCCCCGAAACATGAAACTGGAAGCAAATTGTACGCAATTTCATCATATTATTACAATCTGAAATTGGGAACACCCCAGTCTCTGTAAAGATAAAAAGCTCTCCTGTTGGGACAGAAAAGTTCTCTGCATGGTAATGGACATGTACCCCTGTCCTGAGTGCCCAGCTGTACTATTGTCTGGATCCCTAATGCTGATTTTTGTTGTCATTGGCAAACATTAATTATGAGTGTCTGCCATAACATACGCGGTCTTGTTGGACTAGGAGGGGTGCCCAAAGCGTTACCTTCCTGTTGGTGGAAAGCTACTGTTTTCACCCTTAGTTAAGCAGCACAAGCACAGTGGTAGAAGCATACCATGTCATGCTCAGTAGGAGTGAACAGGTCCTTTTTAACCTGTGTCATTGGAGTGAGGCCTACAGGCTCACTCGCCTTCTTAAAAGTTCAGTTGTTGTGTGCCTAACTTACCCATGGACTACATTAGTTAGATGTTAAAGTACTGTGCATCATTGGAGGGATGACTCTATGCTGGATGTACGTGTGCCTAGGATGGTTACGGTACAGGGATAGAGCAGTGCTGTGCAGTGCATGCACGGTGAGTGTGTGGCCTAGATGTCTGCATACCAGCAAGGAATAAATGACACGTGATATATAGAGCTGTGCAGTGCATGCATGTGGAGTTCATGCACTGGGTATATGTGTACCTGCGAGAAGTACGATACAAGAAGGATGAAGTGTTGTGCAGCGCATGGTGAATGTGTGAGCTGGCCAGTGTGTGTGCTTGCAAGTGGCTCACCATGGCACATTACTGAAAGGTTACAGTACTGAGCAGTGTGTGCAGAGGCAAAGTGAGTGCTGAATGTATTGTGCCAGGGGTGGCACAATACATGGAGATAACAGTGTGTGTGTTCTGTATATACACACTGACTGCAAGTGTGCCTGTAATGCTACACTACATGGAGGACACTGGGTTCTATTTTGAGGAACACAGGCCCGCCTGTTGAATACAAGAGGAGTAGAGGAATTCTCAAGACAGATTTGTGTATTGCTGCATTCATGAGCTGAAAGTGACACACCTGAGAAGGGAGAAAAAGATTCCCCATACACTTCAAAGAGCGCTCTTTAATTCATTGAGGGATCAAAAGGAAAGATCCTGGACTCATCTCATGAAGGAGATGGAGATGATCTGGAAGTCAAAAGAGTAGGGCTTGGATTATTTTTTTGATGCACATATCACTGTGGCTGACATCCACTTGTGAACTCTAGTCACTTTCATGGCCTGTGTTATGGGTCTATCAACTTCAGAGTCTGCAAGACTTCTGCCTGTGACCAAGACTGGGGGCCGAGGCCTGCTAGTCTCCCTGCTGTGTGAAGGGACATTACCCAGGGAAATCAAAACCATCTACTTGCTCTGAAGCCTTCAACACCAGCGCCTACCTACTTGCCAAGACCACTGTGCCCTGTGAGGAAGGGGAGAGAATTGGAGAGAGAGGTCCAGTTGGGAGCCCAATAAGTGGACTCCTAGTGCGAGGTGAGGAGATACCTGCTGCACCAATCAGGTTTTTGCATGTGTGCAGATTCCAGTCACTGACCCTGTATGCCAGGAGAGGGCCGCTGTGGAGATAGCCATGAGCAGAGTGCCGTCCGGGCCGTGTGAAACCTGTGAGGTGCAAGTTGCAGTGATCCCATATGCCAGGAGGGACTACCATGAAATGTATTGTCAGACTATAAGCACCGAAGCTGTGCAGAGTTAACAACAACCCCATATGCCACTGTGGTACAGAACCGTGCGGTGAGGGCTGGCGCCTTGCCAGTAATGTTATGGCAAACTTGTATGCCAAGAGAGGCTGCCGATACCAAAGTTCCTGAGGATCGGGCAATCAGGAGGAGCACCGGAGCACCTCCGATCGCTGCTGGAGCCCGCTGCATAAGCTCAGAAGAGAGCCCACGTGCAGGGTGCTGCTGTGTCCCCTAAGTGCTAAATAGTGATAAATAATACTCTGGGTGCAAAATTAATAATGTCCAGGAAATTCCGATCAATAAAAAAATGTTATTGTGTAAAAGTTACAGTGATATGTAGGTGTGGGTACCCCTATGGGCCAAACCGGAACAGGTATCATAATAACAGACAGGTGAAAAATGTTTTGTGATAAGAAGACTTACATATGATCAAAGTCACACTTCTGCCAAAAACAATACTACTGCAACCAAGAATCAATTTTGCATAATCATACTGGTCACAGTGATCAAGTCAACAACGTTTCAACACTGAAAGCCCCTATACCTCTTGAAATTCAGACTTTTGAGAAATTTGTACTTAGGGATCCCTCTAACCTAGAACAACAGAGAACCTTTATCCCATACAACATACTTCTATCTGAAACACAGGCCCTTGCTGAGTTTAAAACTAATACCTCACTGGTTATTAAGCCAGCTAACACATGGGGCAGAATAGTTATAGAGGACACTCAATGCAAAAATAAGATTATTAGACAAATCTCTAATAATGAGCATTACATGAGGATGGCAACTGACCAGACTAAAGAACTTCTGACCACGATCTCCACTACAATGAGAAGAGAACTTGAATCAGGTTTCATTAGTAAAAATGAACATCTATTTTCTAATACAAAAAAAACCAGGACACCGGAAAGATATACATTACCCAAAATGTATAAAAATCAAACATCACCTCCAGGGAGGCCGATCATCTCCGGATGTGGCTCCATATTTAAACTCATTGGTCGCTACAATGATTTTTTTATGAAGGACTTTGTGCCAAGCATAGAATGATATGCTAGACATAGCATGCATCTGATTAAACAGATTTAGCACATGGCTTTCGACTGCAAAACATGCCTTCTCTGCACACTGGACATAGAATCCTTATATACGAATATCCCTCAGTATAATGGAATTGAGGTTGATGGGCAAACTCTTGAAAAGCTAACACACCCACATGCAGTACCCACTGAGTTTATTCTTGAATTACTACACCTTACACTCACAAAAAATAATTTTCAGTATGATGGTGAATTTTACCAACAGATTAAGGGAACATCCATGGGAGCAGTTTATGGTCCCAATTTTACCATTTTGTTCATGGATAACTTGGAAATTATGACCATTTTGTCTGATAACAACCCATTTTGTGACAAAATAGTGACTTGGAAACGTCATATTGAAAAAACCTATGATTTGGAAAGGAAGTACAACTACATTTACATCATTTGTTACATGGTTGAACACTAACTGCAAAGGTTTGAAGTTCACCTTTGAATACAGCAGAGATTTATTTTTTTAATCTGTTGATTAGGACCCATGAGGGTGAACTGTACGTGATCATTGTATCGAAAACCAACAGTAAGGAACATTCTATTAGGATACTTGAGCCACCACCTCAGAGTGTTGCATGATTCTCTCCTATACTCCCAATTCCAAAGAATCAGAAGAAATTGCTTCTTTAAACAAGATTTTTTCACAGAAGAGGAGACTGTGAAGGTAAAAGTACTTCCTAGAGAGTGCCATGGAGGCTGATTACGAGATCTATTAACATGGCATAGTGCTGTTCACGTGAAGCATTCCTGAGCCCTAAACTAAATTATGATAAGGGAAAGATGGTCTGTGTCACCACGTTTTCACCCGTCTCCAATCAAGTTAAGAGAACAATTGTACATCACGGGAATATTCTAAATGCAGGAGAGCTGTCTACAGAACGCTCAATTTTTGCATTTCATAAGAATGAAATTATCATACATCACTTAGTGAGAGTTTGCCTACCATCCTCTAGAGTGACTCACACTTTGCATGATATTTGGGAAACGACTCCATTGGTTGGTCATCGAAAATGTGGAAATTGCAATGTGTGTGTGTGAATATACAATTGAGAAAAAAGAATTTGCACACAACAGTGTAAAAACAACACTTTCACACTTCTCTATTTCCAACACAACAAATATAATTTATGGACTTTTCTGCCCTTGTCATCTGATCTATGTGGGACAGACTACACAAAAAGTGAGGATCAGAATATGCCAACATATAAGTCGATTTAGATGCAGAGTGGCAAACACACCTATGGTGGAACATTTCAAAACACCGGGTCATAATGGAAATGATCTTCGATGGCCAGTGATTGAGGTTGTAAAAGTACCAGAACGTGCAGGTGAGCTCACAGCAATTCTCAACAAAAAAGAACTGAAATGGATCTTGAGAACAAACAGCTTCCACCGCGGAATTAACAGACTAGAGGATTGGACATCACTGATTTAAATCTTTCTAATGGCTCAGAAATTATTAACTATACACTTCATTATACTAAAGAATGACTGGTGGTATTATTCATAGGGACAGGCGCCACATGTTGTATTCACTGTATGTATGTATTTATTTTCCTCTATTAGTAAGGTGCTAAAAGGTGGAGAGAACCACCTGCCTCCCCAGATTCTGCAGCCTAAGCTGCAACTCTAGTATTTGCAAAGTCCCTAGCACACGTAAAAGTTACAAAAGCACAAACAATGACAGGAAGCCAGTGTGAGGGTTCTACACATTGCGCGGAAAGTTTTGACGTTTTCGAAAACCTTACTGAAAAGAGCGAGTGTCGCTATTTGGACCGTATCTCATTTATTTCCCCATGCCGGAAGACTGTGTGGGTTAGAAATATCACTACACATTAACAATTGCATAGTAAAGACGATTGAGCCTTGAAAAAGTTGTGTGTAATGTACCGGAACCGAAGAAACACACGTTGGCTCTCGATCTGTCACAGAACTTACGTATGAGAAGAATCCACATCAAGAATAAAAGAAAGATTGCAGAATCTACTTTGACTTGTGTATATACTTTTGTGGACATACAATAGCTACTGCTGTCATTGTTTGTGCTTTTGTAACTTTTACGTGTGCTAAGGACTTCTCAAATATATACTTCATTAGGTGGTGTATTTTTGTTATACATAACCTGTTTATGAAATTGTGCAGGTTTTCCCTCCTTTACTATATTCATGACCATGCAGTTATGAGAACAATTCTCTCTTTCTTGTTGGCTGTATTTGTCCATTGCCTGGAAGAGGTCTAAACCTCATTGTCAAGATTCCATAGAAGATCTATGATGGATTATGCCTTTAACCATGAATGTACTGAATTGTAGAACACCTTCTAATCCTGTGATGCATTTTTTAATGCAGGATAATGTTCACATATATGATTTATATAGGCTATTCACTGGCCACTGTTTTGACCCATATTTCAGCAAAAAGCTTCAATCGCTAACATACAGTGAATATCTTGTAAAATCATTTATCATTGATATACAGATGTGAATGCAAGCTTTGTTTGGAAACCTTTCTCCATTCCAATAATAAATTGTTTGTGTTTACCTAACAACTAATGTTCTTAATTGTTGAACACCTCATAAATGTGTGCTGTTTTATCAGGGATAATGTTGACATACATGGATACTGCTTTGATTGATATTTTAGTTTAAGGCTTCATTCTTAAATATACATTGTATATCTTAGGCTGTACTTAGTATCTTTTTTTCTTCTGACACTGTCTATCACTCCCACATGGATGCTAGGTAAGCCTTTATGAGTTCTGATGAATGGGAAACACTGACCACAAATAAGAAGGAACACATCAGAACCACACTGCAAAGTGCATTTATGACTGAGTACCTAAGGAAGAACACCACCCCTAGAAGTCTCATAGTCACAAACGAACCACATGTTTTTCTGAATTACAAAGAGTTCAGAAAAAACTGTTTGTTCATTGCATTGAAGTGTACATAAGACTGGCTGTCATTGATTATCAATACTGCCATGAAAATAGCAGACTTACTGCTAATGGACATACAGACCAGTGAGAATAAACTAAATACGGCAGTACACATCTCTGTAGTTAAGAAAAAACGAGAAGCGATACGCTCTCTATCCCTGGACTCAAAGGAGAACTGTACCATCTGGGTCTGCTTCTGCTTCTGTTTCTGCTCTGGAGCTTTTGGGTTAAATGGTGCACCAAAATCTGGCATTGGATTTGCTTTAATGACCAACACTTCCTGCTCGTCATGGGGGAATGGATGGACTCTGCACTTCAAAGCAAAATATGGTGACTTTGGTACCGTAGGAAGAACACATTTTCTCTCTGGAACACCCACCACCCCTTCAAGAATCTTAGTTAGACAAGGCCTTGAATGAAATGTGAACCCCACCTCCACTAATGTCACCAGTGAAAGATTTTAGCAAAACCCAAGTAAAAATGTGCCCCTTCAGAAGTCTCCCAGGATAGCTTCCACAAAATCCCTGCGAATACATAAGCAAGCAAACCGGCGAGAGTCAGTGGTGTTCAGCATTTTAAATACACCCAGGAGAATTGGGCACTCACTTCTATGCCGAAGACCTGGAAAAAAGACTCCCACATCCAAGAGCTCTTCCTGTAGAAGCAATAGTTCTAAAGCCACCTCCACTAATGTAACCAGTGGAAGATATCTGGACAGCTCAAGGAAAGATTTGCCCCTTCGGAAGTCTCCAAGGATAACGTCCACAAAATCCCTTATAATACTGAATTAGATTTTTGAATGTAAGCTACCAAAGAATAGGAAAGTCTAAAACATCACCATTTTGGGAAAGGATTGACTTGTAGAAGATTTCCATTGTCTGTCTTTATTTTTTTTGTAAAGTATTTTATTGATTTTCAACCCAAACAACGTCTCCTCATACGAGGCCCATCATCAATAAGGGCAAATTATGGGATACAGTCCTTACAGTCATTGTCCACAGGTAGGCGTGTGTTTACATCAGTATCAACATCAGAATAGGCGCCTCAGCCTCCCCCCATGTTCTAACACTAACACCGTAACCTGCATTCCAAACCCCAACCAATATTATGTGGAGCCATCTTGGAGCTCCCGCCGGCTTAAGCCTCTTCCACACCCCTCCCGCCTAACCCCCTCCACCGGTGTGCTCTACATACTTTAAGCCAGAATGTCCAGTCATCATCAACATGTTAGGGTGCGCCAGTTTCCCAATGCGTGTGGGCTGCTCCTCAATAACCGCCATGCCAGAGCCAACCTCCACTCTCCAGCAGCCACCCATAGCCTGACTATAGTCAGTGTGCCACAACCTGTTCTTGAGGAGCCCCCAGGGAGTCAGAGTCCGATTCTTGTTCTGGCAGTTTCAATAGCGCCACCAGAGCATCCCATGCTTGTGCAGTTTACATTGCCTTTTCATTATTCGCTCTTCTTGCCTGTTGGAGTCTGACCATACTCTCACTAGCCGCCCAGCTCATAAATTCCGTTTTCCATCGCTCTAACTAGGGCCCGTGTGGATTTCCATTTTCTCGTTAGTTCCCGTTTGGCCAACAGCAACCCTAGATCAATGAATGTACTTGTTACCTTGGTTCACGCTGTGTAAGGGTACCAGTGCAGTATGCATGTCCCCATATTGGGTTCTAACTGTCTATCCGTCACCCCGCATAGGACCTCAACCACCTCCTCCCAGTATGTGCCGAGCTGCGGGCAGCTCCACATCATATGTTGGAAGTCCGCGGCAGTCAAGTGACATCTAGGGCAACACCCGGAGTCCACGTTCAAATATTTATTTATCTGTCCTGGGGTTAGGTACGCCCTATGTATGATGTAGAAATAGATAAGTTGGAATCTAGCATTCCTACCCTTCCACGCCCTTTCCATCAATTTAGACCAAGTTGATTCAGGTATGTCTTTGCCCAGACCTACCTCCCATTTTTCTCGCAACCGAGTCAGTGGCTGAAGCCCCACCATTCGCCGATACAGGCACGTTACTGCCTTTATCGGCCCTGCGGCCATTACTACATATTGGCATGTCAGGATGTCTGCGGTTCTATCAGCCCTTCCCCCCAGTGTTCCTGAATTGCTGCCACCAAGTCGGCATGCAGCAAGAATGGACGTGCCTAGGACGTGCCTAGACTAATCGTGGCGTCATAGCAAAGTAATCAAAAGTTGTGTTGGCACAAGGTGGCGGCTCCCTCTCTAAGTTAAGAGTGATTAAAGAAATATATATACCCCCAGTATGCTGTAGCAGCTTATTATTTAGTTTTATATCATGTGAACTGGGAGGAGTGCGTGCCTAAATAACCCTCCCCTGAGTGTGGATTTGGCCCAGAGGCATCGGACCTCATAACAAAAGTGAGGTTGCACTGCACTCTTATGGCTCAGGGCAACCACTGCAGGCCTGATCACACAGAGCAGTGTTGAATTCCTGATTCCCAAACTGTGTGCTCATCTGTTCCTGGCGCCTCTGGCAAGTTTTCACAGCGCACCAGGGAGCCGCGGCGCACACTTTGGGAACCGCTGCCTTAGAGTGAACTGTAGGGTCGCATAATATTGCATCTAATCGCACATGCAAATCGTGAAGGCCTGAGTAATAAGAGTAATCCCTCTCTTCCAGGTGCTGGGCAATCCACGTGTCAATTAGCCCCCAGTTGGTTTGCCAGGTGCCTCTTGCCTTGGAGATCCTATGCACTAAAGTCTCAGATAGCTGAGGGTGAGATCTATCTCGCTCGACATCTGTTATTGAGTTAAAGTCTCCCCCCAATATCATCGCAGTGGTTATATATGGCGCTAGGCTTCCCGACAATCTCTCAAAGAAGGAAGGTTGGTCTACATTCGGGGCATATACACTACATAAAGCTACATCTACTCCATTGAGCCGTCCCATCACCACTACAAACCTCCCCTCCGTGTCAACCAAGTGCTGCGTTGGCTGAAAAGGGACCCACGCTCTAACCCATACCATGGTGCCCCAGGCAAATGCAGAGTAGGTTGTGTAGAACAAGTGCCCCCTCCACCTCTTTTTTAGTGCCGCCCCCTCAGTTAGGTTAAGATGTGTTTCCTGAAGGAAAGCTATGTGCGCCCCTCGCTGTACCAGGTAAGCATGCACCTTGTGTCGCCTCTGCATCGTATGGAGTCCTCGCACATTCCAGCTAATACATTTCAAATCATGCAGCGTACCCATTGGTCAAACCTTTCCTTCTTCGCACCCACCCCATGTCTAAGAGCACACCGTTGTCATCAACTTCCCAAACTCTCCTCCCCAACCCACCCCTAACCCACCCCCTAGAACAGGCGCCACAACATTAGGACCCATCCAAACTATTACTCAAACCTACCCATTAACCTCCTAAGGAGCCAACCCATTCAAACTTATGGGAGGTAAGCCCTAGGCTTCAGAGAATCAGACACCTAATCGTCCAACATCCTGCGCTCAACCCCCATATCACTGAACCCGCCCCTTCCGGGGTCTCGCATTTACAAGGCCTTTTCTACCTATTTTCTACAGCCCTCCGCTACTCCATATCTCTAGATAGTCAGTTACCATCCAACCAAGTCCATGGCAGGCCCCCCTTCCCTGGCCCCCCGCCCAATGCTCTATCCAGGATCAGACAATGTCTACATCACCCATCAACGATCTCGTCTGCTGTGCCCGCTGTCACATGGGGTAGCTTCTGGCTTCTGACCTCCGATTGGTCATCGTCCTCTTCCAGGGACCCTCCTTCCGATTCTATCCCTTCTGGGTGCAGTCCCTTCCCATCCTGGGAGATAGCCGTGACAGCCTGCAAAGTGGCCATGCGTTCCCTCTCCATTTACGTCATCGTCAGTCTCTGGGCCGCAGGTTGGTGACGCCGGTTGCGCCTGAGTCTTCGCGGTTGCAGTCTCATCTCAACCATAGTGATACCATTCTCCCCTTCTCCAGTTCCTGCTTTATACATCTCCAACCAACCTCAGGCCTCCTCCGGGCTTTCAAGAAATGAAGACTTGTCATCCACCGTTATCTTGAGCTGCGCCAGAAACATCAGAGAGTATTGCATGCCCTCGTCCCGCAGTGCCCTCTTGACTGCCACAAACGAGACCATGTGGCTTTGGACCTCAAGCGTGTAATCCGGGAACAATGTGAACTTGCTGTTGTCCACTGTGTAAGGACCCGCCTTCGTGGCCTGGTTCAACAGAAGATCCCTGTCCTTGTAATGAAGTAGCCTGGCCACCACTGGCCTCGGTCGTCGTCCGGGGGTTAACGGCTTGCTAGGCACCCTGTGAGCCCTCTCTAAGGTGAAAAAGGAAGTCAGTCCTGCTGGTGCGACAGTTATCTTCAGCCAGTTTTCCAGATATTCCACCATGTCGGGACCTTCCACCCCTTCCGGCAGTCCCACCACTCGAATGTTGTTTCTTCGATTCCTCCCTTCCGCGTCCTCCGCTCGCTTCTCCAGGGTCCGCAGCCTATGTTGAAAATCAGCCATCTGCGCTGTCACCGACTTCTGGGCCGGTTCCAGGGCACTTCTGTCTGCTTCACCCTATCGGTCAACTTGATGTGGTCAGCCCGAAGCAGTCCCAGCCCTTGCACCACATGACCGATGTCCTTTTGCAAGGCCTCCCTAGTGTCCTTAATGGCTTGCAGCATTTGATCAACCTGCTTCTGGGGCATCCCCTCCTGGTGTTGTTGCAACCCCTCTCGTGCTTCAGTGACCGCTGTGTCATCTTCCTGGTCCAGTGGTGCTCCCACCTATTTCACACTTGGCTTCCCCATGGCCTCACAGTACTCGGGAAGCTCCTAGTAGTCAAGTTTTCACTGTAGGGCACCTCCTCCCCGCCACTGCGCACTACGTGTATGCGACTCAGACAGTACGGCAGTCCCTATTCCATCGCCTGCCACCCTCTCTCAAGCTCGCCCATTCCAACAGGGACGTCCGACAATCCCCGTCAGGCCGCTCAACACTGTGCTCACTGCTCTCCAGAAGGACCACTCTCCAGTGAGCCCCGTCAGGGACGTCCTCAGGGCCCGGACCGGTCTTGGCACTATTCAGGCTCTCCCCTGCTGGTGGACTGTGCTCCGGACGGATGCAAAGGAGTCTCTATGTATGCATCTGGACACGATCCAGGCCATCATTTCCACCTGCTGCTCTCCCCTTGGCAGCCCAGGTCGCTCCAGCACCGCAGTGCCCCCCACCACGCAGTGCCCAGCGCAGCCTCCCAGCAGCACCAGGCGTTCCCTCTACTACATTCACCAGCTCCTCCACCCCTCAATGGCAGTGCCATGGCGGTTTCCTGTCAAGGTCATTCATCAGCCTTCCCAGTCATCACGACATCCGCTCTGCAGGCTCTTCCAGCAGTGAGAAGCTTCTCCCATTGCCTCCAAGTAGCCTCCCCCGTAGTCCACTGCACTCAATTACGCCGAGTCCAAAGCCTCCATGAAGGGGGGAGTCTGCATTTGTATTTGCCCAGCCGCTCTCCAGTGCCAGTGCCCACCTGTTGAGATGCCCCACCCTGCAGGACCAGTCAGGAGCAGGCGGGCTGCCTATGTTCACTGCTCCAGCGTGATGGTGAGATACCCAGCACTGGTCCTCCTGCATCTCATCACCCCTCCAGCTCAGCACAACTGCTGCACCCCGTTGGCCATGCAGCTCCAGAGCACCAATCCTTATTCAGCCCCATTGCCCCCCAGCAATCGCCGCCATTGCCACAAGGGACCAGCTCACTGCGAGCTCCAACCCGCGGCCCAGACAGATGCAGCAATTCCGCTTCTTGTCCCTTCTCGGGTCATGGCAGTCCCTCCAGGTGGCGTTCACAACGATATCTGCTCCTGCATGCTGTCCCGCCGCCTGCAGGTGCCTCTTCATGCACCCGCACAGCGCCGTCAGGCTGCCGATGCTACTCCCGGGCAGAGGGGGGAAGGGGTATCCCGCTCACCGCACTCTTCGTTCCGTGCCGCACGGCATTCAGGCACAATCCTTCACCGCTGACTACTGGGGACACGTCGGTCATCCAAAAGCAGAGCAGCGCTCCTATTTCTGCCCGCTGCTCCGGGTCTCCGCTGCCACAGCTCCCATCTAGGCTGCTTATGTCTCCATCTTGTGACTCCGCAGCCAGCCGCCGCCGCTGGTCATCGGGCTCCCATGCTGCGGAAACGCTTCACTTCATCCCGCTGTGCACCGGCCAGAGCACCGGGTTTAAAGGCAGTCCTCGCTGGCAGTACGATCAATCTCCCTGGCCCTAAACTCCGCTGCATCCAGGAGGGGCCCAGAGTTCCTACGCCGCCATCCTGCGATCGCCACCCTGCTCTCGTCCAGTCGGCATATCGCCCTTATAAGCCGCTGCCGCAGTCACTCTCTGGGTCACAGAGTCGTCCAGATGTATTTCCGTTCGTGCTCCGATAGTCGGGGGCCTCTCTTTGTACCCTTTACTTAGGATAATCGATGGGGCGGCGCTGAGCTCTGTGCTCACGCGTCCACTCTCATCCGCCTCGTAGCCGCGGCCACTCCATTGTCTGTCTTTATCATGATTTTTATATATTTTTCTATTGTATATAAACTAGTTTCTCATTGAAGAAAATTTTTTTTTTTAAAACAAGAAGAAATAAATGCAGACCACTCCCAATACAGGGAATATTTGTCACAATCCAAATTGGCAAAACTCAAAAAAGATGTGCTGAAATTCAGTCATTAGAAAGTGTTCTCGTATGTGACTAAGGAATACTGTGAAAAACCTCAGACCCCACTCCCTCAGAGACGTCAGTCCAAATATAGACCTACACCACTGGATTGGACCTTCAGCTCAAGGATGATAGGAGTAGTAGTAGCAATGATGAAGGCGGAATAGGGGGCCACCTAGAATATATTACCCAGACCTCCCTACGAACCTACCAATGATGCCCTATGGATATTGGCCCCAATACTTTCCACCGAATCACCTAGGGTTCCCCTTTCATCAAGGCCCTCCTTTTTTAAACAGAGGCAGAGGCCGAGGGAGACAGAAATGAAACAGACTGGCCCCCAGGGTACTGTGAGGGGACAAACGACCAACCCAAATGGTCACAAGGAGCAAAGGGACGGAGACAACACCATCCACAAGCAGAGGCCCTCCAACAGAGTAAATCTAAGCAACACAACCCTAACTGCTATGAAGATGGAAGTACTTTCTAAAGGGTTAGGGTTTGTTCTAACCCTAAAGAGTGATTTATTCACCCTATGTACAGAGTTTGCTAAATTCTTCAGACAAATCAATTTACAGCACTTTGAAAATCAGGATGATACTGTGGAAAAAGAAAAAACACTGGATTAAGGAGTAAATCAACCTTTGTACCACCCACACAGGCTGTATGCTCTGAAATACTGGCATTTGAAGCAGTACTGAAAGAAGTAGATGGAATCGAATGCCGCAACCAGAGGATATCCCAGAACCTTAGCAAGAACGAGAAACTTGCACTAGAATCTCTTCAAAAGAATACTGATCTGGTTATAAAGCCAGCTGACAACGGGGGTGCAATAGTGGTAATGAGCAAAACCGTGTCTGACACTGAATGCCTTTGTTTACTATCAGATGATGAGAGCCATAAGAATTTCCCAGTTGACCCCACTCCAAGACTTACTAATAAAATGAAATCCTAAGTAGAAGGAGCATTGATCACGCACTGGATTACCAAACACGAAGCAGAATTCTTGACTGCAGAAAAACCAAGAACCCCAAGGTTTTTTACCCTTCCAAAGATCCACAAGAATAGACTGTCAACCCTCAGAGACCTATCGTATTAGGAATTGGGTCACTCCTAAAACCTTTATCACAGTTTTGGGCCTGGTTTCTGAAACCAACAGTAAAAACGTCCATTTCAAACCTGCGAGATACTAAGAATGTCCTATGTCTTATCCAAGACATGGAGCTTACCACCCCTGATGACATGATGATCATGATGGATATCGAATCAATATATACAAGTATTCCTCAAAAACGCACTCTCGAAGTAGTGGAACACATTCTAGCAGGAAATGAGTGGGACTTCCTGACCCCTGGACACTTTGTCATGGAATGTGCGGAATTGGCACTAACCGAGAACTTCTTTGAATTTGAGGGGGTGATATACCACCAAATACGAGGAACTTCGATAGAGAGTACCTTCGCCCAATGTGGCTTGCCTGTATGTACATCAATTTGAGCTAGACCATATATTAACCAAAGGAAATACAAGCAAAGACCACATTAAATTGTGGTGTAGATAAATTGATGATGTAATAATAATATGGAATGGCTGTCAACACCTAGCCGTCAAATTTGCGGAATGGGTCAATACCAGAGACAGACAGTTGAAATTCACAAACACACACACTGTATGTAAGAAAGAAGCAGTGTTTCTGTATCTTGTAAATAACCATTGATCAGGAAAGCATCAGCACTAAGGTTCACAATAAGACAGCAGATCGCTTTCTCCCAGTCGGCAGATCGTCCTTATAAGCCAACGCCGCAGTCACTCTCTGGGTCGCAGAGTTGTCCAGATGTATTTCCCTTTCTGCTCCGATAGTCAGAGGCCTCTCTTTGCGCCCCTTATGCAGGATAATCCATGGGGGCGGCACTGAGCTCTGGGTTCACGCGTCCGCGATCATCCGCCTCGTGGCCACGGCCCCTCCATTGTCTGTCTTTGTCATTATTTTGATATATTTTTCTATTGTATATAAACTAGTTTCTCATTGAAGAAAAGAAAAAAAGAAGAAACGGGAAGAAATAAATGCAGACCACTCCCAATACAGAGAATATTTGACACAATCCAAATTAGCAAAACTCAAAAAGGATGTGCTGAAATTCAGTCATGAGAAAGTGTTCTGGTATGTGACTGAGAAATACTATGAAAAAACCTTAGACCCCACTCCCTCAGAGACGTCAGTCCAGATATAGAGCTACACCACTGGATTGGACCTTCAGCTCAAGGATGATAGGAGTAGTAGTAGCAGCGATGAAGGCAGAATAGGGGGCCACCTAGAATATATTACCCAGACCTCCCTACGAACCTACCAGTGATGCCCTATGGGTATTGGCCCCAATACTTTTCACCGAATCCCCTGCGGTTACCCTTTCACCAAGGCCCTCCTTTTTTAAACAGAGGCAGAGGCTGAGGAAGAGGGAGACAAAAATAAAACAGACAGGCCCCCAGGGTACAGTGAGGGTACTAACGACCAACCCAAATGGTCACAAGGCGCAAAGGGACGGTGACAACACCATCAACGAGCAGAGGCCCTCCAACAGAGTAAATCTATGCAACACAACCCTAACAGCTATGGAGATGGAAGTACTTTCTAAAGGCTTAGGGTTTGTTCCAACCCTAAAGAGTGATTTATTCATCCTATGGACAGAGTTTGCTGAATTCCTCAGACAAATCAAATTACAGCACTTTGAAAATCAGGATGATACTGCGGAAAATGAAAAGGAAAAAAACACTGGATTGAGGAGGAAATCAACCTTTGTACCACCCACACATGCTATATCCTCTGAAATACTGGCATTTGAACAAGCAGTACTGAAAGAAGTAGATGGAATTGAGTGCCGCAACAAGAGGATATTCCAGAACCTTAGCAAGAACGAGAAACTTGCACTAGAATCTTTAAAAAAGAATACTGATCTGGTTATAAAGCGAGCTGCAACGGGGGGCAATAGTGGTAATGAGCAAAACCGTGTCTGACACTGAATGCCTTTGTTTACTATCAGATGATGAGAGCTATAAGATTTTCCCAGTTGACCCCACTCCAAGACTTACTAATAAAATGAAATCCTAAGTAGAAGGAGCATTGATCCAGCACTGGATTACCAAACATGAAGCAAAATTTTTGTTTGCAGAAAAACCAAGAACCCCAAGGTTTTGTACGCTTCCAAAGATCCACAAGAATAGACTTTCACCCCTCAGAGACCTTTCTTATTAGGAATTGGGTCACTCCTAAAACCTTTATCACAGTTTTGGTACTGGTTTCTGAAACCAACAGTAAAAACGTCCATTTCATACCTGCGAGATACTAAGAATGTCCTATGTCTTGTCAAAGACATGGAGCTTGCCACCCCTGATGACATGATGATCATGATGGACATCGAATCAATATATACAAGTATTCCCCAAAAACGCACTTTCGAGGTAGTGGAACACATTCTAGCAGGAAATGAGTGGGACTTCCTGACCACTAGACACTTCGTCATGGAATGTGCGTAATTGGCACTAACCGAGAACTCTTTGAATTTGAGGGGGTGATATACCACCAAATACGAGGAACTTCGATAGAGAGTACCTTCGCCCCCAGTATGGCTTGCCTGTATGTACATCAATTTGAGTTAGATTAGACCCTAAGAGAAATCTTGGACAGATTCTTGGCAAAAGAATACTACATTTATGCTACACCTCACTTACTTCTTCCCTCGTACTAAGCTTACTTTAGGTACATCGGGGTAGGCGTATTTTAGAAGCACCAGTTAAGTACTTTTAGCCTCTGTTATTTATGTATGTATTTCTCTATGGTTTAGGAACCATACAATGCTCTTACAGTATTAATTTATTCTACTATTTTTACTGTATGCATTATATTTTGCAACCAGTTTTACGATTGTAGCAGTTCATTTCTTATGCTGGAGAAAGAAGACTGTTCAATAAATCCTTTTATTGAAAACGCCTGTCTATCTATTCCTCTGCACATCTGGGTAAAGGAAGCATGCACGATTGACTCAGTGAAAGATCTATCTATTGTTTCCACGACTCTGAAAATCAGTTTTATCTGGGGGAACAAAGTTGTCATGTTTATGCGGTTGTCAGAAACTAAATCCCTTCTTGTGAACTCGAGAAAGTTTCTAGGGACCTCTGAGCTAGCTGGCACTCACAATTAAGACCAATACATTCGATAGAGAACTAGCAGACATAAGTCCTACGTCATATCTACAGGATATATTATTCCAATGCGCAGAGCCTATTGGGAATATAGGAACTACACTACACCTTATGAGTCCCTAGTATATGGTACCTTAGGTACCAAGGGCATAGGTACCCCAGAGACCTACCTGGGGCTGAAGCATGTATTATGCCACTCCTGGGAAGCCTTCCAAAATAGCACCACAGGTCTGGTACTGCAGCCTGGGCAAGATGGTACTTGTACCCCTTACTTAGATATAGTATACCTACTACCTACATCTATATATATATATATATATATATATATATATATATATATATATATATATATATATATATATATATATATATATATATATATATATATATATATATATATATATATATATATATATATATATATATATATATATATATATATATATATATATATATATATATATATATATATATATATATATATATATATATATATATATATATATATATATATATAGACACACATAAACCTATAAGTCACTCCTATGGCAGGCCTTGACAATCCTGAAGGCAGAGTGCTTGGTTTTGTGTGAGAAGGTGCTCAAGCATGAGCTGAGCCCCTCTGCAGCTTTCGAATCCCTTCCTTATAGCTGTTTTATGATACAGCCATACCATATACTCTTAAGTGCATTATAACCTCGCGGTAAATGCTAACTTTGGAATGGCTGCATCAAAATATGTCGTGTCAAACACTTTGGAATACTATCCCCGCCATTTCTGGCGGCGGGGGTAGCATTTCACCCTTCTAGAGGGAGAAGACATGTACACACTGGTAAACCCGGTAATAGTTGAAAGGAGCCCTACCATCACAAAATGGATGCTGCTGCCACAGACACAAGTCTGACTTCCTGCTGCTGGATGCAACTCTGGCATGGGAGGCTTGGACAATAGGTTTCCTGTCTAGGGAGGTGCCAGCACCTCGCCAGATAGGCTTTATTGTATTGGGGCTGGGTGGGTTGCATTCAGTAAATGCTTTTCAGAAAGTGCCTGAGGCACACAAGGTGTCCCCGTGCATTTTCCAGTTCAAACCGGTTGCTGGGGCACTCAGCTCCAGCTCTGGGGCGAAACTGGACTAAGGGGAAGGGGTGTAACCACCCCCTCCCCATGTCCTCCCATAGGTGGGACCTTAGAGTTAGTCCAGTCCCTAAACTTAGTATAAGTATAGGAACCCAGTCCCTAGGACTTTAGATTACCCTGGACGAAACTCTGAAACAGAAATCCTGGACCTTTGACATTCCCTATCGACTGGAAGACGGAAGAAATCTCCCTTGGGGTCAAGGAGTGACTCCCCTGTTCAAACAGGCACCAAAGAAGCATCTTGCCAGTCTGCATTTTCGAGGCTCCCGCCGGATCCTGAAGAATCTGTGACACAGGGCATGGACTTTCAGACATCTCCGAGGCTGACACAAGGCCCCAGCAAAGCTGAGACCTGTAGCTATCACGAGAGACGTGGGACCGGAACTCCTGGACATCCAGCACATTTGCTAGTGCATCAACTTCCCGAAGTTGTGCATTGGGCTGCTTGTAGTCCAGGCCCTGAGCACCTTTTGCACCGAAGCTTAGAGGCCTACACTCCACGAGTGTTCCGTGGGCCCGCTTCCTGCATTTCTGCTCGAGGCCCTTTCGCGATCCCTAGTCCGTCGACTGGTGAGTCCCCACGAAGGAATCTACTCTGTTACTTGGGCTTCTCTGGTTGCTCCAGACTTTCCCTGACTCCCCTTCAAAGGGTGAGTCCCTCAGACCTTGCTCGTCTGCTCCAAAGCCAATCTTGTCATCTTGCGTGGTTTGCTGTTGCAAAGGCTTGTTGGGTCTAATCCGGATACCGACGCTGCAGCACTCGACATCCGATGTGGGACAGCTCGAATCCAGCTCCTGGTTGTCATCGATGCCTCCTGGACCTCGTGGCTGAAGAGTCAAGCTTCACCTACATCACTTGAAAGCACCCGACATCGGCTGGCATCTTCTTGTCGCCTTCCTGGTCACCGGCTAGTGGCCCAGACTCTGTCCCCTCTGCTTTCAGGTTCTTCAGATCTCCAATCCACTCTTGGATCCATCCGGACACTCTTCACCTGGACGCATGCAGGACTTCTTTGCAGCTCTCCATTGGAAACGACGACGAAACCCGACACGAAAAGACACCTATGCACCCGGCTTCCCTGGGTGAGGTAACACGAGTACTCCCATGGGTCTTGACTCTCGAAGTGTCCAGTACTGAAAGGGGTTTACCGTAGTCCACTCCTAAGTGTCCTTACTGTTTAAAATTGCAACTCTAACTTTCTCCATGGAAGTCAATGGTGATTTGCGGCTGTGTTTAGACACTGCACGCGTCCTCCGTGGGTCACCTGCATCCCTACCTTGGGTGGTTCCTGGTTGCCCCAGTGGTTCTACAGGTCTTAGGCCTTGTCTCTATGTTGAGAGCGGTACTTATACCACTTTCTTAGTATATGGTTTGTGAGGCCCCTAGGGCAAAACGTATACTGTGCAAATTTACTTTGTGCTATTTAAGTTCTTGTATTGTACTTTTGCCTCTCGCCTCATAAAGAGACTAGAGGGGTGTGTTTAGAATAAATACACATATTTTATAGATATACCTGGTGTGTTTCTGCTTTCATTCAGTCATTCAAGAGATTATAGACTGGTAAAACAAGCTACTTGACATTCCTTCAAGACTTAGCCTGAAGGCTGCTCTCCACAGATACCACTAGGATAGCTTTCTATAAAGGTTGTCTAAACCTACCATCAATAAGGGTCATTGGACTGGTGCAAAGTGCCCACTAGAATAGTGGACATCATATGCCAGGCCAACTTCTCACAGCGTGCACAAGACTCGGCAAGGCAAAAGTGGTGCTGGAAAAAGCTGCGGCCATAGGTGTCCTAGAGAAAGGGTGTGCACAAGCCTAAACTGGACACATGTAGGGCCATGAGCAGAGGAAATGCTGTAAACATCTGTAGGAGATGGGCCGGGCAAGCGTGTAAAGAGAACATGCTGTTAGCGCCGGAAAAGAAAAATGAAGAAGGTAAACGGAACTGGGCCACCGTATCTGCCATATGTATACTATAATAATACAAAGGTGGGGGTGTAACAAAAAGTATGGAGCAACAACGGATTTCTGAAGGTAAATTGAAGAAACCCCTGTATCCGCCGCAGCAAGACTTAGGAATATAATAGAGGGAGGACATAGCAATATCTGTGAATCAAAGGGTCATGGGGGTGAAAGATTGAAAAAAGAGGGCGGGATCGTGACCCAGTGCGCGGCCAATGTTGGGCAAGTGAGAACCGGGACCAAGATTTGGTTTGTGAAGACGGGTCGGTCAGGTAACCAGATAAGGGAAAGCTCATACCTGTGGTGCAGAATGCCACGGTCAGTCCTGTTCGGGTCAGAGTGATGCCATGCTGGCTTCCCAGCTGTATGTGCATGAAAAACACGGTAAAACATGAGCGAACATAGATGAAAGACTAAAAGGGCCTCCGGTGGCTGGCGGAGAGGCGGATGTATCTATTTATCCACCGGCATGTCTGACAGAAATGCTCGTCAGCACATGTCGCCACCCAAGATGTGGGGATGGGGAAATGACAGGATGAAGACTTGATGCAGCATCATAGAGAAAGGGCACCATATGTGATGGTGCGATAAGTGTGAGAATAAGGTACATGCTACAGTAGGGTGTGTGTACGTGTACGTGTAAGAAAAATGACATGAACGTAGTAGCATAAAGAAAGCGTAGGCTGGAGGGGATAAAATCATCGAAACCTGGTCTGTTGTGGTCAGATAACGGAGAGCCCTGGATGGCAGGTAGCATTGGCACAACAGGCCTGGGGAGAGAGCATTTATCTCAAAAAGTAGTGAAATTCGTGGTCAGTATTATGCCCCTTGTTTACCGCATTGATTCTACAAATCCATTTGGCCTCTGCTCTCCGTAGTTGTTAAGTGGAAGGTGGTCGATGCCAAAGAAGCTGAATTTGATCGGTCCTGTGTGTGTGGTGTGATAATGCTGTTATTGGGTATCTTTCATCACCATTAAGAAGGGCCCTACGGTGTTCCTGGATTCTGGTTTTTAATCTGCGCACAGTGCGGCCCACGTAAAGCATGCTGCATGGGCATTCAAGAATGTATGTCACAAACTGTGGGTTGCAGTTGATGTGGTGTTTGACTTTGTATGTGAAATTGGAGTTATAACATAGTTCTAAGCGCTTGTTTTGGCCCAAGCAGCAAATGTTACAGTTGGTACAGGTAAAAAAGCTATGGCGTGTCCATGGTAACCATGTGCTGGTGGTTGCTTTGTTGGTTGAGATGTAGCTGGGGCATAAGGAGCTCCTCAGGGTGCACCCCCTCCTATAGATCAATTAAGGGTTTGGCATTAATATGGGGGCGTAATGTGGAAATGTCAACCAATCGTTGCCAATGTTTTCTAAAGGCCTTGAAAATCCTGTTAGTGTGTGCCATTTAGTTGGTAAAAAAGGCTATTCTTTCTCTGTGATGTTCCTTGGTGTGATGTTTGTCTGTTCTTTGTGATGGACTGGTTGTGAGTGTGTCTGATCTGGAGAGACTCAGTGCTTTCTGTTCTGTCGAAAACCCTATAGTCATAGCCCCTTTGTTTGAAATGTTCCTTGATGTCAGATACATTTTCTTTGAATCCCTTCTCCTTACTGCAGGCACGTCGTGCCCGAACCATTTGCTGTAGGAGATGTTGGAAATAACTGAATCCGCACGGGCACTTCCCGCGTGGAGTACGCTGTGGCAGGAGGTTGGTTTCCTGTACAGTGTACTGTGTATCACCCATATCTGACAAAAAAGAGAATGTCCAGGAACTCAATGTGTTCTGGGTGATGCTGCATGGTGAGCTGAACAATAAGGCGTTGTTGTTGAGTTAAGTGAGGTATTCGTTAAGGTGTACTTCTGAGCCAGACCATAGACAAATTATATCATCTATGTACCTCTCCCAGTATACAATGTGTTTGGCCCAAGGGGAGGCATGCCTGGCCCAGGCATGCTCCTTCTCGTACCAGCCCATGAAGAGCCCGGCATAAGTAGGAGCAAATTGGGAACACATGGCAGTCCCCTGTAGTTGGTGGTACCACTTCTCGTCGTGTATGAAAAAGTTGTTAGTGAGAATCAGCTCAATCATGTCCATGATCATGTTGTTTTATGAGTAGTGGTCCGCCCCTTCCGTGTCTAAGTAATGACGGACTGCCAACATGCCAAAGTTTTTGTGGATACATATGTAAAGTCCAGCCACATCTAGGGTAACAAATCTGAGCTCCTCTGACCACAGGAATCCTTCAAATTTGACCAGGATGTCCTTGCTATCCTTCAGATAGGCTGGTAAGTTGGTAACATGTTTTTGTAGTGACAGGTCTACAAATTCTGACAGCCGCTCTGTTGGAGACCCTACCCCCGAGATGATGGGTCTCCCTGGTGGGAATTTTCCTCCCTTGTGTACCTTCGGTAAGATGTAGATGCATGGGTAATGTGCATTGTCGATGTGTAAGTACCTGTACTCATTCTCAGTTAGTAAACATTCCTCCATCAATTCCGTGAGTCGCGAGTTGATGGTTGCTTGTAATGCACTTAACACTGGGGTTCACCCAGTTGTCGGGAAATTTTCCTCATGTAGTCCTGTGTGTCCATTACTACCACATTCCTACCCTTATCTGCCTCTCTGATTACAATATTTGAGTCATTTTGCAATCTGTGTAATGTATCTCTTCTTTTCTGGGACAGATTGGATGGGGAGTGTTGTGTGCTTGCTGCAGCTTTCCAGCGTTCTTAACTCCTGTGTAATTAAATCTCCAAATTTCTCAATATTGGCATGGTAACCCCCAGGTGGGACACATTTGGATTTGCCCTTGAGACCTGTGTCTCGGTTGTAATTTTCTCTGATGTCTAAGTCATTGAGGATGGTCTGTATGCCCGTTGTTTCATCATTCTCAATGGATAAGAGTGTTTGAACTCCTGTATATCCCCAATAGTTCTGTGTACAGGTGAGGTGTACAGAACATTTATGACAGGTTTGACTGGTTGCTGAGAAAAAAAATCCTTTAATTTGAGTGTATGGATGAATTTGTACAAATTTATGTGGACATCAACAAGGTCCCCATCCTGGGTGGGGCAAAATCCAAGCCCCTTTTTCAAAACATTACATTCATATTCATCTAGTATCCTGCTCGATAAGTTGATGATCTGTAAATATGCATTCATCGCTTGTGTTACAATATGACTGGTGGTGCTGATAGAGCGCGCAGGTCACCAGACTCTGTTTACCATACTCACCTGGGTCCATAAACAAACTACAACTTTATCGTGAGTTTAATCAGGTAACTTGTGCGCTTTACTCTAATCAGTGATTCATGATTTTCATTTAGGACCTATACCATTGACTTACCAATCCTTGTCATCGATACCTAAAGTCCTAAGGGATCAAAGGAGCTAGAATAATAGGTAGAAAATAACATAGCACTCATATAATAACCACAAACTCGGGAAATGTTTAAACTCTTTATCTAAATTCTTTGAATGTCTTAATCCAAGCATTGAGCAATAGGAAATTTTCAATCAAGAAGATAACAATTAAAATGTAAATATGCAGAGATTTTATAAGGCTGTCTTTACGCATTTGACATTAGGGTGGGAAGAGAGAAGAAAACAATGCAATGACATACCAACATAGAATATTTACCTAGAATGGTGTGAAGAACTAACCCTGGCCACGGATTAGTCAAACGATAGAGCCCAAAGTGCAAGTGCCAGCATAGACAACAGGTGCCGACCAGAAATCAGGACAGGTGCAACCAGATTTGGATCAGGACAGGACCGCCACAGGCTAAGAACGGCACTCACAGTTAAAGTTGCTATGCCAGCGCTACAACCCTCTCTGCAGCTAACAGCCAAAACCCTGATTGGGTCATCGAATTCTCCGACAGAGTGCTCCGCCAGCATCCTTACTCCCAAACCCCGATTGGGTTATCGAATCTTCTGACAGAGTGCTCCGCCAGCACCTCTGCTCTCGGTCACCTATTGAGTGCGTTGGGTCAGTGACAGGTTAGCTATTCAGACAAGTCGGACAAATTAACTAACTAAGCCTACCCTAGTTATACTATTTTTCAGGTCAGTGTACCACCCCCCCATGTTGCAAGTGTAAGGATTCCCAAATTTTATTGGACAAGAGACAAGGAGAGGTCATCACACCATACCAAAATGAAACTTTTGCTTCTGAATATTCTAATAATGTTCCCGCCCATCAAATTTAATTTTCCCATGCATCTTTATTCCACCCAACAATGGATGTTCTTATAGAAATACAATGTTAACAATATTTTCTTCCGCCTAATGTCAGCGGGTCATCTGCCCAGGCGCATCTTCCAGTGCGCGGTAGCTTGACATTGCTTCAAGGTTGTATGACTTCAGTTCCTTCTAGAGTATGACATGCGCAATGTGGGTTTAAAAGATGGAGTAATAGCACCTCCCAGGCCTAAGGTTATCGTTACTTGAAAAATAGAAAAGAAACAGTTTTAGAACACAGAATAAATGAATATACTGTATACCACTTATCTCTACTCTATTCCCATTACTTTATTTTAACTATTGCGTTATAAGTTAAGCAGAACGAACAGCTTAGCAAAAGCAGCAGTGCAAGCTTCATGCATGCTGTAACACAGAGCAGCCATCTTAATTCTAGTGCGCAGAAGCAAAAGATTCCCTCCAAAGCAGAGAATACGTCATGTCACGTGGGTGTGACAGACGCATGCACAATAAGAAATCCCGTGTAGCAGTGGCCATTTTAGTGCGAGCGGATTATTTTTAGTAAAAGCACATATGCAAGCTTCGTCTAGATGTCGTGTAGTGCAATATTAATAAGACAAACATGTTGATTTAGTACATTACAGGTTATTAGAGAGGTTTGATCATAAGCAAGTCGCTTTACATACGCAACCTTGCTCCATCGGTGCCCCCCGTGGTGGGAACCCCTGTCTGCTCTGGTGGTAGAGTTATGACTGGTTATTTTTGGGACGAAGTAACATTGCGTGACTGTATGCTCTTCCTCCCTGACCTCCCGCCTCTCCTTGTTTTTGTGCTCTTGTTAGTCTACCTGTCGCCTATGCGTAGTCTCCCCAGTTCCCTTTGGAAATTGGTGGTACCTCCGCCTAAAGGGATTTCTGATTGTGCTGTGCTGGAGGTGGTACTTTTGCTTGATGCCAGAGAACTACTACTGGCTGATATGGTTTCTAGACTTTCTTCCCTGCCCCTTTTTTTATCCTCGTTGCTGATGGGATTATCATACTTTCTAGCAAACGTGTAAATGCTGCCATGCCTGTAATCACGGTCATCCCTCTTGATCTTTCTGATCTTCTTGTCTCTGAGGTATTGTTGGTGCTCCTCTATGACCTTATTAAGGATGGCATAATTATTTTCCACTAAATCCTGACAGTCCATGGATTCTATCTGTTTCTCTATCTCATCTATTTTAGCCTGTCATTTTTGGCCCTTCTCACTAGCATGTTTAACCAAGATTTTCATCATTGTGAATGATGCTTCTTCTAGATTGTGTTCCCATTCCCCCAAGAGGTCCCCAATTAGATCCTCAAATGTGGGAAAAATGAGGATTCTGAGGCCTCGAGGGATTTTGTTGTTTTACATATATTGCTAGAGCGTTGTGCCGTGCCACCAGTGTTCCTGTTTCTTGACCCTTTTTAATTTGATGAAGCATGATCGTAGTCCAGTGTTACGTTGTTCGTTCGGTGGTGCTGCAGCCGCCGCACTGAACCCTTTGCCAATGAGGTCCTGTGCCATCTCTTCTCTTCTGTTGATTAGTTTTGGGATGTTTCTGGGATGCGCAGGTGTGTGCTTGTTGATCCAATAAGTCAAAATGGAAGAAGGCAAGCAACGGCGGACCAGAGTAACCGCACTTCCCTGCTGTATTCCCCTTGTAAATGTATCCTAAGGTAGTTCAAGTTAGTGTGCCCATACAACTCCTGCACCTGCCGTCATTGGGTGCCAGCTGCCAGGCAGATGGGAGAACTGAACCAAAGTTGGAGTGGTGCACTTCTCAAGTGATGTTGCAACATACAATGTTTACTTTGAGAAAAACGTACATTGAAAATTCATCATAAGAAACATTAAAAACCATATGGAAAGCAATATGGTAGATTCAATTAAAAAACATACAGAAAGATTGATAATATTTTATAACAGCAGCAATTGAAATTGGGAAAACAAGCAGGAAAATTATTCCTAACCACAGAAAGAACTACTAAATCTTGCATAGATCAATTGTTATATTTTGAGAAAGTTATTAGTCTTTTTTAAAAAACTTAATAACAGTTGTCCACATAGATTTACAGTAGGCTTTCCTTTTCAGTGCATCAACGCGTTTCAGGGGGCACTATATTTTGACCATCACCTTCTTCAGGAAAGAACAATAACTCCCAATGTATAAAACGATTCTGTAACAAACATGAACATAAAAACAACAAAATATAATTATACAAAACAATTTATACTTCACCCCCTTGTTCACGCACATCGTCAAAACACTGGTGACAATGAAGGTTTCCACATTCATTCCTAAACCACACTCATATTAATGTCCATACATCCAAAGTGCCCTATAGACACTATGAAACTCAGAAAACAAATTCCTTAATAGTATCCAAAAAATTGAGCTTGATCAGTCTCAATTAAAACCAGAAAAGAAAATTCCTCTTTCGCTTGCTTCTACAAGTATCTGTAAAGATATATCCAAATGTACTCATTAGACTTATAGATTCACAGCTTTTCAACTATTTTGCTATTGTTGGAGTCGAAATAGTATCTTTCACCAATTACCTCAGATGTAGTGTCAACACTGATACCAGAGCACAACTCGCTTCAGGATTCCACATTTATTCAGGCACGATCCAAATTAATGTATAAATATAACCAGTACCTGTTAAGAGGAAGGCAATCATCACTGTTCTTATCAAATGTGACAAAGGGCTCATAACGTTTGTTAAAAGACACCCTATGGTAATTCATTTACCTCCAAGTATCTGGCCCAAGTGCAAGGCAGTAATGGCTTGTTACTTCTCTAAGATCCAGTACACCCCAACTACCTATTTTGGAAATGAAAAGTCCTTATTTCTGTTTTCAAAACTACCCGCTATTTATCCAAAAGGACCCTGCTCTTATTTGTTACCTAAAGGGCTTCGAGAGGCTATGCTATCGCACTCACGTCCACTTTACACAATGCCCTGGGTAATTCCAGTATAGCATTCCAGTTTGTGTCTCTGCAAGAATAAATATCAAATGCCAAACGGGACAAATTCAGTGCTAGATAAGGTGACACATCAATTCTAACTTGAAAAATATCAAATATATCAAAACAGGACTTCTCACTTTAGCTAATGGTCCCAGCGTGGAGCGAGCAGGGCATAAAGCTTTGACCACGATCAAAAAAGCTTGTCTATTGCCGGTAACTCCAATAGTGCTAAGGAAAACAAGCTCCAGCAAGGTCGTACTTCTATTATTAAGGGACCGTACCTGAATATATGTGGAATCCTGAACCGAGTCGCGCTCTGGTATTAGTGTTGACACTACCTACATCTGAGGTCATTGGTGAAAGATGCCATTTTGACTCCAACAATAGCAAACTAGTTGAGAAGCTGTGAATCTGTAAATCTAATGAGAACATTTGGATATATCATTGCAGATACTTGTAGAAGCAAGAGAAAGAGGAATCTGTTTCTAGTTTTAATTGAGACTGATCAAGCGCAATTTTTTGGGTACTATTAAGGTATTTGTTTTCTGAGTTTCATAGTGTCTATAGGACACTTTGGATATATGGACAGTAATATGAGTGAATGAATGTGGAAAGCTTCATTGTCAACAGTGTTTTGACGATGTGCGTGAACAAGGGGGTGAAGTATCAATTGTTTTGTATAATTATATTTTGTTGTTTTGATTGTCATGTTTGTTACAGAATCGGTTTTATACATTGGGAGTTATTGTTCTGTTATGAAGAAGGTGATGGTCAAAATATAGTGCCCACCGAAATGCGTTGATGCACTGATAAGGAAAACCTACTGTAAATCCATGTGGACAACTGGTATTAAGTTTTTTTAAAAAATACTAATAATTTTCTCAAAATATAACAATTGATCTTTGCAAGATTTGGTAGTTTTGTTCCAGTGATTAGGAATCATTTTCCTGCTTGTTCTCGGAATTTCAAATTGCTGCTGTTATAAAATATTATCAATCTCTCTGTATGTTTTTTTAATTGAATCTGCCATATTGCTTTCCATATAGTTTTTGTTTTTTATGATGAATTTTCCATGTACATTTTTTTCAAAGTAAACGTATATTGCAACGTATATAAATGTATCAAATACATTTGTATTGTTAATTTAGATCTGAATTTGTTACTTGATTTCTTTGTTCATTGTCCTTATATTGGTGACATAAGTTTCCTATTGTAAGTGTGGATTTATGTATGTGGATTTACACAAAGGGGGCTTTTTATGTCTAAGGTCTATTCCAGTACCCTTTTCCTTTGGTGTTTGGGTCCCTCTCTCCTTTATTGAGAGTTCCTTAGTGTACAGCAAGTGCAGTCATTCAGAGTGCTATCCTCTTGGTGAAGGCCAGGATTCCAGCAGGAATTAGCTCTCTTATATTTATCCAGTGTTCTGGCGCGACAAGCAGGGGTGCCCCCCTGACCAATGGGGTACAGGGTGCCACCCAAAAGCATGACAGCTTCCTTCAAAGTGTGGCATATTCTTGGCCCACAAACCACTGCACTTTAAAATTTATAATGGAGAATCTTTCTCTGTGGAGTGAAGACCTAGCTCAGCCAACCTGGTGTGGATCATTTCACTGAAGACGCCCCTTCCAGACCTCCTGCTCCCATTCCTGGTGCTCCCATTTGGCTGGGGGGTACAGGTTGGACGGGGGGACTGGCTTGCATTCTTGCAGTCCTGCTCTCTTTGAAGTCCAGTTGGATGACTCAGCCCCCTTCCTGGCCTGTTCTTTCCAGCCGCGGTTCATCCCCTACCAGATTTCACCTGTCTCTATGCAGGCCACTTCTCACTTCATCACAGCAGTTTGGCCCAGCCTGGCAAGCCTGGTCAATCAGAAGAGGCTGCTAAAAGGCTGGATTTTGCCTCACAGCAAAGAAGGTTTCATAACTTCTTGTATGTACTGGTTATGACAAATTCAACAGTGACAATTTGTTGGATTTATCATTATCAATCTTTCAGTCTTGAAATATCAGTTTAGCTTACTCCTATCAAAAGTTATAATCAGGGCCACTAGAATAATGCGATTGTGCGGCCACTGCCATTTTTGCATAATTATCGACTTGCCGCATTTACCACATAATCCATCATCTTCCGCATAATCTGCAGGTTTTAACAATAAAAGTGTTTAGTTATCCAGCACAATATCCTTGGGGCAACTACATCAATGGCTAAACACTCATAAGGTCCCAAAGGCGAGACCTATTGGCTATTCCAATACTTGTTCAGAAGAGTGGTGAATTATTTAAGGGGGCTAGCTAGGGACGTCGGTGCTGCTGCTCAATCCCTCTGCAAATGCAGTGACATGATAAGCAGCTGCAAGAAGGGGGTGACGTGCATGGCCGCATATCTTAGATATTACACACACAGACAAATTTATATGGTGCAAAATTAAGTAAGGCTGCAAAACTGAAGTTGGAAAAACCTGCTAAGCGATTCAGCCTAGCAATTAAATAAAACAAAATAGGATAGTGTGCCTGTCCAGAAAGACAGTAAGCACTGCAGCTTCAGTACTGGGGGACTCGTAGCTGTAGCTGTGGTGCCAGACAAAACTGCTCCAGGCCATGAAAACCAGTTAGACCAGATGCAACAGGTGGACCGCTTGCTTTCTATCTGCAAAATTAAGTAAGGCTGCAAAACTGAAGTTTGAAAAACGAGACATGCCCGTGTCAGTCACAGGGAAGGAATGTTTACAAATACGCAACCTGCCAAGCGATTCACTCTAGCAATTCAATGAAACAAAATAGAATAGTGTGCCTGTCCAGAAAGACTGTAAGCACTGCAGGACTGGGAGCTGCAGCTACGGTGCCAGAAAAAACTTCCCCAGGCCATGAAAACCAGTTAGACCAGATGCAGCAGGCAGACCGATTGCTTTCTCTCTGTACTTCTCACTTACACCGATACACACAGTTTACTCTCAATCAAGTGGGTTTCCTGCCGTACGCCTGACTCTGCCGTATATGTGCTTCCACGGCACGGGGTTAGCTTTTAAGGCAGCCCCACTCTGAAACGCGAGCCACATTTCAGCTAACCCTGGAAGCTTGAGGATTTGGAAGCAATGTGGAATGCAGGGGAGGCAGAAGCCTTCACAAGTGTTGTCTGGTCACCCTGTGCCCAGGCACAATTGATTTATGCCACAGATTAAAATCATAGGCAGAAGAACAAGCCCACGAGTGGTGCCCACGTGCTATAAGACACGAAAACAATAAATAATACAATTTTGCAGTGCACTGTTGGACACAAAAAGATACAGATGAAAACATTTCCGGGGGTATATATATCTCGCAATGATTAACATGCTTGAACAAGATCACATGTGGTGCACGCACACTGAAAGGAATGTTAAGTATGCAGCTGGCATCCGGCCACGCTGCTGCTCACTCCCGTGCTCCCTAGGCCATGGGCATCAACATTTAGAGAGAAGGCGGGACACAATCCCGCCAGCCACTTGCGGGTTTTCAATTATTGAAAGCCACACGCAAAGGCCAATGGGATGTGTGTGAGGAGGCACACCCACACGAAGAATGCTCTTGGAAGTCTGAAGTGATCCCAAGAGCCCTCTGCTAGAGCAGTGCATGCGCGCTGCGCTCTAAGCGAGACCTAAAAATGACAAAATAATGAAGTAACAGTATTACGAAATGTGCAGCATTATCCTGTATAATTTGCCTTTTCTTGCTGTATGATTTCCTCAACCCTGCCACATAATTTGGGCCTCTCTTGCCGCATAAATCCAGTGACCCTGGTTATACTTTATTAAAGTATTCCCATGGTAGTCTACGGAGCTAAAGGGCTATAATAGGGAAAACAAAATGGGCCAATTTCTCTCATCAGGGCATATAAAACATATTTTAAAATGTCCCTGCTTATTTTTACAAGGCACGCTATCCAAAGTACATGTAGGGTTGAACTTATGGGTGACATATATAAAAATATGGTAGTTTCATACTTTGGAACTATCTTTAAATCTAAAGAATTTGCATATAATTTCAATTTTAAAGCAGCTTGCAAAGCAGGGCTGAATGACCTCATTCCCTACTATATACTAGGGACTTACAGATAGGTTGTCGGAGGCAATTGTGATTACACCAAATTAACATATATCTTCTTCATCAGAATCCTGGCTCCCGGCCTTGGTGAACAGGGCCCAGGCACAGTCACAATCAGTTACAACCAGTATCAGTCAAAAAATGGGAGGTGATCAGAGCAAGAAAGGATATCTTTCTCGCAAGGAGGCTCAACAAGGCCTGAAGTGAGTCAATCACAAAGCCCAGTAATAATATCTTCTGTGGATGAACCGTCACTGATTTTTCATAATTGATCACAAAACTGAGATTTTCCAGCAGTGAAATCACAGTTGTAAAATGGGATGCTAAGCTCTTCTCTGACTGGTCCTAGATTAGGATATCATCCAGATATACAATGAGTCTTATGGATTGCATTCTGAGGAACTTCTTCACCAGTCTAGAGACCTGGCAAATCCCAGGACGGACACTGTCGCGCAGCAGAAAGATGCCCTCCATCTTGAAACAATGATAAGCCAGCCATTTGTTAAAGTCCTGAAGATTTATGACTAAGCGAAAGCCCTTGTCTCTCTTTTCTACAATGAAGATGTTGTTGATGAATCCCGGGGGATGTAAGACAAATTTTACAATTGCTCTGTTGGATTCCAAGTCCTGCTTTTGGGAAAATACCAAAGGATGAGGCATGGTGCTTTGGAAGGGTGGGGTCCATCGAACTCTGTGAAACCCCCTGACAGTTTGGAGTACCTAAGCATCTGGAGTTAACAGGTACCAGTTATAGAAGAAAATGGCAAGCCGGCCCCCCACCGGGAGTAGATATTGAGGAATCACACTCACCGGCATAGGAATTGTTATTGGAGGCTTCTCAGGATATTCCCCTGGAGTTTCTCGCTCGTCTGCCCTATGAGTGACAGAACTCATTAAACTTGGCTGGATCTTTCCAGTATCCTCCTGTGGAGAATTGGCACCTCTAGGGGGCGCTGCCAAAAGATCAGCCTGCTGAGCGCCCCAGTCCTCTGCCGGCCCCAGGGGAAACCCTGGATGCAAACACCTTTTTTATTGAAGCCTGGACCTTGTCCAAAGAAGGGAACGTTGACACGAACCTCCTGAGTTCCTTTATAAAAGGATTGCCACTGGACCTGCATCTGTAGAGGTGAGGTCCCCCAGTTTGGGGTTGTCTTGATGAGGAGTGGCCTGCCTCTCTCTGTAGAGAATGCACAGTTTGCATTGACCAGAAAATTATAGGTCGCTGGGCCCAGCCAGAAGAAGTGTAAGGTGAAATTATTACAATTTGTCCTCCTCTGCTATAACCAAAAATGTAGTCGGTGGGCCCGTCAAGTCTAGGAGTTGCCCATTTTGGCAGTGATTTCGGGGTTGAGGAACGCCTTTCCCTTTAGGGAGGGTTGTGGGCATTCAGCTCGAAGTCTGATGCGGATTCTTAGTCTAACGGCTTCCCAAGCTTGTCTGCCACATAGCCCATTGCTTTGTTGGCTGGAAACCCATTAAGAAGAGCAGCTGATATGTATCATCTGGGTCCAGCACGTGCGCTATAAGGGGGTCGCCATTGGGAACCGGAATGTTCATGAAGGCAAGCTGTCGGACTTAGGGCGAGAGGGCTGTCTAGCTCCTTGTCAGCATACAAGCCCGGAGGGGAGAGGAAGGGAGAATAACTTGGGTCAATGGAAGGAGAAGGAGGATTGCCAGTAGAAAGGATCTAGCACAACCCCTGGATCTACCTTATTTGGGAACTCTTTGGCGAGAAACGCCTTCCAAAGGTGTTCAAAAGCATTGCTGGTATTAGAGGGGTACCAGGGCAGGATGTGGGACCTGCCTCAGAGGTACAGAGGGATGGGTTCTGGTTTAGAAGCCGCCAGCTCTAAGAGCTTCTTCTTCATAGGCGCTAGTGCGGATTCTAGAGCCTTACGCACAGAATCAGTTTCTGCAATATGGGCATCCCAAGCTATAAATTACACTTCCTCCTCTTGGAGGTAGGTGTCAGCCCCTTCACATATTTAGGGACCTTGGTATGGCCAACTTAACAGCCGGGTAAGTTGGGTAAAGTGTTGGCTTGCCAACTATATCTTACCCCGTATGGTGTATTTTTCAAAAATTGACCAGCCTAAACATTGGCTCAGGGGATTTGCACAGTGCAGTCAGGTCAAAATGATATATTCGGGGGAGCCTGGGCCACACCTGAATACTTTAATCCGGACCCCAAGAGGGGCATCATTCTCCAGGCATCCTGAAGCCGAGACCCTCTATTCCGTCGCCACCATAAGGAGGTATCAGTAGTAACGGTCGGTAAACTTTACAGTCACTGTGCAGGCCACAGTCCTCTGAGACTGAGGGAGGGCCTGCAGGTGCAAGCAGCGACAGAGCGTGTCACTTGCACTGAGCCCTCTGGTGGTGAAAGGACTGAAGCGAAGCCCCTGTTCTTTTACGAACGCATGAAGGATTCTGGAAACTCCTCCATGACCGAAATAGGCTGCAAGAAAGATGTTGTTAAGAGCACAACCGTGAGAAAACCCCTAGGTCTAATAGAGCACAACAACATATGCCAACACAACAAACTAGCCAACTTACTTCCACAATATTTTAGCAGAGAAATAAAGGAGTACTTATCTGCTGCTGTGAAAGCAAAGAAAATGGAAGGACAAGGAACACTATCACCTCTTCATAGAGACACCATTTGTTGATTGGATGGTTGTCACTGTTCTTATTCCCCAGAAGTCTGGTTAATGTAGTTGTTCCAGTTCATGCTGCTGGAGAAATAAAGCAATAAAGAAATGCTCTGGTCCTGACATAAAATCCAGACAAGAGAATTTAAGACTCTGACCCAAGCAAGAAGAAGAGCCTGGGCATGTGGTGAAATCAGAGTGGTTGGGGTTTTGTTCTTCCTCAGAAGAGATCTAAACAGCTGGTCAAATGGTGCAGAACAGAAATAAAAAGGAGTTTGTTTTTTTCTGCTTTTGGCAAGCTAATGTATTCAGAAGGGGGACAGCCTAAGAATAAGGCACAAACTTTTACATAAGATGCAGAATGGATTACGTTATCACACACAAGTTAAAGTGCCTGGTACCTGGCTTGATACTTAGTTACAATTCCGCTTCTCTTTTCGATCTTTAATATGTTTTTTGTACTCATCAAAAGAAGATTTTCCTATCAGTATCTGGTGCCAACTTGGGTACTAGTTTTATTTTGAAATGTTTGTACTCAACTTCCTTTTGGACTGGGGTAGGATGTTTTTGTTCAAGATATGTAGTGCAGTCCACCAGTTCGAGGCTGCAATAGTACCAATGTTGGGGCCGTGACATAGCCAAGGTCATATTAACTTTCTTTGGGGATGTTGGGCTGGATCTACTGTTATATGGTTTGCATTTAGCTTCCATTTTAGTTTTTGTGTTAATTTAGCCCTAGTTTTTAATGGTGCATTGGTACATGTTTTTCTATTGCGAGAATGGCACTTGCACACACTTCTTCCGCATTGTCGCCCTGTAGTCTGCGCTGTTAGTACCAGGGTTGCACAAATTCAGAACCTGTGGTGTTGTTTTGTTTTCTGTACTTGCAAAGAGATGACTCTTCTGCTTTAGTCTAATTAAAACGCTGCCCCACACCTGTGACACAGCTTGATTAGCTTGCTGTTTTATTATAAAAACCATGTCCATGCTGAAATCGGGGAGATGTGCACTTCTGCCAGAGTCATCATGGTACACGGCAGGAAGATCCAGTATTGCTGTCCCTGACCTCCATCCTGAGAAGGAAGATAGCTGTACACTCAGAGCTGCATCCGTACGTGCACGGATCCTGGGTTCCCGACACACACTATCATGGGGTTAGGTCATTCTAACACACTGAGCAGATAGGTACTCCCGATATGCTCTCTTTAGCATGGAGGCTAGCAATGGAAAGGAGTAACATTAGCAACATTATGAAAAAATTGCCATCAATCAATCAATCAATCACAGAACTTGTAAAGCACACTACTTACCCGTGAGGGTCTCAAGGCGCTGTGGGGGGTAGGGGGCGGAGGTGGCTGCTGCTACTGCTCGAAGAGCCAGGTCTTGAGGAGCTTCCTGAAGGTGAGCAGGTCCTGGGTCTGCCGCAATTGGGTGGGGAGGGTGTTCCATGTCTTGGCAGCGAGAAAGGAGAAGGATCTGCCTCCGGAGATGGTACGCTGGATTCGTGGGACGTCGGCGAGGGCGAGGCTGGCGGAGCGGAGCTGGCAGGCGGGGGTGTAGAAGTTGAGTCTGTTGTTCAGGTAGGCTGGTCCGGAGTTGTGGAGTGCTTTGTGGGTGAGGAGCTTGAAGGTGATCCTCTTGTTGATGGGGATCCAGTGAAGGTCCCTGAGGTGGGGGGTGATGTGGCTGCGTCGGGGGAGGTTGAGGATCAGACGGGCCGAGGCGTTCTGGGCTGCGTCGGGGGAGGTTGAGGATCAGATGGGCCGAGACGTTCTGGATTGGTTTGTGTTTTTCACTATTCTAATAATGCTCATTACAATAATCTGTCTCATCTTTCTTACAATTGCAATTCGTGTTTTATTTGCACAGAATAGAGCTTTTCAATAAATGGTTGAAAATGTAATATTGTATCTTTTCTTTGTGAGAATTTGGGTATACAAGAGTGACAAACAAAAGGGTTAGATGTGTTTCCACAATTTGCTTGAGAATCTGAGAGTCATGTTCTAGGTTACTGAAAACATCTATAACTCTGGAGGGTTAGGAGTTTAGATGTGGTACTGTGAGCTAGTCTCTGTATTATGAAATGTTGTTGTTCTAAATACATCGTGCTACTAGATTAGTAGGAACGCTATAACATTACCTCTGCGTGCTCTGTTTATCTTTGTTAGAGTTATGAGGCAAGAGCCCCCTTCTGTATTGTCTTCCGAACCAAATCTAGTTTGTAAGTATCAGCACACATTTCTGAGTCTGTAATTTCCCTCTAAAAACTGTTTTCAAGCGCATGCACTTCCAGAATTCCCTTTCCTGAGGTGGCAGTAGAGGAACCTGGAATCCAGGAGGGTGTGCCAAATCAGGGACACCTCCAAGTATCTTATCCCTCTTACATAAATACAAAAGCTTTCATACCAGTACATATTCCAGGGTTTCCTTTGGTACTGTTCATTCTATTGATTTAGAACGGAGATGTCTCTAAGTGACCGTGGAAGACTTCCAGCATAGCATGTGCAGGGATTAGTCATTTGGAAATTCTTTAAACTTTAAACACACGAGTTGTATATGTCCACTGATGAGAGTCACTATTTGAAGCACATTGTGAATGGAATGAAGGAAAGTACCTGTTGCTATTCAGAATTGAAAACAGTAAATCCCCTGTCCAACATTTCAGTCATGGGAGATTGTAAAATAAGAAACAGCCTTTCTCAAAAAACGGAAAAAATAAAGGGGAAAATGGGAACTGCGTGGGAATCATTGGTAATGAGAAGGGGTGGCCCTCAGGTGAGTGGAGGAGTGCTTGCACAAGGAGAAGTCAAGTTTAAATAAACAGTGTTCTTTTAAAAGAGTTGTACCACCTCTGGCCACATGCACAAGTAATTATTAATCAGCTGTGGCTGAGCCTGCTTCAGGCGAGGTCGCCCCCACACACCGCTGCTCCTGCCCGCTGACTGCCGGTGCTCTGCTGCCTTCGTTCTGCCTCCTGTGCTCCTGTGCTAATCCCTCCTCCCCCATCTGCTGCCTTCGTTTTCTTCCGTCTGTGCATTCCTTTCCCCCCTCCTGCTGCCCTCGTTTTTTTTCCCTCTGTGTTTTCCTTTCCCCCCATCTGCTGCCTCATCTTTCCCTCTGTGTTTTCCTTTCCCCCTCCTGCTGCCCTCCCCCTACCTGTGCGCTATTCTCTTCAGCCGGACGACCCAGCCGCCGCTGAGCCGCCCGCGGACCTCTTCCCGCCACAGACCTACGGCGACTCCGCCCCCCTCCTGCCCATTGGCCGCCCCGCTCCCGCCACCCAGCTGACCCGCCCTCCAGGTTTCTTACTTATGACGCCCCCTGAGCGACCGCGCAGCGGACGCGCGCAGCGGGAGCACCGATTGAGCTCCGAAAGGTGCGCCAAAGGTAAGCCCGTCTGCGCCCGTCCGCGCCTGGACCGCGCCCAGCGCCAGGACCCCTGTCCCCCGCAGACACCAGCCCACCCGCCGGACCTACGACGCCACCCAACTCAACGCACTCAACACTGGCCGATCCCCGGGATGCTACCGAGCCATCCCAAGACGCACCCACGGACCCTTCAGGTGCCACTCGTGCAAGTTCACCTGCAACCGGACCTGCACCACACCAGCACCCAACAAGCCGAACACCAGCAGCAACCACCTGAAGTTCCTCCTGCTCAACACCCGCTCCTTCCACAGACACACCATCGAACTCTGGAACCTCCTCGACACTACATCTCCAGACATTGCCTTCCTCACGGAAACCTGGATGAACGCCTCCTCAGCGCCCGACATCGCCATCGCCATCCCGGACGGATACAAGATCACGCGGAGGGACCACGCCAACCAGACGGGAGGAGGCATCGCCATCATCCACAAGAACACCATCCGCATCACGTCCAACACCGACGACGCCATCACACCCGCCGAACACCTGCACTTCCAGATCCACATCGACCCCAAGACCACCCTCAGAGGCACCCTCATCTACAGACCCCCGGGACCTCGAACACAATCCAGCTCACCGCATCCCTGAGCCAGCACCCACCCACCAGCTCAGCGAACCCCAGCCAGGCCGCCAACAACCTCACTAAGTGGATCAGCAACTGCGCAGACGACCTCGCCCCACTGAGGACCCCTCCCAGCAGACCCGACAGCAAGAAAGCATCCTGGTTCACCGACGAACTAAAGAGCTCAAAGAAGAACTGCCGAGCCCTCGAGAAAGCATGGCACAAAAACCCGACACCAGGCAACATGACCACCCTCAAGCTCGCCACCCGAAAACACCACCAACTGATCCACGCCACCAAGAAAACTGCATTCAAGGCACGACTGGATAACAACGCACGCAACAGCAAGGAACTCTTCAACATCGTCAAAGAGCTCTCCAACCCCAACGCCGGAAACAACAACATCACCCCATCTCAAGACCTCTGCAACTCCCTCGCCTCCTACTTCCACAACAAGATCGCAGACATACACAACAGCTTCAGCACACAACCAACGCTCTCCACGACCGCACCAACGCCCCCCACCACCGCCGTCTGCACCTGGACCCCGATCAGCACCGAAGACACCATCCGCATGATGAATTCCATCCACTCCGGATCTCCAACCGACCCATGCCCTCACCACGTCTTCAACAAAGCTGACGCCGTCATCGCACTCCATCTGCAGGACATCATCAACACCTCCTTTGACACCGCCACCTTCCCAGAGAGCTGGAAGCACGCCGAACTCAGCGCTCTACTGAAGAAACCATCAGCGGACCCCACCGAACTCAAAAACTACCGCCCCATCTCGCTCCTCCCGTTTCCAGCCAAAGTCATCGAGAAGACCGTCAACAAGCAGCTGGCCACCTTTCTCGAGACGAACGGATCCCTCGACCTCTCGCAGTCTGGCTTCCGGGCCAACCACAGCACCGAGACCGCCCTCATCGCAGCCACGGACGACATTCGAGCCCTACTGGACAACGGGGAAACAGCGGCCCTCATCCTCCTGGACCTCTCCGCGGCGTTCGACACCGTCTGCCACCGCACCCTAGTGCAGCGCCTCAGCAACGTCGGAATCCAGGAGAAGGCACTAGAATGGATCATCTCCTTCCTCCACCCTCTTCAACGTCTACATGAGCCCCCTGGCGGCCATCGCACGACAACGCAACCTCAACATCATCTCCTATGCCGACGACACCCAGCTGATCCTCTCCCTCACCAACGACCCCGCCACCGCCAGAACCAACCTACACGAAGGGATGAAAGACGTAGCCGAGTGGATGATGAACAGCCGCCTGAAACTGAACTCAGACAAGACGGAAGTTCTCATCCTGGGCTCCTCGCCCTCCGCCTGGGACGACTCCTGGTGGCCCCCCGCCCTGGGCTGCGCACCCAAACCAACAAACCACGCACGCAACCTAGGATTCATCCTGGACTCCTCCCTCTCCATGACCAGACAAGTCAACGCCGTCTCCTCATCTTGCTTCAACATCCTACGCATGCTACGTAAGATCTTCCGGTGGATCCCCACAGAGACCAGGAAGACGGTCACCCAGGCCCTCGTCACCAGCCGACTGGACTACGGCAATGCCCTCTACGCCGGAACCACCGCCAAGCTCCAGAAGAGACTCCAACGGATCCAGAACGCCTCAGCAAGACTCATCCTCGACATCCCCCGACACAGCCACATCTCCGGACAACTGAGAGACCTGCACTGGCTCCCGGTCAACAAGAGAATCACCTTCCGTCTCCACGCCCACGCACACAAAGCCCTGCATAACCAAGGCCCAAGATACCTCAACAGCCGCCTCAACTTCTACACACCCACTCGCCAGCTTCGATCGACCAGCCTCGCCCTCGCCGCCGTCCCCCGCATCCGAAGAGCCACCACAGGAGGAAGGTCCTTCTACTTCCTGGCCGCCAAGACCTGGAACTCCCTCCCGACCCACCTCCGCCTGACCCAAGACCACCTCACCTTCAGGAAGCAGCTCAAGACCTGGCTGTTCGAGCAGTAGCAGACTCCCCTCCCCCAAGCGCCTTGAGACCCTCCGGATGAGTAGTGCGCTATATAAATGTTGTTGATTGATTGATTGACTGTGGCTGAGGGCACTGGGGTACACAGAGGTTTCTGGGCCCAACCGTGGGGGTTGAGGCACTTTACTCTTGATGTCTGAGGCTCGACTTAATATGGATCCTCAGCAACTGGGTCAAGTACCCTTGTGGAATTAACTCTCAATGGTAATTATGGTTGAGCAGTCCAAAGCTCCCTGGGGCGGAAAGAGGAGTGTGAATACACGTTAGTGAACATGACTCATGACTAGAAAAGTGCACAGCAGTGTCAATAAATCATTATCCGATCAAATACTTATTTTTACAATAAAAATATTGGTTTTATTTTTAAATCTATGCATTCAAGGTAAGGTTGAGATGCATATAAACAATAGGACATTTCCCCTTGAGGTCAGGCCTCTTGTGTTCCTCTGGCAGCTCCCTATCCCACCTGCTCTTCGTAATATGGTGGGGGTATTCACCATTCCCTGGTGGCCACATCCAGGAAATGCTCACTAGTAATACTTAACTCAAGAGTCCACTCCAATTTTAAGCAAAGCAGTCAAAAGCATCTTGGTGCTGTTGCCCCCTTTGCAGCGAGTCCACCTCAGTCCGATAGGCTCTTAACCAGACTTACCTTCTCCAGCAAGCAGGAAGCTTGCATTGACTCAATGGGCACTCACACTGCTCTGGTCCCGTCTGAAGAGTTGGCTGCACATGAGTTTTTTTGTTCTTTTTCAAAACAAGGGAGACCCAAGTTTATCTAATCGCTAATCAGGAATAAATTAAACCAATAACGCCCAGAAAATATCTGATCAATAAAAATAGTTTATTATTGTATAAAAGTAACATTGATTTGTTGGGGTGGGTACCCCTATAGGTCACACCAGAAGAGGTATCACAAGAACACTGAAGCAAAACAAATTTTGGTGACAACAAGAGTTACATATGCTCTGAGTCACATTTCTGTCAAAAGCAACACTACTGCATCCAATAATCAATTTTGTATAATTATACAGGTCAGAGTGATCAAGTCGACGACGTTTTGATCCACTATACATGTGGGATAATTATCAAAACAATATAATGTTTGCCTAGATGTATAAACAAATATGGAAACAAGTAAATTCAAAATAAGAACCTGTAGGAACAAAAAGATTAGGGTAGAGGTAAGAAGAGAGGTGGAAAAAAAAGAAGGGCAGAAGAGAATTATCGATCACTTGATTTGTAATATAAGCCTGAGAGTGTGTTTTCTAAAAGTGTGAACTCCATGCAAAAGGTACTCCAGTCTGTGGTAATTTCTGATTAAACCAATCGTGAAGCTCAGTAATAGTGTGACGCCGTCCAAGGGTTTTCATGCAATGCTACCTGTCAACTCGGCAGTCTGCAGGTGATATTGTCCATTGAGAGTGATGGGTAGCGTGGTAATTGACACGTGTTATACAAAAAGCAACTGTGGGGATTATATAGTATATACTTCTCTTCAACCAAGGAGTACCATGCACTACTCCCTGCCAGTGAGACAACCTGCAGGAGAAGTGGAGTGGTAAATGGCGCACATCATACACAATTGATCTGTGGAAATCACACAAGAATTACCTAAGTCACATGGCTGTGGGATTACACAAGGATTACATCAATCACTTGGCAGTATCAAGGGCTACTACAACTGAGTGTCTTCGTATCTATGAACTGTGTTCATGGATGGGAGATATTGAGGGCACTGTCATGAAGAATTCAGGTATCACACATAACACTGGTCAGTCTTTATAATAGCCTATGTGATACTATTGGTCCTAAGAAAGAATTAAGTAAATCCACATACCTACCGCTAATCGAAAAACAGTAGAAGAACAAGAAAAATGGGACAATGCCCTGTGCCCAAACTTGAGAAGCAAATGCTCGCTGGTTCTACAAAGAAGGAATCTATATCTATATCTATACTACTATTATAAATAGAGAGCTGAAACCTTTGAGGCGGGTAAACTCAAGAAGTACAGCACCAATCACAACACCCAATACAGCATTGTAAAAGGGGGAAACAGCAGATGGACATAGGGTATACAGTGGAGTGGTGTGGCTCACTGGTTAGAGGCGGCGGACCCGGGAGCAGAGGACGCCCCGGGACCAGGGTTCAATTCCCGACGCGGCAGGGTCTTGGACCAGGGTCAATGGACTTGATAATTCTCACCTCGGTGCCTACTCTAACTAGGGATCACACTCGGCAACTCTGGGCATTAGCTTGCCTCATCTCCACAACGGCCCCCCACATACGCCGGGGATGCCTGGTTTCACCTTGGAGGTACCCAGAAGGGACCATCTCACAGGGAAAGCCAGGACGGGTTCCCCAGCGGTCTACAGCGCAGAGATACTCCTTCAGGAGTCGATTCTAGCGCTTTAGAAACCCACAATCAATCAATCAATCAGCTGGCCACCATATACATTACAAAGGTCAAACAACCTTAGGGGTAAAATAGTCCCTTGTGGGCGTGTCAAAGTACACTTGGGCATTGGCATGGGCGTGTCAAATTACACTACATTATTCCTTTGTGGGCGTGCAGCATTGACAGAGGGGCGTGGCAAAACAAAAAATGGCTACGTACTTCAGTAGCGAGCCTTTCAGAAACAATGTGCACGCCCATTCACGATCCACCTTCGCGTCTCACACGTCCGTCTACAAACACCAAGCTGCGCCGCATTCACGCACATTGCCGTTCAGGCGCCATTAATCACATATAGTGCGGCGCCACCTTTGTGGGCGTCAGCGTTGTCAGAGTGGGCTGCACCAAAATTAAAATAAAAAGGGGCGCGCCTTTCGCCAGCAATGTGCGCGCACATTCACGCTCCACCCTGGCGTTCTGATGACGCGACATTAATGATATATAGTGCGGCGCAAACTTTGTGGGCGTCAACGTTGTCAGAGGGGGCTGCACTAAAATTAACAAAAAAAAGGGGCGCGGCTTTCGCCACCAATGTGCGCGCACATTCACGCTCCGCCTTGGCGTTCTGATCACTTCTCACACGGCCGTATCAAAACACCAACGGGCACCACATTGACGGACCTTGCCATACTGCCTACAAAATTAAACTAACAAAACAAAACTTTACTCCTTTAGGAACGTAAGATTTCTCAGAAGTGGCTGCAGGGAAGAAAAAAAAGGGGGCGCACAAGCGTGCCATTCACTCACCGTGACATTCACGCTCCAACGGCTCCAGCGGACACTGAAGGCAGGCAGCGTACCACACGATCTAAGCCACATCACAATTAAAATTTAGTCCGGGGCTCAGGCGGGGCCTCAAACCAGCCTTCGCAAACACGGGATCATGCCGGGCACTGTCAGCGTACACACATTAACGTTTACTATTACAAACATTACACACACAACATTTCATAGCCGGACAACGTCGGGACGGGCTGCTAGTAGTATATAGATAGCTTCTGATTCCTATACTATAGGGCTGGGGGTTAAACAGCTGTAGAGTAGCATTTTTAAAACTAAAACAACTAGAAACTGAACAGGTAATTAAGGCAGTATCCACTTTTTTAAAGTTACTCATCAACTATGAAGGGGTGCAATTAGTTAACATATTTTTAACATTGATCCCGCATGACTGTTTATGTTCTTTCCCCTAATTGGAGCGTTACTTGAATGAATGTATATAGTGAATATTTACACTTGTAACATCTTGAATTGAATATGTATATACAATGTCTCTCTGCCCCAACCTTGGCAATGGCCTAATGAAATTAACTGTATAGAGCGATCATTTTAACAACCCATAGGGCATGTATATTAGTATTTTAATATTGTCATGTTTTTGATTTTGTATGGACTTTAAAAACAAAAATGTAACCTGTGCTTTTATAATTTTTGCAATTTAAAATCGAATAAAGCATTAATTTATTGATTAATATATATAAATAGCAAATTTCAATCAATTGTCTATTCTGCCAGTAAACAACCTACATACATATTATAGGTAAATCTATCGCGACTGCCACCGGGACAAGAAAAGAAAGCTGCCAGAAGGCGGGACGTGCCTGGTATCACAAGGTGGTCCCAAACAAACGAGGAAATCAGGTGTGTTGGCTCTATGGAGAGACAAGTGTACTCAATAAGCAGCCAGTACATCTAAGTTTAGCTATGGATAATTACGGGAGAAGGCGGTGCGTCTTACTATAGTGACTGCATGGTGTGCAAACAGAAGCTGGTGGTCAACGAGCAACTATGGAAAGGAATGTGCACATCTTCAAAGGAATGAGTCCCATATAGTACCGAACTATCCCTGAAATGGCGGTGGCCATTTTGAAATAGACAAGGATAGTAAATGGAAATAAGGGTAATAGGAGAGAATAAAGAATATCCAAACAAAATTATTGTCACTCAGAGATTTGACAGGGCTCATATGTACACAAAATAGGCTCCCAGAAACTCTTGCAATTTATAGAGATATTTGATGTATGCCTCCCAACTCTAATCAGTACAAGTGTTGAGCATACAAAAAAAGTGATGGATTGTCCCCACACACCACCAGTTGTCATGCCTCATCACTGGACAATCCTCACTCTTCAAAACCTCAGTTTGATGGAGAGCGAGCCTACACCTGGAGTTAGGGAGGCACTTCGGATTAAGAATGGATCCATGATCTAAGTGTGTTAAAAATCAATGCTACACTAATTTGATAGGGTGACCAGTGCCCCTTATCTCTATGCTAGGGTGACCAGTGCCCTATAATTACTTACCTGTTTCTTAGCGCTCGATACCACCAATGCTGATTGCAGCACAAGGACTACTTACCTGAATTCCCTGGTGATCAGTGCCACTTCTTCTTACCTTATTACAGCATGAGCTTACTATATCATTTTGATAGGGTGACCAGTGCCCTTATCATTGTTTAGGGTGACCAGTGCCCTACATTAACTTAGCTGATTCCCAACGCTTCGTACTTCTGAGACCGACTACCACTGTACGCTACACTCGGTGGATTCCTTGCCAGAGTCCGCCTGACCCACGACAGGGTCATTATTTCCTTGACCATCAACAGAAAGACAATCTATTCTAAAACCTTCAGCCACAATTATTGCCTGGGTCCCCACAATCCCTTGTCCTGAAGAGACCCCGTAATGTGAGAGGGTCGAAATGTCGGCAACTTCATAAAGGGAGTGTCCTAGGACACCCAAAAAAATCCTATTAAGTGGATTGATGAATCAATTCCATAAGTGCTGAAGGTCCTTGAGCTGAAGGTCCAATCCAGTGGTGTAGGTCTATGTTTGAACTGACGTCTCTGAGGGAGTGGGGTCTGAGGTTTTTCATAGTATTCCTCAGTCACATACAAGAACACTTTCTCATGACTGAATTTCAGCACATCCTTTTTGAGTTTTGCCAATTTGGATTGTGTCAAATATTCCATGTATTGGGAGCGGTCTGCCTTTATTTCTTTGTGTTTCTTCTTTTTTTTCCTTCAATGAGAAACTAGTTTATATACAATAGAAAAATATATAAAAATTATGATAAAGTCAGACAATGGACGGGCCGTGGCCACGAGGCGGATCAGCGTGGACGCGTGAGCACAGAGCTCAGCACGCCCCCATCGATTATCCTGAATAAGGGACGCAAAGAGAGGCCCCCGACTATCGGAGCAGAAGGGGAAATACATCTAAACGACAGCGACACAGAGAGTGAATACGGCGGCAGCTGATAAGGGCGATCTGCCAACTGGACGAGAGCGGGGTGGCGATCTGTTGTCTTATTGTGAACCTTAGTGCTAATGCCTTCCTGATCAATGGTTATTTGCAAGATACAGAAACACTGCTTCTTTCTTACATACAGTGTGTGTGAATTTCAACTGTCTGTCTCTGGTATTGACCCATTTCGCAAATTTGACGGCTAGGTGTTGAAAGCCGTTCCATATTATTAATACATCTTCAATGTATCTATGCCACAATTTAATGTGGTCTTTGTATGTATTTCCTTTGGTTAATATATGGTCTAACTCAAATTGATGTACATACAGGCAAGCCATACTGGGAGCGAAGGTACTCTCTATCGAAGTTCCTCGTATTTGGTGGTATATCACCCCTCAAATTCAAAGAAGTTCTCGGTTAGTGCCAATTCCGCACATTCCATGACGAAGTGTCTAGGGGTCAGGAAGTCCCACTCATTTCCTTCTAGAATGTGTTCCACTACTTTGAGAGTGCGTTTTTGGGGAATACCTGTATATATTGATTCAATATCCATCATGATCATCATGTCATCAGGGGTGGTAAGCTCCATGTCTTGGATATGACATAGGACATTCTTAGTATCTCGCAGGTTTGAAATGGACGTTTTTACTGTTGGTTTCAGAAACCAGTACCAAAACTGTGATGAAGGTTTTAGGAGTGACCCAGTTCCTAATACGATAGGTCTCTAAGGAGTGACAGTCTATTCTTGTGGATCTTTGGAAGGGTAAAAAACCTTGGGGTTCTTGGTTTTTCTGCAATCAAGAATTCTGCTTCATGTTTGGTAATCCTGTGCTGGATCAATGCTCCTTCTACTCAGGATTTCATTTTATTAGTAAGTCTTGGAGTGGGGTCAACTGGGAAAATCTTATAGCTCTGATAATCAGATAGTAAACTAAGGCATTCAGAGTCAGACACGGTTTGCTCATTACCACTATTGCACCCCTGTTGTCAGCTGGCTTTATAACCAGATCAGCATTCTTTTTAAGCGATTCTAGTGCAAGTTTCTTGTTCTTGCTAAGGTTCTGGAATATCCTCTGGTTGCGGCACTCGATTCCATTTACTTCTTTCAGTACTGCTTGTTCTAATGCCAGTATTTCAGAGGATATAGCCTGTGTGGGTGATACAAAGGTTGATTTGAAGCACCAGGATGCCCGTAGGGTGACAGTATGCGCTATATAAAAGTTAAAATCAATCAATCAATCAATCAATTTCCTCCTTAATCCAGTGTTTTTTTCTTTTTCCACAGTTTCATCCTGATTTTCAAAGTGCTGTAATTTGATTTGTCTGAAGAATTGAGCAAACTCTTACGTAGGGTGAATAAATCACTCTTTATGGTTGGAACAAACCCTAACCCTTTATAAAGTACTTCCATCTCTATAGCTGTTAGGGTTGTGTTGCTTAGATTTACTCTGTTAGAGGGCCTCTGCTCGTGGATGGTGTTGTCTCCGTCCCTTTGGTCCTTGTGACCATTTGGGTTGGTCATCTGTCCCTCACTGTACCCTGGGGGCTTGTCTTTTTCATTTTTGTCTCCCTCTTCCTCTGCCTCTGCCTCTGTTTAAAAAAGGAGGGCCTTGGTGAAAGGGGAACCCTAGGGGATTCGGTGGAAAGTATTGGGACCAATACCCATAGGGCATCATTGGTAAGATCATAGGGAGGTCTGGGTAATATATTCTAGGTGGCCCCCTATTCCGCCTTCATTGTTGCTACTACTACTCCTATCTTCCTTGAGCTGAAGTTCCATTCCAGTGGAGTAGGTCCATATCTGGACTGACGTCTCTGAGGGAGTGGGTCTGAGGTTTTTCATAGTAGTCCTAAGTCACATACGAGAACACTTTCTCATGACTGAATTATAGCACATCCTTTTTGAGTTTTGCTAATTTGGATTGTGTCAAATATTCCCTGTATTGGGAGTGGTCTGCATTTATTTCTTCTCGTTTTTCTATTTTTTTTTCTTCAGCGAGAAACTAGTTTATAATCAATAGAAAAATATATAAAAATCATGATAAAGACAGACAATGGAGCGGCCGTGGCCACGAGGCAGATAAGAGCTGAAGCGTGAGCACAGAGCTCAGCGCCGCCCCCATCAATTATCCAGAATAAGGGATGCAAAGAGAGGCCCCAAACTATCTTAGCAGAAGGGGAAATACATCTGAATGACTCTGCGACTCAGAGAGTGAGTGCGGTGGCGGCTTATAAGGGCGATCTGCCAACTGGACGAGAGCGGGGTGGCGATCTGTTGTCTTATTGTGAACCTTAGTGCTAATGCCTTCCTGATCAATGGTTATTTGCAAGATACAGAAACACTGCTTCTTTATTACATACACTGTGTGTGAATTTCAACTGTCTGTCTCTGGTATTTACCCATTCCGCAAATTTGATGGCTAGGTGTTGACAGTAGTTCCATATTATTAATACATCTTCAATGTATCTATGCCACAATTTAATGTGGTCTTTGTATGTATTTCCTTTGGTTAATATATGGTCTAACTCAAATTGATGTACATACAGGCAAGCCATACTGGGAGCAAAGGTACTCTCTATCGAAGTTCCTCGTATTTGGTGGTATATCATCCCCTCAAATTCAAAGCAGTTCTCGGTTAGTGCCAATTCCACACATTCCATGACGAAGTGTCTAGGGGTCAGGAAGTCCCACTCATTTCCTTCTATAATGTGTTCCACTACATTGAGAGTGCGTTTTTGGGGAATACTTGTTTATATTGATTCGATATCCATCATGATCATTATGTCATTACGGATGGTAAGCTCCATGTCTTGGATAAGACATAGGACATTCTTAGTATCTCGCAGGTTTGAAATGGACGTTTTTACTGTTGGCTTCAGAAACCAGTACCAAAACTGTGATAAAGGTTTTAGGAGTGACCCAGTTCCTAATATGATAGGTCTCTACGGGGTGTCAGTCTATTCTTGTGGATCTTTGGAAGGGTACAAAACCTTGGGGTTCTTGGTTTTTCTGTAATCAAGAATTCTACTTCATGTTTGGTAATCCAGTGCTGGATCAATGCTCCTTCTACTCAGGATTTGATTTTATTAGTAAGTCTTGGAGTGGGGTCAACAGGAAAAATCTTATAGCTCTCATCATCTGATAGTAAACAAAGGCATTCAGTGTCAGACACGGTTTTGCTCATTACCACTATTGCACCCCCGTTGTCAGCTGGCTTTATAACCAGATCAGTATTCTTTTTAAGAGATTCTAGTGCAAGTTTCTCGTTCTTGCTAAGGTTCTGGAATATCCTCTGGTTGCAGCACTCTATTCCATCAACTTCTTTCAGTAATGCTTGTTCCAATGCCAGTATTTCAGAGGATATAGCCTGTGTGGGTGGTACAAAGGTTGATTTCCTCCTTAATCCAGTGTTTTTTTTCTTTTTCCACAGTATCATCCTGATTTTCAAAGTCCTGTAATTTGATTTGTCTGAAGAATTGAGCAAACTCTGTACATGGGGTGAATAAATCACTCTTTAGGGTTGGAACAAACCCTAACCCTTTAGAAAGTACTTCCATCCCCATAGCTGTTAGGGTTGTGTTGCTTAGATTTACTCTGTTAGAGGGCCTCTGCTCGTGGATGGTGTTGTCTCCGTCCCTTTGCTCCTTGTGACCATTTGGCTTGGTCGTTTGTTCCCTCACTGTACCCTGGGGGTCTGTCTGTTTCATTTTTGTCTCCCTCTTTCTCGGCCTCTGCCTCTTTTTAAAAAAGGAGGGCCTTGGTGAAAGGAGAAACCTAGGGGATTTGGTGGAAAGTATTGGGACCAATACCCATAGGGCATCATTGGTAGGTTCGTAAGGAGGTCTGGGTAATATATTCTAGGTGGCCCCCTATTCCGCCTTCATCGTTGCTACTACTACTCCTATCATCCTTGAGCTGAAGGTCCATTCCAGTGGAGTAGGTCCATATCTGGACTGACGTCTCTGAGGGAGTGGGGTCTGAGGTTTTTCATAGTATTCCTCAGTCACATACGAGAACACTTTCTCATGACTGAATTATAGCACATCCTTTTTGAGTTTTGCTAATTTGGATTGTGTCAAATATTCCCTGTATTGGGAGTGGTCTGCATTTATTTCTTCTCGTTTTTTCTGGTTTTTTTTTTCTTCAATGAGAAACTAGTTTATATACAATAGAAAAATATATAAGAATCATGATAAAGACAGACAATGGAGGGACCGTGGCCACGAGGCGGATGAGAGTGGACGCGTGAGCACAGAGCTCAGCGCTGCCCCCATCAAATATACTGAATAAGGGGCGCAAAGAGAAGACCCCAACTATCGGAGCAGAAGGGGAAATACATCTGAAGGACTCTGCGAACCAGAGAGTGACTGCGGCGGCAGCTTATAAGGGCGATCTGCCGACTGGACGAGAGCGGGGTGGCGATCTGTTGTCTTTATTGTGAACCTTAGGGCTAATGCCTTCCTGATCAATGGTTATTTGCAAGATACAGAAACACTGCTTCTTTCTTACATACAGTGTGTGTGAATTTCAACTGTCTGTCTCTGGTATTGACCCATTCCTCAAATTTGAAGGCTAGGTGTTGACAGCCATTCTATATTATTAATACATCATCAATGCATCTACGCCACAATTTAATGTGGTTTTTGTATGTATTTCCTTTGGTTAATATATACCTTGATTTGGAATGAAGAAGATCAGGCTCAGGACTCAATTTCCCAACAACCCGCAAGGGTAGCTTGGAAACACTGGAGCTGGATTTCTTGGCAGGAGAAAAGACAGCGTCTCTCTCAGTGCGTCTGCTGGAGGGTCGGCTTCCTTCGGCACTTGCAGTAGCAGGGCGCGTCGGGCAAGTAGATAGTCGAACTGCTCCAAACCACCGTGTGCTTGCTATGGCAAGTGTGGGCATATTTATACCTTGAAGGTGCCGAGATTGATGTAAAGGTGGACATAATAACGTCATTAAAGACTCTCAGTTCTTTGAAAACTCCAGGAGCTCTTGGACAAGTCAGTATTCGAGCAAGGGGAAGTCCCTAGCGGCTGAAGCCGAGTCTTCCAAGAAATCGTTGTATATTTTCGGAACTAGTGGAAGTAGCCCTGCCGTATTTGGACTGCATGAGCTATGTCCAAATATGGTTATGATTCTTATGGCTATATAAGGATATGGTGATTTATACCTCTATAAGGGCATGAATCGGAAAAATTTCAATAGGGTCCTAAAATGTTACACAACACCCACTCCACGTTATCATGTTCATCTAAGTTCAAGTACTAAGATATATTCTAAAGCATGTGTATACAATCCCACCCAGAAACACATAAAAATGCTTTGGAAATGGTTGCACATGAAAAAAATAAGCATTTTGTACAGTACGCATTTAAAGGCAATGATCTCATTTGTAAGCATATGATATGATAATACTAATGCTAACCGAATGAGTCACGAAAATTACATTTATGAAATGGCTCTTAGTTACCGAAAAAAAAATAGAGACCATCCCATTGCAGAATATACAAGCTATTTTGGTCTGTGGATTAGGTTAATATTGTTTCTAGGAAGTATTCAAGGAACTCTTGTTCTCTAAGAATAGTTCTACTTTAAGCAGATTGCTTTGTGCCAAAGTTAATTGTGTTTGGAAAAAAGTAAAATCAAATCATAGAAAAATACAGTTCCAAAATTAGAAGTTTTCGTTTTGAAAAAAGTGAAGGTCGAATTTCAGAATGCGAAAGAACGCTGTGTGCTAACTTCAAAAGTTATTCTCGGTGTCAGGATAAAACATTAAGTCGTCGAGGCTGGCAAAGAAATCGTCTACCACAGTAGATGAAAGTTGAACCACTTCATTAAGGTCAATTGTACATAAATGTGAAAAATCGTCAGCGTCAGTCGCATTAGCAATGTTCGCAGCAGATGGTACCTGTGTGCCTGTTGGTCCGCACATCTCACCTTCAGTTGGAATTACCGGTGGAATCTCAATGAATGCCGTCATCAGGTTTGGTAGCCGTTGGTGGCAACACAGTACATGAACCATCACCGGACTCAGTAAAGCGTCAACATCCGTTGGCATTGTTGATGGAAGTGTTAGACAGACATCTAACACACATTCCTCTCCACAAAGCAGGCATCATAGAACAGGTAAGGTGCAAGCTTGCCAGATTTGTCTAAATGACAGGAACCATGTAGTATTCAGATCTCTCAAACGAGCCAAGCCAAGGATCTGTGTTATTCTGTCACGATACTGCATGGCCAGGAGAGCATTCGCCATGGTGATTTGGGTATCGCTGGTGGCCGGATTTGCCATAACGGAGCAGGAGGAATAAAAATAGGATCCCTGCTACGAGTCCAAAGATGAGAGGAAGGCCGCCGAACACAGAGTGCACGTAAAATGCCCAGGACTGCTGCAAAGGGTGCTAACAGTCCTGAAAAAATCGTCTCAAATACATGTACAATACCGCTGGTATCAGACATGTTTAAGATACGACCTAACATTTCTGCGAAATGTATTGGGAAGTTTGTTGATAATAATGCATGTATCTCTGCAGAGGACCTTGCAACTTGCAGATCATACGTCTCTTTGGACGAGGTCAGTGGCGCAGTTTTTTGTAAAAGAATGGCTTTCATTCTGCTTAAAGTATCAATTCGTATAGAAGAGATGTTCAGTGAAGGCCATAGTGGCGACTCCCTGTCTATCTTAGTTTTCGGAAACAATACTTGCTTACAACAAGTGACCCTGGCTGACACACTAACCAGATATGCTGTCCCTGGCATCATTCCACAACAGCTGTGATCATTCAGCATTATGTAGCTTCCATTGGAAAGCTGCCTAAAAATTGGATCTATCACCGCTGCCAGGGAACCCTGCAGGTGGCATAATAAGTTGTTTGAAGAACCCTCACATGCTCCATGTGAATTAATGCCTTGAAACAGAAGTGTACCGCTTAATGTGGTTTTACAGTTTTTTCCACTAAGAAATACCTCCTTTCCCCCACTCCAATATTTGGGTGTTTATGGTAAATCACAGGTCGACTTTATGTATTCTTTACCCAACCTTTCAAACAGGCCTGCTGGTATATGTTTTAAGCAAAATTAAAACTGGAAAATCATCACTGGTATCGTGATGGTGCCATGTATTATCCATTCAACTGATGGTTTCTCAGAAACGGTCAATGGTAATCTCTCCAGTTTGTCTATGCTCAACCCCGTCTGCTCCCCTCTGTGCCAAAGAGATTTGTTTATCTGTAAGGTTTCATACAGTAAACAATGACGTAGTGTTGTTGAGACAACAAGGCACATAGCCAGAACGAAGGTTTTGTAACGTCCAGCCTAACATCTTTATAGAACGTAATTGAGACTGGCCATGTTGTAACATTAGCAAGTCATGTTCCATTATGTCTATGGCAGAGGATACAATGCTGTCCAAAGAATAAATTTTGGACGACAGAGTTGTTAACCCATTGTCAACTACAGAGAGTACTTTCTCTAAATTAATACGATCAATTTCTCATATTCGTTCAGCTGTTTCCATTTGCTTGACTTTCCGTGCTTCATTGTAAGCAGCGTATATACCGGCGTATATGAAACGTTTATGACATGGTTTGCGAGGACCAAGTAAGAATTCTCGTAAATCAACGCCATCTTTAAGTAAAGTTAAGTGTTGTTTTATCTCCGGAAGTGTGGATTTTTGTAGCCATTCAAGGCAGAGTTTTCCTACACTGTAAGTTGTTATTATCCCTGGATGTTGTCTCTAGATATATCTTGGATCTGGCCGAGTTACTGTAAACCCTTGTGTCTTGTTCAGGAATCTATCTTGACAGATATTTGTGTCTGTGGTCCACATTAACCATTTTTTCCATTCAGGATTTGTTCTGTTCTGTAGAAAAATATAATTTATGTCTACCTCCTCATCTGTAGTCTATTACTGTCAGGTGCGGGCTTAGGTATGGACGGTTTGTTTAAATCTTTTATCTTAGCCAGGCCAAGACAAGATGTCTGTTGAACAGTTTCATTTAAGAACAGTATTTGTTCTGGGATGATGCAGGCTCTGAACAATGCTTCTAAACCTTGTACCTGCCAGTCTTTTGTGCCCCCAAACAGTTTTCGTCTCAATGTTGTCTTTCAAAAAGTCAAAGCCTAACAATTGAGCTTAAAAGGCAGCAGAATAAATCTGTTTAGTATTTGTTAACATACTTTTCATGCCTGTCTTATTGACATTTTTAAAGTAAAAGCTTTCTGGATTTGTGACATTAAAACCTGTAAAGTATGGACATTTTTATAGAATGTCTTAGAGCTACCTTTTGGAGGTGTTGGACAATGTTCGCATAGATTATAAGTTAAAACATTTCTAGGGTTTGCAGATTTGTGCAAATAATGATGACCAAAATGATTAAAACAATAAATTTCTTCATAATTTGATGAACCTTCTATGTATTCATGTTTTGCAATTTTTCTAAGTACATTTTTAAGTCTGCCATCATGTTATTAACAGTTTCAAAGTCCCAATCATCAGAAAATGTACTAGGTGAGACAAAATCACTCAAGAAAACCTTAAATTGGTGTGGAAACTTCAACAGCTCGACAGGGCCATAAATGTCATAATCAGTTCTATCCCATGCTACTCCACCAGGTAGAGGAACCGCTGTGATGTTCACTGATGACAGGTCTCGTTGAGATGAGATGAGATGAGATGATTTGTGTGGTTTCAGAAGCAAGTTGATGTTCTTACTTGCCTTGTCCATTTTATTATGTTTTCCATCGATCAGCTTTCCCAAACTTAAAACAAGAATGAGCCATAGCAGGAGATAAAATACACCTAACCCAATCCAAAATTCAACCCATGGTGAAATCAGATATGTTTTTGTAAGCTCTTGACCAAGTTCCGTTAATTGCTCCTTGAAAGTTTTGTTTGTTAGCGCTGTTTCAGGCTCACTGGGATCCTCAGTAAAGGTATCAAAGTTGATGAAATAGCCAGAGTCAGTCCTGTCAATTGTTGGTATTGCATCCGGATTATCTGAAATCGCTGGAGCTGCTTGGTCCCTTGACATGTTTGTATAGTCAGATGCTACTTAATTGTAGACGGGAGTTTCTTGACGAACTTTAATTTGGGTTTCAAGAGGCGCAAGTTCCATTGCTTTATTGCATAGTCCTTTTTTTCTTACTGCAGAATCCTCATATGTGATGAGTCTTTCAGCTTGAACCTCTTGGATAGTAGCAATATTTGGTCTTCTGTTACATCTTGGGAGTCCACTGGGCCTACTACTTATTATCGGCCACATGATGTGGTTTTACCAGTCAATTGATACAGACCGGTTCTCCTTTCTTCCAGCAAGGGGCGGCAGTAACACTGTTCTTGATCCGTGGACTGCTGGTACAGGTACTGGTTTTCTGTAAATTCCTTCTTGTCCGCTATTTTCTATCTGACCAGATCCCCAATCTTTGGAATCCAGACAGGTCTTGCTGGGACAGGTGGTTTTTCTTCAGTGGTGGTTGGCTTTTGGATGGTGTTGCTTAGACTTCTTTTTGTTTTGTTTAAGTCCTGTAAAACAGCCAAACGATCTTTGATATCAAAGGGTTTTTGTTCCACCACTGAAGTATGATGATCGAGGTCTTCAACCAACATTCTAGTACCAAAAAGGATTTCATATGAAGTGATTCCACCCAGAGAATTTCTTGGTAGGTTATTAAGACTACGTTGGACACTTATTAGATGTTTGACCCACCCGTCACCCGCACCTAATACCCTAGCTGTTATAGATTGCTTTATGTCACGTTTTTTTCTCTCCACAACCAAATTTCCCTCAGGATGGAATGGACTCGAAAACCGCAATGCAACGCCCAAGCTGGCAATGGCCTCCTTGTAAGCCCTAGAGCTAAACGCAGGACCCTGGTCAGAATGTAGCGTGCCGATTGCGTATGTGCTGATAAATACTCGCAAATCTTTTTTAACAGTTCTGGCGTCAGCCGAGCGCGGAGGCCACATCCAAATGAATCTTGTGCAAGAATTCGCTGTGACCATGATGTATTTATAGTTACCGTCCCTTTGAAGGGGCCCGCAGTTGTTCAGGTAAACACATGCTAATGGTTTATCTGAAATTAGAAGGGGCATCTGCGCCTGGCGTTTCACTGTTGAAACTTTCATTTTCTGGCAGATTTCAATGCGCGGCCACCAGTATCGCTGTTTTAATAATGAAACTGTGGTGGAAACACCTGCGTGAGCAGAGTCAAGCCCTTCATGTACTGCTAAGATTAGCCCTAACCGGTCTTCCATGTTTGGGACTACTCTATCCCCCACTCCAGGGATTCGAGCAAAAGGAACATTATTTGCATCAGTTATATATGAGTACTTGAGTGGAAAGCCTTTTGGTAATGTTTTACTACTGTCTATTATTGAAGCAGTGACAGCTTGCATTATTTCTCGGTCTATTTTTGCTTTTGAACGAGTGATTGCAGCTACGGAAGCCATTTGCACAGCTTCCTTCGCGGCTTCATCAGCCAATGAATTCCCTTCAATGTGAACGCCATCACGCTAATGACTCAGTGTATGCATCACGTGAGTCTTTTGTAGTTCTTTCTGCAAAAGAACTACTTGTTCCCAAAGCATTTTATGCTTGATTGTGCCACCTTTTGCGTCTTTAAAACCATGTTGAACCCAGTTCTGCAGATATTCATTGTAAGACTGGACGCAGTAATACGAATCGCACACTATGAGTGTGGGGAATTCGCGATCGGTATTTTCCAGTGCCATCTTGAAAGCCTGCAGTTCAGCTCGCTGAGCTGTACAGTCTCCGAGAGATTGAGTTTTTGTGACCATGGGTCTGAATTTACCATCGCGCCAGCGACCTTTAACAATCGCGCACGCTGCACTATAAGCTTGTTTTCCCATAATTGCGGGCTGTGCTGATCGATCTGTATATATTATACAGACGTAATGTTCTAGAGGCAGAATTTCAGTGGGCAGAGGACATTCTTGTTCGTATTGTAGAAATTCTTGTGTCTTCAAGTAAGGATCGAAAACATATTCACGGTCTGTCGCAGCAAGAGAATTAACCCATTGTACCCATCTCGGATGTAAAACTTTTGAATTCAGGATGCTTGCCTTTGTCACTGCCTTTAAGGCAGGTACAGGAGTAACGATTTTTATGCGTTTACCCTGCACCAGTGCTTTTCTCTTGCTACTGCAGTCTGGACCGCTGTCAGAATTTTTTTGTGTGTACAAGTGTGACTTGTAAGCTATTGGTTCCTTTTCACCTTCATTAAAGGTTAGGTATGTGAATCCGCATCTTCCTGGGATTATTCGGATTACAAGGTTGCGTTCATTTACGGGTGTCTGTAAATGTGTTGTTTAAACTGAACGCAAAATTTCTGTGTGTTTTTGAGTCCAATTAGTTAGTTTGAAATCAGGTTTGATTAATTCGTAGAGAGGTTTAACCCTTTCTGCGTAGTTTAGAATGTAAGTTCTTCCTAAATTTCGGAATCCTAAAACTGACTGTAAAATTTTCTGCGTTTTTGGAGGTTGCAGCAGCGCACATTTTTCTAAAACGTTTGCTGCCAGGCTTTTGCCTTCACTTGAAAGTTTGTATCCCAAGAATAGGAAGTTGAGGTGGGCAATTCTAGATTTCTTAAAATTGAATTTGTACCCTTCTGAGGCGAATCCAAGTATTATGGTGTTCACCCTGCTCAAGTGCCTGTCCAAATCATCATCTGTAAGATAGATGTCATCGACATAAGATAATGCCTCATCATCATACGTTTGTAGTAACTTTGTTACTCTGGCTGAAAATAATCCAGGACTGTTCTTGAATCCCTGGGGGAGGCGACAAAAGTGTTTGTGTATCCCCATAATTGAGAAAGCGGTCAAGTACCTGCTTTCAGGTACAATGTTTTGACAGAAGAAACCGTTTGAAATATCTAATGTCGTTTTGTACTTTTTTGTGAACAATGTTATTCATCAGTGCTGCACTGTGTGAATTTTGTACTGCAAAGGTTTTGCAGCAGGAGTTTAAATGTCTGTAGTCCAAGAGTAAATGATATGTATTGTCTGGTTTGGAGACAGGAACCAAAGGATTGTTCATGGACGAGGTGCATGTTTCAATCACCCCTTCGTATTCAAGTTGATCTAAGATCTCCCTGACCTGTTTTTTAGCTTCTTGCTTAACTGGATACTGCCTTTGAGTAGGTGGTTGATTCTTTAACTGGATTTTGTGGTGAGGAGAATCCTCATCCCATCCCACATGATTTTTATATAATGCTGGAGCCTGGGCCACTGCCCATTTTCCGGTATAGGTGTATTTTTTATGAATAGGAATGTGATTTGAGAAGGGTGGCATAATGATTTCTTCGTCATGTGGGCACACCCTGACAAATTCAGGTGGCCAGTCTTTTTCAGCCAGAAGAATGTCATAATCCTTTGATAGTTTTTCCCAAAAGAGTGCTTTTATTTTCCTAGTTATGTCCCCCTCTATTCGAAGTGTGACTTCATATAACCTCTGTGGTACACTAACACTGGTATCGGCAGTTTCAACCAGAATGCATTTATTCAGATCCACTGTCTCCAGATGATCCTTCAGGATCCTGCGAGCTATGGTGACCTCTGCTGCACTGTCCAGCATTGTCTGGGCCCACTCCTCGTTCTTGAGTTGTGTCCTCAAGATCCTCTGCATGTCTGATTTAAATACTTGCTACCTTCTTTTTGGTGAATTGAGTTTTCTTATTTTTTGGAACGCGTTGATCGTCTTTGGACTTCACGCTTTCTTCTTTGTGTTCTGATCATCCTCTTCTTTCGGATTTCTGCGAGGAAGTCTGAAAGGTACGAGAGGATCGTGTATCAGTATCTTGATATCTATAAGGTTTTCTTAAATTATCCCTATTTCTAAGGTTATACCTCTTCTCAGAGTGCTCCTTTTGAGGAGATCTACCTCTGGACTGAGAACGTTTCTCTTTAGGAAGTGTCTGTCTACTATTTTTCCCACTTCTTTTTAGGTGTAGTGAGATTATTTTTGATTAAAAAAAATTCAGGATTTTCTATCAGTTCAAGTTTTACTGGCTTCCCACCCAAACTATCTCTTCCTAGTTATTCATAGGATTTTTCAATAATTCTAGAAAGTTCATACGGTTGTTCAGTAACATCTAGTTCTTTTAATTTTTGGCGGATTGCCACGGATGCTGCTTCACCTAAAATGTTAGCTAATAAGATAGCCGAGACCTGTTTGTAATATTTTTGTAATTTCATACCAAGATTCAAGGCAGGTTCTGGTCTGTATTCATTTTGAATCTGTTTCAGGACGTCAGGTATTACCGCCATTGACGGAACACCACGTGTTTTTGTGTAGATTGAAGCAAAGAATGTACCCCAAGTGTCACAGTCCTCCACGTGTGGTGCGATCCCCATTGGTAAACAGATTGTGAAAATCCTGTGTTTCTCATGAGGTGTACTATACGGAAATACTGCCTCTATTAGTAATTTTATTAGCTAACCAGAATGGAATTTGTTCCCTTTTTGCGGGCAACTTACCAATGACTGATTGTATAGTCTGTGGTGTAATTTTGTTTGTGTCCCCCTGATGAGGGGTGTGCTGTGGAATTCTTATAGCAGGTTGGACTGTTAGAGTCCGCATGACATATTGTACCAATTGTCTATGGAGTTTAATTCATTGTTTTAACTGAACTAACAGTTCTACATCTGTCATTCTTTCAATGTCAGGATGTGGTGTATAGCTGGTTAGTACCGGCCATGTTGCTCCTGGTCTACCTAGTGGACCGAGCCTGGTAATGTGATTTTGATGTTGTAGGGTACCTTTAAACCAGAGCTGATGCTCTTGGTAAGTTAGTGGAATTTCAATGTCTTCAAAAGGAGCGTATTCCGCTGGAGGTTCCTCCATCTTGTAGAAGTGGAACACATGTGTTGTTGGATTTGCTTGTAGAAAGATAATCCATGAACAGAATAGCTGTCTGCCGATATTCATGTGCCTCTATAACAAATATGACTCTACCACCTCTTGCTGATAGGCCATTTTCTATAAGCTTTATAGCTATGGCTTTCCTTACGTTTCCCGGGATGATTATAGCATCCACGTCGTCTTCATTAAACCCTGTGGTGTCAAAACCTGGTCAAGGATTTCCAGATCCACCGGCTTCGGTGTTGTCGGTATTCGACATTATTTAATCAAAGTTTGCAGAGCATTTCAAGGAAATTAAAGATAAGGTGCACAATATTTTGGAACACTGTATCCTTCAACGTTGAACAAAAGCAAAACTAATACATAGGATTTTTCGTCCTACTCAGTTTGTGGAGGATATTTTATCCTATAACCCACTCCAGACGTCTATTGGAGTTTTTACCTGATAAAGGGGTCTCTGTGAAATGCACCACTGAGTTACTCTAGTATCTAGCGTTAAATTAGTGCCTTACCAAACTTTGGGTGTCTTGTAGTGTAGTTCCTATATTCCCAATAGGCTCTGCACATTGGAATAATATATCCTATAGATATGACATAGGACTTATGTCTACTAGGTCTCTATCGAATGTATTAGACTTAATTGTGAGTGCCAGCTAGCTCAGAGGTCACTAGAAACTTTCTCGAGTTCACAAGAAGGGATTTCGTTTCTGACAACCGCATAAACATGACAACTTTGTTACTTCAAGATAAAACTGATCTTCAGAGTCATGGCAATAGATAGATATTTCACTCAGTCAATCGTGCATGCTTCGTTTCACCAGAGGTGCAGAGAAATAGCTAGACGGGTGTTTTCAATAAAAGGATTTAATGAACAGTCTTCTTTCTCAAGCATAAGAAATGAACTGCTACAATCGTAAAACTGGTTGCAAAATATAATGCATACAGTAAAAGGAGTAGAATAAAATACTGTAAGAGCATTGTATGGTTCCTAAACCATAGATAAATACATACATTAATAACAGAGGCTAAAAGTACTTAACTGGTGTTTCTATAATACGCCTACCCCGATGCACCTAACCTAAGCTTAGTACGAGGGAAAAAGTAAGTGAGGCGTAGCATAAATGTAGTATTCTTTTGCCAAGAATCTGTCCAAGATTTCTCTTAGGGTCTAATCAGTTCCGCACCTTGATTTGGAATGAAGATCAGGTTCAGGACTCGATTTCCCAACAACCCGCAAGGGTAGCTTGGAAAGACTGGAGCTGGATTTTTTGGCAGGAGAAAAGACAGCATCTCTCACAGTGCGTTTGCTGGAGGGTCGGCTTTCTTCGGCACTTGCAGTAGCAGGGCGCGTCGGGCAATTAGATAGTCGAACTGCTCCAAACCACTGTGTGTTTGCTTGGCAGGTGTGGGCATATTTATACCTTGAAGGTGCCGAGATTGACGTAAAGGTGGACATAATAACGTCATTAAAGACTCTCAGATCTTTGGAAACTCCAGGAGTTCTTGGACAAGTCAGTATTCAAGCAAGGGGAAGTCCCTAGCTGCTAAAGCCGAGTTTTCCAAGAAATCGTTGTAGATTTTCAGAACTAGTGAAAGTAGCCCTGCCGTATTTGGACTGCATGAGCTATGTCAAAATATGGTTATGATTCTTATACCTATATAGGGATATGGTGATTTATACCTATATAAGGGCATGAATCGGGAAATTTACAATAGGGTCCTAAAATGTTACACAACAAAGGGTGACCCAGTAACCAATCTGGAGTATACCTAATGTACAGATAATCAATTTAGAGAGGAAGCAGCTAGGCTCGGGTCCTGGTTAGCAGGGCCACAGCCAGACTAAAGTCAATAAATCAGTGAAACAGCAAAAAGTGGGGGTAACCATAGTAAGCAAATCCTACTCTCCTACACACGCTGCTGACCCCCCTCCATTTGGCTTTGACCCTTTCACAAAGGGCACATATGAATATAGATACTCTGTTGGTCCCGATATATTTTTCAGCCTCTCCAGGCAAGGCACATGCACTATTAGGACTCTCTGCCTCTGGCCCGTTTGTGACATTACAAGTGTGTGCTTTTCACCATCATGACCATGCATGCCATCTTTCTTTTTCTTCACCACCCTTTGCCCATCACGCTCCTAACTTTAATTCCCCCTTTTTACCCCAACTTCCCCTTTGATTGCCATTCCTTTTCTTACCGTTTATTTATTCATACTCTTTCTCCAGAACCATGGTTCCTGGCCCTTATCAAGGAGGCCTGTCCTATCTCATTAATCTGTGCATGCAAGACTTCTGCAACTAACACTACGAGCATACTAGAGCAAGCTCGCATTTCGCTTATGAAAACACATGGGGATCTAAGGATCATCTCTCCCCACCGATTACACACCCTTCATCGGTATGTACAGACACCATCCACTTTGTTTGTTTTTCATATTGTATATTTTTGCCTTGCACTCCCTTTGGCATATCGTAGGGAAGAGATCTCCCCAAACAGAAAAGGGGACTCATTATCAGAATCACACTACTCTAATCTTTTGCTTGGAAAGTTTCCTTCACAAACCACAGTTAGTCATTTTTAAATGTCCTGGGAACACGCTGCAAACGTGGAACAAGGGGACTGTTTCGCTTTTATATGTATGGTTATATGTTCTGTTTTTTTCCCTACAATTTTTTTTTCTTTCCCTACACTTTTTTTCCCTACATTGTTTCCCTACATTTTTTCCCTCTACACTTTGTGTCTTGTCATATGCTTTTTTCTTTGTGTTTTTGTCTTGTCATATGACCTGTGTCATCATGTCTTTTTTAACAATGCGCAATTTTGAGTGAAATTAGATGTTTGTATATATATATTTATGTTATTTATGTATTGTAACTTACAACCCTGAAGAAGTTCATTTTCTAATGAGCGAAACACATTGGCTGGAACTCTTTATTGTAGGATGAAATGGAAAATAAAGGATTTATGATACAACGAAACAAATCAACATGATTTATTGAGAATATCACTTGAGTATTGCACCACTTCAACTTTGGTTTACTTCTCCCATCTGCCTGGGCGCTGGCACCCAATGACGTCAGGTGCAGGAGTTGTATATGCACACTGACTTGAACTACCTTTGGATAAATTTACAAGGGGAATACAGCAGGGCAGTGCGGTTACTCTGGTCCGCCGGTGCTCGCCTTCTTCCATTTTATACTGCAACGTATATAAATGTATCAAAAACATTTGTATTGTTAATTTAGATCTGAATTTGTTATTTGATTTCTTTGTTCCTATGTTCATTGCCCTTATATTGGTGACATAAGGTACCTATTGTAAGTGTGGATTATGTATGTGTAGTGTAGGGAGGGCCCTGCCTGAGCATATTGCTATGTTAGCACAGGCTTATTAGAAGTTTAAACACCATTTTACCTTTTTGCTGCTTCTGCACACAACACTGCATGTAACTGCTGTTGTAAGTTAGGATGCGTGAAGTTCTTCACATGAGAATGGCTTGTTTTCAATATCCCTCGACTTATATCGTGACCTTAGACTGCACAGTGAGTAAAGAAGCCTCCAAGGTTAACATAACAAGGTTAGCAGTTGTTCTGGCTGATCGGCCCATGCTCTAGACACAACATGCACGCAGCTGCAGCTAACTGAATTTCTGGCGCCTTTAATATTGCACTGGATGCATGATTAGGGCACTTGGAGAAAATCTGTTTCCAGAGAGAGAGAGCGTTTGCAGATCCTGATGTGATTCATCTCTACTGATCTTGGAGGTATGGGGTTCCTCATTCAAGCCTAAGAGACCTTCTATTATTATAAAACCTAGTCCGTAGCAAGGGGGGTGGTACACAAGGCACTATAGGGCCTGTTTCCACTATCATTATAATATGATTTCTTTCGTGTTTTATGGGTTTGTAACATTGCTGATCGTATTATTTTTGATCATATGCCTGCTTATGTTAGCAAAAATACTGCATCTTAGAGCACGTCGTTAAAATAACCATTTAAAATTTTTCCGTGTCTCTATTTACTCACCCTGTGGACTGGTATGAGAATAACAAACGAAAGAGTGTTCTTGATTCCCACCATTCCTGAGAGTAACCTAAGTCGCATGTTCTGGGTTGCCTAATCATTGGTGACTTTGCTATAGGACGAAGAGCTAATGAAACACTGATGCTAGTCGGTTAGGGGTTCTAGGTACTAAGGTGAGTTTTTTGGTCCACCACAATTCACTGAGGTCCTGGGTCTCTGTGCACAGTTCTGTGTATGAGCAGAATCCTAGCAATATATGTGTATTTACCCAAAGGGGGCTTTTTATAACTAAGGTACACTAAGGAACTACAGCCCTAAAGATTTTGACTTGCTTAAAAAAGACAAAGAGTGGACTGCCTGAAAACAACAGGTTAAAAGAGCTTCACCTGCATCATCTCCAGCAAACAGAAACTAGCTGACCAATTTCAGCTGGACTTTAAAGAATTTGGCCAGGTTCATTGTGGGAACTGTATTTTCAACTTCCGAGGAGAAACTCTGAGATTCTGAAACCTTGGATTTTGTTTGTGGACACTTTGACTTTGAACCCCCAAAAGGAAGTTCAGGAAGCACCTTCTGAAGTTTGGAGAATTTTGTAAAAAAAAAACTCCATAAGGTGACCGACCCGATCGAGAGTGAAGATGAATACTGTGCACTGTGACCCGGCCTGGATTTCAGGTTCAGCTCAAGACTTCCAGGAGTTGATGTTGGGCTCACGCAGAACCAAGCAGCTATAAATCCAGCATGCTGGAGAGACCCGAAAGACATCGAGAGACAATCCTCCAAAAAGGTGCGAAGGTAAAACTTAGACTGAGCCTCCTGCCTAGTGTTTCCAACCAGGGCGCTATCACGGTCGACCTCACTAGAAAGTGTTTATTCTTTAAAAATTCATATCTCTGGTTCCCTACATTGGATTTTTGCTGTTTTGGTGTCATTTTAAAGAGACAAATATTTAAATTTTTTATAAATTGGTGTTGGATTTTTATTATTTGTTGTGTCTTACTTATTTAATTTATTGGTGGTTTTAAAAGGCTTTACACACCTGTCTCCTAAGTTAAGCGTGCCTGCTCTTTGCCAGCTACCAAGGGTTGAGCAAGGAAATAATTTATTGAGACTTTGTTGGAGGCCTAATTGCTGGAGGCAGGTTCAGAATTACCCCCACTAATGATCCACCTTCCAACACTCCTCAACAACAAGGTTTCCAATCGGGAAGGAACTCAGGAAGGTACTCTTCACACCACAGTCTTCTCTCATGCAGATAGCCAGGATTGTAGGTGTACTTTCATCTTCTATCCAAGCCAATTTTTCCAGGCCACTGCATTACAGGGCCCTGCAACGCCTCAAGGCTTTCGATCTCAGGAGGGGCCTCACATACTTGGAATTGGTTCTCCTCTACGGGGAGGTCGAACTGGAACTTAGATGGTGGCTCACACACATGTAGGCATGGAATGGGAAAGCGATCTTTGGCTCAGACCCGGACATCGTAATCAAATCGAATGCCAGTCATGATGGAATGAGCAACAGATGCGGAGGATCATCTACAGTAAGACTATGGTCCGATAACGAACATCATCTACATATCAACTGCCTTGAACTCTTAGAGGGATCCTTCACAATCAAATGCTGGATCAAAGAGAAGGTGCAGTGTTGCACCCTTTTGAAGATGAACACTGTCTTGGCAGTGAGGTACATAAATCACCCCAGAGGTACCAGGTAAAAGATCCTGAACGACACAGCAAGAGATTGTTGGCAGTTCTGCCTCTCGCATCAGGCTTCAGTGGTTGCAGAATATTTGGCATGGTCAGTCAACCATGTGGAGGATTTGAACTCCAGATATCTCAAAGATTCGCACCTTTGGAAACTGGACACAATGATGTTACTTTCCCTCAACAATATGTTGGAACCATCCTCAACGGATCTGTTTGCTTCCCACCTGAACCATCTGCTGCCCGAAAATTTCAGTTGGAGGCCGGATCCAGAGGCAGCAGTGATGGATGACCTTCCTTCAGGACTGGGGGTAGGAGAAGGGCTATGCCTTCCCTCCCTTTGAGATGGTCACGAAAACATCAGCACAGGTCATGCAGCAAAAAAACAGAAGATGTCCTCATCACACCAATCTGGAGGTCTCAAGCGCAGTTTCCAGTTTTTCTAGAACTTTCATGGGATTCTCAGTCCGACTCCCCTGTTTCCTCATCTTCTAGAGAACCAGGAAGGTCAATATCACCAGGCAACCTACAACTGATGGCGTGGAAGATACAGGGGATGATGGCAGATATTGCGACTTGTGGAACAGGTTTGGAAACTCATTCACAAAGCATGGGCATACTACCAAGAGATACCGATTAGCTTGGAAATGATGGTTGGGTTGGTCTGTTCAATGGCACTTGATCCCGTAGAATCTAGCATGGTTCATGTATTGAATTTACTATCAGAGCTGGCTTCCCTGGAAATGGCTTACAGGTCGGTCAATACCTTGTAGTCAGCCATTTCAGCAAGCCATTTCCCTATAGAAGGGACACAGGAGGGAGAAAGTACTGTTGTACATTAACTCCTGATGGAGCGAGGTGGAGAAACAAAGTTTTGTATACCCCTCGTGAAGTCACACTTCCATAACCATAAATTGAACTAATTGAGTGATGTGTGAAATTAACCAACCTAGAATAAATATTGCACCTACACAAATATACATTGGAAACTAATTTTGCTTATGTTGCAATCATAATTAACTAATATGTGATTCTGTCGTGACCTGAACTAATAAGCAGTTTTGAGATAATGAAAGCGGCATAAATGTGCTTTTTGTTTAAGTATTTGTGGCTGGAGGTTGGAGACAGGTGAGCATTTTACGCATAAATGTAGCTTGTTTGCTAGGTAATAACTAACAGGGAAACCTTAGTATGGGGGAGGTAAACAGAAGGGATATATTTCAATAATTAACGTTTATTTGTGTTTGTTTCTATGATAGTTCCCATTCTGGCCTGTGAGGCCTAGTGAAAACATGGCTGCATTTATTAAACTGCGAATAGAAGATGAACTGAGCATGCGCAGCCCAAGTCCGAGTTTGAATGTGAGCTGCTTGTGCCTGAACAAAACCAACATGCCCTGGAAGTCCTGATGACTGCCAAAAAGAATGAACGCTTGAGCTACTAAACGTGGGAAAAGTCCATGGAGTTGCTAGTTGAGAATGTGACTAGGCCGGACATTTCTTAAACAAAGAACTCTTTAAAATTTAGCTGACATATCGGAAACTGAACATTGAGATGATGAGGTGATGCTCATCCACCCTCAAATTGTCCAATAAGAACTCGAGTTTATGCTGGGAGTTACTTTTATAGATAGATAAAGTTAGTGAAAAAGGTATAAAAAGTGCTGATTTTACTTAAGAAAAAACTCTCTTACGATTTCCTCCCGAGATGCTGCCGGTATGCTGATTTTCCTGAGATGTAAGACTTTGAATAATTTTCAATTTTCTTTGAATGAGAAATGAACTTTAGATGAGGTTATTAGTTAGGGAAGTTAGGAGAAAATGAATTTGGGAACTATCTGTCTTTTGCTAATACTTGTGTTCTGAATCTAAATAATAATGTCTATTTCTGAATCTCTGAAATAAATGAAAAATCTGATTTGAGATAAAAATGTCTTCTTTAAAGAAAGTTACCTTTGAATAAAGAAATAAATAGAGTGAATAAACTGTTAGACATGCTAAATTTGCTTTTAAATAAAAATTAGATACATGGAGAATTAAGCTGGTCTTGTATTTTCCTACACCTAATTTTTTACTAGCAGAACCGTCGAATAAAATGTCTTGTTGATAAAAACCATGGTAAAACTTTTTAAAACTGCAGGTGTAAATAGTATAAATATTTAGTTTAAATTTAGACTCTCCGCTATGATACAGCAGCTCTCCTTTGAAAATCACCGATCCATGAAGTAGGATGAAAGTGTTTTGTGAGTGACTCACAGTGTTATGGGCCCCACTGATGAGTAGATGTATTGTTTGGTATTTCAGGGAAAGCTGATATGGTTTTAGAAAATATTTCCGGAGTAGGGCTGCATCACTCCTTAGGGGAATCAGATTATCTCTTCCCATGGAGCCATGTTACTCAGCTACATGGGACGTGAACAGGGCACTTAACCTATTTATTTCATGGCCTAACAGTTCAAATTTCACTATCTGGCAAACTGGCAGTGTTACTTTGTCTGATCTTGTGTAGGAGAGTGTCTGATGTGAAAACCCTTGACATTTCTGGCACAATGTATACTCCTGAGGGTGTTACCTTCAATGTTTGTAGATGTCCAAAAACCCTCTCCAGGGTGATTTCTTATCCATCCTTTCCTGACTGCCTTAAACTATGTCTGGTCGAATACTTAAAAGCCTATGAAACGGATGACCCATGGGTGAACAGCAACTTCTCTTTTCCAACAGGCAACCGTGCAGGCCGGTGTCTTCCCCAACCATTACTCGTTGGGTCAGGTGGAGTATGCAGAAAGCATGTATTGATACCTCCTCCTTTGGGGCTCATTAGGCAAGAGGCGCAATGGCATCCACGGCATGAGGCTGGAGGACATCATGAATGCAGCAGACTGGTCCTCCGAGTAAACTTTTAAGTGGTATTACCCACTGTGGACATAGCCTCCCTGGGGGTAAGTAAGCTTTAAACATGCATAATCCTTGTCTCCAGTCCTGACAGAATGAAAAGTTTCCTTGCAATCATAAAGCAAATTTTCAATTCTATAAATGACTTGGAGGCGAGCATCATCCCACTGCTTGGAACTGATAATTCAGTTCCCTCCCAAATATCAGTGGAAGGGGGAAAGTACATTATTTTTCTTTATTGGATTTCACATTTCATGCAATGTTGCTTGTATTTGTGTATATAAAGTGAATTCATGTTTTATGTGAAACAGCAGGCAGGTAATGTCCCTTTCCAGTAAAACTTATTGTAATGTAATATACACCATTAAGTAGCTAGTCTTTATATTTCCTAGGGAATGACCAGAAGACTGAACAATTGTAGTATTGGTTTCATGCCGGCTGTCAGGGCAAGAAAGTGAAACTAAAAATAGCACTACCACCTCTTCATAAGAGAATCAGAATGTTGATTGGATGGTTGCCATTGTTCTTATTTCTTAAGCGCGCTGGGAAATGTAGTTGTTCTAAGTCATGCTGCTGGAGAAATAAAGCAAGAAGGAAATGCATAATCCTCGTCTCCGTGTTCTCAATAGAACTGAAACTTTCCTTTACAATTGTTAGGGAATTACATTCAGAACAATGAAACGCTCACTCAAAGGCCATATCAGGGCTGCTATGAAGATAGGGCTACGGTTTTTGAAAGAAGGGCAGCATGCTATAAATATATCAGCTATTATCACTTTGTCTTATTCAACATAAACGTCATTACAAATTAGAACCACTGACTTCTTTCAGTCTCAGACATCAACCATTTTATGTTGTGAAGCTGGGAGGATCGACAACTTATTTTGAGACTCGTTAGGGGCTTGTCTGTGTCAACTCTAATCAATGCACTATTTTAACACAGCTAATTAGTAGTACAAGGAACAAACTCAGCTAGTTTCAAAGTACTCTTTAGGGGAGGATTATGATAATAAGACTTCAAAATGAGTTCATCAAGCTGGCAATGCCATACAAATGCCTCACAAGTGAATGTGCCCTTACACACAGCTTTCATACTTGCATATTTTGCCACCTTTGCTTTCCTACCATTTCCACTACCAAAAAAGATTATGTCAAACCTTCCTCTTTTCATACTGTAAGGCACAAACCTGAGAATGTTAAAAATGATACTAGGAATTATTTAATTCTCCCTTTAGCGCCCTCATTCTGAGCAGCTCGGTTAATTGCGATAGTGCAACTTCGCCTGTTCCACATATATCGCAATTATGGGTTTTGTGGTAAATATTAGCAAGTCAATCATGCCAATATTTTCAGGTGAAAACACGAAGTATTTACCAGAACATGTGGATTTTGGTACTATAAGAACAAAAAAATCTGCATATTATTTTCCAAAAAGTGGTGATTGGATGGTATTTCTCGCACTAGATACATTTCGACTCAGATTATGAGGTGCAATTAATATCACACCCACACCACACACCCATACCATTTAACGGGCTACTCGTAATAAGTGCCTTATTCAAAAATATTTGACTAAATGTCACTGTCAAAGTTTCTCCATGGTTCAATCCCAGAGAAATGTGTGACAGGTGCAAAGACCAGTTTCTGCCATCATTGCTATTAAATGACAGCTAAGTTGAGTACAATGGAGAACGCACTCTGGATGTATTTTCACCATTTAACAATGGTGCAAGAAGATATGCTTTTGGCAGTTCAGAAGTAAATAATGCGGTCCTGCCATTCAACTGTAGTCTTAGGTGGGCTAGTAGAAACGTCCGTCAGTCCTTCGAATTGGAAAAGATGTATGTAACCATATTACCACACATTTTATCCACTCCAGAGTTTTACAAATGTTTGTGCAAATTACTAGAAGGTATGTCAGTAATACCGACAGTACTAATTCATTTGTGGCACCCCTTTGGAAATGACAGCTAGTAAGAATGGTTTGGCCACATAGTCCCAAATTTCTGGAGACATTTTCTAAATATGTTAAGAATAGTTGCTAGTAATAATTACCTAGTAATTTGCAGTAAATTTAATGGGATTCTAGATATTTTGGAATGTGGCCCTAGTCAGTAGATGCTACTGCTATTATCCTTCCTTTCTCAGTCTCCACCACGGTAAAGTGGGCTTTGGAACCTGAGAGCACTATACACGCATGGCCATTGGTATCCCCGGTCCATGGCTACGGACCCTGTTTCGAGCTATGAAGGCAGCAAAGACGTAAAATATTGCCCCTGCAAATTGTGAAGAGAGAGTCTTATGCCACTTCCTCTTTTTTCTTACATTTATGATCTTCCAACTATCAGGCCACGATAACGTCACAGTCTCTTCCATCTACCTGCTCCTACTCCTTTCCAGACAGAGGTGTGGCCAGGGCTTTAAATCCTGCCCAAGACACACAGTGCATGGGGATGTGGGTATGTGCTGCTGCTATAGCCCACACTCATATCCCCATCTCATGATTTCCTGCACACACTGTACGCCACAGTTATTGGTTCCCCATCCCCTAGTTTCCTATCCCCATATCGGTCACCTCCATACTGAGAATACTGTTGTATCTTGATATTGTGTCCTAGCAACATGTCCTGTATTCTTCCCATGGTTACCAGCACGTAAAAGTTCTGGAGCTGGACAACAAAGGAGAACAGGCAGTTGCTGAAGAGAGGATGTGTCTAGGGGCTGTTGCTCACTACTTCAATAAAGTTCTTACTTTAAAATACATTGTCTGCACCTTTTAAAAGTGGCGACGAGGATGGGATAAATTTTCCCTGAGGGCAGACTGGTCGTGCTACGAGAGAAGATATCAACCCCTAGATAAATTAATATTTAACTTGCTGCTGTCCTGCTGTGCGGTGACTTTACATTGGGCGGCCACCCTTAGTGCCACATGATGGCGGTGCCCGATGAGCGTTCTAGGGTTGGGACCCGGTGGGTCCCGAGTGATCGCACTCCCGGTTGGCAGTGGGCGGGGGGCGAGGGTATAAGGCCCAGGGTCACGGGCCTGGCGCCCTCTTTGACCCTGGTAGCCTCGTGGACAGAACCCCTCCCCTCGTGGGCCTCCCGCTCGTGCTGCCCGACGCTGTTTTCTACTTTGTTTGAGGTGAGTGTGGCATCCCCCCCGCACCTGGCGCTTCCCCTGCCTTTTGTTCCTTTCGGGGTTCTCGCAGGTCCTGTGTGCTGCCGGGTTTAATTTTTCGCGCGCCCTGCGCTCTTTATCTTTATCAGCGTGCGATTAGGCCTGTGTTCTGGGGTGTTTGGGTCGGGGTGCTGTGTTGCGTGCCGCCCAGAGTCTTGCGTCCTCGAGTTCTGGGGGGATTCTTGTTGTGCCCCGGGGAGTTTTTCCTTCGTTGTCCTGGCCTGGGTTTGGCGGCCGGGTCTCATTGCGATCGGCCGGGTGCTCGTGTCGGTTGCCCCCTCCCGCGCGCCATTTTGTGGATCTCAGGCTGTCCTTAGTTTTCTGGATTAGGTGGGGGCTGCGGTGGTTTTTTTTAGGCCGGGTTTAGCGGCTCCTCCTCTGGAATTTGTTCTTTCTACCTCGCTGTGGGGCCGTCGGTGCACTCGCCTTCAGTTGCTGCCGAGCGCCCCTCGCCTACCTTCTGCGGGTCCATTTTGGTCCGCCGGCCTGGTTGTACGAGCTGTACCGCTGCCTGCCTGGGGCGGGGGTGGGGTCTGGTTCGCATTCAAAAAAGAGTCCTCATTCCTGTCTTCCCCACTCCATTATTTCATTCCAACAATTCACGTGCTTCAAAGAGCAGTCATAAGTAGTGAATATGCTATAGTATTCCCCCAGGATGCAGCGAGTGTTTTGATTCTTCCCACAACGATTTGCCTTTTCTCACTGAATAAATCAGGTTATATTTCTCACTCGTACTACACGTCTTCTCAATCGTGCCGATTGGGGAGTGGGGAAGACAGGAATGAGGACTCTTTTTTTAATTTCCCTGAGGGCATACACGCATCAAGGAGGACGCTATCTTCATTAATTGAAATTAATAGAAAAATCGAATATAGAATCACCTATCAACGTCAGGGGTCATCCCAAAGAATACATGGTTGCCCATTTAGTCCTTATGAAGACTCGCCCGGCCCAGGCTTAATTCACCGTGTGGCCAAAAGTCGAGTCGAAACGTCGACGCTTAATACAGATTATCGACCTGGACCAACACTATTTCGTTTCTATGTGCATAGGATTTATCAATCATAATGGTTCTTAAAAAATTCGAATGAATATTGCAGAATTGAATTAGGGTCAGGTCTTAATGTGAGGATGAGTATTGATCCTTGTATTTGAATTGCGGAATTGTTTTTATGTCACGCTCTTTGTAAACTTTCCCCCTTTTTCTTCATCACTAAATCCACTTAACTTTTCTATTTTTGCACGCTGCGGTTGGGGCAACCATTTTTGACCCTGTATTATTGATGATAAGTATATTGTCTATTAGTGGTAGAAAATAAATAAATCACCACTAGTTTGTTTGGCTGTTTTGTTGTTCTCAAAGAATATTCCACTATGTGAACTATAAAATGTTAAACTAATTGTGATATTTGAAAATATTAGTCCATTGGACCACTGTTTTTTAATACTTGCAATCTGGGGGCACTTTTAACGTATGTGGATGTCGGATATCATGTTGAGCCTTGTTTAATGATGTATTGTTAGCAGTGCTGGCCTCTTCTTCAGACTGTTCCATTGTTTTATGTTTTAATATGGCAACATTTCTCTTTGTATGTGGATGTCGGATATCATGTTGAGCCTTTTTAAATGATGTTTTGTTAGCACTGCTGGCCTCTTCTTCAGCCTGTTCCATTGTTTTATGTTTTAATATGGCAACATTTCTCTTTGTTTTGAGTTTTAGAGGTACAATCAATTGTATGGGATAATGTGATTTGAAAAATATATGTTTGATGGAAGCTCACACATTTATAATTTAAAATTGTCTGTGGGGAGTACCAAATTTTAAAGTACTGTTATTAACCTTTTAAGAGACTGGGGCACATTTTGCTTTTAATGTTTGTATGTATGTTGATGCATTTTATAGGAGTTATTGACTTAGATGAACTTGCAAGCACGTTTATCAAGGTTCTCACACACTGGGGGGTTCAAGAGCAAGCAGATTCGCAATTTGCCTTTAAAGGTGATCAAGCATGCTCCCCCTCCTCCGTAAATATCCGCTTGCGCGGGATAGCCAGTTGCTGCTGGACGGTTTTTCCGAGGGTTTCAAAATACCTTATGTAGGACCAGAGGGGCCTAGGGAAGCGGACAATCTTAGGTCAGCGAAAGACTTACCGCTGGTAGTCAGAGATGAAGTTGAGAAGGAGAGGTTGTTAGGGAGAGTAGCTGGCCCTTTTCCCATGCCACCGCAAAAAAACTTTGTAGTGTCCCCCCTGGGAGTGGTCCCAAAGAAGGAGCCCGGGTCATTCAGACTGATACACAACTTTTCTCATCCTGAGGGTGCCCCGGTAAATCATGGTTTGAAGCAAGGCACTTGCTCTGTCACTTACTGTATCCTGGAAGTGGCTTTAGATCTGGTTAGGAGGGCTGGCAAGGGTGCATGGTTGGCCAAGGCAGACATTGAGTCTGCGTTCCGGTTACTACCGGTGCATCCCAGCAGCCAGCATCTGCTTGGTTTCAAGATAGATGGCCAGTACTTCTTTGACCGTTGCATGCCTATGGGGTGTGCGTGTCCTGCGCATACTTCGAAGCGTTCAGCAGCTTTCTTCAGTGGGCTCTCCAGTCAAGCTATGGGGTTTGTGGTGTGTCCCATAACTTGGACAACTTCCTGTTCATTGGAAAGGATGGTTCTAAGGAGTGTAGCGAGGCTTTGCGACATTTTGAGGCTCTTCCAGCCTAGGGGTCCTTTTAGCACCTGGGAAGACAGTAGGTCCGGCGCAAGTTTTGACCTTTTTAGGTATTGAGATCGATACACTTGAGGGCTTGTCCAGATTACCAGCGGACAAAGTCCGGGACTTTACTGCGAACATTCAAGCTGCTCTTGAACAAGAAAAGGTGACCTTAAGCTTTCTACAGGGACTGCTAGGTAAACTTAACTTCGCTGCCAGAATCATACCAGCAGGAAGGGTATTTGCTCGCAGGTTGGCCAGAGCATCTGCGAAAGTCTCTAAAACCTATCACCTGGTCAGGCTCAGTAGGGGGATGAAGGAGGACTTGAGGATGTGGGCAAACTTCCTGTCTGATTTTAACGGGGCAGTAGTATGGAGGGCGCCTTGGGCTGGGTCTCCCGAACTTGCCATGTTCACTGATGCGTCAGGACGGAAGGGCTTTGGGGTCATTATGGATACAGAGTGGTGCGCACAAAGTTGGCCGAATCTATGGCGAAAGAAAAGGATAACAGCAAACATCACTGTACTGGAACTGTTCCCTATAGTAGTTGCCTTTCACCTTTGGCCGGCCTCGCTGGCGGCTCGCAGGGTCCTGTTTTGGTCAGACAATCTGGCTGTGGTTCAAGCCATCAATTCCCACTCAGTGTCCTGACCTCTATTCTTGTGCCTTCGCAGGGAATGGGCCAGAGTCTGCCTGGTAAATAATGTAGAGTGTAGAGCGCGGCACATTCAATGGGTGCAGAACATAGCGGCTGACGCTCTTTCTCACTTTCAGTGGCACAGATTTCGGGAGGCATGACCGCGAGCGAGGGAAGAGATGACCCCGTTCCCAGCACATCTGTGGTTCCTTCTGAATCTGAAAAGCGACTGAGGGAGCTAGGTGAACTATCATTAGCCCCGCGGACGATCAAGAAATACTGGGCAGGCGTGGAGAAGTTCTGCGCAGTCACCGGTGCTTGGGAGCAGGAGAGACCCCCGTTGGAAACTCAGATTCAGGATTTCATCCTATGGGCAAAAGATATGGGGAAGTCCCAGTCTTGGGTTGCGGGACATTTGTCAGCTATTAGCCACCATGCTAGGTTGAGGGGGCAGTTAGATCCCACCAGGTCTTTCTTGATTCGCTCAGCACTGAAGGGATGGTCCAGAAGCGAGCCCCGTGCTCCGGACAATAGGTCAGCGATTGATTTCTCAACCTTGAAAGGGTGGAGAGGGCCACTCATTCCATGTTTGAAGCTGCACTTTTTTCTGCAACTTTTGCCCTGGCTTTCTTTGTTGCCTTTAGAATAGGGGAACTGGTGGCAAGATCCAAACAGGACATTTCTCTTACTGCCTTGTGCCGAGGGGATGTTGTATTGTCTGACGAGGTACTGACGCTTAGATTGAGGAGATCTAAGACAGACCAGGATAGTGCTGGAAAGGTCATATTATTAAACAGGCTTGATGTTGCAGAATACTGCCCTGTGCGACTAGTTGCGAGATACCTTCCGCTGCGCCCCCACTGTGAGGGGTACCTTCTGATTCATGCAGATGGGACACCTGTGACTAAGTACCAAGTGCAGCGTGTTATGGAGGTGTGTTTGGATTTTTCAGGGAACAGGGTCCAAGGCAAACGTTTTTGTAGCCACTCCTTCAGAATAGGGGCGGCAACCACTGCTTTACAGGCAGGCTTGCCTGTGGAATAGATAAAACAAGTGGGCCGCTGGGAGTCGGGTTGCTACAAGAAGTACATACGGTCTTAGGAAGAAAGTATAGTCACTAACTGCTTTTATTCTGCCTTGTATTTGCGACCTAGAGTCGGTGTAAATATGTTTGCAGTGTCTAAAACAATTTGTTTGCGTTATTAATAAACAATGTGTAAAACATCTGTATCTTTATTTGTCAGGTAAAACGTTCTGGGTGACACGACATGCGGGAGTCCAAAGGGTAGCCCAGTGGGCAGAGAGCAGAAAGTGGAAGCACGGTTTCACGGAGACAAGGATTCTGTGGCTAGGAACTCCTGGCATGCACTGGAATAGCTTGAAAAAAAATATTGTCCAGAGGCTGAGCAAGGGGGAATCCCCTCCTGACTTACTAATAATACACCTAGGGGGTGATGAGTTGGTTCACAGGGGGCGCAGAAGCTTGCTGCTGGTTATGAAGAGCATGTTATGCGATCTGAGCACCTTGCTGGGGACTTGCTAGTTATGGTGGTCCAAAATTATCCCGAGGTTATTCTGGTGGGGTGCAAGGTCAGGGGAGGCCGTAGAGACCTCACGCAGGCGGGTGAACAGGGCAATGCGCAAATTCACGGAGCAGCGGGGATTTGGTTTTGTCAGACACGGGTTGCTTAATACAAAATGCACAGGAAGCTTTGAAAAAGATGGCGTTGAACTATCCAAGGTGGGGATGGACCTCTTCTTGCTTGACTTAGCGGAAGCTTTAGCATCTGCGGGTTGCAAATAATAGGAAGCTATAGAATGTGGGGGGGCTCTGGGGCGGCGGCGGCCACACCCAGAGCCATGGTGGAGTTACAGGGCGATCCAACGCTGGAAGGTACAGAAGGGTACCCTCTACAGGAGCACAGTAAGGGTGCGAGAGCCAATTATCCCCAGGGAGATCCTCGGTGGGATCCTGGAGGAGTGACGGCGCCTGTTAGTCCTTCGGGCGTTTGTGGACCTGAGCAACCGGGGGTTGCCTGCAACGCTCAGCCCCCGTAGGGGGAGGGGCGTGAGTAAGGGGTGGACTAGAGGTCCGCTGGGGTGAGGAGATAGCCCTTCCCCCAACATTGACAACACCCCAGCGGTTACTACCACAGGGGTTTATGGCTTATCAGGTGGGCAGGTCGCGAGGGGCGCCCTGACCCTGGATCGTCCGTAAGTTAACCCAATGTGTTGGCATATTGTTTATGCAAATAAAGCTTCAACAACTTTCTCCAACAAAACTTTGTGTGGTGTCTGTTATTGAAGAAATTGTTGTTAGCAGGTTGGGGTTAGAGGCCGATATTTGCACTATGACAGGCTGCCCCGGGCCTCCATAGGGGGCCACCTACGTGGGCGGCTACCCTTAGTGCCACATGATGGCGGCGCCCGATGAGCGTTCTAGTGTTGGGACCCGGTGGGTCCCGAGTGATGTCACTTCCGGTTGGCAGTGGGCGGGGGGGGGGGGCGAGGGTATAAGGCCCAGGGTCACGGGCCTGGCACCCTCTTTGACCCTGGTAGCCTCGTGGACAGAACCCCACTCCTCGTGGGCCTCCCGCTCGTGCTGCCAGATGGTGTTTTCCCTCCCTACCGCGAACCCGGCGGCGAGCAGCAAGGGAGGGGGACAAATATCTAATATTATGTTTGTTTGTGTTGCAGGCGGAGTTACAGGGCGATCCAATGCTGGAAGGTACAGAAGGGTAACCTCTACAGGAGCACAGTAAGACTGCGAGAGCCAATTATCCCCAGGGAGATCCTCCGTGGGATCCTGGAGGAGTGACGGCGCCCCGTTAGTCCTTCGGGCGGTTGTGGACCTGAGCAATCGAAGTTGCCTGCAACTCTCAGGCCCCGTAGGGGGAGGGGCGTGAGTAAGGAGTGGACTAGAGGTCCGCCGGGGGGAGGAGATAGCCCTTCCCCCAACATTGACAACACCCCAGCGGTTACTACCACAGGGGTTTATGGCTCATCAGGTGGGCAGGTCGCGAGGGGCGCCCTGACCCTGGATCGTCCGTAAGTTAACAGAATGTGTTGGCATATTGTTTATGCAAATAAAGCTGCAACAACTTTCTCCAACAAAACTTTGTGTGGTGTCTGTTAGTGAAGAAATTGTTGTTAGCGGGTTGGGGTTAGAGGCCGATATTGGCACTATACACGTCACCAGCGCGCAGTGCAGTGTGGGTGCCACACTGCATTGTGGTGTACAACGTGTACTGAAGTCGTCTAGAATTAGCGTGTGGTTACCATAACAACCCAATACAAGCGTTCAACACGATTTCAAAGCCGGAGCCTGCATGTCAAGAAAGCAAACAGCAGATCGAGATTGAACCAGTCAGCAATATTAGCTAACAGCAGGCAGAGATGTATTTGCTTAATATGAGGCGTAATAAGGAAGACCAAGCCTACGGTGTGCAACTTCCAGGAATACTACAGACTCCTTCTACGTGGACTACGGTGACTACAGTGGACGGCCAATACTACTATGACTACCTTAATTTTGTTCGTTGTTTTTTTTACCTCTTTCAGATACTACAGTTATTGGTTCGCCCATTTCCAAGTTTCCTATCCCCATATCGGTCACCTCTATACTGAGAATACTAAGAACTTTAAGAGCGTATCAGAATTTACAGAAATGGAGGTGGTGCATTTATTGCACGGTACAGTGGTGTGTTTCTGAACACAGCCTGATGGCTTACAGAAGGCACTTGTGCTTCCACATTTATGGTCACTTGGAGCAGGTGTTTCGCAGCTGTACGGAGCATCTGGTGGAAACGGTTGCATAAGACAAGAAGCATACAACACTGGACAAAGAATTCAAACTTGAGCATCTTCATTTGTCTCTGACGCAACACGTTTCAGGAAGGAGGCATGAACAAGTCTTATAACCTGCTGTTCTTTGAAGGTGGTCCATTCAGGGACTACAACCTGAGGTTCCAGGATGGAAAAACATATTTCCTTGTGATGTCAGTTCCTATTTAAATCATATATGAGGAGGCATCTAATACTGATGAATGTGTCAAACACATTCATTTCTTTATTTTTCGTTCAATCAATTGCCCATTTGCTACTGTATTTGTCCATGATTTGTTATTCTTTGTAGCTAAAGAGCCTGATGGATATCATTTAGACACATCTTGCTTAGCTCTTTCTCCTTCCTGATCTCAGGTGCAACTTACTGTGCTTCAATTCTCCTCTATATTATTCTTCGTCTATATTTAAGAGTTAAAAGACAGATATCCCGAAATATTCGCCGATATCAAAATCAGGCCCTTGGTGTCTACTGCATGACAGATTGCGATGCCTGAACTATTAGTACTTACCAGTACCTACTTCTAGACTTGCAACAATGACACCTGGAGAATTCATCCTTAAAGCAGACCTTGGTATTGCTGACTTCAGTTCTCCTAGTGGTCTCATCAAGTGTCCCACATTTTTCTGGGGATCTAGTGTAGTTAAAATTATTTTTAGATTCTCTTATGGCGCATTTTGTTTTCTTCCCAGACAGGTTTACCAAGATCAAGCAACACTGGCATACTTAATTGGTTGTCTGGCTGGATTAGAACTGGCCTCTTCTGTTAGCATTTAAGATGTTTGAATATCCTGGCTTGGAGTATTCTGCAGAGGAAGCACTGTGCGATATTCAGGACGGTGAGATTGATGTTTCCCTTATGTAACTCATTTTCGTCAATTTGCATTAGAAAATACCTGGGTTTAAAGAACAAAGAAGACTCATTTTGCATGGCTTTAAAGAAAAAGGTACGGACAAGTTGGTTTGCTCATAATGCCCTACGTCATTTCCTGATTTTTAATTGCTAATTGAACATAGATTACAAGACAAGCACATAGAAAAAAAGAAGTTCTACTATGTTCTGACTTTTATAGTTTGCTCATTCAGAGGTTCCAGTGGAGTCACTGCCCCAGGAAAAGCCTGTGCAAACAGGGCAGTTGAGGGGCATTAACTGAAGATGAAAATAAACGCTGGCAAAAAATGTAGCTATGTCTGTATTCTGATAAAAGATTCAGTTGTGTCTCTCTTGTGGTAAAAGTGGACATAGGTTTCAGACTTCAGCTAAATGCCTTAGCAGAATATAGAAAAAGCACAGTCATCTACTGAGAAAGAGAAAAAGGCAGGAAAGCCTTGTCTTCCTTACATTACCTACAGTGAGGTGTTTTCTTGTGCGCAAGACATTGTTTTTTATCCCAAATGCACATTTTATCCACTAAATCAACACACGCATCCATGAGAGAAGTAAACATTAGAAGTCAGTTGTTAGGTTGCTGGGTGTCTCTGAAATTCACTGATGACACACTGAAGCAAGATTACGGCACCTATGTAGAGCACTTGGCAATCATTACCAAATCAGAGATCACCGAACTATGGATTTCAATATACAATTTGCAAATAGGCATATGAACTAGATTAAAGGCTATACCTTACTCCAAATACATACATACATATATATATATATATATATATATATATATATATATATAGTGGCTCCAATCGTTCCTCTCTTCAAAAAACGATAACGCACTCGCGGGGGGTTATGTTACAGCAGTTCTTTATTCGGCTTCGGACAAGAAAGAAAACAGACGTGTTTCAGACCTAAAGTCCTTCGTCAGTGTTTACAGTCACAGTGCCTAACAACACATTATATACAATTCACTTCCTGTTGAATGAAAAGGAATGATGGACAATTCATTTCATATCCTAGCGGGCAGCCATTACTAAGTGGGTTATATTCTCCACACAATTACATATTCGTAATGTGTTATTACCCCTATGTTATACTATTGCCGGTTTCACCAAGTTTGATCTCGCTGTGTATCAGCATAACACCGGCATCTCTATTGCCCTAATTACAGATATTTACAATATATTTACAAAAGATTAGAACACCATATCAGACAGTGCGATCATCGCCTAGTTGCATAGGGAGTCTCATGATTCCTGTCAATAAGGACTCTTGTCATTTGCCAACACATGAATTAGTCCCAAGTCGGTGGTATATGTTGTAATCTCGCCGTGTATCGGCACATCACCGACTAGTGCAACTTTGGCAAGATCGCAGTCTAAAAAAGCCAACACCTTGTGACAAAATTTTTCATAATTAACAAATTCAACTCTCATGATTCGATCCAAGAACCTATAGTAAATTATACTCTGCTAATTTAGCCGTGAATCGGCTTTCATAAATTCATAGTTAACCCCAATTCCACATTTTAATCAATCTCGGTGTATCATCACCTAAACCTAATTCTATTCAATGATCGGATAGTCATAGACTCAACAGTTAAGAATTTTAAGTCATGTGGATGGGTATCTGTAATTGTGTTATTTACAACCTTTAGGTAGAGTTCCAGTTCACACCCAGAAAATACAATCAGTTGGTGGGTTCTCACGGATGGCTTTGACAACTCCAATCCTTCTCTATCCATCCCTCTGTTCAACATAGAGGTATTTTTGACCCACTTCAGGTCGCCCTTCACTAAGTTAGATGGCTTGCTAAACAGTTCTGGCCGACCTAACTTTATGGATAGTTGTTGGACATATTTCAATCAGGGGATCTTGTCCCAGTGATCTAGGGTAAGGCAGTCCTTAAACATTTTGTGGTTCACTTCCAATTCCGGGTTAAGCCAGACTGAAATCCACTTAAGTAGGGGGGCCATGGCAATTCGATCCTCCAGATAAGCTACGCCGCATTCCTGATGTACTATGAAGCCGGCCGTAGAACTTGGCAAGGAAAGAATCGTTTTAAGAAAGTTGTCCTCAATTATCTGGAGCATCTTGACTGTCCTGAAACCCCACAAGTCTGCGCCATACATGGCGATGGCAATACATTTTGCAGCATATACCTTTAATACCGCCTCCAAGGGTTTCACCCCTAGTTTACGCGAAAAGCCCAGAACTGCCGAAATAGAGCGTGCCAGGGCATTTTTACAACCCCCAAATAGGGAAATCTGGAGACTCTTGTCAGTTTATGCCCATTACATTCTAGTGCCATTACATTTTTTTTCTGGGCCCTGCCTTTCTGGCCCACCACCATAACATGAGATTTACCGTAATTAACACTTAGATCAAGGGATGACATAAAAACATAAAATGAATTTAACAGACATTGGAGACCCACTGCAGTGCGAGCTAAAAGAGCGGCATCATCCGCATATAATAGAGCAGGCAATGAAAACTTTCCTGCTCTCGGTATGTCCTTACAAGCTGCTCCTAGAGCACCGCCCAAGTCATTAATATATAATGTGAACAGCAAGGGAGCTAAAATACATCCTTGCCTTACCCCATTGGTGATACTAATCTCACCCGTGCGATTACCCTTTCTATCATATCGCACCGTGGCTGTAAGGTCCCTATGGAGGTCTGCTAAGAAATGCACAATATTGGGATCTATTCCAATTCTAAGAAGCTGGCCCCATAACTTGGACCTATTTACTCAATCAAATGCCGAGGATAGGTCCATAAATGCGATGTACAGTGTTCCTGGCTTCGATATTGTGTATTTCCCGATGAGCAATAGCAGATTTAGGCTTTGATCGATGGTACTTCGCCCCTTTCTAAAACCATACTGTAGAGCCGAGAGGGTGTTAGTGTCCTCGAGCCAATCAGTAAGTTTACTTAAAACCACTCTCCCTAGGACCTTTACAGCAGAATCGATAAGTGAGATTGGGCGATAATTGCCCGGGTGACCCCTATCACCTTTTTTGTAAATAGGCACAATCACTGACTTGGACCATGTCTCCGGGATGCCCGTTTTTGATATTCTATTAAAAACATTTGCTAATACTTTGGACCAAAATGCTATATTGACTTTAAAAAGGTCAGAGGGGACTCCATCCGGCCCAGGAGCCTTATTGCTGGTCATTTTACCAATAGCTTCTGCCACCTTGCCCTCGTCTACAACTAAAGTATATGGCAAACTGGAAAAAGTGGTTGAAGCCTCAGCCCCCAAATTCTCCTGTTCATAAACTGACTTAAAGTGCAGGTGCCATTTATCTTCTTGTATTCCACAGTCCAGTTCATTGTTACGGGAGTCAGTAAAGTAGGGTTGGTTGACCACAGCCCAGAACTTGGTGCTACTTTTCAGCACGTCAATTGACGTTAACTCAGCCCAGGCATCCTCTCTGATCTCTCGCCGCCTCCTTTCAACGACTATCTTATATTCTTTCCTGAGGGTAGCCACGAGCAATCTGTCCACTGGTTTACATTTAAGGGCCGCTTTGAGTTTTTGGTTGGCCACTGAACAATTCCTATCAAACCAGCCTACCTTTCCCGGCGCTTTGCCTTTGCCATGACGTGTCAGATTAAGGACAATGTCGAGGCAAACCTTTTGGTACACCTCCACTACTTCTTTGTCCCCAGCCTGAGCATCCATACAAAGCTTGAGTTCCTCCCGGCTACTCCGGCAGAGGTTTGAAAAAAACTCCTCTGGGACTAGCTTGCACCATTTGATTCTGCGGGCGTGATCGATCAACCGCATGTCGCATTTATCCACCATATTCGACCTACTCTCCGTAGTTATAATTACATCTTTTACCTTTAACAAGACTGGATTGTGATCGCTAAAATGAGACCACACAGCGGAATAACTGATGATATGGCTACCGCAACTACTGCTTAAGAAAATAAAATCTATTACAGACCCACTACTGTGTCCTTTAAATGTGGGAATGTCCTCACCGCCCCCAGTAGGTAACATTAACCCATTTTCGGCCAGCATGGTTTCCAGTAAAATGCCCTGGTCTGAGTGCTCAAAATGAATGTCCTCTTGATCAGGGGGACCAAATAGAACCTTAGGTGGACATTGATCCTGACAACCATGAATATTGAAGTCCCCCATTAACAAAATGGTACATTCAGACTCCAACGACTCTTTAAATTTTAGAAGAAAAGAGTTTAACATTATCAAATTACTAGTTGAATGAGTCCTATCAAAAGAATTATAAAAATTCACTACCAGGACATTATGGTGGCCCTTGCGAATTATTTGAACCGCAAGACAGTAGGGACAACCAGTAACTATTTCTTTATACGTGCCAGGAATTTTAGCAGATACCAGGGTAACCAAACCCCCCCGCGTTCGCCCTCGTGCAGAGGCGATAGCTGGCAGAAAAAAAGTGGTAAAACCATCTAATGTAAGTATGTTTTGTATATCCCAAGTTTCCTGTATACATATTATATCCATTGTGCCTATGAAGTCCCTCCATATAGGGTCATCAACTTTACTTCTGAGGCCAGAAATGTTCCAGGTAGCCACAATTAGCTCCCCCTGCCCTGTTGCATTGTCCCTTTTTCCAGGTACTGAATCGCCACCTTCAACACCCTGAATGATAGTTGAGATTGATGGTCCCGCATCTATATTAGGCTCCTGCAAATTCTGGGGCCTACTAGCCTTTTGTGGAGGGGTTGAGTGGGTGTTTTCCAACAAACTAGGCGATCGGCCCTGTATTTGTCAATCAACCCAGCCTAAGTTGGACAAACAATCATAGCGATTGGCCTTGGAGATGTTAAAATAGTTTTCATGACCGTTAACAGTCTGAGGATAACTGTAAAAATGGCCATTTTGCGTCCCTGCGCCAAACCCACCATGAGTAGATCTACCTCTTCTTCTCTGGACCACGGACCAGCCATCCTCACCTCCCTCGCCCCATCCATAGGGTTGCTCATCCCATGGGGGGTTAAACCTCCGCCTACCCTTTTGGTCATTCGGATCCCTTAGCCAGCTCCATCTTTTATCCACTTGCTCCACAGGCAAATAGAAATAAGAGAGTGGTCTGGCAGTGACAGTATTAGCTTGATAGCGAGAAGTTCCTCTGCAGATATATTCTACCACCTGTGGGTTTTCAAAGGTTACCACAATGCAATCCCCTTGTAGGTTTTTTCTATTTCCACCCACCCAGGGGGTTCTCTCCACCATTAAGATGTTACTGGGCATATTCGTGGGTAGGGGATAATTATTGGATAACCAGTGGCACACCTTATTCTTTAATGCCTGGAAGGGTTCCACATAAGGTGGTATTAATTCCGTTACCCCAGTCAGGACCACTACATAAGGGCAGGCATCTGGGGGGAGGTGAATATTTCTTCAAGGCTCCACCTTTTCTCTGGGGGCTGAATCCAGATTTGGAGTCAAAGGTGCAGAATCCTTAAACTTAACTTGAGGGGTTGTTTTTGACTTAACAAGAGTAGGAGTTTTATTTGGATCAGGGGTCTTAACTTTTTCTCCTCCTGATTTGGAGGTGTTAATCGGGTTCTTTAACACAGTGTTTTTACCCAGGGCGACATTTTTATGGGCCGGTGGTTGTTTACGTGCTGTGGTCGTCACATGGGAGGCCATGTTATTCTGATTAAAACTAGGAGCACTTATGTCCTTATGGATGTTTTTCAGCACTATTTCTAGACAGCGTAGCCTTGCCTCTATCGGTTCAAGAAGGGTTTTAAGAATTTCTAAGATATTACTACTCGTCGGGCTTACCCCACCTCCTTCCTGACGAGTATCAACCCATTTATCCTCTTCCCCACTTGCTTCCAAAATTTTCTCCAAATTACTGTCTACAATCGTGTCATCAGGGAGACTCAATGATAGACCAACAGTTACTGGCAGTACTTCCCCTATAACTTCAATGCTTACGGCCGGGTCCCCACTCATAGTCATAGGCTGTGAGCTGGGAATGGTCTGGTTAGAAATAATTTTAGCTTTCCTGGCTTTGTAAGTAGTCGATTTACTGGCCCTTTGTTTGGGAATTGCCCCCTCTTTCTGCCCTCTCTGGTTGATATCAGAGGTCGTCAATCGGAAAGTCGCCTTCGTGGCAACCAGATCACTGTCTAGGCGACCCTCTGACAAAGAGTTTGAATGAGGGGGAACGTCAAGACCCTGTTGGGGACTTAATGCATGATGATCAGCATCGTTATCTGACCTAGCAGGGGTGTTGGGGCAAATCCTAGTATCAGGCGTTCGTGCCTGAGCAATAAGGCCTAATGAAGATCTTTTAGCCTTAATAAAATCTTGGGACACCCTTCTGTCCATTAGTACAATCCCTCCATCAATCAATGCATTGGTACAGACTATAAAATCATCCAGGGTGCCGGTCAATTTTTTTGCCCCCCCTGCAGCCATACTTCTGGTCTCTCGACAATCCATGTCAATGCCTACCCCTAGAAACTAAAAAAAGCTAACAGAGCTATGGGGTATAAATACACAAAGTCGTTAAATATAGAAGCAACCAACGGAAACAAACAATGGGTAGATATACACACCCCAATTGATATTTACACATGAAATTCTAGATATTACACCTATGCTTACGGGTCAGGTGTCCGAATGTCAGTTGGTTGATGTAAATGGGGCAGGGTATATGGCCCAGGCCAGGCTCTGCAGGCCTCGGAGGGCCACAGAGGGCCCGCCCTTTGCCCGGGCTTAGCAGGGAATAGCAGCAGCAGGTTAAAAATGCAAAGTACAAATGGCGTCCCACGTTGCAGCAGCAGGAAGGGTCCTTTTAGAGAGATTAGGCGGGGCGGGGCGGTCAGGGAGAGCGGGCCAGCTGACTCGGCCTTGGAATGGCCGGGACTCTTGGGAAAGCGAGTCCCGGTCCGCGCTCGCAGCCCTGACACTCACCCTGTAGGAGCCGACACCTCAAAGGCACTGTCCAGACGAAGCGGGACCCGCGGAGCGGGTTCCGCGAGGAGTGGTGGCAAGTCCTTGTGAATAGCAGCAGCAGGTTAAAAATGCAAAGTCCAAATGGCGTCCCACGTTGCAGAAGCAGGAAGGGTCCTTTTAGAGAGATTAGGCGGGGCGGGGTGGTCAGGGAGAGCGGGCCAGCTGACTCGGCCTTGGAATGGCCGGGACTCTTGGGAAAGCAAGTCCCGGTCCGCGCTCGCAGCCCTGACACTCACCCTGCAGGAGCCGACACCTCAAAGGCACTGTCCAGACGAAGCGGGACCCGCGGAGCGGGTTCCGCGAGGAGTGGTGGCAAGTCCTTGTGAATAGCAGCAGCAGGTTAAAAATGCAAAGTCCAAAATGCGATCTTGCCAAAGTTGCAATAGTCGGTGATGTGCCGATACACGGCGAGATTACATCATATACCACCGACTTGGGACTAATTCATGTGTTGGCAAATGACAAGAGTCCTTATTGACAGGAATCATGAGACTCCCTATGCAACTAGGCGATGATCGCACTGTCTGATATGGTGTTCTAATCTTTTGTAAATATATTGTAAATATCTGTAATTAGGGCAATAGAGATGCCGGTGTTATGCTGATACACAGCGAGATCAAACTTAGTGAAACCGGCAATAGTATAACATAGGGGTAATAACACATTACGAATATGTAATTGTGTGGAGAATATAACCCACTTAGTAATGGCTGCCCGCTAGGATATGAAATGAATTGTCCATCATTCCTTTTCATTCAACAGGAAGTGAATTGTATATAATGTGTTGTTAGGCACTGTGACTGTAAACACTGACGAAGGACTTTAGGTCTGAAACGCGTCTGTTTTCTTTCTTGTCCGAAGCCGAATAAAGAACTGCTGTAACATAACCCCCCGCGAGTGCGTTATCGTTTTTTGAAGAGAGGAACGATTGGAGCCGCTATACTTAACGCGTTGGTACCGACGCGCAACGACACCCGCCCATGAGTGCCTCGGGAGTTTTTGGTACACTCAGGAGCTGGAGATATATATATATATATATATATATATATATATATATATATATATATATATATACTACTGAGAAAAGAGAAAAAGGCAGGAAGCTTGTCTTACTTATGTTGCACTATTTGACAGGAAGGGACATTACTGTTTTCCTGCCAAAGCTATCTTTAAAAGAAGAAAACAATAATACTTCATTTCCCGTCATTCATCTGCACAAGAAGTGACCACTAGATCGCACGTCATCCATCTAAACCGAAAATTACATTAGTTCTTACCAATTCCCTACTTCAATCAATCCCCTACTTCAGTCAACTCTTCAGGGTGTCCCCAGCACAGGGTATGCCCTGCTTGGACCTGTTAGAGCCAGGATGGGCCATGGGACAGAACACCAGTTCCACTGAAACGTTCACAGTAAAATAAAATAATGTACCTCACCCAGAACCCATACTGCCAATCCCTAAAATCCCAAGATGTTGAAGGCCCAGGCACTCACATAGCATTTGCAAAACAAATAAGCCAATCCTAGTACACATCCTACTAACTACCACACACTCTCAAACTACACAATTCACAGTCTAAGCCATGCTCATCAACGCAACCTTTGCAGTACTTCATAGCATCATAGTTTGCAGACTTCATCACCTGTCATAATCTTGACACCCTAATCACAGAAATATGGTAAACTCGCATATCCTTGACAACCTTCCTTCTATAGGCTACCCCCCCATCTTGTGGATCGCAAACATAAAAAGGGAGGAGGCCTTGCTGTCCGCCTAGTTCGGCACCTCAGACAAGCAACTCTCAACCTCATGGAGCTGCAAGCACATCACTTTCTGCAACTCATATTTCCACCTTCTATGTCATCTACAGGCCATATGGGCAGAACAAGGACTTCATTCATGAATTGTCAGCTCTCACCACCACTTCGTCTCTCTGACATGCCTACACTACCCTCTAGTGTTACTTTAATCTCCAGATAACACAAGCTATAAAAAATACAAGACACCTGGTTCAACTAAACTGACACACTCACAGCGGTATAGCATGTCACACAATCAACTCACTCCAAAGGCCTCAACCTCACCATCTCAACATCACCAACAATCCAATGCAATCCACCCATACCCCTGGGCTTGTCCGACCACTTCGCTAACACTATCTCCCTGCTCAGCTTCCTACAACAAACCAAGGTCGACACAAAAGAGAAGAACATACTTTCACATCCTACAAAGACTTCTCCCAAGGGACTTAATGCTTGAACTCAAATATCACCCTAACACCCTTGTAAACAATGTAAACACCTTTTTGTGAAACTATATCAGCATCCGTAAACGCAATTAAAACATTCTAGTGCAATCCAAGCCATCAGCATCCTGACACTCTAAAGACCTTGCTGATAATAAAAGATCCATCTACCGAATAGGAAAGAAAATGGAAGAAAAACAGAACTCCAGATGACCTCTGCACCACACCCACACTGCTCATCACATCAGCTAAAGCAAAGTACTATGTCTATACTATCAATGTGGTCAAAAGTAGCAGAACAATTTTCAAGACAATCAAGCCCTGCATTAACCCCCTGCCAGATCCAACTATTCCTACCTCCACAGAAAAGCACAATGCCATCAACTACTTCTTCAGTGAAAAAATACAGAATATCCAACAGCATATCATCTACATCAAGCTTGCTTCATCTACTATGCCCTTCCAATTCCAGTAGAATTCTAAAAAGGATCAGACTACAAAGCCCTACTTCTTGCAGATCTCACCACTGTACTTTACTCCCTCAAATCCACTTCTTATGAAGAAGATATCTTACCCCTGCACGGCCTACTTAATGGCTGCTACAGCAAGGGTGTGCAAAAGACGTGCTGCTAGCAAACCAAAGTGAAGCCCATCTGCGTCTGCACCGCACACAGTGCCAGGAACCCTAGTTCCCCCAAGCAGCTACCTTGCTGCAACCTCTGCGCTCTCAACCCCAACTGACACTCCACATGCTGCTACCTTGTCACACCACACACCACCGTTGGAGCATTTTCCTGTGCTTCCTGCAAGTTTCCATGCACCGACCCATACCCCAACACACCTGCACCAACAGCACCCAACACTCCCCTCATACTCTGTCCTCTAACCACCCACATAACACTCCACACTCGCATGCATGCTCCTCAACACCTTCTCACTCACTAAACATGCCACAGAGATCTGGGGCCTGTGAAGCAACAGTGCCCTTGTCGCAGGGATTCTGCTCCTACACAGAACTATGCACAGAGGCCCAGGACCTCAGTGAATTGTGGTGTACCAAAAAACTCACCTCAGTGCCTAGAAACCCTAACCAGCTAGCATCAGTGTCACATTAGCTCTTCGTCCTATAGCAAATTAACCAATGATTAGACAACCCAGAACATGCCACTTAGGTTATACTCAGGAATGGTGGGACGCAAGAACACACTCATACCAGTCCACAACAGGAGTAAAAAGAGACACAGGCAAAGTTAAAATATTTATTTTAACGACGTGCTCTAAGATGCAGTATCTTTGCTAACATAAGCAGACATATCATTAGAAATAATATGATCGGCATTGTTACAATTCCATAAAACACAAAAGGCGAAATCATATTACAGTGATGGTGAAAAAAGGTCTTATAGCGCCTAGTATATCACCCTCCCTACCTAGGAACTATGTTTTATAAAATATAGAAGGTCTCTTAGGCGTGTTTGGGGGACCCCATACCTTAAAGATCAGCAGGTGTGAATCACATCAGGATCTGCACAAGCTCGCGGTCTCTCTGGAAAAACGGGCTTCTTCCCAGTGCCTGAAATCATGCTTACAGTGCATTATTAAACACGCCAGAATCACGTTGGCATGCATCTGCATGTATGTTATGGCTAAAACGTGAGCCGATCAGACTGAACAATAGCTACCTTGTTATGATAACCTTAGAGGCCTTAGCACTCAGTGTGCAGACTAGAGTCACGATGTAAGTCTAGGGATGCCGAAAACAAGCAATTCTCATGTGAAGCGTCTCATGCAGCCTAACTTACAACAACAGTTATATGCAGTGTCGTGTGCAAAAGCAGCAAAAAGGTAAAATGGTGTTTAAACTTCTAATAAGCCCATGCTAACATAGCAGTGTGAGTAACAGGGCCCAGCCCTCACTACACCCTAGATCTACTGTTCCTCACGGAAACCGGGCTAAGCCCTATATCAGCATCTGAAATCACCACAGCCATCAACAACGGCCACAAAATTGCAGGGTAAGACAGACTACACAAGCCAAGAGGTGGAATCACCATAATCCACAAGAACACCATTAGCTGCACCACAACCACAAACACATCATACTCCGGAATGGAATACCTGCTGTTCAAGATCCATGTCACAGCCAACTTGACTCTGAGCAATACTCTCATCTACAGACCACAGAGACTTCACCGACATAACACACACTTTGTCGCACCACTCGCTCTCACTGCTAGCCATTACATCCTATCCGAGATCTTAGCTTCCACCTCAAAAACCACGCCGATCCCAACTCAAAAGCACTCATTGAAGACCCTGGATGCCTGGGGCTCACTCAACAAGTAAAGGAATCGACCCACTTTGCTGGGCACTATTTCTATCACCTTTGACAACTTCCAAATTGACAAGCCGACGCGTGTTGCCTAGACACACCCTTCTCAAGTTCAGCATTCCTGTCTTAGTCCATTGCATATGCACTACTGAGTGAAGAATCGTCCCTAAGTAAATTGATCTTGAAGGAGTGCATGGCTTTTGATTATGCTCACCGCATTCCATAGCTTAACTATATAAAGAGATGCTTTGGAAGACTGGGAAGAACTGACCTATTCACCAACCCAGATCTAGTGATCAAGAAAGACCTGGGCTGGGTGCGAGAGGCTTTCTATAATCAGAGGACACTAGAAAGGGAAGAGTGTGAATTGAGGCAACCTAGTGTTTGTAAATTAATTATTCTAAAAACCGCGCAATTGACTCAGCCATATATTGTAGGGTCTTTTAGTACCCATGAATATTTATTATTGATTAGGCTTTGCTTTGATCTCTTCCAACTTCTGTTGGCACAGCCACACAGGTGTAGTAGAGATCAGACTCTAGAGTCCTGTGGCTGCGACGGTAAGTCTCTACAGGACATGCTTCACTTTTGAATGTTTTGTAAGTATTATGTGATTCCCCTGATAAATGTTATCCCAATTTTAAAAAGGCTGAAGTTTAAGCACGTGAGACCAGCTTTTATTTATTTGCAATTGTTGTCTGGTGATACTGTCCTCTTCATTCTTAACTTTTTAAAATCAGCAGTGAGGCTTAGAGTCTGTTGCAATTAATTTAAAGTGGGTTTTAAATGACTGTATGGTGCCTTATTAGGCTTGCTGGTGACACACACATCACAGTTAGGGATCTTGTGCTTATTCTCCCTTATTGTTCTTATCTTTAATGGATTATTGTACAGGCACTTTATGATATATTCTTATGCATTGTATCAGAATTGTAAGCTAGATTTGTTATGTATGTGATCATTGTACAAATATATTTTATCAGAATATATTCCATACTATGTACAGCTTTAGAATACTTTCATGATTTTATGCAGCAATCGAATAAAGTGTAGTTAATTGATTGATTGATATGCACCACTGCTAGAGCAGCCCACATCAACTGGAACAGCATCACTGACAAGGACTGGAACACCGCTCCCAACATCCACCAACCCGAACAAAGCAACAGCCTCAGCAAAGTCATCAAGAATTCCAACAATTGGATCACCTCCTGGGCCGACTCCCTGGCCTCTCTCAAACAAAGCAGTACAACAAGAGCCCAGGCCACCTGGTACACAGAGGGACTCAGACTGATGAAATGCCCCTGCAGACAACTGGAGCACAAATGGAGAATGAGCCAAGACAATGTAGACAGAATCACATTCATACCTGCCCAAAGACGCTATCACCATATGATCTGGAACACCAAGCGTGCCGCTCTTGTGGACCACATCGATTCCAGCATCAACAGGCGCAAAGAAATCTGCCACTGTGAAAGATTTCACCTAATTAGCAGATGCCTCCAACTCACTCACCAACCCAACACGACCTCTGTAGCAATCATTTTGAATTCTCCAACAATAAAATCACTGCCAGTTACACCATCTTCAACCTGCAACTAGACCCAACAGACCTTTCCAAATGCTTCAAGGTCAAAAGACGAATGCTAACCACATAGCTCATCATCACCCCCAGAAGAAACTGCCGCCACCAAGAAGTCCATCCACTCAGAAGCCCAATTGGCCCCCAGCACGCCTACTCAAGAGGAATGCAACCAGTGCTATGTTCACACCAATTCTTAATGCCTCCACCTCTTTAGCAACCTTCCCAAATGCCTGGAAACACTTAACTGTCATCCCTCTGCTGAAGAAACCCTCAGCGTACCCCTTAATGCTCACAATCTACAGACCAATCTCCCTGCTACCATTCCAGGATGAGGTCTTAGAAAAATCATTAACAGACACCTCACCAAATATCTCAATGACCACCAACTCCTCAACACCACTCAGTTTGGTTTCAGACCCAACCATAGCATGGAAACCACCAATCTGCATGACTCTGGATGGAGGATACATGGTGGTGCTCATCATCCTGGACCTCTCTGCAGAATTTAACACAGTCTCCAACCCCAACCACATCCAAAGCCTAGCAAACATAGGAATGCAAGGACATGAACACTAATGGATGTGTTCCTTCCTGACCGGAAGGACCAAGTCAGTCAGCCTGGCACTGTACACTTCAGACACCTGCAACATCATATGTAGAGTTCTGGAAGAATTCTCCCCAGACCGACCATTTTCAATGTGTACACAATCAGCATCCTCCATTATCACAACAACATCCTCTTCTACTCTGTCAACATGCAGCTCATTCTCTCCCTCACGGACAAGATGCTCAGTACCTGGATCAAATTCAATACCTGTGTGACTGAAATCGCACATTGGATGAAGACCAACTGTCTAAAACTGAACACCAAGACTAAAATTGTGATCTTCAGGAGGAGCATATCACTGGGGCCTCCACCTGGTGGGCAACAGAGTCAAGACCAACACCACCCACACATCAAGAACCTCTGAATCAACATCAACAGCAAACTCAACATGACCGCCCAATATAATGCAGTGACAGACTCATGCTTCCATACCTTGAAGCAGCTGAGGAAGATTTTCACATGGCACCCAATCAGCTCCCAAAAAACATTATGCACACCCTCTTCACAAGAGATCTAGCTTACAGCAACACCCTTTATGTAGGAAGCAGCAAAAACACTCCAGAAGGCTGAAGCCCATTCAGAACTTAGTAGACAGAATGGCGATTCTCAAATTGCCTTGTGGAGAGAATCTTGATTTCATTAAAGACAAGGGAGGCTAACATTATGCAACATAATGCCTCGGAAAGGTGAAGAACACTGTTGATGAGAATACACCTCAAATTGGGCGACCTAGCCCACAAGTATCCCCAAGGAGACACTAACGGCCTTCTTTTTGGGGAAAGTTTTATCAAAACACTAGGGGAATATGTCTCTACATTCTCGGCTTTTAGCAAAGCCCAGAGCAACATATGATACATATTTAACAATAGAGTTTTTGGCAGGGCTGACAGGAGGGGACTGGCTGTCAGCAGTGATCAATAAAGGGCTCAATTCTACTTAAGCACGACCAACAGGGTTATGGAAGAGGCTACCGTGGAAGCAACAACTTATTCCCACAAAGAGGTCAAAAACCCCACTCAACCAACAACAGGGGCAGATACCAGGGATCTAGTGATCAAGGTAAGAGGTTTTCCTCAGATTGGCTCTTCCCACTCAAAGGTAGAGAGATTACGTTATTTCCCAGAGGCATGGGCAAACATAACAAAAGATTCATGGGTTTTACAAACTGTGCAGTGGTTCCAAATAGAACTTTGCGGAACACCTTACCAATCGAATAAACCAAGAGAACTTTTCATAGACCAGGAGCATTCTACTCTAATAGATTCAAAGGTTACTTAAAAGAACAATCCACAAAGTGCCCAATTCAAAGGGAGGTTTTATAAGTACGGTTTTTCTAGTGAAAAAGAAAGACAAGGGCTGGTGACCAGTTACAAATTTGAAAGAATTAAATACATTTTTGGTTTACAGACACTTCAAGATGGAAGGAATCCACCTTCTAAGGGACATCTTGCAAGAGGGAGACTGGCTTGTGAAGTTAGATCTCAAGCACGCCTACTTCACAATCCCGATGGACCCACACAGTCAGAAGTTTTTACGTTTCAGTTGGACGGGCACCCTATATCAGTTCTGTTGTCTTCCTTTTGGTCTTTCCTCAGCTCCCTGGTGTTCGACAAGGGTGTGCCATTGCTCCAACACTATTCTCCCTATTCTTAAATAGAGTGGCACAATTTTTTGTTACACATCCAACAGATGCTCCGGTTCTCCCATTTTAATGTTTGCAGACAACACGATCATAATCTCCAAAACCCTGAGAGGATTGCAACACCCACTTTCACGATTCGAAGATTTTTGTAAAATGCAAGGGTAAGTAATCAATACAGGTAAAACCAAATTCATGGTTTTTATCCAGCACCGCTATTCAAGGGAAATGTAAGACTAAACGACGAGCCCGTAGAACAGACAGATGTTTTTAACGATCTCAGAGGTACTCTGGCCAAGAAACTGAGCTGGGGGGCCCAGATTGAAACCATGGGCCTCAAACACTGTCAACTGGCAGACGCATTAGCAAAAAGAGATAAAATCTCAACTACAAAATCGATCAGTCATTGTCTACAGATCTATGACACCAAAGTTGTGGGTTTAGTTTTATATGGCTCCGAACTCTGGGGCTTTGAAAATCTGGCACCACTTGTCATGTCAGAGACTAAGTTCCTTCAAAACATCACAAATCTCCCTCAAAGTACCCCACTTAGGCCTCTGTTTTATGATCTAGGCCACAAAGCCCTGGGTGATGTAACAAGATATCGCCCAATTGCATACTGGTGTTAATTGTTGACAACTCCTGAGCTGGCAAATTACGCTGTCGCACTTAGGGATGTCATGGAGGAGGACAACGGACATAAGATAGGCTGTCTCCAAAACATCAAGCGTATGTTGTTCGCAATGGGTATGAGGCACTTATGGGAGAACCCAACGGGTGTCAAGTTCCCTTCAAATGGAAAAATGAAAGAACAGTATTGGTCTATGATCATGACTAACAACTCAAGAGCAATCGGGAGTACCTCTCTGACAGGGAGATTCTTATAATTCAAGCCCACCCCTTGCTATGAGCCTATTCAGATATTATAGCAAAGCCTTCTGATAGGAGACTTTATTTCCAATTTCATGCGGGCACCCTCCAATTAACATCCATTAAATGCAAGTGGTCCCCCAATGCAGATAACAAATGTCAAATATGTGCAGACGAAACAGAAACATAATCTCACATTCTCTTTGTTTGCTCTGCATATGAGGGTCCTCTGAAAAAATGGCTGAAACTGACTTGCAAAAACATGGGACCAGAAGTAGCAGTACTGCACTGAGAATATGGCGCACAAATGTTTCAGCGCAGTATGCAAAGTCTCATAAGAAGTTCCTAGGATGGATGTGGACTATACGTGCCAAGATGTAATTCTATCAGTGACAACGTCTGAATGTTGAAAAACAAACCTGTATGACTTATATTAGCCAGTAGGGCTAAGATGCGAACTTATTCCTGTCTCAGGTTGTGCTATAGATTTTATGTATAATGTTTTTATGCTATTTATAGGGATTTTACTATGTATATGCTTTTATGACACGACACCAACGTTTCCTAAGTACGATGAAGTAATATGGTCAATATTTGTATCACATTAGACTTGTAAGTAAAGTGTGATCCAGTCCTTTATCATGTAGAACTCCCCTACTCAAACCAGATATTGTCATTATTTTGTTATATTTAAGCACTACATCATATTTGAATTTTATATAACATGAGACGACTTGTACAGTGTGAGCAACCACCTGTAAACACTTCAGATTTTTAAATAGACAATAGGCCCAGTGGTACACCTAAAAATACAAAGGTTAAACATTTTGAGTGTGCACCACAAACACAAGCAATCCTCCTTAAACTATGTATGTTTTGAGCAGTAGCAGCTCATGCAGGGAGTGCCGCGGGCCGGTGTGGCGGGGCAGGGGAGAGGTCGGATGGGGGAGGGGCAAGGTGGGGGGTAGTAAACTCCGGTTCACGGCCAACTGGAGTAATGTAAATAAATAAATAAAACTAATTTCATTGCGTGCACTGAAACACATTTGGCGCTTCTACGCGCACAATGAAATTCATTTATTTATTTGCATTACTCCGGTCGGCCTTGAGCCAGAGTTTACTACCCCACACTCTGCCCCTCCCCCGCCATGCCCTACGGCACTCCCTCTACAAACCGCTACTGGTTTTGAAGACAGTGAACATGGGTTGTTTGAAGAATATAACACTTGAATAGATGTGCAAGATGTGGTATATGGAGAGCAAAACACCACATACAGCTATATTATCGATTTGAAAGCATTATGGCAGCTGTATTCATTGACTCTAATGGGGTAGCTACTGCTGAGTACTGCACTAGAGAATGACTGCATGTAGGTTACCGTGAGATCCAAAAATCAGTTGAAAACTGCACCTATTGGCTGCAATGGCAGGCCTCAGACATTTATAAAGCTTAAGTGGGTGGCACAATACGTGCTCCAGGGCCGTTTGTAGCATTTAATTTACAAGCCCTGGGTACAGGAAGTACCACTTTACCAGGTACTTAACAAGTAATTGAAATGTGCCAATTAGGTGTAAGCGAATTTCGCAAGTTTAAAAGGAGAGAGCCCCAGCATTATAGTACAGATTTTTAGAGGTAACATGCACTGAATCCTAAGAGCCAACAAAAATGGGCTCAGAAAACAGGAGGGTGCAGGCAAAAAGCTTGGGGATGACCCTGCAGAGAGGGCCATGCCCAACAGTTATGTGATGATTTAGGAACTATAAATAGTAATTATTACTGTTTAACAACTAATGACAATGGTCTCTGCAGATATTTAAATCAGTGCTATCAGTTATAAACTATTTCCTGAATAACCTCTTCAATCAGTTTCTTGAGACAGCGCTGATTCTACCAAGCTGGAAACAAGCTCAAATTATACCATTATTAAAAAAACACTAATGCAGATCTGATTATGCTAAGCATTTTTGGGGCCACTTCTGCTCTCCCGGCAGCCTCTATGATACTTGAGGCGGTGATAAACATACAGCTATCTCAATTCTGGAAGTTAACAGCCTGGTCCATAGGTCTTCATCACGCTTCCACCTGGATAAGGCATGGAAACTGCCCTCCTAGAAGTGGCTTAATTCATCAAAATGAATCTCTATCAGGAACATTCTGCAGTGGTGGTCCTATTGGACCTGTAAGCAGCGCTTAACAGTGTCTCATTCCATCCTGATGGAGCAGTTAGGGTATATAGGGTTCAAGGCCTAGTAAAACAGTGGCTTTTGTATGTCCTATCAGACAGAACCCAGGCTGTCCATCTCCCTTCCTTCATCCAATTCTCTAAACCATTGAGACACGTTATCCCTTACTGCTCTGTTTGGAGCCCTATGCTATTAAATATTTATAGGACATCGCTTGCAACGATTGTGAAGTCCTCAGGTCTCAAAGTGGCATCACATGCAGACGATACCCAGTTGTTTCTCTCCTACCTGCAGATTAATGGAGGGATTCTAGTGACATTTAAAGTATGTCTCATTTCTGTAGCAGACTGGATAAAAAAAGAGCTGCTCAAACCTTGTGGCTGTCAGAATTGGGTAGGTCCCCTGGCCCAGAGCACATTGCAAAAAACCTGGGTTTAAATTTAATAAAGATTTCACATTTCTCTCTGAAGAAAACACTATATACGACAGTTGGGGCTGGACTGTTCCCATAAGGCATAGAGCCAAGACTGATTTGCATATAGCTGTGTCTAAACTGGGGTGGCGAAGTGAGCTAAAGAATGATGATGGATTCAACCCAGATCCAGGGCCAGACTGGCCATAGCGGGCACTGGGCAATCCCCCGGTGCGCTGCACGGGAGGGGGGCGGTTTTGGGCCCCTGAGGGCCATTTTTGCTACAGGGCCGTTTTTGCAGCATAGCTGCAAAATCGGCCCTGTACCAAAATCGGCCGAAAACCGGCCACGGCAAAGAGCTCGGCATCTCCTCCAACCCCCCCCCACCCCCGAGTGGAGAGGGGGGCTGGGCGAGCACTTTGCCAGGGCCGGTTGTGGTTACCAGACCGGCCCTGCCCAGATCTGTGACTAGGGGTGAGTGTCTCCATCCATCATCTCCATGAGTTTGATATACCAAACCATGCAAACAATACCCTGAAAATGATTATGCACTCATTGGTGACCGCAAGATTGGACTGTGCCAACATTCTGTACTTGGGTCTGCTGGGCATACTTGATTTGTAAGGTGGAGCTGGTTCAAAAAGCTGCAGCTAGGAAAATTGTGAATATCCCTCATCAACAATCCATTTCTCCTTATTTGGAAAGACTACACTGGCCACCATAGGGACACTCTTTCTCACTCCTAGCGGTGAAACTTTGCAATAGGCTCCACATAACAAGAAAGAAAATGCCCTTGAAAACTATCTTAAAAAAACAACTTTCATTAACTTAATAATCTTTCAGAATCTGTTTATTTGTTACTGAAGTACAGGAATGCTCTTTTGAGGCTGCTGTCGCTCTATACAATACAATCATTTCACTCAGTTATTCATTCACCATCATCATTTGTAGTCGAAACCTGACAAGTGTGAGTTTGAAAATCAAGAAGTTGAACATCTTGTGTTCAGAGTAAACGTTTTTGGCATATTCTGGAACCTTAGAAGATTTTGAACTTGTTTTCACCTTCTAATGTGAAAGAAACTCAAAGTTTTTTTTTTTTTGCAGAGTTTTATATAGCGCGAACTAGGACCAGAACCGAATCAGGTAACAGAGCGCTTTACATATCACCAGTTACGTTACATGAGGACACACATTCATTTTAGGCACGGGGAGATTAAGTTATTTGCCCAGAATCACAGGAGGTTTTGGGCGTCGTTGCCGAGACTCGAACACAGATCCCCAGTTTCGAGGTCGAGCGCCCTAGCCGTTAGGCCAACTCCTCTCCCAATCTATCTATTAAAGTTCTCTGGGATTTGCAAATTGTCATCAATTTATTAGTAATGTTGTAGAAATAACTAGTTAGATTGCTTGTATGTTAATAAGAAAATAAATAAAGAAGAAAAGGCGCTTTGCGCACTCAAATTAATATTTACTCAGGTGTGGAAAAGTAAATTTTGCCATGTTATATGTGCCTACGTGTTCCCCATCCTACGTTATATGTGCATGATTAATATGCATATGTATCCCCCTATGATCGATTAAAGACACAATTATAGTTGTGTCCAACTCTAGTATGCCAGTTTCCAGTTCTCGTGAAAGCAACAAGTATTAGGCCCATGTTACCACGATTTACAGTGTACATGTTAATTCATTGAATTGTCCCCGTTTCTAGGCCTCAAAAGGGCCCGGACACCAGATTCAAGCTCCAGTCTCCTGAACTCACTCCGAGGAGCGATGCAGCCCCCACCTGCATCCCTGACCCTTCACTTATTTCGCGCAGCGCGGTGCCCAGCTCTGCCTGCCAGTCTGCCAAGAGTATGTTATGCTTCTAGTTATCAGTTCAACTCCTCGTCTTTGCATTCCTTAGCTACTGAACCGTATAAACAGTTTCAGCCATAGTCTAGTCTTTATGTCTCCATGCAAGAGAATTACTGTATTAATATTCATAGAAGATTCATAGCCCACGCATTACACGAAGAATATATGCATACATGCATGCATGCATACGTGGAGAAGCGTGGCTCAGTGGTTAGAGGCGGCAGACCCGGAAGCTGAGATCGACTATGGACCAGGGTTCGATTCCCCGCCTCGGCGGGTCTCGGGCTCAAAATTCCACGGACTCGACAATTCTCGCTCTGGTGCCTACTCAACTCACGGGGTCACACTCTGCGACTCTGGGCAATAGCTTGCTTAATCTCCACGACGGCCCCTCGCGGCGGGATGCCTGGCTTTCACCTTGTGGACACCCTGCCGGGGTTTCTCACAGGGGAATACCAGGACGGGTTCCCTAAGCAAGCGCCGGGACGCTTACGGGCAGCTGTGCGCTTTACAAGTCCAGCACATTTACATTTACATTTACATACACCAGCCTTAGAGTCAAGTAGCCTCTGCCCTGATAACTTTTAGTTTCTATCAACATGTACTCCAAACACAAGATACCAGATATGCCATAGGTACATGTCGTCCTGACACCGTAGACTTTAGTCTCCTCTTCTAGTGCAGAAGTCATAGCCCCCAGTTCTCCCTGGTAACACGTCATTGCCCGTTTGCGCGTACCACTAGGTTAAAGGTCCCAGCTGCTCTCAGGTAGCCCCCTCCATGTTTCCGCCCATTCATGACATTTCTATGACGTCTTCATCACATGTCTATGTATACGCCCTGTACACGCCTTCTTGTTACACCCATTTTGTTCTTATCTTTTGCGACTGCTACGAGTTACGCCTACTGCTACGCCTACTGTATGCAATGTAATGTAATGTATGATACTATATATATGCTGCACTGTCGATGAGGCATTTGCAGCTGCCATCCATTCTATTTCCGTGCAGGCTATCCCGTTCCTGTCCCTTCCCTTATGCCTGATTAAAGCCTGTTAGACTCAGATACCTCGAATCCTGTCTCTTATTTATTGAGCTATCTGTTTTATTCAATGTATTCAAAAATAGTACCGGTAATTAATTATTTATTTACCACATAATGGCGCCCGAATAGGGACTTGCCCTTTCCCCACGCGCCGGCGAAGCCACGCAGGCCCCCTGACCCTCTGCAGCCGTGACGGAACCATACCGTGCACGTGCAGATATTTCTGCTTCAAGTATCCCTCAGGCCCACGGAGGAGACGGAGACTGCGGTCCAGCATCCAGACGAGGCGGGGAGGAATGCGGCGAGTCCCGACCAGAGCCCAAGCCGAGAGTACAAGGTCCGAGGTATCCGGAGGCCCACCTGTAACTGAAGTCCGAAGTTTGTAGTCTGACGTCGTAGCAGTGCAGTCCAGTCCGAGGCCTTCCGTTCTTGCTGCCCGGTGAGTACCGTTGCTGGGGTAGTATCTAGACAGGGTCAATTAATTTGCCTCTGGTCCGATGGGTTTGGGTACACAGATCCAGTCCGAAGTATTCACCTAGGTGGATACGGGTCCGACGTGTCTCTTTATGGGACCGGTATGTTCTGTACTGTTTCAGCAGTGCATCCAGTAATTCTAGTAAGTCTGTTCTCGAGAAATTCATGTGTTTCTGTTTTAAAGGTACCAGGTAATATTCTGTTCGAACTGTTATTAATGTTATTAATGTATTTTAATGTCGTGGTATGAGTGATTTGTTTTGCTATTCATTACTGTGTTTATCGTGTATTGTATTATGTTTTGATTCAAGTCTAGAATGCCTCTGTTTTCCAAGTTACGTCAGATAGGAACCCGGAAAGGGTTACTCGAAGAATCAGTTCCTGTCCCGCCTAGGGACAGTCCAGGACATTTTATGTATCATAAGCATGGCTTAAGTGCCATATTGTATTTAGATTTATGGGTCGACTATACCAAGGATCTAGAAGAGAAATATAGATGGCCTGTATCAGGTACATGGGATGCCGAGTGCATCATGCGAGTAGAAGAGGCATTATGGAAAAAGAAAGCCCGACAGTCCCAGAAAGATGCCATCGAGTTATGGCGCAAAGAATCTCATAGAAGAACCGAAAAAGAAATCAGAAAAACAGAGTTAAGTAGGGAATCCTCAGAGAGAGCCCAAGAAAGGGAACTTCTAGAAGAAGGTGAACGAGTTAGAGCAGAACAGTCAGACAGACAGAGAAATGCTCTTATAAGGGGCATGTATCCTCTTCTTGCCGAGGGCTTGCCGAAGGCAACCCCGGAAGCATCCAGTAATTTTCCGCCACCATTGGTCCCGACTAAGCTACGTCATAAACCGACCGCAGCTGAAATTTTTCTTTCGTCCTATTTGGGCGATACAGTCCCAGAATATGCAAATCATATTCCGCCTGTTCAACCTCAGCACCCTGTTAATAATGTAATCCCTGTTCCTCCAGCCACTGGTCCCGGGGACCAAGTTAATGTACCCCCGGCCCAGCCTACAGTAAATGCACCCGTTTTTCCAGTCACGTTACCAGCACCCGCACGTCCGGTATCACCTGACGACTCTAGCCCAGGAGGGGCGGCGGGAGGCGCTCCTACCACCCCGCCTCAAACGAAACGAATGACGCTGAGAGAAGCAGCGTTACAACGTACACCGAAAGTCTCTACTTACGCAGCCCTCAAGAAATACCTTACTGATTGCGTATATGATTCAGTACCAGGTGAAGATTACATGATACTGTATTCAGTACGTTTACGACGAGTTACCACCTTTTTGGTTACTCTGCCAGACATGAAGGACCATCTAGATAGAATATATCGTTTTATCCGTACAGGGGAGGATCCAGAAAGTATTCACGAAGCTATGGCACACAGAAAAGTCGAGACTCAACATCTGATTTTACAGTTTTTGATTAACTGTTTAATAAGAGAACAAGACTATCCTGAGAAAGATAAAGATAAGATTAAAGTCCTGACAAAGTGGAGTGATAATATAGCCGAGGGAAAACACAAGACACAGAATTGTATAGACGCTATGTACAGGAAAATCCGTAAGGAAATTCTAGACATACACGAAAAAGAGAAAGCAAGGAAAATAGCCGAGAAAGAGAATGACTCTTCAAGTGAAGAGGTAGACAGCGAGAATCCCGACAGAATAGCGTATGTAGGTAGAACTAGACTTTCCGACAGACATTCACGCCCAGATTACAAGAAAAGTTTTTCTCCTCCAGTGCCAGAACAATGTTCTCTTGAGCAAGTGTTCCAAGTTACCGATAAAATTCTGAAATCACGAACAGGTTATAGTGAACTTGATACCATGCGTGAACAAGAACTAGCCCGATCAACAGTCCGATGGATTAGTGATTCTACCACGTTTCCAGATGAAATCGTGGCACAAATGTTCCTGAAACTGCCCCCAGCCGAGCAGCGTCTGGTGGGTATGTATATGATTCAGCACCTCATCACATTGTATGAGGTTCAGCATTCTGATCCAGGTCCTTTACATGATGTATTGAACGAGTTACTCCAGTACAGATGGAAAGGTCTAGGTACCGACTTAATTAATGTCATTTTAGAACAGCGCCACAAATACCGAACTTTTCTGAATCCGCATTTTGTTCCCGTTCCACCCACAGTAAGGAAGTCATTCTACATAGATAGACAGAATCCGTTACGAGAAGTGCATCTAGTTAGGACAACGGGGGGCGCTCTAGAACGAGTATTTGTTTACACCCCCATCACGAAAATAGAACTTTTGGAGATGAAAAAGTTAATTCCCTGTCATGATAAAGATCCAGCAGGGTTCCACCGTGAATTAAAGGACATGCTCCGTATGGGAGAATACACGTATCCTGATATCATTAAAATGTTAAAAGTCCTGTTGCCTGCGGGCATATATGAAAAACTCAAGGAAAAAGAATGGGAGGTGGGAGAGAAAAAGATAGATTGGTCCGCATTAGAAGCCGAAGATAACACACGAGTACCAGGTACCGGTCTTGGGGATAAAGCTAAAGCTTTGCCCGAACTGTTAATACAAGTCTTGCCAAGATTACTAGCCACAAAAAAGGAAGACTGGGATGCCATCTCAGCCTGTAAACAGAAACAAGATGAAGATACTAGTGACTTTTATTCTAGATTCGAGAAATGTTTTATTATAAATAGTGGTCTGAAAACAAGTAGTGAATCGTACCCCCATCTTTTTGTTACCAAACTAGTCGAGAATTCAAGTCCACAAGTTAAAAATCGAGTATTGAAAGTCGAGAGTTCTTGGCAAGCTAATACTCCGTCACAGATGCTCCAGATGCTCCAGTATCACCAGAACAGAGTCAGGGAAGAGCAGGAACATGAAAGAAGACGTATGAAAGACACGAAAATGAAAGTATTAGTTGCACAGTCTGTTCCACAAGACAGTCAGAAGAGGGGTCTGAATCAAGCCAGTCATCCTGCAGCTCCCGTTAAAGGGACATGCAATTATTGTAAACAGCCAGGTCATTTTATAAACGAGTGTGCGGTTCTGAAACACAACATAGCTACTGGTAAGACTAAAGAGAGACCACGTCCGCCTAGACAAGAACAAGTTTTACAGACTTCCCAGCCACCGCAGAACGCACAACAGACAGTTACAGTACCGCAGCCTATCGCTGCAACACAACACGTTACACAGCAGATGTACCAGTATGCACAGTCAGAGTATCCAGATTATCAGCCATATTCATGAAACAGCCTAGAGAGGGAGGTAGGCTTGCCTCTCATCGAGATTCCAGTAGATCAAGAGGGTCCCTATGTACATAGTCAAGTATTAGGGAAAGACAGAAAGTTTCTGATTGATACAGGGGCAAGTAGGACTACCATCAGTCATGACGAGGTTCCAGGGGCTCCGCTCTCAGGCTCAAGAAATGTTTCCCTTGGATTTTCAGGAAAGCCTATTGTTAATGAAATATCGAAACCAGTTACTCTAGAAGTTGGTCCACTGTCCCGAACTACTGATTTGTTACTTACGAAGTCATGTCCAGAAAATCTATTAGGCATTAAGACTTGAATTAGGAGCAGTCATATGCTGCTCCCCAGAAGGGGTCCGCCTGTTCTTGCGTGATTTTAAAGGTCATTATGTATTACGTGATTTTGATCCAAGATTATTGAATGTACCACAGCATTTATGGGCGCAAGGTCCAACTGATGTAGGTTGTATGCACATTACACCCTATCGTGTCACTCTGAAACAAGGTGTTGTATTACCACGAATCCGACAGTACAAATTGCCACCTGAGGCTGTAGCAGCCTTATCCAAAATTATTGACGAGCTTATTGCTCAAGGAGTGGTTGTAGAAACTGACTCCAATGTATGTAATTCTCCTATCATTCCAGTCCTGAAACGTACTGATCCCAATGCACCTCCAGTTTATCGATTAGTGATCGACCTTCGAGAACTTAATAAGTGTATCATACCCCAGTACCCAGTAGTCCCTGATATTTCATCACTCTTGACAGCCATTGATTCTGAAGCCACATTTTTTTCAGTTATCGATCTCAAGAACGCATTCTTTAGTGTCCCTATTCATCCAGACAGCCAGTTCCTTTTCGGTTTCTGTTTAAATGGAAGAAGCTATAAATTTACACGAGCACCTCAAGGTTTCACAGAAAGCCCTAGCATTTACAGTCAAGCACTTAAAAGACAACTAGACAATATTCACATGCCAACTGACACTGCCCTACTCCAGTATGTCGATGATCTGTTAATTACAGCCCGTTCTGAACGTGACTGCGAGCGTGCGTCACTTACAGTCCTGTATTTTCTGGCCGAGATGGGGCACAAGGTGTCCCCTTCCAAATTGCAATTCTGTGTCCAGCAAGTGGTCTACTTAGGACACTTACTGTCCAAGAGGGGTAGGCAGTTGACACCTGACCGTATCCAGTTAATAGCGCATCTTCCACAACCCAAGACTCAGAAGGAGGTACGAGCTTTTATCGGCCTCACTTCTTACTGTAGACAATGGATTCCTCAGTACGCATATCTAGCCAAGCCACTGATACAGTTAACGACACAGGAGGCAGCCGTATCGACTGTCCTCCCTTGGACCCAAGAACATACACTTGTTTTTAATGAATTAAAGAAAGCTTTATGCCAAGCACCTGTTCTAGCAACACCAAACTATAGTAAGCCTTTTACACTTTTTGTTACAGAACGTGATGGTACTGCATTATCTGTTCTCACACAAGATCAAGCAGGACAATACAAGCCCTGTGCTTATTTTTCTAGCACATTAGATCCAGTGGCCCAGGCTCTGCCTGCGTGCCTCAAGTCAGTTGCAGCCACAGCTCTAGCTATCAGACAAAGTGATTCCATAGTGTTAGGACACTCCCTGACAGTACAAGTTCCACACTCCGTGGAAGTTCTTTTAAACCGAACTCAGACTCAGCACTTGACAATTGCACATTTAACAGGTTATGAACTGACACTGTTTCAGCCACACATAGAAATCAGACGCTGCAACGTTTTAAATCCCGCTACACTGTTACCGTCAGTTACTTCAAATCCTGCCACACATGACTGTGTGGAAGTCGTTAACACCATGACAAAGCCAAGACAAGACTTGACAGATATTGCATTACCTGATCCTGACCTGACACTTTATGTGGATGGTTCATGTATGAGAACAAGTACAGGAGAACTAGTAGCCGCGTATGCAGTGACTACAGACACTGAAGTTATATAAACACACCGTATTGATACCCTGTCTGCTCAAGCAGCAGAGCTTGTCGCTCTGACTCAAGCCTGTATACGTGCCAAGAACCTGAAAGTTAACATATATACAGATTCACGTTATGCATTCGGAGTCGTACACAACTTTGGAGTGCTCTGGAAAGAAAGAGGTTTCATGACTTCTCATGGAACTAAGATTCAGCATGGTCTCCTCATTCAAGCTCTGTTAGATGCAATACATTTACCGACAGCTATTGCCATTATGAAGTGCAAGGCACATACGAAAGTTACTGACATCATTTCCCAGGGTAACGACCTGGCAGATCGAACAGCCAAGCTTACAGCTCAGACTTCAGACATTCCAGTTAACACGACACAGACACTCATTCCAGATCAGACTACTTGTATGACAGTTAAGAACCCTACACAAGATGTAATAGATATACAGTCACATGCCACTCCAGATGAAATCAAGAAATGGTCCGAACAAGGAGGGGTCCAGACAGATCAGGGATGGTTGACGAAGGGAAAAGCCACATGGTTTCTCCCCGACTCAATGGTTCAAGTCATTATTAATACCGCACATAGTCCAGTACACCTAGGGGAAAAGGCCATGTTAGACAGTATCCAGAACATTTGGTTCAACAAGCATTTACGAGCAGCAGCCAAACAGAAAGTGCGTACCTGCATGATCTGTTGTCAGTTCAATCCAGGTAAAAGTGTCCCGGTGGAACAAGGTGGATTCCATCCTCCTGACCACCCTTTTGAAGTCCTCCAGATGGATTATATTCAGATGGAGGGATGTCGAGGTTTCAAGTATGTCCTTGTAATTGTATGAGCTTTGTCCAGATGGACAGAAGCATATCCGGTTCCAGATTACACTGCCGCGACCACTGCCAGGCAGTTGGTTCGTGAGTTTTTCCCCCGCTATGGTTTACCAAGGGTCGTGTATTCAGACAACGGCCAGCCATTCTCATCTGAACTCATGAAACAAGTATCCCTTCTGTTAGGGTACCAGTGGAAGTTCCACTGTGTACGGCACCCCGAAGCAGCTGGTCTAGTTGAGAGACATAATCAGACATTGAAAATCCGCATTGCAAAAGTATGCGCAGAGAAAGGTGTAGATTGGTTGGTAGCACTGCCAGTTGCCCTTTTTTATATGAGAATGGTTGCACACTCTAGATCAGGTCTGTCCCCGTACGAGGTCGTATTCGGCCGTCCTCCAAATATGTGGGGTACACCTATGCCCCGAAAGATTACAGACGTTTCCAGTAATATGTTGACAGATTACCTAGCTTCCTTGATGTCTGCCCTACACTCTTGTCGTTCACAGGTTGCCGCTGCTTTTCCAGACAACACTGAGGTGAAACTGCATGAAGTCGTTCCAGGGGATTTCGTCCTGGTGCGCAATTTTGATCGTTCAAGTCCGTTGGAGCCCCGTTGGAAGGAGCCCCAGCTGGTGTTATTAACAACAAGGACCGCCGTCAAGCTCGAAGGACGCAAGGGCTGGGTGCATACCAGCCACATCAAGAAATTCCATGGATTACGGCCAAAGACATTTATCAAAGACTGCCCCGTTCTTAAGGACTGTCCAGACACAGACTCTAAACTTCCCCTGTTAGAGAAAACTCCGCAGCAGGAGTATAAAGCAAAGCTCCGGTCTAGTAAAATAAGTCAGCCAGTTTAATTGTTTAAGTCCCTCTCGGGTGAAGCGGTTAGACAGGTTCCTGACATGTATGAGATAGACCCACATAGTGAGAGAGTTAGTCAAAACTCTAAGAGAATACGCTATCAAAAGAATATTTGCAGTAGATGCATCGTTACTCTGTTATTTTTTGTGTTTTTGAGTCTTATGGTTACCTGCATAAGTTATGCTTTTCATTTATGTTTTCCTATTTCACATGTACATATGTTTCCTAATGTTACAGTAGAGCACACATTTAGTGACCTGCCTCCTCACGAGTTATCCTATCGTCTTGCTATGCGTAATAACACATTTATCAGAATGTTACACTATTCACACCAGACCAGCAATGCCACTAATTGTTGGGTGTGTGGTCGACTTCCCCCTTTCCAGACACCGAAGGGAGTTCTGCCACTCTTTCCTTATCCGTTTTCACACAATGGTTCGTGTGGAGCATGGTCCACATTAACGTCATCCTCCACTGATATGTCCCTTCTGAATCGAACATGTTTCCCAGACAAGCAAGGTCTTTCCCATAGAACAGGGTTAGATCTAGAAAATGAAGTATATGATTTAGGTAATTATTCCTCGAATTTCATGGTTTTGAATGTTCAGTCCGATACTACTCCAGATTTGCCTGCTATTTCAGTCCTACCCGTCAAAGGCGAATTATGTGTCAGAAAGAATGGTTCCGCACATGTAGGACATAGTGATTGTACTACTGTGGTCGAGTATAGTGACAGTGGGAAATCTATTTTTAAAGCCTCACGTCATTCTTATTTTGTTTGTGGTCAGACCGCATATGTTCGTCTGCCCCTCGATTGGGATGGAACCTGTTACATTGCCTTCCTACTGCCACCAGTTTTTCTAGCCCCATCCGATTATCACAGAAACACACATCTAGTACACGTTAGACATAGAAGGGAGACTGAGTCCCCAATTGTCGATCAAACTGAAACTACTCTAGAACAATATCAAGACTTCAATAAAGGTTTCTTTTTCTTTATAGGCCCTGTCCAGAATAGTAAGTTAATACGTAGGTTAACCAGAACCCTTGAAGCAGTAGTGAATGAGACTACTTCCGCTCTAGGTAATTTAACCGAAGAGCAATCTGCCATTAGATTTGTCGTGCTCCAAAATCGTCTCGTTCTTGACGTCATATTGGCCGATAGAGGAGGCGCTTGTAGAGTCATCGGATCTAGTTGCTGCATTTTCATTCCTAATAACGCGCCGTCTGTTTATTCAGCTATAACCAGACTTCATAAAATTGCCCATCAGTTACACCAAGATCCAGGCACCTGGACATGGTCCGGTTGGCTCTGGAGTATCATATCTGCCTGGGGATGGAAAGTATTGTCATTCCTAGGTATAGCAGTAATGATCATATTCAGTTGCTGCCTCTGTTTACAATGTGGCCCTGCGATTTGCGGCTTGTGCGCTACATCCTGTATTCCTAGTCCTAAGTCCCGTTCCAAGACAATTCGAGACGAGCAAATGATGCTATATGAACAGATAGATGGTATCATGAATATTGATGTTTCCTGATGGAAACGTAGGGCACAAGGAGGGAATGTGGAAAAGTAAATTTTGCCATGTTATATGTGCCTACGTGTTCCCATCCTACGTTATATGTGCATGATTAATATGCATATGTATCCCCCTATGATCGATTAAAGACACAATTATAGTTGTGTCCAACTCTAGTATGCCAGTTTCCAGTTCTCGTGAAAGCAACAAGTATTAGGCCCATGTTACCACGATTTACAGTGTACACGTTAATTCATTGAATTGTCCCCGTTTCTAGGCCTCAAAAGGGCCCGGACACCAGATTCAAGCTCCAGTCTCCTGAACTCACTCCGAGGAGCGATGCAGCCCCCACCTGCATCCCTGACCCTTCACTTATTTCGCGCAGCGCGGTGCCCAGCTCTGCCTGCCAGTCTGCCAAGAGTATGTTATGCTTCTAGTTATCAGTTCAACTCCTCGTCTTTGCATTCCTTAGCTACTGAACCGTATAAACAGTTTCAGCCATAGTCTAGTCTTTATGTCTCCATGCAAGAGAATTACTGTATTAATATTCATAGAAGATTCATAGCCCACGCATTACACGAAGAATATATGCATACACCAGCCTTAGAGTCAAGTAGCCTCTGCCCTGATAACTTTTAGTTTCTATCAACATGTACTCCAAACACAAGATACCAGATATGCCATAGGTACATGTCGTCCTGACACCGTAGACTTTAGTATCCTCTTCTAGTGCAGAAGTCATAGCCCCCAGTTCTCCCTGGTAACACGTCATTGCCCGTTTGCGCGCACCACTAGGTTAAAGGTCCCAGCTGCTCTCAGGTAGCCCCCTCCATGTTTCCGCCCATTCATGACATTTCTATGACGTCTTCATCACATGTCTATGTATACGCCCTGTACACGCCTTCTTGTTACACCCATTTTGTTCTTATCTTTCGCGACTGCTACGAGTTACGCCTACTGCTACGCCTACTGTATGCAATGTAATGTAATGTATGATACTATATATATGCTGCACTGTCGATGAGGCATTTGCAGCTGCCATCCATTCTATTTCCGTGCAGGCTATCCCGTTCCTGTCCCTTCCCTTATGCCTGATTAAAGCCTGTTAGACTCAGATACCTCGAATCCTGTCTCTTATTTATTGAGCTATCTGTTTTATTCAATGTATTCAAAAATAGTACCGGTAATTAATTATTTATTTACCACACAGGCACCAACTTTATCCTATACTGATACTTCAAATAACTTTATTGTGGAAACAGATGCTTCAGAGAGAACGGCCTGAGTGCTTTTGTTAAAAAAGAAAGAAGATGATGGGGAAGAACACCATGACTCTTACCCTTCTCACATTTGATCAGAATCATAACTTCTCAGTTTTGTTACCTTGGTTGAATCAGTTTGCGCTTTTAGATGACCTTTAGGATCTGTAGAGTCTTGTAGAGCACACATACTGGAACATCTAATGGGACAGTTGATAAACCTAAGATTAATATCAGATATGCTAATATTTTGTGCATTACCATCGGAAATGTGACAACTGGCAAACTGTTTCCTCAAGTCATTGCAAGAAGTGAGAAATCTGAGAGATTCCACTTTGCCAACAAATCTTTGGCTTGCGGTACGGGCATTTCATTATAAATCTTTTCTATCTATTAAAACTAATCTATTCTACTATTATAAAGAGAGAACTGTGTCCTTTGAGCCAGGTAAACTCAGAAAGTACACCACCAATCGCAACACCCAATACAGCGTTGGAAAGGGGAGATCTAGTAGATGGACATAGGCTATATAAAAAATATATATATACGTTATTTAAAAAATTTACAATAAAAAAGAAAGTAGTCCCTTCGAAGTAGCGCCGGCCGTGTGCGCTAACCACATACGTGCTGACATCATCATCGGAGGACGGGAGCGCGAGGAGGAGCGGCAGACAACAGCGCGGGGAGGAGCGGAGAACTTAGCCACACTGGAGCGGCCTGAGGTACGTGAACCGCGGGGAGGAGCGGTGAAGTAAGGAGGACTGGACTGCAGCGGCGGCGGACAACAGCACAGGGAGGAGCGGAGAACTTAGCCACACTAGAGCGGCCTGAGGTACGTGAACGCGGGGAGGAGCGGTGAAGTAAGGCGGACTGGAGCGGGATGACAGGTAAACTTTAGTGCTGCAGCGGGGCGTGTATACTGGCTTTGTTCGTTTGCAGCGTCGGATGCGTGGCCACAGTGTTAGGGAGCAGGGCGTGTGCGGATGATTAGGGGCACTGAAGGTGGCGGTGTACTTGGGCTGAGGAGGTGGTTGGGGGCCTGGGTTTCGGCGACTGGGAGCAAGCCTCATTGCCCCCGGACAACGTGGGAATGGAAGTGAGCCTGGGGTTAAGCAGAGTTAAGAATAAGTACCAGCGCCCAAAAGTCTGCTTAGAAGTACGGGACCAGTGCAATTACATGTCGGCGGGTGGAATACCAGCAAGCATGATTGCCCACGGACAACGTGGGAATGGAAGTGAGTCTGGGGTTAAGCAGAGTTAAGAATAAGTACCAGCGCACAAAACTCTGCTTAAAAGTAAGGGACCAGTGCTTACATGTCGGCGGGTGGAATACCAGCAAGCCTGATTGCCCCCGGACAACGTCGGGGCGGGCTGCTAGTACTGAAATAAAATAACATTATATCCATCGCAGAGGGACTGATGGAGATCTCTACAGCCTGTAACCTGTCTACAAGATAAAGTACACCTTCCTGCTTTTAGAATTGGGACATCAAAAACATTGACCCATTTATTTTCATATTAGGGACTAGTTAGCCATTTTTATTCCCAGCCCTGGTCTTGGAGCGTGTATTGGTAGAACTCCATCTAACTTTGTTCCAGAAAACAAATTGTAGAGTTCGAGCCCAACAACATGTTATTAATTTAACTACAATAACTTTAGAACTCTGGTACTTGGTATCAGGGCCGGTCCTAGCCATGGGCGGTATGGGCAGCTGCTCAGGGGGGGCCCCGCCGCCGGCCCCGCAGTTGCGGGAATAATAAATGATGATGGCCTGGGGAAATGTGCTGTGCAGTGGTGAGCACAGCACAGTGCATTCTTACGTTCGTCTAATAATATCGAGAGTGTGTGTGTTTCTCAGGGGGGCCCCGCCGCCGGCCCCGTATGTGATGTCACATAAAAATTAGAGGGGCCTCGCATCTTCCATTTCGCCCAGGGCCCCACAATTCCAAGGACCGGCCCTGCTTGGTATGATAGTAAAGGAACAAATAGAAAGCAGTCACGATTCTTTAAATCTGATTTCATATGCCCTACTGATTTTTAAGCATGTGAAACAGTTTCAAAAAGCCCAGCAATGTGTGTAAAATGTGTGTCAGGTACTAAAGGCGGACAAAGATTGCAAGTTCCATTAAGTGAATCTGTTTCCCTGTGTGGTGAATGTCAGAAGGAATGAACTGGAATCAGTTAAGATTCAAAATCAGGGTGTATTTAAAATAACAACTATGGAAAAGGGAATTGGAAAACCATGTGACTGCATAGCACTATCTCTTGGGCCTAGTATGTATTTGTCTCGTGTTCGAGTCCTGAAGGAAAAAAAAACAGCACTACTATTTAATCTCCTGGACTGAGTCACCTACATATTGAACATGTTAAACCTTTTTGAGTTGGATTACTTTCTGCAGATACATGTGTGCTTGTGAATACAGTCGTTTGCATGCAAAAAGAATAATGGGAAATATAAGTCTACGGTCTGGCTACTCTGAGTGTAATAAGATCTTAATACTAATTAATCCTCCAGCTACCTTGAAGAATGTTGAACACAGTTTACAATATGTTCAGAAAGCCAAATCAAATGTGTGGTTTAAAGTCTTTGAAGGAATAAACGATTATCACTCCAAATCAAGAACATAACTTTAGCTTACAAAGCCCATCACAATACTGTGAATGTTGTTTTATCTTTTCTAAGCTTCTAATGTTTTTAAAATGCAGCTTGCTCTAAAATGAAAAAATGAATATTGTCTTCCAATTTGAAATAATGCTGCACTACACCACATGACCATTGTTTTTGTTGATGCCTTTGCTCTAATAAAGAGTTGTGAACGTTCCCAGTCTTTTGGATTAAGATGTACCTAAACAAGGTCAAATTAGCTGTCCCAGACTACTCTGTATACAATGTTGCAGTTCATGTTACCAGAATCGACTCAGGGAACCTCTAAATCCAATGTAATACTATAATGAGTGAATCTTTGAGTAAAATGTTTCTTGCTGTGTGTTCCTCATTAGTGAAAATCATGAGAACCATGATTCATGTAGTAATGTGTGAAATCCTTTGTCTAAAGTCCTATTGAAGGTCCTGCATTACCAATGCAGAGGAAACCCCAATTTTTCCACTCTTAGAAGGCAAATCTTTGCTTGATGAGTTTTTTGTACTTATGATTTGTAATCTTGCTGCTAAACTGATCGAATCTATTTCATGTACGTTGCTTGATAATTTTTATATAAAGCCCTGAAACGTTGACTCGTGTCTGTTATTCTTATTGAAAATGTCACAGCACTAATTCATTACTTAGCCTTGAAGATATAGAGACAGGTCCAATTGGAGAGCATCAAAGTCCATATAGGAACTACACCACTCTCAGTCCGAGCTGTTGGCGCGCACAGGGTTAAGTTAAACCAAGGTGATACAGATATTCATGCTGAAAATACCACCTTTAAAGTTCATGCAAAAGCTCATGGCAGGACTCCAACAACAAGAGGATTTGAAAGGATAGTTGTGATACAATGTAGTCTCAAACTGAATGAGGCATAAGCAGACGAAATGCAGCCATTGTGAAGTCAGGTGGTTCCAGGTAAGCACCTTAATATACTGGAGTTCAAGATAACCGCAACACTCTAGTTTGTTCTTGTTTGACATGAGGTCTTAATTACCATTAACAAACACAAGAAGATGATGGACGGAGCGCTGAAACTTTTCGACCACTCACCCCCACTCACAAATCTGGGTTGAATCCACCATCGTTCTTCAGCTCACTTCACCACCCCAGTTTAGACCCAACCATATACAAATCAGTCATGACCCTGTCCCTCATGGGAACAGTGCAGCCCGACCTGCCAAGCAAGGTCTTCCCTGGACAGGAAACAATCATCCTGGGAACGGTTTCGGGGTAACACCCCTTATCAGCCAGGCTAGCTTGAATCCAGTAGTAAAGTGAGCAAGGGACCAACGTCTGGGCATACCCTGCCAACTTAGGGCGAACACAGCAAACACAAGGAGCTGATGGACGGAATGCTGAAACTTTTCAGACGCTCACCCCCAGTCACAGGTCTGGGTTGAATCCATCATCGTTCTTTGGCTCACTTCACTGCCCCAGTTCAGACCCAGTCATATGCAAATCAGTCATGACCCTGTTCCTCATGGGAACAGTCCAGCCCGAACTGCCAAGCCAGGTCTTCCCTGGACCGGAAACAAGCATCCTGGGACTGATTTCGGGGTAACACCCCATATCAGCCAGGCTAGCTTGAATCCAGTGGCAAAGTGAGCAAGGGACCTACGTTTTCCCTGGACCGGAAACAATCATCCTAGGAATGGTTTCGGGGTAACACCCCACATCAGCCAGGCTAGCTTGAATCCAGTGGTAAAGTGAGCAAGGGACCCACGTCAAATTAGGGGGAACAAAGCAAACACAAGGAGATTATGGATGGAGCGGTGAAACGTTTTAGATACTCACCCGAGTCGCAGATCTGGGTTGAATCCATCATCGTTCTTTAACTCACTTCACCACCCCAGTTCAGACCGTGCCATATGCAAATCAGTCATGGCCCTGTTCCTCATGGGAACATTCCAGCCCAAACTGCCAAACCAGGTCTTCCCTAGACCGGAAACAAGCATCCTGGGACCGGTTTCGGGGTAACATCCCTCATCAGCCAGGCTAGCTTGAATCCGGTCGCAAAGTGAGCAACGGACCCACGTCTGGGCTTGGGGAACATCACTTACAACGCAACTTTTACCACGCAGTGCTTTTACATCGTAGCTTTTACAACGCAAACCATTACAACGCATTGCGCTGGGGGGCGCTCTAGGATAGGGAATATATTTAATTTACTATCCAACACCTTCCCTACTATCCACGGGGACTGGAGTTGGAATAGTAAATTAAATAAATCACTATCCAGCGCCCCAAAGCACTATGCGTTGTACTGGTATGCGCTGTAAAACTCGCGTTGTAAAAGCATGCGATGTAAAAGCATGCGTTGTAATGTCGTACATCCCTGGGTATACACAGCCAACTTAGGGTGAACAAAGCAAACACAGGGAGATGATGAATGGAGTGCTGAAACTTTTCAGACACTCACCCCCAGTCACAGATTAACACCATTTTAGTTTGGGAAAGATACACCAGACATTCACCATTCTGGCTTTCATCCTAAAAGTACAGAACTTTCCATATATCTGCTTGCAATATTCAAGATATAATCTTCTGAATAACAAAGATGTAATAAACTATAAGTGTAAATAATGCCTACCTCTATCTACCATGATTCGTCTGTGGGAAAAATCTTTATCTCCTCTGACCAAAAGTGATGCACACTGTGTTGATGTTCCTGATAGATGGCAGGAGAAAACTTTTCAGAGATAGAACATTAAGTCTTAAGTTGTGAATGGTGAACAGGACATTTCCATGGATTTTTTCAATGGTAAACCCTGGGTTATTCTGATGAGTTCAAGAAAAGAGATGCACACCTAGTCATCCTTGTTTAATTCTTTCTTAACCGTTTTGGTTTTAACGGCGTGCAATGACCTGCTTCGCGCTTCGTCTCGGTGCGCTGTGTAAAAGTAACATTTTCACAAGGAACCCATTTTCCGATTCCATCAGGCTGCACTGCCACATTTATGAGTTTGAATCAAATGAATCAATATATATTTTTTGCTTTTCTCTTGCTTTTCTTCATTATTTAACCCATTTTAATCCTTTACTCTTGTTTTATAGTCAATTCATTTTACACAATCTTTTTGTAGGCGTAGATGTTTCACAAAAGCTCAGGAGTCCAAATTGGGTTCCACATACCATGACGTTTATTACATCAGCCCAATGCATTTCGGGAAGTAAATTCCCTTCTTCAGGGGCATCTACAAATACAGAAACGATTTTTTAGCTGACATATTCAACTTTGTTAACCACTTCATTACGTTTAAAAAAATTAATCATTTATGCAACCAAAATCAGATTCACAAGCCATTTACACAGTGATTTAACCCGTGTTCAGAAGAATTCCCTCCTGGTCTCGTCATTTATATTCAGCACTTTATATCCCACTAAGTCTACCCCACGGTGTGCTACACAGCATTACACTCTTTATCACTGGCGTGTACTAATGGGCGCTTACCATGCCTGGTTGGTCCCCATGTTGTTTAAAAATGAAACATTCCTTCGTTCCTTCTTAGCGTACACAAACGCTTCTGATGCGAGTGAAATTTTCTTGCTGCAAAGGCCTTTTCTTAAGTGTTCCCTCCCATATTCAGCGTCAGAAGGTAATTCATTACACGTGTGTGCCTCCAAAGCTATGCGTAAACATTAACAAAGGACTACTCAAATTCCAGTATATCAATCATTCACACGCAGTGAGACTACAACTCCCAGAATACCATCAAGATTTCCCTACACATTCTATTCATTGTGTAAAGTACCCACGTTAATGTGCTTGCATTTCCTTTTAAATAAATCTATTTGTGAACCTTTCTATGAAAATGTCCGTTTTTTCAAAAAATATTTTGGGTATGTTTGGTTGAATGAAGTGCTTCTCTCTTTCGGATGAATCACCATGGGAGAGAACCCAGGTCCTGTGCTTGTCGCCATTCATAGCATTACTTTAATCCGGTTTTTATTTCATATTCTTCATGTCCTTTTCTGTTCACTATTTTCATTTTGGGTGCAATCTCAATGTGAGACGAACAAAAATCATGCTTTGGAGGCACACACGTGTAATGAATTACCTTCTGACGCTGAATATGGGAGGGAACACTTAAGAAAAGGCCTTTGCAGCAAGAAAATTTCACTCGCATCAGAAGCGTTTGTGTACGCTAAGAAGGAACGAAGGAATGTTTCATTTTTAAACAACATGGGGACCAACCAGGCATGGTAAGCGCCCATTAGTACACGCCAGTGATAAAGAGTGTAATGCTGTGTAGCACACAGTGGGGTAGACTTAGTGGGATATAAAGTGCTGAATATAAATGACGAGACCAGGAGGGAATTCTTCTGAACACGGGTTAAATCACTGTGTAAATGGCTTGTGAATCTGATTTTGGTTGCATAAATGAATAATTTTTTTAAACGTAATGAAGTGGTTAACAAAGTTGAATATGTCAGCTAAAAAATCGTTTCTGTATTTGTAGATGCCCCTGAAGAAGGGAATTTACTTCCCGAAATGCATTGGGCTGATGTAATAAACGTCATGGTATGTGGAACCCAATTTGGACTCCTGAGCTTTTGTGAAACATCTACGCCTACAAAAAGATTGAGTAAAATGAATTGACTATAAAACAAGAGTAAAGGATTAAAATGGGTTAAATAATGAAGAAAAGCAAGAGAAAAGCAAAAAATATATATTGATTCATTTGATTCAAACTCATAAATGTGGCAGTGCAGCCTGATGGAATCGGAAAATGGGTTCCTTGTGAAAATGAAACCCTGGGTTATTGCCATCAAGAAAGTTTGAAAGTTGACAACACACATTATCAGATTGCTCCTGATTCTACAACTATTTCATTTCACAGATAAAAATGTAATAGTGCATTATTTGTAAAGGAGTTGGACAAAAGAGAATGTGGAAGTGCATTTGGAGAGGGAAAGTGCAATCATGTTAGAAGTGCCAGGAAAGGAACTGCAGAAGGAAGATTGAATAACACCTTTAGAAAGGAAGGGGCAAGGTAAATTATGAGATCTTGAATGCAATGTTGGCCAGAGGGCTGGTGTTTTCAGAAAGAAGTGTGGAAGAAAAAATGTGTAAGTTCTTCAAGTTTCACAATGATAAGTAGCTTGGAACAATTACAGAAAAACAAATTGGCTAGGCACTGGGTTGTATTGTATAACAATAGGATTTAAAAGATAAAGATGCCATCTAAGTAGCTGATACAGGCGTCAAGTTGCTTTAGTTATAGTTCATCACTATTTGAAGTGAACTGAGGTGGAATGGAAGCCTACAATCCCACTGAAACAATTGAGGGGTTTTAGTTAATCTTGTTCTGGAAATCACTGATCTTCAAACCATTCTAGGAGTGGACTCAAGTGCAGATGTTTATGGCAAACTATAAGAGTTCAGGATGCCTTTGATGGCAGGAGGGACAAGATCTGTCCAGCTGTAGGTGAGAACTGGATTGAATCATGAGGCACTTCAGGCTGGTGATAGAAAGCTTTTCCTTTCAAATGAAACACATTTATTATTATTATTAATAGCATTTGTTAAGCGCATGATTGCACAAAGAACAGTGCGTCCCCGCGCTGAAAATCCCAATAATCATCATATCAGCCCAGCTCAGAAAGAAGCACTAGGACCGGGAGGAAGAACTAAACTAATTAACCTTGGGGAAGAGATGGGTTTTCAACCTCTGTCTGAACCTTGCTTCAGACGGTTCCATCCTCCATTCGATGGGTAGGTCATTCCAGTCTTTACTGGCCAGGAGTCTGAAGGATCGTCCTCCCATCCTTGCTCTGTGGATCCGAGGAACCACTAATAGCATGCTGCCCATTGACCTAAGAAGGCGCGAAGGACGATAGATAGGAAGCAACTCCTGGAGATATGAAGGTGCCTTTTTGTGAGCTATGCGATGTGTAATGCACATAGTTTTAAATTTACAGTACAATTTGTGTACTTCAGTTCTGTTATGAATGTGTCTTGTGAAGTCAAGACTCTGGGCATCATTCGACATATATTTTAATTTCCATTGGTGGGACTGGTAGCAATGCCATTCATTTGGTTAAGGTGCAAAGTGTGGATTTCATGCTTCAAAGACTACGCTGTGCCAATCTATGATTGATTACCACAAAATATAAGAACTGCTCATATTTAGTAGCATTGGGAATGTGTAAATATGAATTTATTTATTTATTTATTTATTACAAGATTTATAATGCGCATGGCTGCCTCAGCGACGAGGCGTCCCAGCGCAACCAGACGCCTAATCAGAGCAGGAGAACATAGCAAGCAAGGGATATCATAGAGTGGGGAACAGCCAGGTCTTCAGGGACTTGCGAAATGGCAAAAGATTGGGAATGGCACGAATGCATGCTTGAAGAGAATTCCACAGTTTGGCCGCCAAGAGGCCAAACGACCGGCCCCCAGCCCTTGCTTTCCTAACACGAGGGACACAGACCAGACCTTGATTAGTCGATCGTAAGGCTCTGCTAGGCAGGTAAGGCTTCAATAGTCCCAGTAGCCCCTCTGGGGCTTGAAACCTCAAGATTTTGTGCGCAATACAGAGCACCTTGAACTGGATGCGAGCTTCGATTGGCAACCAATGCATCTTCACAAGAACTTGGGCCACAGAGTGCGATTTAGGGAGAGCCACCAACATGCGTGCGGCTGTGTTCTGGACCCTCTGCAAGCGTTTGATGCTATATGCATCCTGAAGATTCATGGAGTTTCCATTTCTGGAAAATGTGGTTGAAGTGCTAACATTTTGGACTTTTATTTCTTCTTTCACTATTTGCTGTTGTCATATCAAAAATAGAACTGAATTCTTCTTTTGGCAACTTCTTTGCTGAAGATATTTAGCCAGCATTAATTCCTTTGTTATTTTGAGTTACTTGGTTCTAATAGAGCTGTGCACTACTCACATGAGGAATGTTTGCGGATGTGGTTCTGAACTTGAGTGTTTATGCTATACAATATTGCGCACTTAAGTAATTTGTTTTCTTTTGTAATGTGGAGAATGGTGCTGTGTAGTTCCTATATTCCCAATAGGCTCTGCGCATTGGAATAGTATATCCTGTAGTTTAGACGTAGGACTGAGGTCGACTAGGTCTCTACCGAATATACTAGACTTAATTGTGTGTGTGCCAGCTAGCTCAGAAGTCACTAGAAACTTTCTCGAATTCACAAGAAGGGATTAGTTTCTGACAACTGCATAAACATGACAACTTTGTTTCCCCAAGATGAACTGATCTTCAGAGTCGTGGAAACAATAGATAGATATTTCACTCAGTCAATCGTGCATGCTTCATTTCACCAGAGGTGCAGAGAAATAGATAGACGGTGCGTTTTCAATAAAAAGGTTTTATTGAACAGTCTTCTTTCTCAAGCATAAGAAATTAACTGCTACAATCGTAACTTGTTGTAAAATATAATGCATACAGTATAAATAGTAGAATAAAATAATACTGTAAGAGCATTGTATGGTTCCTAAAACATAGATACATACATATGTAAATAACAGAGGCTAAAAGTACTCAACTGGTGCTTCTAAAATACGCCTACCCCAGTGTACCTAAACTAAGCTTAGTACGAGGGAAGAAGTAAGTGAGGTGTAGCAAAAATATAGTTTTCTTTTGCCAAGAATCTTCTCCAAGAATTCTCCAAGAGTCTAATAAGCTCCATACCTTGGCTTTAGAATGAAGGAGGTCTGGTATCTCTCTCTCTCAGAACTCGATTTCCCAGCAACCCGCAAGGGTAGCCTGGAAACACTGGAGCTGGATTTCTCGGCAGGAGAAAAGACAGCGTCTCTCAGTGCGTCAGCTGGAGGGTTGGCTTCCTTCGGCACTTGCTGTAACAGGGCGCGTCGGGCAAGTAGATAGTCAAACTGCTCCAAACCACCGTGTATTTGCTTGGGCAAGTGTGGGCATATTTATACCTTGAAGGTGCCGAGTTTGACGTAATGTTGGACATAAAACGCCATCTTAGAGTCTCAATTCTTTGAAAACTCCATGAGTTACTGGATATATCAATATTCCAGCAGGGGGAAGTCCCTGACTGCTGAAGGCGGGTTTTTCCAAGAAATCGTTGTAAATTTTCGGAACTAGTGGAAGTAGCCATGCCGTATTAGGACTACATGAGCTATGTCTTAATATGGTTATGATTTCTATGCCTATATAAGGATACCGTTTTTTAAACCTATATAAGGGCATGAATCGCGAAATGTACAGTAGGGTCCTAAAATGCTACACAACAATGGTTTCTGATTCTTCTCACACATTCTCAGTAGCGGATGGGAATGGTGGGAAGAGTTTTTTGTGTGGATCAGGGTTTTCAGCTAAAGTCAGTGGCAGGGTTCTACGTTTCCTTTTTCTGGTATGTTTGCCTTCTGATGGAATATTTATTCTCTTGATAATGTTATTTTGCTGAAAATAGGAAACTGTAACCAGATGACTGGTACAGCAACCAGTAGAGCTCCCGCTTTGGGGACTGACAGATAAAGACTTCTTTTGTTTCACCCTTACTGATTGTAGAGTTTCTAATTCCGTTATCTTTTTAGTGGCCAAAACACTTGCATAGGATCAGACTAGAGAATTCCCTGAGAAAGGAAACTCAAGGTGCTTGGGCTGGGCATCAAGTATTGAACCTGTGACATAGAATCATGAAACCAATGTATAAAAATTATACTACAGGATCCACTTGCAGTCAAATCTGTTGCATCCTTAGAAACATGTATTGCCTGGTTGCCTGTATACAACGTCTATACATTATGATTTTTCAAGGTCTCCCTGGCCATTGCATGGGTAAGTGGCAATATGTTCGACAGATCCACATAGGAAACTGTCATGTCTCCCACAAATGTTTGTTCAGCTTGTTGCTAATCATTCTAAAAATAGTGGAAGAAGTACCAAGCGTTTTCATTTTCATTCCAAAGGCATCATTTTCATCACTCTACAACAGTCATGAAAATGAGGTTCACTCCATGAAAAAAGAAGATCTTGCTCTAGAGCCCTTCTCACCTTTGATTTCAATGCTTAGCTGAAGCAGGTGCCAAGATCCACATGGTTGCTTCCAGAATACCTGGAACAAAAGAAACTAGTGGTCATTCTGCATGATCTCAATCACAGATATATGATGAGATGGAACAGTTGTAGGGAAATTCAATTTAGCTGCTGCTTTGGCCACTATGCACGAAAAGGCTATAAGAGCCATACGTAGGAAATGTATTTCAATTAGCTAATCTGGCGAAATATGGAAAGTACGTACTACAGATGATTTAGGTTTGCACAGTTTTTTCATTGCAGAAATAATTCTCCACAAGGAATAAGAAAATAGTTTTTTTAACTTCGAAGTGACCAGAGTCTATGATCAACTGATGTGGTTTTCATGTTCACAGCAAGCTCTTTACAAAGTTTGGCTACTCTCGGCAGAGGTATCCACTGCTTATTTTCCCTCTGAAAAATGGTGGGATCTTCACAAGATTAGCAGCTGAAAATCTCAAGTTTCTGTATGGTATGTAAGGAGCCATGAGCTGCTGTAGGTAAATAGAGAAATTTCTTGTGTAGGGCTTTGAATGTTAGAAAAAATGCTTTCAAAAGTACACATTTTTAGGTCAAGCATTTGAGACCTCTTGTATATACTTTAGTATATACATATATGTACATGTACTTTGTAGACTCTGGAGATCAGCCCTAGGACTTGTCTGCTTTCTATTAGTGACATGTTATCTGTTTAACTGTCTCGATAGAAAACGACCAGTAGAGGTCAGTAAAATACCAGAATTGCTTTCTGCTTGTTCAACTGCCTCTATCTATTTAGCTGTATTGATAGAAAATGACCAGTACTGGGCGGTAAGATACCAGAATTGCTTTCTGCTGAGGAACTTTCTTTTTTTAAAATTTTTCTGGCAATTGCCTCTATTTAACTTTCTTGATAGAAAACGACCAGCAGAGGTCCGGAAAAATACTAGTGTCACTTTAGCATTCTCTAGATTCTAGTCCATAGAAATTGTCTTCCATGAGCAACTGTAGACAGTAATTTTTTTTTTAAATCTTGTATTTTCACTGATATGACCACGATGGCCCTGATTTTATATTAAAAACAGAGCTGTGGACTATACCATTTCCCAGTGAAAGGCAATATTTCTCCCCATGTGTTCCCATACCTGGCATGTCACTCAGTTTGGTGCTTACTTTCCCTCCATGTTAAAGAACAGTAGATGTTTCAGCACTCAGGCTAATTTGCTGTATCGTTAAATACATATAAGGTCCCATAGGCGAGACTGATTGCATTGCAAATGCTTGTTTAAACAGGGAGCCAATGCAGTTCTCTTTGGTGCTGGGAAATCAAATTCTTTCTTTGAAGCTTTACCAGTAAGTGCACTGCTACATTTTGTACCAGCTGTAGTTTTGGAAGTGGGTATTCTGGCAGACAATGTATAAATGGTTGCCATAGTCCAGAGTGGATGTTATTAGCGAATCTACTATCAGTTTTAGACTGTAAGAGAAGTGCTCATCAGAGAGTTTTACGGATGTTTATGCACAGAACTGCTGCTGATGAGATCTGGGCAATAAATGAGAGTTGATTGTCAAACTTCATGCCCAGAATTCTACCGGTCGTCACAAGGTTAGGTGTGGACTGCTCAGTGGACTGCAAAGATGTGAACAAGGAATTTGTTGTTTCTCGAAAAGCAGTACCTCAGTTTTCCCCTGTTCAATTTCCAACAGTTCTGGTGCATCTAAGCGGCAATGTCTGGCATATAGGTTCTAAACATGTCTTTGATGTTTTCAGTAATCGAGATAATCAACTGGGGGTCATCAGCATATCACAGAGGTATCCTACCACTTTCACTGCTCCATTCAGACATGTTTCTAAAGAAGTTAAGACCACCCAAAAGGGTTGTTTATGGACCCTCTCACACCTTTTTGGTTTCATCTTTCATCATCCGGTCTTACCCTGATCCCTATTAACCAGCGTGGGCTCAATCACCTTCCGGGGAGCTCTTTGAATATTATTGTTGTGTCTAAAAGATAAAAATACTTGAAGGATTCCTCGGTTTCCCTTTATTCTTAGGTGCCTTTGTTATAGTTAAAAGAATCTATTTATGTGATTGTTCTTGGGGGTGGAGGGGTTATACTCTTCCATCCTAATTTTTCATGGATATGTTTTAGCCCTCTGAATGCCAAGTCAAACGTCCCGAGCTTTCATCAGAACTAACCCTGTGTTGATGCCCTTTACTAGTATTGGTTAAGTCTTCCGCAGTTTTATTGTTTTAATCTACTTATGTCAGTTAGGGTACACACATATATAACAAAACATACATCCAGGCAGACCTACTTGCCTGTCTCAAGATTTTTTTGGTGTGTATTAACGAATGGTCTCAGCCAATGTTATGTGGCTCAATCACAGGGAGAAACAGAAACTTACAAATGTGTGGTTTTGTTAGTATAAACCAGGTTGAACTCCGGAACACATATGACAAATTGACACAGATATGACAAACATTCAGTAGGTATCACAGACTTTTACATGCTGCATAATGCAAGGAGACAATCAACCTCTGCATTGATGGGCAGAAAATAAATACGAAAATATGACGCATGTGTATCTGTGAGGTTGTGAGATTCACTGCAACACCAGATGATCTAAAGTGAATCTCTGCGCACATGTGAGAAAGTGCAAGCAAACCTGATGCACATTTGCGTAGTCCTGGTTAATATAGTCTTACCCTAAATAGTGTGTATTAGGACCATATAAAGGTTAGTGGAGGCACACTCTAAAAGTTGAAAGACATGGGTAAGAATTAATTTTTATTTAAAACGGTTACCCTCTAGCTGCCCTCATGTTTATGCAACGCAAAATGGATCGGCCACTTGCCATGCCAAGGGTATCATGCCACCATATTACCTATTAGGCCACCGAATCACCAGTGCCGATAGAGAGACCGCAAAGCACATGCTGGTTTTATTCCTGTAGCTTCCCAATGTTGTGTGTTCTTGAGGTAACGCAGGTGTGTCATGTGACTAACAGCATCAGGAAGGGTTGGTGGCATGAAGCAAGACAAAGGAATAGCCATAGCCACAACTGGGGACAATCACTACCTAGATCGAATTGTGAATTTGACAACTTTTTAATTCACAGGAGAAGAGATACATGTCCTTAACAGTGCTCTAGCTTTGTACCTTCCAAAAAGAGAAACTAGTTCAGCCTGAGATACGAACTGGCAGAATTTGTTTAGAGAGATTAGGATCAGAGTTTCCCGCCCAGATATCCCTGTCACAACAGAGACCACTATACACACTACTTTGAGGGGAAAAAATGCTAATCCTCCTACAAATACAGTACCACCTAAAGGCAGTCATAAAAGATACTGCGGCGCTATACACTATTGTGGTCCGCACTACCAAATTTCACTGTCAATGAACAAAACACATTAAAAGATCTTAGGACTAGGGAGGAGCTAGTCATCAAGCCCACTGACTAAGGGGGACCTATAGTGATATAGACAGCAGAATATTACAGAACAGCATGTATTAAACTTCTTAGTGACAGAAGAAATTACATAATCCTTGCAGGGGATCCCACAAAGAAACTACAGAAGGAAATAAGAACCACTGTTGCAAATGCAAAATAACAATAATGGATAACTATGAAAAAGGCTGAATTCTTAATAAATGAGGAACCCACAACTTCTTACTTTTACACGATTCTGAAATTCCATAAAAAATCGACTCCACCCCAGGACGTCTTGTAGTTTCAGTAATAGGGTCACTACTAGACTCTTTGTCTATATTTGTGGATTGGCTTGCAACACCACTACTGTCCGAAATGCCTAAATATATTAAGGACACAAAACACCTTTTGAATACCCTTAAGGATATACAATTTAATCCATCGGAAGAGAAGATGACAGAGCTTGACGTAGAGGCCCTTTACACTAGATGAGTGCTTGAGGAATAGAGGACTTGTTGAGACACAGGACATGGGAGTGGGCAGCACCAATAGTGTTCATCATTACATTTACTAGGATGGTACTAAAGAAAAACTAATTTGAAGTTGAAGGTACCATATACAAACAAAAACATGGAACATCAATGGGACGCACCTTCGCCCTTAGTGTAGCCTGCCTGAATGTTCACCTTTATGAACAGGAGAACATCAGGGAGAACAACCCATTCCATGTGGAAATTAAGCTGTGGCAACGGTACAGAGACAATGTCTTTGTTATTTGGCATGGCACAACAACAATAGCAGAGGATTTTTTTTCCTTGGATTAATACACAGAACCAGATTTTGAAGTGTCACTTCAGGATGTACGCATGGGCACGTGCCTCCAACAACCCGTATTTGGTGCTAATAGACATCATTAAGGGTAAGACTCTATTAACTACAACTAAGCAAATGTGCATCGGGTGTGCTAGCACATTCTTACATGTGCAGTGATTCACGTCAAAGAATCTAGTGTTGCAGTATATTTCACAATCTCACAGATACACATTCGTTTGTCGTATTTATATTCTACCCACGGATGCAGAAGGAGCTTGTCTCCTTGTATTATGCAGCATGCAATAGTGTGAATGAATGAATGAATATAGCATTTCTTAAGCGCGGAGCTGCCCGGAGGCATGCCAGTGGCAGCATGTACATAGAGAACAACAAACGTCATTAGAGGAAGAGCCATGTTTTAAGAGTTTTCCGAAACGTCTGATGGTTAGTTTCAAGATGAATATGGAGGGGGAGGGTGTTCCATAACTTGGAGACATTATAAGAGATTAAGCAAACTCCACTTCTTGCCTTTCTTCTTTTAGGAACTACGAAGAGACTGTGATTGTCCGATCGCAGGCCCCTATTCGAGCAGTAGGGCAAGATGATGGACCAATTGATGGGCGGTCCCTCACCTGCTAATGTCTTGTGTACAATGCAGAGAGCCTTGAACTCAATTTTCTCCTGTATGGGGAGCCAGTGGAGAGTGGCAAGGGCTGGCTTCGCAGATTGGCGAATTTGAATCCGCAGGAGCATTCACGCTGGGCCGTTTTGCACAATCTGCAGTTTAGTAATGGTGGCCCTTGGTGCTCCTAAATAGAGAGCATTCGCGTAGTCAAGGCGAGAAAGGATCAATGCCTAGACCATAAGTCTTCCGGCAGAGAAAGGTAGGAGAGGGAGAAATTTGCGCAGCATCCTAAGGATTCCATAACAACTAGCTGCGACCTTCAAGGCCTGCTCCTTAAAATCCAAGTTGTGGTCAAGCCAATTGCCAAGACTTTTAATCTGGTCCTTAGGAATAGGGGCTGGACCAAGACAAGCTGACCATAGCATTCCCGCATTAAAAGTGGGAGAGCTACCAAGGAGCATCAGCTCCGTCTTATCCCCAGTGAGTTTTAGATACAAGCGTTCCATCCAGTTCGCTACCTTCTCCAGACAGGAACCTATGCCAGGCAAGGAATTATCGGAGCAGTTGAGGGCAACAACAAGCTGTGTATCATCAGCGTAGGTGACAATCTGGACCCAAATGGCCTCACTATCTCCGCTAATGGGCTCATATAAACATTAAATAGGGTGGGGCTCAGGGAGGACCCCTGTGGGACACCACAGCTGAGGGGCATATATTTTGAACTGACGTCTCCTTCAAAAACCTGAAATGACCTATGCTCCAGAAAGGATTACAGCCATTTTATGCCCCTTATCCCCGGTCACTCCCATATCCCTCTGGTCTCTGGACCAGAATGTGGTGATTAACAGTGTCAAACGCTACACTGAGATCCAAAAGGATAATAGCAGCAAAGCTTCCACCAGCTAAGATTTTCTTTGACTCTTCCACCACTGCTAAAAGGGCAGTTTTGGTGCCTTGCTGAGGTCGGAAACCGGTCTGAGAAGGGTGAAGACAGCTGTGAGACTACAAGAATATAGAGAGAGCTCAGTTAGCATGTTTCTCAGCGATCTTGCTGATCCCTGATAGAAGTGAATGGGACAATAGTTCTCCAGAATATCAGGGTCCAGATTGTTTTTTTTTTCAACAGCGCCTTTACCATGGCCCGTTTCCAAGGGGCGGGGACCACTCCCGTCAAGATTGAGGCATTAATCAGTTCCAATATCACTGGGGAAACTGTTTCAAAAACTTGGTTCAAGATGGTATAGGGTGCTGAATCTCTAGGTGAACCAGATTTTACTTGATCTGAGATACTTTGCAGTGACTCCAGGTTCATGGGGGGAATTTCCTCCAGGGAGTGCTCACGAAGTTGAGGCACACAATCCGGTGGTAGTGAATTCTGCTGGCCAACCACCTGTGGGAAAGAGGAGAAGGGATCTTGAATTGTATTGAGGAAAAACTCTGCCAGTCTACTACAGTGGGAGGAAGCATCATCAGACACGTCAGGAGGAGAGTATGGTTCAAGAAGCGTTTTTGCAATACAAAAACTTTCGATAAGTATTGTGTGTATATGTCTAATCCGAGTCTGTTTGGCTCATGTGTACCTGTTTTCAACCTGGTACTTACTAATGAAACCATTATTTTTTATATTTCTGTTTCTCCCCATTGATTCAATCAATCAATCAATCAATAAATTTGTAGAGCGCGCTACTCACCCATGAGGGTCTCAAGGTGCTGGGGGAGGGGGTGCTGCTACTGCTCGAAAAGGCAGGCCTTGAGTAACCTCCTGAAGGTTAGTAGGTCTTTAGTCTGCTGTAGTAGGATGGGGAGGGTGTTCCAGGACTTGGCGGAGAGGTAGGAGAAAGATCTGCTGCCGGTGGTCGCTCTTCGGATGCAGGGGATGGTGGCGAGGGCAAAGGCGAGGTCGGCGGAGCAGAGCTGGTGGTACGGGGTGTAGAAGGAGAGTCATCTGTTGAGGTATGCTGGTCCGGTGTTGCGAAGTGCCTTGTGTGCATAGGTGAGGAGCTTGAAGGAGATCCTCTTGTTGATGGGAAGCCAGTGGAGATCTCTCAGGTGGGGTGTGACGTGGCTGTGGCGAAGGATGTCGAGGATCAGGCTTGCAGAGGCGTTCTGTATGCGTTGCATTTGTTTCAGCAGTTTGGTCGGTGCTCCCGCGAAGTGTGCGTTTCCGTAGTCCGAGTCTGCTGCTGACGAGGGGATCAACCTGTAGGTCTTTCGGAGCATGGGGACGGTGTTGAAACAGGAGGATGAGATGGCGTTGACTTGCTTGGTCATGAAGAGTGTTGAGTCGAGAATGAATCCCAGGTGGCGTGCGTGCGTGGTTGGTGGGTGTCGGTGCGGTTCCCAGAGCAGTCGGCCACCAGGAGTCGTCCCAGGCTGAGGGGGTGGCGCCGAGGATGAGGACCTCCGTTTTGTCTGAGTTCAGCTTAGACGGCTGTTCTTCATCCATTCGGCGACGGCTTTCATTTCTTCATGGAGGTTGGTTTTGGCGGTAAGAGGGTCCTTGGTGAGAGAGAGGATCAGTTGTGTATCGGCATAGGAGATGATGTTGAGGTTATGCAGTCTGGCGACATAGGCAAGCGTGGCCATGTAGATGTTGAACAAAGTCGGACTGAGGGAAGATCCTTGGGGTACGCCACAGATGATCTTGGAGGCTTCGGATCGGAAAGGAGGAGGCTTTGGATCGGATTGGAAAGGGGGAGGCAGACGCTCTGGGTTCTGTCGGAGAGGAAGGAGGTGGTCCAGTCCAGCGCTTTGCCTCAGACTCCTGCGTCATGGAGGCAGGTGCGTAGTGTGTTGTGGCAGACAGTATAGAAGGCGGCTTACAGGTCCAGGCAGATGAGGGCCGTGGTCTTGCCATTATCCAGCAGGGCCCTGTTGTCATTGGTGGTGGCGATGAGGGCCATTCCGGTGCTGTAATTGCTACGGAATCCAGACTGGGATGTTGTTCTCCTCGAGGTAGCAGGTCAGCTGTTGGTTGACGGTTATCTCGATGACCTTCGTGGAGAATGGAAGCAGGGAGATGGGCCAGAAGCTCTTGTGGTCCCTCGGGTCTGCCTTGGGTTTCTTGAGCAGGGCGTTGATCTCGGCGTGTTTCCAGCTCTCCGGGAAAGTCGCGGTCTTGAATGAGATGTTGATGATCTTGCGGAGATGGGGTGCGATGGTGGCACTGGCCTTGTTGAAGATGTGGTGGGGACACGGGTCTGAGGGGGAGTCGGAGTGGATCGTGCTCATAATTTTGATGGTGTCGTCGTAGTTGATGTTGGTCCAGGTGAGCAGTGGGTCACTGTGGGGTCTGAGGTGACGTTGGGTCTGGTTGTTGAAGCTGTTGTGGATGTCTGCAATCTTGCGGTGGAAGGAGGAGGCAAGGGATTAATACAAGCATTAATACACACCAGAAAAACCTTGGGACAGGCAAATAGGCTTGCTTGGATGTATGTTTAGTGATATAAATGTGTGTCCACTGACTGACATAAGTAGACTTTATAAAATGAAGATTTAACCAATTCTAGTATGGGCATCAACATAGAGTTAGTCCTAATGAAAGCCAGGGACCTTTGACATGTCATTCAGAGGGCTGAAACATGGTGAAGAGAAGTTGGGGTGGAAGTGTAATAACCCCCCGTAAGAACAATCACATATATAGATTTTTTAACTACACCAAAGGCACCCAAGAATATAGGGGAAACCAAGGTGTCCTTTAGGTATTTTGAATCTTTTAGACCCCATTAGGAATAATATTCAAACAGCTCCCTGGAAGATGATTGCACCCACCCGGGTTTAAAAGGACCAGGGTGAGACCAGATGATGAAGCATGACACCAACAGGGTATGTGAGGGTCCATAACAACCTTTTTGGGTTGTCCTATTGATGGAGCATGGACTCATAGAAAAGAGACTTGCTCAGAAGCAATCCTCTCATTTAACTCCCTAACATGTTAATTAATGACCTTTTGTGTAAAATTAATGCGCACCACATAAAAACTAGGGTTAGAGAAGCTTGCGTATGTGTTAACTAATGATAACCATTCGAACAAACTAATAAAACTGCTTTAACAGGGACATTTTTACTGCGCATGCGTCATCTGCATCTACATAATATGACGTATTACAGCTTGGAGGGAAATTCTTGCGCATGAGCAAAATGCACTAACCTGGAGTCTTGAAGATTCACCTGCATGGCATCTGCTTAGCTGAAACGAAATCGAGCTCTTTAACTAAAGCTAATGCGGGGAAAGTATTAATAAGTAGAGGGGGTTAGAGTAGAGATGGGTGGTGTACAGTGAAACCATTTATTTTTTAGAGTAACATCTGTCTTTTCTGACTTTGTCACGAGTGCGCATTTGGGCCTCTCGTGTATGTCTGAAGTGAGCTGAGTCATGTGGGATTCTCGCATGACAACTGAAAATCAGCCCGGACGTGTGGGTCAAGAAGAGTACAAGGCCATAGTCTGCTTGAAGCCTGAGAACTGGCAGTGAAAAACCTAAATAAATGAGACCACATATTAAAGTTAAACATTTGTTGCCGATGTAATGTGAATGCAGGTGGGAAAATAAAATATGAATACAAATTAAGGGGATGGGTTTGATAACAAAGGGCTAACTGAAAAGAGTGATATGTAAGCATGGTGTGATGATCCCCCTCCCTTGCCTGACCAATCAGAATTATTAGTTTTGCGATATTGAAACTTTAATGGGTGGTACATGAGGAACAAAAAAGTATAATTGAGGTAGTTTTAGTTAGTTAGTCAGACATCGATGCTGAGTGCTGCAGAGCTCGGGATGCGGTCAGTGTAGCAGGTGATGCTGTAAGATGCGATGAGGAATTGAATGCAGAACCTATTATCTTAACTTAATTGGGTTAGAAAGAAAATCGCTGAAGAATCTTGAGGAGGAAGAGAGTGTCAGAGAGATGGGTGCAACATGATCGTCGGTGTTAGAGAGGTCATCTATCCTGTCCTCAATCCTGTCCTGAATTCTTCGTCTCCTGAACTATCCCGGGGGACCCATATCAGCCCTTTGGCCAGATGCTCCGTCCATCACCACCCCCTTTTGTACCGCTTTGTTTGCCATAAGTTGGCAGGGTATGCTCAGACGTGAGTCCCTTGCTCACTTTGCCACTGGATTCAAGCAAGCCTGGCTGAAGACGGCTGAAATGCCAGAAACCGGTCCTCGGAAGCTTGTTTCCGGTCCAGGGAAGGCATGGCTTGGCAGTTCGGGCTGGTCTGTTCCCATGAGGCACAGGGTCAGACTGATTTGCATATGGCCATGTCTGAACTGGGGTGGCAGAGTGGGCTAAAGAACGGTGATGGATTAAACCCAGATCAGTTGACTGGGTGTGAGTGTTTGATTGGTTCAGATGCTCCGTCCATCACCACCCCCTTTTGTACCGCTTTGTTTGCCATAAGTTGGCAGGGTATGCTCAGACGTGAGTCCCTTGCTCACTTTGCCACTGGATTCAAGCAAGCCTGGCTGAAGACGGCTGAAATGCCAGAAACCGGTCCTCGGAAGCTTGTTTCCGGTCCAGGGAAGGCATGGCTTGGCAGTTCGGGCTGGTCTGTTCCCATGAGGCACAGGGTCAGACTGATTTGCATATGGCCATGTCTGAACTGGGGTGGCAGACTGGCCTAAAGAACGGTGATGGATTAAACCCAGATCTGTTGACTGGGTGCGAGTGTTTGATTGGTTCAGATGCTCCGTCCATCACCACCCCCTTTTGTACCGGTTGGTCTTCACACCATCCTAGGTAATTATAATTTCATGAATTTGCAGATGTTCTTTTCTCTCTGTCCTCTCCTTTCTGTGCATAAGTCATTGCAAGTCTGAAGTATGTGTTGATGATTTGAGTAATTGAATCTTCTCTCCTATGAGTGATGGTGGCTGTACTGCACTTTGAAGTGGTTCACATGCAATTAATTTAGATAAAGACTTAAAACTTACCTGAGTCTGTGGTTATTTACTTTAAGATATAAAGTTAGAATAAAGTCAATTTTCACCATCAACTTGTTCAACTAATGGTCCATCGACCAGAGGAAAGAACTTTTTGATCAGTGAAAGTTTAGTTAAGAGTAAGAAATAATCAATCTGGAAGTTTGGAAAATCATAAACTTTGACTCCAGCGGTTTACTCAATTGTGTGTGTTTTATGGGTCCTGGTGAGATTATGGTATCTGTTTTTGGTACGCCGCTGGATCACTATGTTCTGGAGAAACAGTCCGAACTTAGTCGTGCCGGTGGTAGGATACCTTTGTGATGAGCTAATGAGATAGGGAGCCAGTATTCTATGATTCCCATATATATATATATATATATATATATATAAGACCCATCATATCGGCCCGGAACAGTCTTCTGGAGAAAACATCCCAATATGTGGATTATTTTCTCCAAGAATTTGTACAACAGCTACCTTCGTACATCCGAGAGCCGGGGGACTTCCTGCAAAAAATACAGAACTGTGAGTGGCAATCTGATTACATTTTAATCACTCTAGATGTTATGGGAAGACTAACAAAAAGAGGGTTGAGGCAAAGAAACCGCACCTAACACTACAAATAGCTACAAAGTTAGACGATGGTGCATGAAATCCAGAAAGTGCACCCCTCTACACTCCCTATTGGGAACGATCCCAAAAGCAACAGAAGAAGAAAGGAATCAGCACATCAGCACACATCAAGTTACAATATATCTATTGGTATATCAAATTGTCCATAGAACTTGAAGAGAAATGGCAGGTCCAGATTGTTCTTTGTAAGTACAGTTGAATGCTTTATTATACAAGATGGAATTAAAATCCAATGTTCACAAGATTGCTCATGTCATTTAGCCAACGTGTTTTGTCTCCAAAGAGACTTCTTCAGGGCTCCAAAATATAACAGTGATCTGTATCCAAATTCCCAGTATGTAAAGGATACGTAGAAATTGTGATAAAAGTGTAGATCTCAAAACGATGGCGGTTCGCATAGCACCATCAGTTCAAGGCAGTGTAGCCGATAAACATAGCCTGGGCTCATCTCATTGAAAACGTTGTCACCAGCAACATTTATTTATTTATGTATTTATTGATTTATTATTAAAATCTATTAAGCGCGAACGAATACCCGTAGGCGTCTCGGCGCTAAACCAACCTCGATCTTCAAGGAGTGTTGTCGCTGCAGTTTTATTGGTTAAAAAGCCAAGTCTTTAAGCGCTTCCGGAAGAGCATGAGTGAGGGACTAGTCCTAATGGGCTGAGGTAGAGTGTTCCATAGCTTAGGGGCCGACACCATAAATCGGCGGTCACCCCAGGTAACCGTTTTTGTCCGTGGCACCGCTAGCCGATTCAAGGTGGCAGAACGAAGATTTCTGGGGGGAGTGTATGGGGTTAACTGATCCCTGAGAAACTGCGGACCTTGATTGTGTAGTGCTTTATAAACTATGCATAAAGTCTTAAACTTGATTCGATTACGAATCGGCAGCCAGTGATAATTCCTTATTATGTCTGACACAGATTTAAATCTAGATGTTCCAGAAAGGAGTCTGGCCGCCGCATTCTGAATGGTTTGCAATTTATTAATCACTCGAATCTGCGCATTTGCGAATAGTCCGTTGCAGTAATCCAAGGATGATAAAACTAAGGCAACCACCAAGGTTTTTCCAGCTGTGTCTGGTAAGAAAGGGATCATTTTCCTTATCAGTTTTAATTTATGACAGGCTGTAGCTGCTGTTTTCCTAGCATGGGCCATGAAATTAAGGCCATCATCAAATGTCACTCCCAAGTTCCTCACCTTAGAAGCTGGCTTGGGAGGAGCTTACCTTAAGGTGAAATGCTTTGTCTTAAACACATTTGTAGTTGCGAGAACGTTTTAGCGGAGGCACAGGCAGTCAGTCAGGATAGGTTTCTAGCAGGAGGGTACGCTAAGAAAGTGATTGAGGCTGCTATAGTCAAAAGCAATAAGATCAAAAGAACTACCCTACTAACCATACCGGCGAACCAAGACACAATCACAACTGTAAGCAAAACTACCCGCTTACGAAACAAAGCCGAAACCTTTAGAGTCATCCTAGGCTTTAGCATGCAGGCCAAAGCCATAAACAATATCATTAAAAGAAACTGGCCCCTGGTCCTCAGCGTTCCGATCATAGGCATACAGTACCCACCAGAGCAGCCATTCCCTACAACAAAGCACCCTCCATGAAAGATACCCTAGTGCGCAACGATCCAGGGAATCCACCAAAAACAACATGGCTGACTCAACAAAAGGGTTCTTTAAATGCAGATTGTGAAAGGCATGTCAGTATGGGATCAATAAGACTTCCTACACCATACCATTTAGCGAGCAAACAAGGACCATCAACAAAGCTATGACTTGCAAATCAGAATTTGTGATTTATGTGCTGGAGTGCCCTATGGCCTACAGTATGTAGGCAGTACCATTCTTCAGGGGCACAAGAGGATACTACAGCACATTCAAGCATATAAGAGATGAGGGAATAGAGAAAACGTCCTAAGGAGATTGGAAACACAGTACATTTTGGAGTTGGATTCCAAGCAGGGGGGTCTCAATGCCACTGAGGATTTATAAACCTGCCTCTAGTTGCGTTATCACAAAGATGACAATCAGGAACCCCGTACCCCCCTAGAAACAACAAGTCAAAACTAGACCGCACAAAGCCCCCAGTTATTACCAGCACAGTTTTTAATAGATGGTTTTTAGCTTTTTTAACACTAAGGTGTAACAAGCACACAGCACAGTATTTTAAGTAAGTTTTGCACCAGCACTATTTATCTTAATGTGGCAGGGTAATATCGTCAAGGGATTTTTAAAGTTCAATAAAGGGCACACGCGCTTTAATATTTAATAAACATCCAAAGAGGGGCAGTTACAGATTGCTGTCAAATGGTTCAAAGGTTCAAAATAAGCTTTATTCGATATTTACAATGAATATCATAAAAGCATTCATAATATTGGTTAAAAGCAAATCATTTTACAATTGTAACACATAATTATCATAGAGAAACAATATATAAAGTTTAAAAAGAGACATTTTCCTAAAAATTAATTTTAAAAAGGACACAATGGGGGCGGAGCCGGGACGGCGACCAAGATGGCCGCATGGGGTCCCGGCTCCGCCGACCTTCTCCCTCGCCGCCCGATTTACCTACATGCCCCGCGCAAGAACGGAGCTTTTGTGCGTCGGAAGGGACGCTGTGGTGGGGCGTCCGACTCCGGCGAAATTCGGAGCCCCAGGGACGAAGATCTGCTCCTCCGCTCTGGGCGGCCCGTCTGATGCCGGCGACCGGGACCTCGCGCTGTTGTGCACCCGGCTGCTGGTTCAATACCAGCAGCCACATTATCCTGTGAGACGCCGATCTCCCACCATGGCGCTCAGTGAACCTCTCGACACCGCCGGAGCCCTCTACAAGACGCGATGCACAGCCCTTTTGTGCTGGATGCTTCTCCCCCCCTGCCCCCCCAGCGCCTTTCATCGGCAGCCGGACTAAGGGAATGGCGTCTTGTCTCCCTGGAGGTACATTGCATGCCTGTGCGTACTGAACTGTGCTACACGCCCCGGCTCACTTGTGCCAGTGGGGCACGATATCGACGTGTCATTTTCGTGCTGGGGGGGGCCTGTGAACAATACCCTGTGGTGGGGGAGACTATTATCCTGTGCAACTTCATAACTGGGGCATCCGTGAATCGTAATTCTGGCGGGGGCCGGCGATTCTTCAGCCTTACTGTGCTGCGCTGTGGTGGTGCTTCCTGGGAAAATGGCGACTTGATGGAATCTATCTAGATATGGCGGCGGCCGGGTATGTTGGATGCTGAGAGAGGGCGAACGGATATCTCTAAAGGGCCATTTCATTCTATTCTGGAAATGGCGTGAGACTGTTCCGGTTATTTTTAACCAATGCTTACTTGTACGCCATCACTAGTTTTGCCCGTTACTGCTTGCGAGATAAATGTTGCTATCCCCTGCGAAGGGGCTACGGCCGGTGATGGATGGGACTTCCTGGTGGCTGCAGTGTGGACATGCTTCCTTTGAATACTCCTGGGAGGTTCGCAGCAGATCGACTACAGTATACTTGGCCCCGTGGATGGCGGTTGCTGGCGATCGATGGGCCGCTCCTTGTGACTTTTACGAGACTTTGGTTTCTCCTGGACTGACCTGGGTGCTCCAATTCGTGCTTTCCACCTGGCCCGACATCTCAAGACGTGTGCGATCTGTACCATCGATCCTGGGGGCCCGTGGGTCTCAAGTGTGCTCCGGGTGCCATTGTCACTACTGGGGAGTTCCTCACCCTCCTGTGTGAATTGAACTGCGTAGCGATTACATCATCTTGTTTTAGTGGGTGCTCCTACTGTTCTGACTTTAATTTTAAGTAATCGAATGTTATGTGGCGGTGGGGGGAGGGTCGGGGTTCCCACACTGGGAATCTCCCTCACATTTCTTTCCCATTCGTGGGTTGTTGGTTTTCTTCTTTTCCTTCTTCTTTTTACCTTTTGTGTTTTATCCCCTTTCTTCTTGTTTCTCTTATTCTCTTGTCTATATTTCGGGTTCCTAATGGGCGACAGGCACGCTGCTAGGGGGTGGGCCGTAGCCACATGCAGGGGTGCGGGGTGGGGGGATGGGGGAGGGGTGTTGTTGTTTTTTATTGTTTTTTGTTCCTATGGCCTTCTTTATTCTTCTTGGTTTTGGCTGTATTCCTCTTTCCCTTTTCTTTTTCTTTCTTTTGTATTTCTTTTTCCTTTTTCATTTTTTCGTATATTTTAGATCAGACGGGGGGTCGGGTGGTGTTCTTTTTGGGAAGGATTTAGCACTTTGTGCTTATGTTGTTTGCACTGTTTATTGGAATTTGTGTGTACGGCGTTGATATTAATACACAGCCATTGAATGCTCGCATATCCTGTTTTCACTTCCCAATTATATTTCTTAGAGGGCGTGTATCCTCCTACATGGCTTGTTCCAAGTAAAACTCGCTTTATTGTATGACACTGGATCCTTTCTTCCTGCTGTAAGAATGTGCCCTCTCACATCCTGCTATATAGTGGTTAAGTTTGCAAATAAATCCTGAAGTGATATATCGACTGGGTGGGCACTGACTGGCGCGGAATGAAGTATAGTGTTTATGTATCCTGCCTATAATGTTCAACGCACAAATCCTAACTATTGCTGCTCCTTTAATTGATACTATGTCGTATGGCTCGCCCTTTCGGTTGTTTGGTCTGAATGTATGACACCTCTTTAAATTTATAAAATGAAACCTGCGTTATTCTTCTTATGTCTGCTGCTAATACACCGTAGCGCTCTTATTTTTAGCTTTTCCGCATAGTAAGACGACCTGGAATGTTGTTGATTGTCATGGCGGCCGGCCCGTAGTGGTTGTAGGCAGACGCTGTGTACTATGCATAAGATAAATAAAGGTTTTCACAAAAATAAATAAAAAAATAAATAAATAAATAAATAAATAAAAAGGACACAATGTTAGGAACAGGCTAATATTCAATAGGATCTTTAGCTAATTACCCAATCAAGTTGTACCTTCTAACGAATTTCTGAATTTAAGTAGTAATTTAAAAAAATATTCCATTTTGCATATGACATCCTTGTCCTCAAGCTCTTGTAAACGTTCCAGAGCAGATGCTGTCAAATGATTTTAGCAATGGATATATATCCATGGTATTATTGGCAAGAAACCCCGATGGGGATCTGCAGGTATTCATATCACGATTCAAGTTCTATCAATTGATTGTACATAATGTAATTTTAATATATAGTTACATTTTTGTATATGTTACCATGTCTGTTTATTTATGACCAACTGCACAACCTGCTAAAAAATATATATATATAGTTCTATGTACATTTGGATTCTTATTAATGTTTCAATAGATGCTGTGTGAACGTGTATTGTGACACAAAAACCATTTGTCCAATGTGCACATCGATTTTCATTGTATACAACCTTGAAATGACTATGTCGGTATTTATACCTGAACACATGTAATATTGAGCAGAAATGTAGCAGTTTCTATGCGACCCTATACGCAAATGCACTTGTCACTTTAACAGATAGTTTAAAAAAATGGTAATAAAGCCACACACCCTCTTTGAAGCATGTCATGTGATCAAGGCCCCACGGGGTCGAAACGTGTCATGGCTGCGGTCTGTGAGAGCCGCAAATAAACTCACCTTCTGCATAATTCTTTGGTCCAGGGTCTGTGTCTTCAAACTGTGACTTGAACGAGTGGAGGAAGTTTTGAAATATATATATATTCACTGAAAAAACCATAGGTTATAGACCATATATAGTTAGGAATTAGCATTTACAAAACCTTGAAAATTCACTGAAAAAACCATAGGTTATAGACCATATATAGTTAGGAATTAGCATTTAAAAAACCTTATTTTACTCACACAAAACCATTGAAATTCCATATATAGTTAGTTGCACTAACTATATATCGCGCACCCGCAATCCACTGCTGATCATGTCACATATTACATCATTCATGACATGGTCAGTGACATCACTGATGACATCACTGATGACATCTCAAATGACATCACTGATGACATCACTGATGACAACATCCAGTGACTGTATGTTTCTGTAAAGGTAAAATATGTCTTACATATTGAAGAATGAGTGGATGTATAAGTGTCTGGATGAAGGATTTAGTAGGTGCGTGACTGACTGTATGAGTGAGTGATTAAATGTGTCTCACTGAATGCATGGGTTAGTGACTAAACTGTCTTAATTTGTGCATCATTATGTCTGTTGTTCTGTAAACTGCTGCATGTGTTGATCATTAGCTATACGAGAGGCTATATGTGTTATTAATTGGTTGCCCAAGTATTTCTATGGGAGATTGAGTTTGTGTGGGGGTGGCTGGAAGGTGTGTGACTCTATGCATAGATGTGTGAGCAGTTTATTCACTAGGTGTATGAGTTCAAGAGTGCATGTGGAAACAGCTACATGGGCAGTTGACTGTGTGCATGAGTGTATTGATGAGTGAATGGATATCTCAATGCTACATGTCATAGTAAGTACATATGTAAAACACAGTACATGTGAGAGTTGGCATATATAAATAACTGTGCATGAGAGCCACTGAATGAGTGAGTGGTTGTATCGATCATTGTGAACTTGTATCAGGGATTGTATAAGAGAGTAAATATGTGTTAGTATATGTTTCAATAAGTAAGGTGTGTTTAACTGTATAGTTGAAGAAATGGAGGTGAGATTGTTTCTTTGCATGACTGACTGGGTGTGTGAGTAACTCCATGGATGAGTGGCAGTGTGTGAGTGTCTGTATACACTGAGTGTATCTAAGGTTATATTAGAGTCTGAAGAGGTTTATCGTATTAGCACAAGAATGATGTCAAATGAGATGTCATCAGTGATGTCATCAGTGATGTCATTTGAGATGTCATCAGTGATGTCATCAGTGATGTCACTGACCATGTCATGAATGATGTAATATGTGACATGATCAGCAGTGGATTGCGGGTGCGCGATATATAGTTAGTGCAACTAACTATATATGGAATTTCAATGGTTTTGTGTGAGTAAAATAAGGTTTTTTAAATGCTAATTCCTAACTATATATGGTCTATAACCTATGGTTTTTTCAGTGAATTTTCAAGGTTTTGTAAATGCTAATTCCTAACTATATATGGTCTATAACCTATGGTTTTTTCAGTGAATTTCAATGGTTTTTTAATAGCAAATATCATAAGCTGTCGAATGTCAAGTACGTGGTAAGTGAAAACATTTTCGTGTTTATGCACACTGATCTGCTTTGAATGGTGCCCCCCCCCCCTCATTTCTATTAGGAGTACTCTCTCTTTGCAGATAGTGAAAGGTAGTTAACGCAGGCGTTTGCCCCCGTTGTAATCCGTCGTGCCTGCTTCTCTCTCCATTTGATTGATTGTTATCCAAGTATTTACTGTTTTAGAATTACTTCTCTTTGGTTCATTCTCTATTTACAAACAAACACAGAGTCGCAATACTCTGTTTAGTCTTTGCAGATAACGAAAAATCGTGTAAAAAAAAAGAAAAGGAATCGAGCAAAATCAGTAGGCCACTAATGGGATCTCTTTTTGACCTCGCTAAAATAGAAACATTAGGAACAACCCCTCATGACAAATACAAAACTAGTGAGATGAACTGAACTCCACACAATGATGGCTGCAAAACAGCTCGGCTCCGCCACCCACCCCGCCCAAAATAACGATAAAGAACGGCTGCCATGATTGGTTGCGGAATGACCACGACGGAGCTACGAAATGGTGCTGCTCTCATGCTAACCCCAGCTTCAGTCTGAAACATCCAGAAACACTGTAGACTACCAATTCGATCAGTTCCGGTAGCGCCCCAATGTAACCCGGTAGAGAAGAACTAGCCCTCCCCTCTTTGACTGATGGTTCTTGTTGCCTGTCCCTTCTGTTGCCATTTAACAGAACTATTTAGCCTGCTGAAAGGGGTTGTGTTCCGACCGCTGGTTGGTGGAGACATTTTGACTAAATTCTGTACCTGCGTTGTCGCGTAATGCGTCATATGACGCGCCGCGTTAGCGCATCCGGAAGTCATCCGGGGCGCGCAGCGCGTAACGTAAGCATAACAAGTCATGTGACTTGTTAATAAAACTTTTCATTGGTTCATTTTACTTTTCTTATTGTAATGATGAAAGGCTTGGTCATATGACCTAAAAATTACGCTTTTCATTACTTCCGAACATTATTTTTTCTTAAATATATGTTATAATGTTCCAGGCTAATGTACTTTCCCGGAAATTTTACAACTGTCCTGCAAGTAAAATATATTCTTTTTTCGAGAAAAAGAGCGTTTCTTCGTCCCATGACGGAGCCGTTGAGCAAAAGAGGGTCGACCTGTTGTCTTAGTCGCCGATACGCCTGAATATGAGATTCTTATCGATCACTTTATGTTGCAGGAATAGAAAACACAACAGCCCTTGACCATTTATCTTTACTGCGTTCCTTCGTATTATACCTTTTACCCTTCATGTAATTGGTCTGCTTTATTTCACTTGCCTTTTAATGATTCTAAAACAGTCACTATTATTAAAAACTTTACCAATGTATATACTACTACCATGTTTTCTTTTAAAAACCTTTATTGTGAAAATGTCATTATACAAATACGAGCCTATAACCACGTGGGCCTGCCACAGAGCAAACTGTAATCGTATATGATGAATAGACATTTACACTGTAGAGGAACGTAACGGGCGGGCCATTAGGTTGCAAGAACTAAGGTGTCTAACAGTTACGGAATCGGTGGACGTACATTTTATAATTAAAATACGACAGGGCCAGTTACAATAAAATTATCTAGATATACATTTGCGGGCAAGTACCATGGGTGACGTTAATTCGAACTTTCAACAGTACAGTAATCAATAACACATCAGAACTTAATATCAATAGGGATGTCGAAATAGTCAATCAATTCTCGTCCCCGCCCGCCATGTGCTTCAAAACTGCATACGTATCTCGTGATTTCAAGGTTCTGCAACCAGTACACAACAAGGAGTTACGAGTCCCATTTATTCCGGCGCCATTTTGGGCGAGGACGGGCAGGTCCAGGATATAGTCAAAATGTCTCTACCAACCATCGACTATGATGATGTTCATATGCTGTATTTATTAGAGTAACACTCATCTGTCCACATGAAATTAATTTGCCACAATCTAAACATGTCATTTTAATCTTTCCAAAGTTCTTCTAAATATTTGGGACCGTTTCCCTTGCCTCTGAAGCTCTCAGTGCCACTTCTTTGATGAATGTACTAGCAGGTCAGGGGTTCTCCTCCAAATCTCTCTTTTATGCAGCACTATAATTAATTGGTGCCACCTCTCCATATGACGATGCATGGTATAGTTACCACAACTATATTTTTTTTCGGTTCCTCTGGAGAGTTCATCGTGGCAGATGAAGCGTGTAACGTACCGGGCATTTACCTTTTTTTGCATGTACAGGAAAGGAAAAAAAAATCGAGCGTCCGAGTTCTAAGGTGTCCCAGGGCCATTTTAGTGGACCAGGCCCAAATCCAAAGAACAGGCCGCCATTTTGAGAGTCCTCTTGCAGCCGCCTGTCGCTGTAGCATCAAGAGCAGCCGAAACTCAGCTGAATGGCAACTGAAACGGTAAAGGGGCGCCCCACTACAGCAGACGAGCCTCCACCTAGGAAGGCCCATTCACGCCGGCTCCCCCCCCCTTCGGGCACCCCACGCCGTTATTCGGAGCAGTATTGTAGGATGGCCACACCAGTGCGGCAACTTGCTAGACATCACCTCGGTGGTAACCGAATCTCAACGCCTTGTGGTGTCTTCTATTCAAAAAACATTGTTATGCTGCCTTCGACCTATTCGCCGCAAGTGCGCACACAACTCAACTGCATAGCTTGCTAGACACCACCTCGGTGCCATCCGGATCTTGGAATCTCAGCACCTTTTGGTGTCTTCTCTTCAGAAAATATTGTTGCGCTGCCTTTGGCCCCATTCGCACATCAGTCCGCTACTGACGCCATCTCACAGGCTAATGGGGCGCCCCACGCCGACTTTCAGCATTGTAGAATGACCACACCAGTACAGCAACTTGCTAGACATCACCTCGGTGCCATCCCGATCTCGGCGCCCCACTGCAGATGAAGTGCCTCTCAACTATGAAACCACCACGGTGACATCCGGATCTTGGCGCGTTGTGCTGCCTTCGGCCTATTCGCACATCGGTCCGCTACTAACGCCATCTCACAGGCTAATGGGGCGACCCACGCCGAGTTTCAGCATTGTAGGATGACCACACCAGTACAGCAACTTGCTAGACATCACCTCGGTGCCATCCGAATCTTGGCATCTCAACGCCTAGTGGTATCTTCCATACAAAAAATATTGTTACGCTGCCTTTGGCCCCATTCGCACATCAGTCCGCAACTTAGACATCACCTCGGTGCCATCCGGATCTTGGCATCTCAGCGCCTTGTGGTGTCAGTCAGAAAATATTGTTGCGCTGCCTTTGGCCCCATTCGCACATCGGTCCGCTACTGACGCCATCTCACAGGCCAACGGGGCGCCCCACGCCGACTTTCAACATTGTAGGATGGCCACAGAAGTGCGACAACTTACTAGACACCACCTCGGTGCCATCCGGATCTTGGCGCGTTGTGCTGCCTTCGGCCTATTCGCACATCGGTCCGCTACTGACGCCATCTCACAGGCCAACGGGGCGCCCCACGCCGACTTTCAGCATTGTTGGATGGCCACACCAGTGCGGCAACTTACTAGACACCACCTCGGTGCCATCCGGATCTTGGCGCGTTGTGCTGCCTTCGGCCTATTCGCACATCGGTCCGCTACTGACGCAAACTCACAGGCCAACGGGGCGCCCCACGCCGACTTTCAGCATTGTAGGATGGCCACACCAGTGCTGCAACTTGCTGGACACCACCTCGGTGCCATCCGGATCTTGGCGCGTTGTATTGCCTTCGGCCTATTCGCACATCGGTCCGCTACTGACGCCGCCTCATGTGCCAACGTATTTTCTACGCATTTTATACCCTATGCCGCATAACAGGTCATGTGACTTGTTTATAAAACTTTTCATTGGTTCATTTTACTTTTGGTTTCCTAATGATGGAAGGCTTGATCATATGACCTAAAACAACACTTTTCATTGGATGAAAACTTTTTTTTTTTTCCCAAACGATGAAAGCCCCACCTTGTTTCTGGATGTTTCAGACTAAACTGGCGTCAGCATGAGAGCACCACCATCTCGTAGCTCCGTCGTGGTCATTCCGCGAGCAATCATGGCAGCCGCTCCCCACCAGAAGCCTGCAGGAGTCGGGCCCCCAAAACTTTTGATGAATTCTCAAGGCGGAGGGGACGCTTTCGAGAATGGGGTCCAAGACCTAGCAGACAAGCGTCCGATTTCCAAGGTGTCCCAGGGCCATTTCAGTGGACCAGGCCCAAAAAGGAAAGAGCCTGCCGCCATTTTGAGAGTCCTGTGACAGCCGCCTATCGCTGCACCGCAAGAGTGGGCGCAACTCAGCTGAATTGCGGCTTTTGACACAGTGGACCAAAAACGGACGGAATGGCAACTGAAACGGTAAAGGGGCGCCCCACTACAACAGATGACACTCCACCTGGAGAGGCCCGTTCACGCCGCCTCCCCCGGGGCGCCCCACGCCGTTATTCGGAGCAGCATTGTAGGATACCAAAACCAGTGCGGCAACTTACTGGACATCACCTTGGTGCCATCGTTCTGCTGCCTTGGAACTATTCGCACAACAGTTTGCTACTGATGACCCACCCCCCGCGACGCCCCACGCCGTTATTTGCTGGGTGGCAACTTACTAGACATCACTTTCGTGTCATCTAGATTTCGGCGCGTTCTGCTGCCTTGGAACTATTCGCACAACAGTTTGCTACTGATGACCCACCCCCCGCGACGCCCCACGCCGGAAATCTGGACGTTGTGCTGCGTTGGGACTATTCGCACAGCCGACCGCTACTTCGTTGTTTTTCCCTAAAAATGTTTATATGTTATTACTATTTTTGTTTTCTTGTATATATTTATAAATTATTAAAGTTTTATAATCTTACTACTTTGTCGGAGTGCTATATATTTTTAATGTGACACATAATTGTAAAAACTTTCATGTACAAAGAGTCATCCCTGGAATCTTCCGCTTCACGCTCGGTCCCCTCCCCAATCACAATACAGGATGGTTTTCAGATAATAGCAACGCTTCTGCTGTGACGGATCTCATCGAGTGTGGGCCTTGATCTACTATAACTCCTTTGAAGAGGGGTGATTCTTTACAGCTGTGGCCATAAACTACATCTGCAGGGCTAGCTGATAGCCTAGGACCGGCCTGGACAATCGGACACAGAGGAAAAGAAGTGTCAGAGGGTGCGGTAGTGAATAGGGCGAAAGGGAGGTGTCGGGCGGGCACAGGGTGTGATTCTCAGGGAAGAGCAGCGCAGATGGGGGGAGGTTTATTACCCATGCATAAGACAGAGAGCGGGGGTGACCACTGCCTGGTGAGATGCTTGCGAGGGTGGGGAGCCATGCTAAGGATCGACAGCGTGCACAGAGTGGGTCTGGTCAAGGCATCTAAAATGGCTGCCGTGCACGACAAAAGTGTGGCATTTGAAAAAAGACAAGATGGCGCAGACAATGTTTTTCAACACTTCCTGATTTCCTTCGAATCGAACGTTAACAGACGTTGGGGCATATTACCAAAGTTAAGCGATATTTATCCCTAACGATGCATTGCAAAGATTTTTTTACCGTCAGAAATTATCGCAGATAAACCTTGCTATTATCAAGGTTTATCGCAAATACGATAAAAAACGACCGCAATGCATTAATATCGCTGAAAACTCAGCGATATTCATGCATTACCGAGCTAATGCTCTTAGCCATGTTATCCACCTCCCATTGGATAACATGGCTAAGAACTGCTCAGGGCAGCTGTTACTTTTTGGAGATATTCGCGCTTATCTCGAATATTTCCAAAAGTTGATAATAGGAGATAGCGATGTTAGCGACTGTTTCCAGTCGCTAACATCTTGGCATGCCCACTTTGCATGTCATTAGTGATAAATATCACTCACATGCAAAGTGGGGCCCAAGATGGTCGCTATCTCCTACTAGCCGTCGCTAACTGGTGTTAGCAACAGCTAGGTAATACAGATATAATTTTATCTCCGCGAAGCGGAGCGCTGTTACAGATATATATCTTGTTTTTGAACGTTAATTTCTCAAAATGCACTGAAGCACATATATTGAGACCTAGCAAAGGCACATCGGGCTACCAGTCCCTAATATTTTACCAAGTTTCGTGCAAATCCATTCAGCCGTTCGATTATTATTATTATTTTTTTTTTTTGCCCCGCGGGGCCCTTTTAAAACCTCCACATCAAACCTAGGGGGTCAGCGAGGATCTACTATGCCCCCTTATGGTCATTTGCCCCTTCGCTTTGGCCTCCTCTTGTCTCTCGATCCTACCGAGAGACAAGATGGCGGCCGCTACGTACTGTTTGGAATGTTTACAGACACCGGAGAGCCAATCAGCTTCGCTTCGCAAAGCTCCGTAACGCGAAAAGTACGCGAAGCGGTGCGCTGTTACAGATATATATCTTTTTTTTAACGTTAATTTCTCAAAATCCACTGAAGCACATATATTGAGACCTAGCAAAGGCACATCGGGCTACCAGTCCCTACAATTTTGCCAAGTTTCGTGCAAATCCATTCAGCCGTTCGATTATTATTATTATTTTTTTTTTTTGCCCCGCGGGGCCCTTTTAAAACCTCCACATCAAACCTAGGGGGTCAGCGAGGATCTACTATTCCCCCTTATGGTCATTTGCCCCTTCGCTTTGGCCTCCTCTTGTCTCTCGATCCTACCGAGAGACAAGATGGCGGCCGCTACGGACTGTTTGGAATGTTGACAGACGCCGGAGAACCAATCAGCTTCGCTTCACAAAGCTCCGTTGCGCGAAAAGTACGCGTCCTGGAGCGCTGCCCGGTCCGCTGTTACAGATATATATCTTTTTTTAAACGTTAATTTCTCAAAATCCACTGTAGCATATATATTGAGACCTACAAAAGGCACATCGGGCTACCAGTCCCTACAATTTTGCCAAGTTTCGTGCAAATCCATTCAGCCGTTCGGGCTAAAAGTGAGGCCAACCGCCCTATGGAAAACTCAATGTTAAAAACACGTTTTGGGACCCCCCTTTTTTCTCGACCCCCCCTGGACGAACCCCCCCCCCCAATTTTCAGGGGCTGCTCAGAAACAAAATGTGCCATTTTCCTGAAAATTTCAGCCAATTCCGTCCACAAACGCCAAAGTTATTAGACATAGAATTTTCAAAAAACCCATAGAGAAAAAATCCTAACTATATATACCTACTGGCGACCGCCAGTAGGTAATATATATATATATATATATATATATATATATATATATATATGTATATATATATATATATATATATATATATATATATATATATATATATATACATCCGAACGCAATTAGTTCTTTGCGAGGGAAGTTCCTTTATAGTCGGTGCTTGTGGCGAGACCAGGACAATGTGTAGCTCAATGTTAACCGCAAAGATAAACCACGCAGCACTCCTCTTGGCTGATGAAAGTATTTATTCAGGTCGTAACTCTCCTACGCGTTTCGAAAACTTGGTTCCTGATCACGGCAGTATTAAAAGAGTCCTTTTTTGCTTTCTGCTTTTTAGACTCATACACATCTTGGCTTATTATGAGGCATTCTGGGTATGGTAGTTTTGTGCTTACAAATATGTGTTGGAATACAACTTTATTGCCGCATTTGGCCTCTCCAAACCTTGGTCTCAGTGCCCTTTACACCTATAACCTTGTGTGAGCATGTATTGTATGCGTTATTGTATTAATTTAATGTGATATTCTGCGCATACATTTTACGCGTCTAGTGATGCGTATTAGATTGTCCAGAGGAGTGCCGCGTGGTTGATCTTTTCGGGATATATATATATATATATATATATATATATACATACAGCCAAAGCAAACAGCGGACCTCTGCATTGCACAGAGGGATTTGAGTTGATTGACCCGAGGATGCTGGAAAGCACGGACTATTAGAAACCAAGAGTTACAATCCGGATTTCAAGATTTGTTTCAGGTAGGGAGGTGTGCTACGACAAAGCCTGGTAGATCGTATTATACTTTACAGACTTATCAGACTAATATAAATTGAGGGAAAATGTCTGCTGACACGCTGCACGATTGAGAGGCAGCAGCAGTGAAGGTGTTTCAAAACTCTCCAACTCAGGAAATACAACCGGCCAGTGGAGCAACAAGGGATAATCCTAGTAATATCAAGGAAACATTTCCGGGTGCTAGAAAAACGAATGAAACAAAGAACAGTCTACATGGTGGGAGCACAAGTCCCTTCAGTGTTATCTTGATGTGGGGAGAATCCCGAGAGGTCTGAGAATAATGATAGCCCCTAGCTATGAAACGAAGCTAACGACTTCCCACCGTTGCAAGCCCGATGCGACTCCCTAGCCACCTTCTTTTACCGCAAGATTGCAGACATCCATGACAGCTTCAATGCCCAGATCCTCCCTACAGACGCCAACACCACAGACTCACCACCCCCCAGCCTGACATACCACTTGCTCTCCTGGACCCACGTCAACATCAACGAAACCATCAAAACCATGAACACCATCCCCTCCGGCTCACCATCCAACCCCTGCCCTCACCACATCTTAAACAAAGCAAACAGCATAATCGCACCCCAACTCCGGAAGATCATCAACAGCTCCTTTGAGACTGCCATCTTCCCGGATAGCTGGAAGCACGCTAAGACCAATGCCCTACAAAAAAAAAAAACAGCGGACCCAAAGGAGCTCAAGAACGTCCGGCCCATCTCCCTGCTTTCGTTCCCGGCAAAAGTCATTGAAAAGATCATCAACAGGCAACTGACCCACTTCCTCGACCCGTCCCAATCTGGATTCTGCAGCAATCACAGCACCGAAACGGCCCTCATCGCTGCCACAGACAACATCAGAACCCTACTGGACATCGGCAAAACCGCGGCCCCATCCTCCTGGATATTCTGGCCACCTTCGACACCGTCTGCTACCACACCCCCCGCACACTCCTACACGACGCAGGAATACACGACAAAGCCCTAGACTGGACCAACTTCTTCCTCACAGACAGAACACAGAGGGTTCGCCTCCCCCTGTTCCGCTCTGAAGCCACCAAAATCATACGCGGAGTGCCCCAAGGATCATCCCTCAGCCCTACCCTTTTCAACATCTACATGGCACCGCTCGCCAACATCGTCTGCTCGCACATCCTCAACTTCGTCTCCTACGCCAACAACACTCAGTCGATCCTCTCACTAACCAAGAACCCCGCCCCCACCAAAACCAACCTCCACAAAGGAATGAAGGCCGTCACCGACTGGATGCAGAATAGCCGCCTGAAACTTAACTCAGACAAGACAGAGGTCCTCATCCTAGGCTCCACTCCCTCGGCCTAGGACGACTCTTGGTGGCCAACTGCCCTGGGAGTTGCACCTACACCCACCGACTATGCACGCAACCTGGGGTTCATCCTGGACTCATCGTTATCAATGACCTAACAAGTCAACACCATCTCCTCCTTCTGCTTCGACACCCTCCGCAAGCTCTGCAAGATCTACAGATGGATCCCCACTGGAACCAGAAGGACGGTACCCAGGTCCTCGTTTGCAGCAGGCTGGACTACAGCAACTCCCTCTATGCAGGACCTACGGCCAAACTCCAAAAAAGACTCCACCGTAGAACCCTCCGCACGCCTCATCTTCGACATACCCCGCCACACCCATATCACCGCCCACCTGAAAGACCTGCACTGGCTTCCAGTCAACAAGAGGATCACCTCCAAGCTCCTCACCCACGCTCGCAAAGCACTCCACAATACCGGACCAGCATGCCTCAACAAACGTCTCACCTTCTACATCCGAACCGCCAGCTGCGCTCCGCCGACCTTGCCCTCGCCACCGTCCCACACATCCACAGGACCTCCACCAGCGGCAGATCCTTCTCCTACCTCACCGCCAAGACATGGAACACACTACCCACACAGCTGCGACAGACCCAGGACCTGCTGATCTTCAGGAGACTTCTCAAAACCTGGCTGTTTGAACAGTAGCTGCACCCTCCCCCCCTCAGCGCCTTGAGACCCTCACAGGTGATTAGTGCGCTCTAAAAATATCTGATTGATTGATTGAAACCACTAATCCTCAAATGATGGTGGAGTGGGCGGTATGTAATTTAGACTCATCGAGAAAGCTGGTTCAAATTCTGGTAAAATATGCGGAAACAGAACGATTGGAATTACAGATGCGAATAGATGCCCTCAATGAAGAAATTGACAATTTAGGGGTGACACAACCACTATTGAAACAATGAGAGGAAATGTTGGGCAGACTACCGAAAACGGAGGATAAATCATATAAATTCCAACGTGACAAAGCGGATTATGAGAATGGACAAATATTCACTAAGGATTTCTAATTCCAGCAACTGCAAGGAAAAGACACATCAAATCGGACACAGCACTAAGCATGGGCGTAAAATCCGTTCCGCTCGCGGATTTTCGGCAAATTCGCAATCCGCGAACTCTCGTGAACTTGCCGAAAATTCGTAAATCCGTGCGAAGCGGATTTTTTGCTTGGTCGCACTTGCCAACTAGAATACTATTCAATTTTGCGGGAGTAAACACTTGCGAACACGTAGATGCGGTGGGCAGCGACAATCTCGCAATTGCAAGATTGCAAAATTTGCAATTTCGCACAAAGAAATCCACCAGCAGGCAGCATAAACCTTGAAAATTATGATTTTTATCAGAATAACTCCTCAGGGTGACATTTGCAAGGAGTCCATTTTGGGGGGGGGGGGTGGGAGGAAGGAACTGCCCCACAGTCTCCAACTTCCTGTTCCTGTCCAGCAGGCTCCTCCCAGTGATTTCTTCATGTGCTGGTCACTTTGATTTGGATCTTGACCTGGAAGGATTACTTTTTGTGGATGCTGCTGGATATTTGGATTTTTGCAAAACTGAAAGCACTCAGCAGGTGCAAAAGTTCAATCTTATCATTAGTAACCATTCCCTGTAGTGCCTGGAAGGATTACTTTTTGTGGATGCTGCTGGATATTTGGATTTTTGCAAAACTGAAAGCACTCACTGCTATGATCCTTTTTCCCTCCTGAGGCGGAAGCCGGGAGGTCTCCCTTCTTTTCTTTGCCACTTTTTAGCTGTGTGTATTTTACTTTTGTGTTTCTGTTATTTTAATATTGTGTGCAATTTAGGAGCGCGCCTGATGTACTAGCGTGCTGCTCCTTTGAGTGAGACTTCTTAGCGCTTTTATCGCCTGCTCCCTTCTTCTTGCCTGGGTTTTCAGACCGCCCTCGGCCGAGTATTGACGCCGAGGGCTGGGATCTGTTTCAGGCCGCCATCTTGGGGGTAGGACTCTCCGCCCTCGCGCTCTAGTAGCGCTACAAAAGGGATTCTTGTCATTCAGTCGGGGATTACCAACTGCTACGATCCTTTTTCCCTCCTGAGGCGGAAGCCGGGAGGTCTCCCTTCTTTTCTTTGCCACTTTTTAGCTGTGTGTATTTTACTTTTGTGTTTCTGTTATTTTAATATTGTGTGCAATTTAGGAGCGCGCCTGATGTACTAGTGTGCTGCTCCTTTGAGTGAGACTTCTTAGCGCTTTTAAGCGCTTTGCCTGCTCCCTTCTTCTTGCCTGGGTTTTCAGACCGCCCTCGGCCGAGTATTGACGCCGAGGGCTGGGATCTGTTTCAGGCCGCCATCTTGGGGGTAGGACTCTCCGCCCTCGCGCTCTAGTAGCGCTACATAAAGCTCCTCCTTCCCTCCGCGCAGCGGACGCGCCGGATCTGCGCCGGAGTCGCGCCAGAGTCCTGCCCGTCTGCGCCCGTCAGCGTCCCGGAGGCGTGTGGCGTGGCAGGATCTCTTGGTCGCTACTTCTCTTTTCCCTGCATTAATATGCTGTCGTATACATTTAAGGAGCTCCACTCCTTGCGGTCTTTTGAGGTCTCCTGCCACTCTGTTTTTCCTGGTCGTTACAGGGGCAAACATAAATGCCCAGGCTGTAACGGGCATCTTACCAGGGTTCTCCCTACCACTTCCTACACGAAGGAGTGTACCATTAAACATCCTTGTTTCCTCAATACTAGGTCATTGCACAGACATACTCAGGAGATTTTTGATCTCCTCTCTACAAACAACCCCACTTGTCTTATTCTCACGGAGACTTGGCTTAATGAATCCTCGCATCCGGACATAGCGGCAGCCATTCCCTCTGAGTACAACATTTATAGACAAGATAGAGCTATGGGAAGAGGGGGAGGAGTCGCCCTTGTTGTAAAAAAATCTTTCACGTGTGCAGTTGTGTCCACGAAGACCATCACGGGTGCCGAATCCCTTGCCTTTACCCTGTCCTTATCACCCCAACAAACTGTGAAGGGCCTCGTAGTATATAGGCCTCCGGGTCCTGTGGGGTCTTTCTTTGAGGATCTCCAGCAGGTCTTGTCTATACTAGTCCTGAGATCGGAACAGTGCTTATTGGCGGGAGATTTTAATTTCCACATGGAAGATCAGCAGGCTCAGGATGTCGTTAAGTTGTTAGATATCACGTCTGCTTTGGGCTTGCTCCCCTATCTCTCCGGCCCGACCCATGACAAAGGTCACACATTAGATCAGGTCTTCTCCACCTCACCAATTGTGGTTACTGCACTCTTGCCGGTACTGTGGTCCGATCACCATCTAGCTCATTTTCAAATATCTGGCACTGAGAGACCATCTATTAGGGCCACCAGACAACTGGGAAGTAATTACAGGGCGTATCATCGGGTATCTCCCGACATGTTAGCCCAGGCCCTGGTGAACCATCCTCCTCCCGTCACGGGTGATCTGGAGCTTGACTTGGATACCCTGCAGTCCTGGCTCTTAGCTAGATTGAATGAGCTAGCCCCTCTACAGCCACCTAGATCTGATACCAAACGGTCCTCGGCCGCCTGGTTTACGGCAGAGGTCGCCCACTCCCGCAGACAATGTAAAGTCGCCGAACGCGCATGGAGAGCCCAATATGACGCTGAGGCAAAACGGACCTACAAATCCATGATGAAAACCTATCATGCTTTAATTGTACAGGTAAAGAAGTGCTACTTTGCTAAAAAAATTGAGGAAGCAGCCAACTCCTGTAAGGAAATCTTTTTGATTGTACGTGAATTTAATACCCCGCGTTCGATCTCAGATCAGGAGGTTCCGGATGCGAACTGGGCTGACACTATAGCTAATTTTTTTACGACCAAAATTAGACAGATTCAGGATTCCTTTTCTCCGAGACCGACAGTTGATCCTTTGACCCTGTCGAATGAGATAGCTCACCAGCCTATCCCTGGTCCGGTTCTTTGGGACTTCCCGCCTCTTACAATTGCCTCATCTTTAGCTCTGATGAGGAACCTTAAATCTGGCTCACCATGTGATCCCTGCCCGGCAAAATTTCTAGCTAGAATGGCAGATGTTGTTAACCCCTTAGCCAATCCTATTCTCAACCTTTCCTTGAGTCAGGGAGTTTTGCCACATTCCTGGAAGCAGGCTATGGTGATTCCTCTCCTCAAAAAGCCCAACCTTGCCCTAGAAGTCCCGTCCAATTATCGACCAATTTCGCTCCTTCCAGCACTGACTAAAATCCTGGAGAAGCACGTCCACAGCGTGCTTTCCAACTTCCTAGAGTCGAATGAGCTTCTCCACGCGTCTCAATCGGGCTTTCGATCCAACTTAAGTACCGAGACGGCGCTTTTGGAAGTCTCAGAGATTGTTAAGGAGGTGCTGGATGACGGAGGCAGGGTGATGTTAGTCATGTTAGACCTGTCGACGGCTTTTGACACCGTCCCCCATGAGGATCTCCTCATAAGACTTCATGACATCGGTCTAGGGGGGACGGTGCTCAACTGGTTTTGTTCCTTCTTAGCCAACCGCCGACAAACGGTCTGGGCCTCTTCTGGATCTGCCGAAATGCCGCCATTGGGAGTCTGAGTTCCTCAGGGCTCAGTATTGAGCCCTACTTTATTTAACATCCTCATGACCCCTCTGGCGACTTTGGTGGAGTCCTACGGGGCCCAGATCGTCTCATACGCTGACGACACCCAGCTTCTTTTCACCTGCCGTAAGAGCGATGAATTCGATGGGGAAAGTATCCGTGAGTGCCTTGGGGCTGTTTTTAATTGGTTCCATCTGAACAGCCTCAAGTGCAACTCGGATAAGTCAGAGATACTTTTCTTTGGATGTCCTGTGGAACCGGACTGGCATGGGTGGTGGCCTGCCGACAAGTTCCCTCCTGCTCAGGCTTCTAAATGGGCTAAGAACCTGGGAATCAAAATCGACAATGGGCTCACGCTCAAATCCCAGGTGGCAACCCTTACAGGGACTTGCTTCGGCATCCTTCGGATGCTTCGAAAGTTTTTCCCTCTGTTGTCTCAGGAACACCGGAGAATAATTGTACAGGCCCTTATTGGATCCAGATTGGATTATGTCAACATTCTGTATCTGGGTCTCCCAGAATACCTTTTACAGCGTATGCAGGTGACCCAGAATGCTGCAGCACGAGCTATTTTCGGCCTGCATCGTCGAGTCAGTGCCTCAAACCTGCTGCAATCCCTCCATTGGCTTCCCATACGGAAGAGGATAATGTTCAAGGCCTTGACAGTAGCCCACAAAGCATTGCACGCCACGGGTGCAAAATACCTACAGAAGAGGCTGGATTTTTACCGGCCGACGCGATCCTTAAGATCGGAGTCCCTAGCACTTGCTGTAGTTCCACGTATAAAGAAGGCACGTCTGGGAGGTCGGTCCTTCAGCTTTCTGGCCCCTCAGTTGTGGAATTCCTTACCCTTGTCCTTACGATCCACATCCAATCTGCTTGCCTTTAGGAAGGGTCTTAAGACTTGGTTATTCTCTGATTAGAGCTCTGCTATCCTTATCCTCTGTTTTAGCTTTCTTTTGTTGTTATGTTTTTCAGTCTCTTTTCTGGGTCTGGAGCACAAAGCGCCGGGACACTCCTTTGGAGTAGCTGTTGCGCTATACAAGACCCATAAATAACATAACATAACATAACTCAGCAGGTGCAAAAGTTCAATCTTATCATTAGTAACCATTCCCTATAGTGCTTCCTGAGGGGCCCCTTCAGAGTTCAGTTGCCTACTTGCAACTATTCTATGACCCTGCTCTGACCCTCACAGCAGGCTCAGAGAATAGCTACAAGTATACAACAAAGGTCCTGTTAAAAAAATTACACTGCAACAGAAAGCAATTACAGATAAGGAAGCAGGTGCCAGCCTGGAAGTTCAAATTCAGTGACACATTAATCAGCCCCTAATTCATTCATGTCAGTTGAGGCAGGGCAAGTGTGCTTTTCCCATCAAAATCTACAGTGATGCACTAGAGGGTGGCATGGGTGAGCCAGAGGGTGGCATGGGTGGGCCAGAGGGTGGCAGTGGTGAAACAGAGGGTGGCAGTGGTGAAACAGAGGGTGCTGTGATGAACCAGATGTAGAAACAACATGGTCGCGACCGTTGCTACCCGACAAGTAAGTTCGCGTTTCCGAACTGGTAAAAAACCCTTGCGAAATGGCAGAAACACTTGCGAACACACAAAAAAAAAGGAATCCGCAAAATGCGCGAGAGTTTGCGGATTTTGCGGATTGCAAATCCGTAAATACGCAATTTCGCGGATTGCTAATTTGCAAAATCGCAGAATTGGATTTTTTACAGTAAAGCAGAAGAGAAGCCCAACACCCGAGAAACAGCAGACCAGGAAGGAGCGCAACAACAAAAGGAGACGGGAAAGGAGAAAAGCAAGCCAAAAACATAGGAAACAAATAACCGATGAGCGGACGCTGGAAATGCAAGTAACAAGAAAACAACAACATCATACTGCGTATACAATATTTAATTTGGCAGAAGTTGATTTAAACACAGCTGAAACACAGCTTCTTATCTTGGGTTTGTCATACCTCCCGGAGAGCAATTCAATAATGCACACACTAGAACGGATGTATACAAATTCATACTAATTCTTTTTATTTGCATTTTCCAACAAAAATACAAACCAGTGGCATTTACGCATTTGGCCCTGCAATACATCCAGGCAAATAGGATAGGGAATAATAAACATATATGGCCTCCACGTACACATCTTGTCCCACAGACTATCGCTCGTTCCCCAGACCCTCACACACTGCATGGTCCCAGAGCACCTCGGCCTCATCTAGACTTCCGCTATATCCACAGTTCCCAGCCAGCTCACAAATGGCTTCCATACAGGGCACAAGTCCTAAAAAAAGAAGTGGCGGGACGCTGACGTCACGACAGGAAGTGACGTCACGAAAGGTGGCTTGCACCAACAGACTCATTGTCTCCCCTCGCTCACCCCTTAGCAAATGGAGCCACACATTCACTCTTTGGCCTCTCTGGGGCGAGATCTCGCCCCAGAGAGGCCAAAGAGTGAATGTGTGGCTCCATTTGCACCAGTTATCAAGCTCCCGGTAAAATAAGTGGGGGGACGCCGTCCACCCGCGTGGTACCCCGACTCGAGCCCTGCTTCCATATGTCTTTGGGACAGGAACGCATCCGCATTAGCTCTCAGTATTCCGTTAGCTACATCGTTGTCGGAGGGTGTGCAACCCCCCAATGTACAGCCACCTGTCTCTTTGCCATCGGTGGTATATGAGGGACAATCCCCATGAGTGCCACCTGGGGCCTGCATGGCAAGGTTAACTCAGTTATGTTTCCTCTATATTGTATGACTTGAGCCCAAAAAATTGCTATTGGCCTGCATTGCCATGCTAAGTGTATGAATGTTGCTTGTGGCGTTCCGCATTTCCAACAGTTGTCATCTGATCCCAGCTTAAGCGTCATAATTGCATGGGAGTTCTGTAGAATTGGTGTAGGTATTTAAAATGAATTAACCTGAGCCAATAATTTGGGGTTAACTGCTCTAGCTTTCTGCAGCAACAAAAGCCCACTGCTCATCTGTGACGTTCTCCTCCCATGCGGCACGGGCTATCGGGTGATCCCTCTGTGTGATAGTGTATAGTCGTGTGATCAGCCTGCGACCTGATTCTACAGTGAGAATATTTTCTAACACTGCCTGTGGGGAAGGCACCGGAGACGTGTAAAATATCTGTCTGCAGGGTGCCCGCAGCTGATAGTAAAGTAGCATGTCTGATGATGAAGGGGGATGTGGGCCCGCAGATCTGCTGCAATGTAAAGAAGGTATCCCCAGGATACAGGTCCTGACCCGTCTGAACCTGGTGTAAGCGAGCCTGTGCCTGCGCTTGTCTCTTCATTAGTGGTGGGATTAGCGGATTGTCCGCAAAGGTCATAGATGGTGCATACAGCACGTCCACGTGAGCTCTGCTACAGAGTCCCTCTCACACCCATGGCATCGCTTCCACTGAATCTACTTCATTTAGCGGGCGCATGAAACGTTGGTAGATAGCCGTCTGAAGTGGCAGGTGAGCTACTCGGTCCAGTTCAACAGCCATGTGAGGTTGGAATGGGGTGGGGTGCACCCCGTGTTGGAGAAACTGCGCCTGCGCGCAATATGCGTATGGGTGAAGTCCGGAGCTGCCCGCCTGCACCTGCGGGAGTGTGAGTGTTTCCCAAGAGACCCTTGGTTGTCGTCCCGCCCATACCAGTTCGATCATCCAGGAAGAAGAAATGTGTTGTGAGGGCTATGGGGACATTTGGTAGTATGACCATTTTGGCCACTGCTACGCGACCTATCAGGGACAGCAGTAAAGTCTTCCACCTTCGTACTCTGTCTGTTATCTAGGGTGACCAACTGGCATTGGTGCAAATTCAGGACGGTGAGTGTAAAAATTCAGGATAAAGGGTGAAAATTCAGGACACAAATTCAGGACAGGAGGTCAAAATTCAGGACAAAACTTCAGGACAATAGGTACGTTTTACAGACACATCAGAGGTCGCACAATAGTATATAAGTAAGCCCAGCCATTTCCAAACATATTCAACCATTTGCAAACCTATCCATCATGTATCCTTCCATCTATCATGTCACTCATCCATCCCTTCATCCATCCTTTCACTCATCCTCCATTATCCATCCATCCATCCACCCTTTCACCCTATCCATCTGTACACTTATCCATCCACTCTTCATCCCATCCATCCATTCACTCATCCATTCAGCCATTTACCCTTTCACCAATCCGGCCATCCTTTCACTTACTAATCCTTCCACGCATCCACTCTTTTAGTCATACATCCATCCTCCCTTTCTCTCTCCATTGACCCTTTCACTTAGCCATCCTTCCTTCCATCCATCCATCCACCCATCCATCCATCCACTCATCCACTCATGAATCCATCCATTGACCCTATCACTCATCCATCTATCATTTCACTCCTTCACACATCTATTCATCCTTTTGTCCATCTACCCTCCCTTTCACTCACTCATCCATCCTTACATCCACCGTTTCACTCATACGTCCATTCATTCACCCTTGCACTTATCAATCCATCCGTCATTTCACTCATCCACCCACCCACCCATCATCCACCCACACACCCACCATCCACCCACCCACTCATATATCCTTTCACCCACCCACCATCCAATCCACTCATCCATCCTTTCACCCACCCACCATTCACCCGCCCACTCATCCATCCATCCTTTCACCCACCCACTCATCATCCATCCATCCTTTCACCCACCCACTCATCATCCATCCATCCTTTCACCCACCCATCATCCATCCATCCACCCATCCATCCGTCCTTCCCCTCATCATCCATCCATCCTTCCCCTCATCATCCATCCATCCTTTTCCCTCATCATTCATCCATCCTTCTACCCACACACTCATCATCCATCCATCCTTCCCCTCATCATTCATCCATCCTTCCCCTCATCATCCATCCATCCTTTCACCCACCCCCTCATCATCCATCCATTCCCTCATCCATCCATCCATCCTGTCACCCACCCATCATCCATCCATCCATCCATCCATCCATCCATTCGTCCTTCCCCTCATCATCCATCCATCCTTCCCCTCATCACGATCCATCCTTTTCCCTCATCATCCATCCATCCATCCTTCTACCCACCCACTCATCATCCATCCATCCTTCCCCTCATCATCCATCGATCCTTTCACCCACCCCCTCATCATCCATCCATCCATCCATCCATCCACCCTTCCCCTCATCATCCATCCATCCACCCTTCCCCTCATCATCCATGCTTTCACCTACCCCATCATCCATCCATCCATCCATCCTCCCCCTCATCATCTTCCATCCATCCTTCCCCTCATCATCCATCCATTCATCCTTTCACCCAACCATCCGTCCTTCCCCTCCATCCATCCCCTCATCCATCCATCATCCCCTCATCCATCCATCCTTCCTGTCATCCTTCCTTCCCCTCATCCATCCATCCTTCCTTCCCCTCATCCATCCATCCCCCTCATCCATCCATCCTTCCCCTCATCCATCCATCCATCCTTCCTCTCATCCATCCTTCCTTTCATCCCTCATCCATCCTTCCTTTCATCAATCATCCATCCTTCCCCTCATCCATCCATCCTTCCCCTCATCCATCCTTCCTTTCATCCATCATCCATCCTTCCCCTCACCCATCCATCCATCCCATCCATTTATCCTTCCCCTCATCCATCCATCCTTCCCCTCCATCCATCCATCCTTCCCCTCATCCATCATCCAGCTACCCTTGCACCCATACATCCAGCTATTTACATTTTTTCTCCGTCCTTCCCCTCACTCATCAATCCATCCATCCTCTCTCTTTATCCATCTATTCAATCTTTCATTCATCCATTCACCCTTTCACTAATTCATCCAGCCAATCACCCATCCCTTCACTTACTCACTCGCTCACCTTTCCATATTAATTTTGAGCTGATCCCTTTTGAGAAGAGGCCCATCAAGAACTTCACCCTCGCTGCAGGGGCCGTTCCAGGACTGGGACAGAATCCACCCACGGCAGAGACATGATCCACCACAGGGGGGACAGGAGCCATCACAGGCGGGGGACAGGAGCCATCACAGGCGGGGGGGAGGGGGGACAGGTGCCATCACAGGAGGGGGAACAGGATCCGCCAGGGTGGGCACAGGGGTGGGCATGCAGTATTCTAGTATCATCTTGGGCTCCTCTCCCCCTCCTGCACAAGACCGAGAAGACAGGCTCTCTGTCCAAAATGCCACCCCCCACTGTGATGTACAGTACTTACAGGAGATACTCTAAGAGAACTGATTGAAGTGATTGTCCTCCATACTTTGTTAATCAGTGTGGGTGTGATTGTGCCATTTCTTTATTGTATTACATTATAGACTGCATGTTTGAAGAACCAAGGTTTGCTTACAATTTAGTGACTAATTAAGCTCCGTGAAAAGAAGCACATGCTGCCTCGGTGTAATCAGGGGTGTAATCTGGCCGAGTCTAGGATGTTTCGGGCCCTGGGTAGAAATGGAATGTGTGAGCCCCCCTCAAATAGCAGAGGCATGATGCATTCAGGGCTGTTTGCATGTGAATAGATGTTGCTGCTCCTGAACCTGCAGCCCCTCCCTCTCAGTCACCTTCGAAGCACCTCTTAACAGGTCATCAAGGGCTGGAGGTGTGAGGGTTGCCATCCCGCTGTGCCTCTCCCATACTGCTGAGTATCTGAGGAGTTTTGGTGCAGCATCGGAGTGAAGAAGGGAGGTGGGTGCAAGCTGTGCCGGCTTTAGGGTGGAGCAACCGGTGCCCTGTTAAAATGACGGATAAATGGCGTCCGTTAAAGAATCCTTCACGGACAACGGACAGACGGACGAAATTACGGACTGTCCGTGAAATTTACGGACGGTTGGTCACCCTACTGTTATCCAGTCTATCACTTTTCCATAATTGTGTGTCCAGAGTTCTTGGACGTCATTGCTAATCTTCACACCCAGATATCGTGTCAGTTCGGTCACCCAGCTTATAGGGTATTCCGTATCAAATGTCTTTATGCCAGGCGTCAATGGGAATATTATCTATTAGCTCCAGTTTATTTCTATCCTCGATAGCCCCCACCCCGTATCACACCACCTCTCGCATCATGGGAGGAAAATTGTCTTCCGGATTCACCATATACAGAGTGATATCGTCTGCATACAAGGACACAGTGAGCCTGTGCGACGTAATCCAATGCCCCTGTTTGTGTGGTGCTGCCTAATTCGAGCCTTATGGCAAACAATAATTTGATTAATAAATAAGGGGCTCATACCCAGTCTGTGCAAGATCGGGAACAGAAATCCCCACTCTAAATAAAGAATCAAAGGCCTTGGTGGCATCTAATAATGCTGCCACCGCAGGCAAATGTATGACGTTACAACGCAAACATTTACAATGCATGCCTTTACAACGCAGTTTTTACATCGCAACATCCATTACAATGCATGATTTTACATTGCATGCCATCACAATGCATTTTTAGAAACTACATTTACAACTCATTCCATTACATCGCATTATACCTTTACAACGCGTACCATTACAACATATACCATTACATTGCATTTAAGGTAAGTGTTGGACAGTGTAGGGGTAAAAATTACTATTCCCACTCCAGTGAGTGCAAAAGTAGGGTAAGTGTTGGATAGTGTAGGGGTAAAATGTACTATTCCCACTCCAGTGAGTGCAACAGTAGGGTAAGTGTTGGATAGTGTAAGGGTAAAAACTATGCAGTGTAATGGTATGCGTTGTAGTGACATGCATTGTAATGACATGCGTTGTAGTGACATGCGATTTAATGGCTGCATTGTAATGGCATGCTATGTAAAGGATATTGCATTGTAATGATTGTGTTGTAAAGGTAGTGCGATGTAATGTCTGCATTGTAAAGGGTGTTTGCCCCGCAGGCACATGGGGTGCGAGGTAATGCATAAGTGTGAATAATGTTCTCAAGTTGTCGGAGGTGGACCTCCCCGGTATAAAGCCTGATTGGTCCGGTCGGACTATCAGGGGCAATCATGGCTGTAGTCCGGTTGCCAATAATTTTGCAAACATCTTGGCATCAAGATTAATTAGTGAGAGTGGCCTGTAAAAGTCACAATGCGTGGGTTCTTTGTCAGGTTTCAGTATAGTTGTTATTATGGCCTCCCACATGTATTCAGATACAATGCCCGTCTATGTCGCCTCCTGGTAGACAGCCAGAAGTCGTGGTGCCAAAATGTCAGAGTATGCTTTATAAAATGTGGCCGTCAATCCGTCAGCCCCAGGCGCCCTGTCAGCTTTTAGGCAGCCTATTGCCTGCCGGACATCCTCCACAGTGAAGGGAAAGTCCATGTACTCTTGGTGAGCTCTACCAAACCACAGTAGTTCCACTGTGTCGAAATATTCCTGCAGGGCTTCTGCCATTTGGTGGTGTCTGGAGGTGTACAGGCTTTTGTAAAATTCTGTCATAGTGCCAAGTATGTCTGGTGGTGTGCACACTACAGTGTATGTAGGGGTGCAGAGTTCAGTAATGAATGTGGACCCACGAGGATTGCGAAGTATATTTGCAAGTGTTTTCCCTGCCTATCCCCTTCCCCAAACTGGCTCGCTTTTCTGTGTTTGTGTAAAAATGTTGTTTCACGGTCAGCTTCATCTTGATACTCGGTCAGTTTGACTCTGAGATCTGCCATGATCTCCGAGGTGGGCACTTAGTAATACCGGGCTTCCAGCGTGCGTAGCTCTGCCTCTAGTCTACTCAAGTGTCTCGGAACACTCCTGATTGTCCTGCTATGCAGTGGCTGCGTATCACCACTTTAAATGCTTCCCACAAGGTCCCTATTGTGTCCACAGAGCCTGTGTTCTGTTCAAAGTAGTCAGTGATCTGTGTTCTGAGTGTTTCCCTAAATGCTGAGTCCGAGAGGGCATGGGAGGAAAGTCGCTTTGTGAACGGCTGTATGTATGGAAGTGGGAACGCTAGGGTCAGTGAAACGGGCGAGTGATCTGACAGCGTGCGGGCTTCGTGTTGTATGTCCAGCACTCATGTGTGCATATCGCTTGACGACAACCAGAAGTCCTGTCTGGACCATGCTTTTTGGTGCTAAGTGGCACAAGTGCCCACTCGGGCCGTGGGGTGAGACCTGCGCCACAAATCCACCAGTTTATGATCTTGTATAATCCCTAGCAGCAGAGCAGTGGCTTGTGGTGGTGTGTGCAGGATACCCCCTCTCTGTCCACCTCAAGTGATAGAACAATGTTAAAACCCCCCATATCAGTGCAGCATTCCCCAGTGTCTGTATCTTGTGCCACACAATTTGAAAGAAGGCGGGTCGTCTATGTTTGGTCAGTAGGTGTTTGCTATGAACACTGGCTGATTGTAGAGTGATCCTTTAAGTATTAAGTATCTGCCTTCTGTGTCACTTATTGTCATGTGTGTCTGCCAAGGCACTCCCTTCCTTATCAGTATGCCCACCCCGCGGAAGTAGCTTGAATAACTAGAGGTATACACTTCCCCCACCTGTTGTTTGACAGTCTCTTTGTTGCGTTATCTTTTAGGTGGGTCTCTTGTAATAAACATATATCTCAGTTGTGCCTGGCGAGGTACATCTGAACCAGCCTCACCTTGCGGTGGTCATTGAGACCACAAATGTTCCAGGTAATACAAGTTAGTTTAGACAAGCAGTGTCAGCGCACCTTCGTGCTTCTCTTGACCCATGACCATGCTTTTGAGTACCCCCTTGCTTGATCTCACTCTTTGCCTGAGCTCATGTGTCTGTTTTGGAAATGCCTTAGTTTGGTCCCTCAGTTGCAATGAGCTTCTTATCACAACTATTCGAACCAACATAGCTGTATCATAGTGTATTTGCCAACAGAAAACTTGAACATCCCCTGACCGCCCCCACCCACACCAACCCCCCCAATCAGATTGTGTATCTCTCTCATTCCCTCCAGCTTCAGAATTCAACCAACATAACATTGAGACAATGGGAATTATCCTGTGGGGGCATAGCTTTGCCGGCATACCTCACCGTCATCTTTTGGACAGGGTGGCCGAGCAGTGTACTTGCTTAATTAAAAAGGTCAGAACAACAGCGAGGAACAGTGTTAAAATATGCAGGTGCGCAATATACGCAGCCCTTCCTACCAGTGCATAACCCTTCCAGTTCTCAGTCATTATCACTCAGTTGGCTGTTTGAAGAGTCTGCTGCTTCCGCGTTCTTGCGTTGTTGCTGTCTAGCCACTTGCTTAGCATGCTTCAGCACCGCAGCAGCTTCTGTGAATATCAGTGGTTTACCACCCACTTGTATGCTCAGCTTTGCCGGATACAGCATCTCATATCTTGTGACAACTTTTTGAAATAGTTTCTTGGCAGGGAGGAATTCACGCCGAGCCACCTGTACCGCCTCTACTAGGAACATTGGCGACAACTCCTGCCCAAAGAGATCCTTCAGGAGGTCCTCCACAAATGTTTCCATATTAGCAATATTTGTGGATTCTGGTATTCCCGTTATTTGGATGTTGTTTCTCTGAGAGTTCGCTTCCAGGTCTTCATTGCGGGATTTGAAGACATCCAGCACTTTGTCCATTCATAGGAGAGGCTCCTGTGTGTCCACCTGTCTGTCTGGTTTCCAGGGTGTCAATTCTGGCTTCATGGTCATTCACTTTTTGCGTTACGTTATGCAGTTGCTGTACTAGGGAGTCCAGTTTTGCGTCCATGTCTCTGAGGATGGATTTCACCTCCCGGAGCATGCTTTTGCCATCGTCTTCCTGTTCCGGCTCCAGTAAGTATATTCTGTGTCTGCGGGTCCGCTGTGTGTTATAAGGAATATACCCCTCCGACCTATTGGTGTGACCCTTTTCCTCTTTATTGTCCCGCTTGTGTGCCGGAGTTTCCGATGACTATACTTCTCTTTGTCCCCCGGACCTTCTCAGGCCTTAAGGAGTTATTCGCTGTGCTGAAGGGCCTGCTTGCGCATCAGTTTCCTTCCCGTTATTGGCGTCTCAGATCTGGCTTGGTGCTCATGAAGGTTTTGTGTTGCACCTCGCACCAGTGTGGAGAGTATCTGGCTACACACTTCTCTGCTGTTTCGTGCTCTGTCTTGCTCGTGGGCCATCCGCCATGGCCTTAACTCTGTGTGCATGGCGCTAACAGTTCAAAGATGGATGCACAGTTTTGTATAGCAGATCGTCTCTGGCCTTTTCCCTGGGCGCGGCTCAGTAATAGAGCCATGATCACCTTCTCCCTCTCAGGTTTGCTCACCAGCCAATTCACGTGCTTCCTGTTCCCGCACTTCCTCCCGCGCCTCAACTGGTCCCCACTAACCTAGTGGAGGGGAGCACCGGGTTCCTCAGCACTCTCCGTGACTGGTGTGCTGGGCGCTGGTGTCTTGTCTGTTCACCGCTCCCTGGGCCTGCCTTTACTTTCTCCCTGCCGCCTGTGTCAATCACAGCTCCTGCCGGCGCATCGTTCTGGGCCCCCGCAGGATCTAAGGACTCACTCTCTGCCGCTGTGCACCATTCTCTGCTGCAGGCTTCCAAGGCGTCCTGGGGTAGGGCGTGCCGCTTTTGATCTCCCTCACTCACCACTGCCCCCTCTATGGATGCCTCTACAGCCCGACGCGTCTCACCTCTGGCGTTTCGCTTTCAGGCTTGTTCTGGCGCGATCTCTCCTTCGCCCCATTGCAACGGCTAGTTCTCTGGTAGGTGTCTCCCTATGTGGTGCAGTGGTATTCTGGCTCCACACACGTCTCCCTTTGCTTTGTGCCTGGGTGTGGCCGCCTGTGTCTCTCAAGCTGTGCACGCTGGTGTAACCGTTCTGTGGGCTGCCGGCGCCATTTTGTCTGTTCCTGCCCGGAGCCCACTCGGCTGTTCAGATTGCTCCCGCAATACTGCTTCAATCAGCATTGAATTTTCACTGATCGTGTCGTCAGAGTTTCCGCCTCAGCTTGTCTGCTTTTTAAACTTGGTGAGTTCAATTAAGCACTGATTCCTGTCGGATATTTCGCTCGACCTGCGAAGCCTCTCTAACAAGCTGCCATCTAGCAGCTCAGCTTGGCCACGCCCCCCGATTTATACAAAAATTTAAGTAAAAAAAATACCATCTACTTCAAAAACAAAACAGGATATAAATAGCAATATGGCAATAACAATAGCTCCATACATAACGGATTTGACTATGGGGGACCTCTCTTTGCTCCAAGATCTCCATGACTTGCAACATGAAAATCCAAGTCAAATAAGCAAAGAAGAGGAAAATATGAAAACAAGAGCCCAGAGTGCACCATCACAAGTGGAATTTGTAAAACCTGTTTAAAATGAATTCAAAGTTTAACCCAATTATGCCTCATGACTCTTTGGACATCTTCAATGAACAAGTGGTAGCGCAAAGAAAGAAGCTGAATTTTAATCTCCAACAAACTAAAACAAGGTATACGAACCATGAGTGGAAATATCATCAACTAATATTGAAGCTTCAAAATGAGAAGCAAGTATTGTCAGAAATTCTGACAATGGTGGAAATATTGTTCTCTGGCCACTGAAAGATTACATGGAAGAGGCTCTACTGCAACTAAACGATTTGGATTGCTGCAGAAAAAGCTCAATGCAAGTGATCAAAAGTACTCACAACGAATTTTGCACCAAACTCCTTGCATGGAAAAGTGCCCGTTTGCCGAGTTTAGAGGAATACAAATTTCTAAAGAACGGACATCCAATCATGCCAGTTATTTATTTTATTCCCAAAGTGCATAGGAACTTGCAGAAACCGCCTGGCAGGCCCGTTATATCAGCATGTGATGGTCCCTTTGAAAACATATCTTGTTATATAGACTTCTTACAGGATCATGTTAAAAATCTTCAATCCTATACAGAGGACACTGGTGTCTTCCTACGCAAAATACAAGATATAAAGTGGCATAACGGATACATCCTAATGACTCTGGATGTTACATCGTTATATACAAGTATTAGGCATAAAGACGGTATCCGGGCATTGGAGTATTTTCTCAACAACAGACCCATGAAGTTTATACAGCATAGCAAGATGCTGATCAATATGACTTAGTTTTGCCTGAAGAATCATTTATTCATGTTTCAGAACCAGATCTATCAACAACTTCGAGTGGTGGCTATGGGGCCAGCTTCTCTCCCAGTTATGCCTGTTTACATGTGAGCTGGTGGGAGGAGCTGGTCCTCAAGAAGCAAATCAGCTACCAAGTTCAAGAGCATGTAGTGACCTGGCTCACATTCATTGATGATTTATTTATAATCTAGTGTGGGACAGAACAAGGTGCCTTGGATTTTGTTTCACAAATTAATTAAAATGATATTAACCTTGACTTTACAGCTAGCACTAGCCCTGAGATTTTTAGGTTAGCTTTTTAGATGTTCAAGTTTGAATTGTCAATAACAAACTTGAAACATCTCTACATCGAAAGGAAACAGCAGGGAACTCTGTGTTGCACACCACCAGTTCACATCCTGCACATTTAATACAGAGCATCCCCTATGGCGAGATGCTAAGATTAAGGAGAAGCTGCAGCAATGAGGCTGATCGAATAGTGAAGCAAAACGAAAGTAAAGAGGGATTTTTAGCAAGGGGCTACCAAACAAAAACAATTGATTCAGCCATAGCCAAATCTAGATCATGGACTAGGTCTGACCTATTATCTAGGAATAAGCAAGACGTGCACATGTACATAGACATTGAGGCTAATTAGGAAATGGAACCCACTAGACTAATCTTAACTTATACCAAACAAGAAAAACAGTTGAGGGGTATTGTAAAACGCAACTAGCCATTTATTTTGGATGATCCCATCATAGGCCAGCTCCTGCCCAAAACTCCTTCAATCACATATAGAAAGACGGTGTCCATGAGTAATGCTCTGGTTAAGAGCAGTCTAGAAGTCATTAAAGCAGGGACCTGGCTTCCAGCAAAAAATGTTTTTTAAATATGTCTTGTAAAGCCTGCAAATATGGCATTATCAAACTATATATTTAACACTGTTTAGTGATAAAGTGCAGACAATTGGTAACCTTCTTACAAGAAAAACGGATTTTGTCATCTATATATTAGAATGCACATGTGGACTCCAATATGTCAGGAGTACAAAACTACAAGCGCACAAATTAATGTCCAGCATACCAGGGCTAAAACTAATCAAGCGCCTAACTACCCTGTAGCATGACATTTTAAAGGAACCCATAAGAGTGATCTTAAAACATCTGAAATACTTTTGAATTTACGCCGTCCCTATACATAAAACAGGAGGGAACAGGGAAGCAAAACTCAGGAGCTTGGAACCACGTTTCATTTTAAAGTTCCGGGAGGTTTAAATACTTGTGAGGACCTTTATACTGGTTTATGATCACACTGTAACAGAGTAAATATTCTAGATTACCGGTGATCAGATATACAATATTTATGCTTCGAGGACTTTTAATATTTATAGTGATTAAATCATTTTAGATAGACTAGTTGTATCTGGAAGAATTGCACTTTATTCGGTTGAAAACCTAGTTATGAATTTATTCTAAGATTTGGTCCAGAAATGCAAATATTTGAACGACTGATTTTAAGGTTTTCTCCTGGGAGGCAAAAGAATTGATCGCTTATGTTCTGCTGCTATAATTCAAACAAACACTGCCACGCAAAGTACTATATTCTATATATGTACAGGCATACTTACTAACATCTCCCTCGAAAAGTCTTTTATCTGTATTTATGATTGCACAGCAAGCATCACTTTAAAACAGCTGATCTTAGAGCACAGCGTTGTCATGTGATCAAGGCCGGCAAAGACCGAAATGCATAGTTTCGGTTAATCCACAATAAATCAAGATTCAGGCACATCAATTCTGGGGTCGGTGTTCGTTTTTTTCTCATCCAGGAGGAGCAAGTAATAGAGCTTGATATATATATATATATATATATATATATATATATATATATATATATATAAACCAAGATCTCAGCCGAGATCGAAACGCGTCTTCCCTGTTTGTCTGAATAAACCCACAAAACGTTTACCTGCATACCTGGTGTGGCATGTTATTTCTGCACGAATCGGCAGGAATTCCCGTGGAATATATATATCGACTCCACGCTTCCTTAGTGCCTCCTCGCACAAACAGGAACATGGATTCGGAGTACGCCGGTGTCAGATTTTATTTTATTTTTCAATCGAGGAACGGTGCATGCCTCAGACGCGTTTCGGACACGGGGCTCACTCTACCTTATACCTATATATAGTCACTTGGACTTTCTTTTTGCCCTGAAAGCAACTTCAATTATGTACAGACACGTATAGATGTCTATAAATTCATTCGCAAATTGAAACTAAGAAAATATCATTGAGTAAATCAAATGAATAAGAGAAACATAGCCAACACAGACTCAAAAACAACCAACCTGGAAAATTCAAATGCGTTAACAGCAGCAGATGCTGAATTATTCATGGGCTTACAGCAATTAGAACCTGAAATAAATGAAAACAACACTGAAGTGGGAAGTCCATTAGGAATCACATTTCGAACTATACGCACAAACTACAAGCCAAAATCTACATTCCAACCACTTGCGCCGAGACTCACTTGATATACTTAATGAATTGATAACCACCAAAATAAAGAAATTGAAATACCAAACAGCCAGTGTGCGTAAAAAATATAATTATCAACAAGAAAAATACAATCAGTTGATTAAAAAACTACAGAACAATGATCAAATCATTATCGGGAACTCCCATAAGGGAGGGAATATTGTCATATGACAAAGATCAGACTATATGAAAGAGGCGACCCAACAATTAAATGACAGTGATTGCTACAAAAGAAGTAATATACAAGCAGCCAAAGCATCAAGGAAAGAATTCTACTCCAAATTAATTGCATGGTGCAGTGCAGGCCTTCTGAGCATGGATGAATTTAAATTCCTGAAAAATGAACATCCCACCAATCCAGTTTATATACTTTATTCCTAAAATACACGAACATGCGACAAAACCAGCTGGCAGGCCGATAATCTCAGCACAGGGAAGCCTATTAGAAACTACATCAAAGTACATAGACTTCTTTTTGCAAGAGTTTGTAGGTAGACTACCATCATTTATTCAGCATACCGGAGATTTTATAAGGCACCTGAGTGAATACAAGTGAGAATCAGATTATCTTTTAATGTATCTAGACGTGACGTCATTTAATAAGAGTATCCATCACAAGGATGGTATAAAGGCTACTGAACATTTTTGGGATCTAGAGCACTGCATCTATTTCACCACAACAAGATGCTGATTAACTTGATAACATTTTGCCTTGAAAATAACTATATCTATTTGAAAAGAAGAGACGACAAAGTAAGTGGAGGAGCTCTTCTTTATTCACCTAGATGCATGGCTCTCTCGGCAGCAACTGTCCACATCCGAAAGTATACATTCTGACCCAGAATGTAGAATCCATGTGGTGCCACGCGGGTAATGGAGATAAGAATGAATGAGCATTAATGTAGAGTAAAGTAAACAGTAACATCTTAACACTATTCCAGTACCAAAAGTTCCAAGAAACACAAGGAATAGCAATGGGGTCTTGCTTTTCTCCTAGCTATTCTTGCCTCCACATGGGATGGTGGGAGGAGATGGTTTTGAATAGAGCGTACAAAAAAGTGTTTAATTTAATAGTCATGTTATTGCCTGGTTAAGATATATAGATGATTTATTTGTGATATGGTATGGAACAGAGGCAAAGGCATGTGAATTTGACAATGAAATCAACAAGAATAACTTAAATCTACACATCAGAGCCATAATCAGCAACCAGGCAGTGTGCCTTCTAGATGTGGAGGTTTTCATTAAAAATCAGAATATCAAGACTAGGCCACTTCACAAGCAGACCACAGGTAAGAGCGTACTGCACGCTACCAGTTATCATCCCCAGCATTTGATACAGAATATCCCTTATGGGGAAATGCTGAGGATAAGGCGTATCTGTAGCACTGACAAAGACTTGGTGGAAACTCAGAAACAAAGCAAACCCAGATTTATGGTCAGAGGCTACAAGGAAAGCATGACTGATATCGCCATAACGAAAGCTAATAAGTGGAATAGAACAGCGATTTTATCTAAAACTTTTCCGAAAACAGCAGTAAGCGAGGAGACAACAGATCAGGAGACTAGATTGATACTGACGTACAACAGACAGCATAAAGCATTGCGTAAGATCATCAATAAGAGTTGGCCAGTGGTGCGTAGTGATCCCGTAATAGGCAAAGAACAACCCAGGAATCCCAGTATCACTTTTAGAAAATCGAGATCAATGAAGGATAACTTGGTGAATAGCAGCCCAGATGTGAAACCCGCAACCAATTGGCTAACCACCTGCAAGGGATTTGTATGTAAAATGTAGCAATTGTTGGGCTTGCAGGTATGGGATCAGTTAAACAGCTTAAGAAATCCCATTTAGCAAAGATCCCATCAAAATCAACAAGTTCCTTACCTGCCAGACTGATTTTGTGGTCTATGTATTGGAGTGCTCTTATGGGTTGAAGTATGTGGGCAGTACCAAATTCCAGGCTCACAAAAGAATACTGCAACACATAAGAACAATCACAAACTCGGACCCAACATATCCGGTTGCACTCCATTTCAAGGAGGTCCATGATAATGACTTGGAACACCTCCAATATTTCTTGATTGACACCATTCCAGTACTAAGAAGAGGCGGCAACCAAGAAGCCAAACTCCGATGATTGGAAACAAGATATAGCATACAGTTAGACACCAAAACACCTAAAGGACATAACTCTAGTGAGGATTTCTACACATGTCTGTAAATATAGTTATGCTATGCACAGACGGATAGAGACCACACCAGCAACATTCACTTCAATTGTGACCATCCTTATATATATCTGCAATACAGTGCATTTAGCATTATGCTTAATTTATTGATTTTTTTAACTGATGAAAAAGAATTTTTTTTTACACACAATAATACAGTACTTTATGAAGAATAAGTTCAAGATGGTAGGACCACGCACTTTAGGCACTTAGCACCTTTAGATATGGATAAAATAATAATAGAGGTTTACCCACAGGGGTTGGTTTTTGCCTGTGGTTACAAGTATGGACCAACATATCAGCAGTATAATTATGTTTGGACAAACCCAGTGGGTGTCAAAATAAGCCAAAGTTTGTGTAAAATGATTTATTACATACGAAGGAAAATTGTCAAGGATTTATTGTATTTTACATGTACCTTGTCATTTATCCAGTGTGTGATACATGTACTCAGATATTTGAACACGGTTTGTTTTTAAACAAAATCAACTTGGATTTTAATAACATATGCATTTTACGTATATTTGTTTTAATTATTTATTCTTGTTGAATCAATATCTATTTAAACTATTGATCGTGGATTTGAACAAAGACAGACACTTATACCATGTATTTCTTTTCTGTCCATAAGATATGTGTAATCACGTGTGTATGAACTTGCCGTTAAAAAAGTAAAGAGTCTCCGAAAGCGCATCATGTGATCAAGGCCTGGTTAGGCTGAAACACATTGTGGCAGTTGTGGTGGTTTTGATGGCAAGAAAATAAAAACTGATTGAGCACTGAATGGTGGTTCGCATTCCATCCTTTCCCGCGGAGGGGGAGTACAAGGATACGGTGAGAAGGTGATATATATATATATATATATATATATAGAGAGAGAGAGAGAGAGAGAGCGAGAGAATCTCTTTCCCCTCCCACACAAAAGTGTGGGCTAAAGGTACACGTCGTCAGTACATTGAAACCAAAGGAACAAACTAGCCTGACCAAGGGAGTCATGAACACAATAGTGTGGGACTCAAAGAAGATCCTTGAGGCACTTTGAGTAAAAAGGATATAATATAATTGACCACGATCTTCCTGCCAGAAAGGGCCCGAGCCACATAACTGATGTATTGTATATTCATTTCTCGAATAGTGGCTGTAGCAAAATGAGGTGACATACAGTGATGAAGATTGCTGATGTGTCTAATAGGATTAGTGCAAGTGGCTTTCCCTTAACTAGTATAGATCTAGTGTTAACAGAAACAGCTAGCCTGGTCATTTCAGTGCTATGTGAAATTCAGAACTCTACCTGCATACAATCTGGTAATTCAATTTTTTTCTAGAAAACTGTGCAACGGTTTATTCACAAACCACTCAAAAATATTCAAGGATTGAGGCAGGTGTGATATTAGTGTGACGTTACTCAGATTATTAGGATTGGTTGCTGGGTTTTTTTTCTTGAAGGGTCTTGGCTGCTGCTCTTTTCCAAACCGATACATAGTGGCAGTAGTTAGGGATTGATTAAAAAGATCTGTAAGAGCAGGACTGAGAACATCAAAAAACACATTTAAAATTCGTGGGGGACAAGACTCAAAAGAAGGAACTGATTTGCTTGGTTTTAAAGCTGAAGTGGTTTCTGTAACTGTGATGAGAGAAAACAACGAAGGAGCTGGTCCTAAAGGAGCAGAGGAGGACACTGTGACTTCTATCTTCCAAGTCTGGCGGCGCTGCCAACAAGTGTACATTTTCTCTCTTATCCTGAAAGAAAGCTGTCCACCTACCCGGTCAAACAGAAAATAATAATGCAGACTTACCTTGTCTTTGACATGAAAGCTGCCTACATCTGGCAATGAATATTTTATTATTTCCACTTGAAATTATTCCCAGCAGAAGAGATGACATCAAACCTGGACTGCTTTGGAAGAAGCAAAAGGCTTCTTCCAAAAGGTTCCGCAATGTACATAAATGTGCTTTCAGACACCTTGCAGGATAATACACAACCTAACCACAGTGAGAGAAAACCATTGTATTAACTAACAATAATAATAATAATAAATCATTTATAGAGCGCCTGGCTACACATAGAACAGTGTGTCCCCGCGCTAATCACTGATAAATTCTACAGAGGATCGAGGGTATCGGGATTATGAACTGGGGAAAAAGAGTGTTTTTAATTTCCTCCGAAATCCTATTTCAGATGGCTCCATCCTCATGTTCAGAGGTAGAGCATTCCAATATTTGGGGGCTAAATGCCTAAATGAGCGTCCGCCCATTCTGGCCCTAAGAATACGAGGTGTTTTAAACAGCATCGCGCCAGAAGATCTTAAATTGCGAGTGGGGCGATGTAAGGCCAGGAGGTTCTTGAGGTAATCCGGACCTTTGTTCTGGGCTATGCGATGTGCGTAGCAGAGGACTTTAAATTTAATACGCTCCCTGACAGGAAGCCAGTGGAGCTTAGCCAGGGCAGATTTCCCTGATGCTCTGCGTGGAAGGCCAAGCACAAGACGTGCGGCAGCATTCTGCACGCACTGAAGTTGGTGAAGTGCTTTTTGGGTTAGCCCTAGCAGCAAGGCGTTGCCGTAATCAAGGTGTGGAGTCACTAGGGCGTGGACAATGGTTTTTCTCGCTATTGCAGGTAGTAGGTCTAAGACCTTACGAAGGACCTTAAGTAGGCCAAAGCATCTCCCTGTGACTTTCTGAACGTGGGTCTTGTACGAGAGGTCGGTGTCCAACATAACGCCAAGGTTACGTACCGACTCCCTCGGAATGGGGGGGTCCCCAAGTTCGCTAGGCCACCATAGCCTTGACCATGTAGATGTTGCTCTCCCGATCACCAACAACTCTGTCTTTTCACCATTGAGGCCTAGGCAGTTGTCATTCATCCATACTGCCACTGCTGACATACAGTTCGAGAAGTTGATGGCGTCTTGACTACGGTCGGGTGTGAGTTTAAACACCAACTGGGTGTCGTCGGCATAGCTAACAATGTCCACCCCAAAAGCCTCCACCACGCGAGCCAGTGGTTCCATATAGATGTTAAACAATGTGGGGCTCAAACTCGAGTCCTGAGGAACCCCGTGGCTTACCTTGCGTGGGGACGATCTGAAGGGAGGACAGTGTAGCTGAAAGCTTCTGTCGGCCAGAAAAGACTTCAGCCAGGCTAGCGCTGACCCCGTCACCCCCATCTCCGTCAGGCGAGACATCAGCGTGGAGTGCAGCACGGTGTCAAACGCTGCGCTCAGGTCTAATAAAACTAATGCTGCTGTCTCGCCTTCATCCGCTATCTGCCTCATGCGCTCAGTGGAATACAGAACGGCTGACTCCGCCGAGTAGCCAGTTCTAAATCCAGATTGGGATGAGTGAAGATGGGTTTCTTCTTCCAGATGTTTCATAAGCTGTTTATTAGCAATTTTCTCCACAATCTTCGCACAGAAGGGAAGAAGGGAGATGGGGCGAAGGTTTTGCAGTTGTAGTATGGGGATGTTGGGTTTTTTCTTTAGGGGAATGACCTGGGCAGTCTTCCATGCTTCCGGTACATGACATTCTTGAAAAGACAGAGTGATCATGTGGCTAATATGGTCGATTAGCATGCTCTCCATGACACCTTTACACCGCGCCACTGGGCATATGTCAGATGGAGATCCGGATTGTATGCTTTTGACAATTCCCAGAAGTTTGTTTCTTTCTGGCGTTGTAAAGCATGATAGCCGCGATTTTTGTGTGGGAAAAGCTACATTGATTCCAGGACTGGTTGGCAAGTTGTTACCAGCAGTAAAGGTGTCATGAATTTTGTCCACCTTATCCACAAAATAGTCGGCTACAAGATCGCATAACTCATTAGAGTAGACGTCTTGAGCCTCAAGCCTGGTTGGGGTCGTGAGTTCTCTGTAAATACCAAAAAGTTCTTTGGTGGGGTTGTCTGCTGATTCGATTCTATTTTTAAAATAGATGCCCTTTTCTGATCTTAATAGTTTATGGTATTTTTTTATCTCTATCTTATAGTCTTGTTTGAGTTCAGGGGCATAGTTCTGCCTCCACCTCCGCTCCAGCGATTTACATTTGGCTTTAGCCAATCTGAGTTTTTCAGAGAACCACGAAGCTGTTTTGGATTGCCTGGTCGGGGGTTTAGACACCCAGGGTGCTACTTCATCCAGATCCTTGGACATCCAGTTCTCATAACTGTTCCACGTTTCCTGAAGAGTATTACCTTGGGACATGGGATGTTTAAGTAAGGAGCGTTCAAATAGTTCATGGGAGAATTTCTTCCAGACCCTGCGCTTAATCGGTATGGATCCTTTAGATTTAGTTGGTGGGGGGGTATCTTCTATTTCGAACGGGACAATGCAGTGGTCTGACCAGATCAATTGGACCGGGGGTAGGACCACAACACCTTCCCAGTTAGAAAAAATGGGGTCCAGAGTGTGGCCTAGCTGATGTGTGGGAGCAGTGGATAGTAGCCTAAGCCCAACAGAGTTTAATGCTGTTATCACGATTTGTGCCTCTTTACACTTTTTGTCTTCACAATGGAGATTAAGATCACCCAAGACCAGGAACTTTTTGTGTCTGATTACAGGTTGATGTACTAGGTCCAAGAGTTGGTTTGCAAAGTTAGCTGCACTCCCTGGGGGTCGATATATCAGCAGACCGTTGACCGTGTTTTTGGGGTCTATTTTAAGGGTGAACATACCGCACTCTGTGTTAGGTATGGTGGCTTTAATAAATGCACATTCTAGTTCTTGTTTATAGATTATAGCTAATCCCCCACCACGTTGCTTTTGTCTGTCTAATCTCAGTAGACTGTACCCAGGGGGGATTGCTTCAAGAACCTCCGGGGAGGAAGTTTCATCCAACCATGTTTCGGTAAGAAACAAGGCGTCCGTTTGCCTATTTTGCAGTAAGTCGTAAATCTCGACTTTGTGCTTCCTCATGGACCTACAATTCAGTAATAGCAGCTTTAATTTAGCTATTTCCTTAGTCTCTCCTCTGAACAGTGGTAGCATTGAATTGCACGTTTTACAGTAGGGGGGTAGTGAATTAACCGGTAACGTGTTGGAGCAACTGCGGTCCGATTTATGATTAAGTGACAGCAGCTCTGCTTTAGTATAACATAGTTGATGATTTATCTTATTTTGCAGTGACTCACGGTTAGCTGGATCAGGGAGTCCTACCCCTTGCCCCGTTCGTTCGCGGACGGGCGCAGACGGGCAGGACTCTGGCTTGACTCCGGCGCGCGACCGGCGCGCCCGCTGTACGCGTCCGCTGCGCAGAGCCATCGCTGTATGTTTTTATATGGCGCCTGAGGGGCAGAGGAGGAGAGCCCTCACAAAGATGGCCGCCACAGAGCACTCGTCCCAGTCCCTCAGAAATGCCGGCCCTAACTCGGCTAGTAAGTGCGTGCATAGGCAAGTAATCTGCCAAGTGCAAGTTAAAAATTAAAATTACTTAAGGGCGAGGAATCCGCACCCCAAAATCGGTGCGTGATTCTAGCGCCTCGGAGAGTAAAGCGTAGCGCGCTGGTGCCAGGGGGAGGGAGAGGACACAGAGGGTAATAATGAAACAGATTTTAAAACCAGTAGAAATATCAAGCACCCGGCTCAAGCCTCAGGTGAAAAAGTATCAGCAATCTTCAGCGAGAAGTGCGTTTTCTGTTTTTATATGGCGCCTGAGGGGCAGAGGAGGAGAGCCCTCACAAAGATGGCCGCCACAGAGCACTCGTCCCAGTCCCTCAGAAATGCCGGCCCTAACTCGGCTAGTAAGTGCGTGCATAGGCAAGTAATCTGCCAAGTGTAAGTTAAAAATTAAAATTACTTAAGGGCGAGGAATCCGCACCCCAAAATCGGTGCGTGATTCTAGCGCCTCGGAGAGTAAAGCGTAGCGCGCTGGTGCCAGGGGGAGGGAGAGGACACAGAGGGTAATAATGAAACAGATTTTAAAACCAGTAGAAATATCAAGCACCCGGCTCAAGCCTCAGGTGAAAAAGTATCAGCAATCTTCAGCGAGAAGTGCGTTTTCTGTTTTTATATGGCGCCTGAGGGGCAGAGGAGGAGAGCCCTCACAAAGATGGCCGCCACAGAGCACTCGTCCCAGTCCCTCAGAAATGCCGGCCCTAACTCGGCTAGTAAGTGCGTGCATAGGCAAGTAATCTGCCAAATGCAAGTTAAAAATTAAAATTACTTAAGGGCGAGGAATCCGCACCCCAAAATCGGTGCGTGATTCTAGCGCCTCGGAGAGTAAAGCGTAGCGCGCTGGTGCCAGGGGGAGGGAGAGGACACAGAGGGTAATAATGAAACAGATTTTAAAACCAGTAGAAATATCAAGCACCCGGCTCAAGCCTCAGGTGAAAAAGTATCAGCAATCAGCTGCAGCTGCAAGGTCATAATGTAGGTTCTGTACACATAGGAAATAATAATCAGTGCTTATGAATATTATGACAAGAAGCCTACTAGGAATTTTACCTGTGGCCATTTGGTATCACAAGTGTTACATATTTCTGGTTGCAGTCACCAGTTGGTCTCAATCAGTTCATAACATTAACAAAGCTCTGTACACATAGGAAAAAAGAATCAGGGCTTATGAATATTATGACAAGAAGCCTACTAGGAATTATACCTGTGGCCATTTGGTATCACAAGTGTTACATATTTCTGGTTGCAGTCACCAGTTGGTCTCAATCAGTTCATAACATTAACAAAGACTTAAAGGTCTGACTCGGCTAAGTATGAAACGGCATCTCAAGGACTTGACTGGTCAAGAGAGGTACCAATCATTAAGGCAGTCACATACAGAACCAAAAACTAGGGCGCGTCATGCAACAACCCTATTTTCTAGAAGTTCCATGAATCTGCAGGTTTGATTTATTTCCAAGTCCCAGACGCCACAAAGCTTTAATTGCATGCAGGATGCCCAACTATCTGGCCATCCAGGCAGGAGAACAGGACTGGGTGTGCCTCTTCGTGGCAACGGGAATAAAGTGTTCACAGATTCCACGCTGCAGTCAGGCTAGTGACTTCTGGTGCATTATATCTAGCTTAGCATTGTTTCTCCTGCTGCATTGCCCAATTACCTATGTTGCTGGTCAGTAGCATTCCCTTCTTCAAGCCTGAAAAGAAAGTAAGGAGTTAAAGGAAGCTGATGGGCATGTGAAGAAAATGTGGATGAGCCTTCACATACACATGTGTTTCAAAGGTGGAAAAGTTTGGACCCCTCTTATACTAGGAGGACATACCTTTTGTCTGAAAGAAGGTGTCCTGAGACAAATTATCATCATTAGAATTAAAAAGTGACTTGTGGCAAAACTTATAAAGCCCAGGTACCTATTATCTCTGTCATACACAGACAAAATACACACATTGTTTTTTAATACCTTTGTACATAAATAATACTATTACACCATCATAGAAAACATATCATTAAATAAACAAAATCACTGGCATGCTGGCTTTTCAATGCTCATTTTCCACGTACAGAGACCATTTATTTATTCGTAATTCCATGTAAACGACAGTCCTTGTCCGGGTGTGAGAATTACTTAAATCATTGCTGTGTAAGGGTTCTCGTTATGAATTGCGGTTCTAATCAAAAGTAACAGTATTTCGTTTTTCAACATCAAATGTTTCCCTTCTTGTGTTGCAGGTGGTTGTGAGCCAGCAACTATGTTGTTGTCACAGGTCACCCGATCCGGCAACCACTCCGTTATCCGATACGCATGTGCACTAGATGGCCTTTATGGAGACTATATAGAAGTTGGGAGCATCCTGCAGCTGTAAACTGTTGCCCAAACCTTGCCAAGCTTTGTCAAAGCCAATTGATCTTGCCTATCAGTCATCGCCAATGACTTTTATGTGAACACAAGGAGTATTTAGTTCCTTTCAGGGTAAGAGGAAGCAAGTAGGTCAGTAGGGAACTAAGCGGATCCAAGGGGTCTAATTGCTCAGACGCAAATGCCCTTACACACCCTGATGGGTCTCATGCTTCATCATTGGGCAGCTCCTCCTCGGTAGGCCGGTCTTAGCAATGCCCAATAGGCCTCTCGATGGGGCTCTTTGCTGGAGGTCTTTAGAATGAGAAGCTGATGTGCAGGGTGGAGGTGCTTTATATGTAGATTAGTGCAAAGTGGTATAAAAAATAACTAAGAGGCACCAGGAAACTATTTAATGTGGGGATCCTCTGGTTATGAATAAAAACAGTGAATGGCTGAAGTGTGGATACCACCTGTGGATTTCTAATAACCGACCCAAGTTTATCAAGCTATTAGCCTCATCTGTGGTGACAAAGTCCGCACTAGTTGTGGAGTGGAAAAGGTATCCAGCGCTTTGTGACCGGTGACCTACTTCTCTCTGTCACCAATGAGGCTAATAGCTTGCCGAACTTGGGTCGGTTTTTAGTAATCCACAGGTCAGTTTTTAGAAATCCACAGGTATACTCCTACTTGAAAAGGGTATGAATATTTTGTGTGATTGGGTATTTCTTTAATATTAGCCCATTTTCACTTTCCCAATCACCTGTAGATTAGGTTCTTGGTCCTAATGAATTGCCTAGATTGATAGCGACATTCATGGCAAGAAACAAGTTGAGTGTCGTGAGAGAAGTGTGTAAGCACTAGACACAGAGAAGAAATCTCCCTGAAGAAGTCACAGTGGAAATCACCGGGTTTTTTTTTAGGAAGCCGTCACTTACCACCCTGGGTGGTGACATGCTTCATCATCGGGCCCACCAGGAGAAGCCGAATGCCTCCCTGGTGTGCTACAACGCCAGATTACTGCGGAGCAGGTTCTTTGTGGTAAAAGTGTCAAAAAGAAATGTGAATTAAAAATGTCAGAAACTGTACCATACGGAATTTTTTTTATTCAATGGTCAGTTTGACATAAGTAAAATATGTGTGGGAAACTTACCAGTTAATGACTCAGTTGTTTCCACTTAAAGTGGGGTCAACATGTTTCTGCCCGTCTATGTGTCATTTACTGGGCTTTCATCAGGACCGTCAGGTGGTGTACCTCGGCGGTATGGGCGCGCTAAGGCCCACCATTACCAGAGGACGTGAAAGTTAAAAACAAGTGTGTAAAATAAAGTGCAAAAACCAAACAAAAGTGATGGGAAACCTTCAATTTGAGGTCCCTGTACTGTTTGTAATGCACAAGATCCACACCCCATGGGTCTCGGGAGGGGGGGGAAAGCGACAATGGCACACCGCCCGCAACGCCTGCCACCCGTTTTGCACCTAGCGTCTCCTCGGTAGCAGGAGACGCTAGGTGCAAAACGGGTCCGGTAGCAGGAGACGCTAGGTGCAAAACGAGTGGCAGGCGTTGCGGGCGGTGTGCCATTGTCGCTTCCCCCCCCCCCCTCCCGAGACCCATGGGGTGTGGATCTTGTGCATTACAAACAGTACAGGGACCTCAAATTGAAGGTTTCCCATCACTTTTGTTTGGTTTTTGCACTTTATTTTACACACTTGTTTTTAACTTTCACGTCCTCTGGTAAGGGTGGGCCTTAGCGCGCCCATACCGCCGAGGTACACCACCTGACGGTCCTGATGAAAGCCCAGTAAATGACACATAGACGGGCAGAAACATGTTGACCCCACTTTAAGAGGAAACAACCGAGTCATTAACTGGTAAGTTTCCCACACATATTTTACTTATGTCAAACTGACCATTGAATAAAAAAAATTCCGTATGGTATAGTTTCTGACATTTTTAATTCACATTTCTTTTTGACACTTTTGCCACAAAGAACCTGATCCGCAGTAATCTGGCATTGTAGCACACCAGGGAGGCATTCGGCTTCTCCTGGTGAGCCCGATGATGAAGCATGTCACCACCCAGGGTGGTGAGTGAGGGCTTCCTAAAAAAAAACCCGCTGATTTCCACTGTGACTTCTTCAGGGAGATTTCTTCTCTGTGTCTAGTGCTTACACACTTCTCTCACGACACTCTTTTGTTGTTTTACAAGATTTAACAGGGGGACCAAGAGTGTCCTTTTCCCTCTCTCTCAATTTGTTATTAAAGAAACAAGTTGACCCATATGCACACTACCTTTTGAGATGTCTTGTAATGTAATGTAAAGAAAATTTGTAAAGTACGCTGCAACCCATCGGGCATCCTGGCGCTAAAGAGGGAAGAAGACAGTAAAAGAACAGCTGTAACTAAAGAGCAGCTGGAGATTGCGTTCTAGGAAAAAGCCAGGTCTTTATTTGTTTACGAAAAGGCACAAGATCAGGTATCTGTCGCAGCTCCAGAGATAGCTTGTTCCAGAGTTTTGCAGCAGCAACACTAAAAGCTTGACCCCCCCCAACCTAGCTCTCCTAGTCATGGGTACTTTCACCCAATTCGCTGCAGAGGACCGAAGGCAGCGGGAAGGGCATACCAATGGAATCTACTCTGCCGAGGTATGGGACCTAACCCATGCAGTGCCTTGAACACAACGCAGAGGGATTTAAAATGAATTCTCTGCAAAATGGGGAGCCAATGTAGCTCTACGAGGGCCGCGGAGGAGGAAGAATAACGAGGGCGAGACAGGGCCAGCTTGGCTGCCATATTCTGAATTCTCTGCAGTCTGCCAGTTAAAAGCTTGGAAGACATCAACAGAAGAGAGTTACAGTAGTCTAACCTGCTCAAAATAACGCTCCTGACTACCAAGGAGCGCGTTTGAGCAGGGAGCAGAGGCAGAATTTTCCTCAGAACCCTACTGAGGGAAAAGCAATTCCCTACAGTTTTGTTAACATGTGTCTCCAAGGTCAACTCCTCATTAAATAAAACTCCCAAATTACAAACCGACTTAGATGGCAACAGCGGGGGGTCCGCAGCAATTGGCGATAAAGTCAGGTGGAAGAAAATAAGGCACTCTCCCACTTTTAGTACACAGAATTTCAGATTTATCTGTATTAAATTGCAGAGAGTTGTTTTTTAGCCATTGGGCCGCATTCTGCATGCAGATGTGAAAATTCTCCAATGAAGATGACTGTTCTCCCTCCAGAGATAGAATCAACTGGGTGTCATCAGCATAGTTTGCCACACCTATACCAAAGGATTACATGATTTTCACCAGTGGCCGCATATAGATGTTAAAGTGCAACCTCCGTTCCACCTCATCTAGACTCATCAAGATCTCGAGGTTCAGGAAGGTTAGAACGGGGGGCAAAACCTATATGGTTGCTGCGGCCAGACTGTGGAATGGGCTTCCTTTGGAACTACGACAAGTTGGGGATCTTCTTCTCTTTAGAAGAAGACTAAAAACTTTATTGTTTCCAAAAATCTAAACTGCTTCACTTGTTTTGTGTGATCTACCCCTGCCTCTCTACTGCCTGTCTCTTTACCTGTACTGTATTGCCAGCGCCAGGATGCCTGTTGGGAGATAGAGCGCTTTAGAAATGAAATAAATAAAGAGAATGGGGCTTATTGCAGAGCCCTGCGGCACACCATGGTGGATCTTGGTAAACTTTGATTGGAAAGGGGGGAGGGCCACAGCCTGACATCTATCAGATAGATAAGAGTGGAACCATTTCAATGCCAGACCAACTACCCCAACTCCTTCCAGCCGTTGCAGAAGAACCCTGTGATTGACCGTGTCGAAAGTGGCAGACAGATCTAATAGGATCAAGATGGCATGTTGACCCTTGTCTGCACGCAAACAGAGATCATCCAATACAGTCAACAGTGCAGACTCTGTCCCATGTCCTGGGCAAAAGCCAAACTGAACATCATTCAGTAGGCCATTCGTCCCCAGGAACTGGGAGAGTGTCCTGCTCACAAGGCGCTCAATGATCTTCACAGGGTAAGGAAGATGCGAGATAGGCCTGTAGTTTTTAAGACAGGCTGGATCCAGAGATGGATTTTTCAAAAGAGGGGAAACAACTGCCTGCTTCCAGCAGGAGGGAACCATCCCGCTGCAAAGAGATGGATTACACATCTGTCTGAGAGGAGAAAATAGTTCAGCACCAAGCGCCTTCCAGACTCTATGAGGGAAAGGGTCTAAAGGCGAACGAGAGGAAACTCAAAGTGCAATCTGCTCAAACACGTCAGTGGAAGGGGTGTCAAAATGATCCGCCAAAGGCGTCTGAGCCAGGGTCTCCCTCATCACTCCTAAGTACTCCTGCCCGACCAATGGGAGATCAGTGGTCTTATCAATCAACCTGTTCTCCTCTAGCCCATCCATGATTTTATTAATCTTATCATCAAAGAAAAAGGCCAAACTGTCTCAAAGTTCCTGCGTAGGTGAGATCTTATTTTTAGTACAGATCAGGTTAGCAATATCATTCAGTACCTTGAAAATACTTTTATATCTATTGGTGGCATTCAGAATGACATCCAAAAAATACTCTGCTTTAGTGGAGACAATACTTTTTTATAGCTGGTGATTTTCTCTTTCCAGATAGATTTATCAAAAGCAGAGTACCCCTTTCTCCATTTCCGCTCTGCCTGTCTGCAAGCGAGTTTTAAGTTTTTCAAGGCAGTAATATACCAAGGTGCTGAGAGTTTTCCATCTCTTTTTTGCATTTTAAAAGGGGCGATCTGATCAAGATGATCATTAATGTGAGAACAGAAGGCGGCATAATTGTCCTCTACCTGTTCCCCAACTCAAACAAGCCTTCAACATGGAATATTGGGGAGGAGCTAGCTTTCTTCAGCAGACCATTCCAGTCCCTGCTACGGAACCGTCTTACCTCCTTCCCAGCAGAGTTGTTACATTTAATATCATAATACATTCATACGCGATTTTAGTGCCATAAAATACAATATTAAAAATGTGTCAAATTCACATGAAGAACAGTTAAAAAAAATGTTGAGTTGTCGACGCAGCGTTTCGGTTATGTTTATAGCACCTTCATCAGGACTAAGTTCTGGTTTAAAAAGAAACATACAGTTAGATACATTCAATGTTTTTCTTTTTTTATTACTTTATACATTAGTAACATAATTAACAAAGTTTAAAATTAATACACCAGAATTCTTTATACAACAGAATGCGGGCATTTAGGGCACTTTTATTAAAGACATGTGTTTTTTTTGGGTTTGAGTTATTAAGGGAAGAATTATTGTCTCTAAGACAGACTATTTGATAGTGACTGTTAATTGCACATTGGGGCATGTGTAAAAATCATGCTTGCATACCTTTCTAATTGAAGGAATAGTTGCGTCGACAACTCAAAAAATCTTTTTTAACTGTTCTTTATGTGAATTTGACACATTTTTAATATTGTATTTTATGGCACTAAAATTCCGTATGAATGTATTGTTTTATACTGAATAAATTGTACAAAAACTTTTTTAATATTATTGTATATTGTCTTTGATTATTTCATTCTATTGATGATATTTAACCCTAATGTGGTTTTGTTATTAATGGGCTTGAGCGTTTACTAAGGGTTGTATTATTTTTGCACTTCCATGTTTGGAAAACAGGGACTTTCTATTAACACAATTACTGCTCCTTGTCCCGGATTGGACCCATAAGGAGACCTCCCTTATTTCTTTTACATTTAATATCAGCCACATCAAATTTGACCAAATAGTGGTCCGACCAACCAACCGGAGACACCTCCACAGCTTCCAGTGAATTTTCTTTGGCAAATATCAGATCCAAGGTATGTCCCCCCGTGTGAGTAGTAACTACCACCCATTGATGAAGGTACAGATCAAGGCATGATTGTAAAAGATTATTGTATCCTGGACTCGTGCTCCCATTAGCCCATAGATTGAAATCTCCTAAAATGATTGGATCATTGTATCCACACTTCAGCAATTCACTGTTTTTATTTATAACAAGAGGACCCCCACATTAAATAGTCTCCTGGTACCTCTTAGTTGTTTTTATACCACTTCGCACAAATCTACACATAGAGCACCTCCACCCACATTGCACATCATCTTCTCGTTCTACAGACCTCCGGCAAAGAGCCCCCTCGAGGGACCTGTTGGAGGAGCTGCCCGATGATGAAGCATGACACCCATCAGGGTGTGTGAGGGCTCTTGCTTCTGAGCAATCAGACCCCTCAGATCAGCTTGTTCAGTTCCCTACCAACCTACTTGCTTCCTCGTTCCCTCTTACCCTCAAAGGAACTGCATACTCCTTGTGTTCACATAGATTTTGTGGGAGCATGTATGCTGGACCTAAAAGCGCTCGTAGTCCCTCTCATTATCCTAGCCAATGATTTTTAGCCATGCTATATAGCACCGCAGCTGCTGTGCAGCATGGCTAAAAAAAAGAAAAAGCTCTTTGACACAGTCGCTGAGTCTTTTTGCGCGCGTGTGGCAAAATGAGGTAAACATTTTTTTTTATTTACCAATCTGATAAGTATTCATGAATAAAAAGTAGCACCAAGAGTGTTTTTTATTTTTGTGCAAAAGTGCTTTCTTAAGAAAACAAAAATAGGAGAGCAGGTTGGGGTGAGGTGTAGCAGGGAACAAAGTAACAGTGAGAGAGGGTAGGCATGGGGAGAAGGGCACAGGTAAGAGAGAAGACAAAATCAGTACAGTGTCTGGCTCCTTCCTGAATCACAGGCATGCTATATCCATCAGAAAAGGGCAATGGGGGGTTTCCGAGTTCCTCTGGCCAAGTTAGAGAGAATGAGGCTTGTTATAGAGCGTCCAGGAACAAAATGTTATTTTTTTGTCTCTTAGGCAGAGAAATAATTCTAACCTCCACTGGTGAACCTGAGAAAGGCAATGAAATAACTTAAGAGCGTTAATAAACTTGTCTTCAAGCTCAAGGTGAAACTGTGTATCATCTGCATAAATGCAATATCTTATGCTGCTTGAGTCTCAGACGTCATCCACAGTGGTCATTTAAATGTTGAATAATGACAGTGAGGGGACAGAGTTGTGATACCTCATACTTGATGTTGTTCATTCTGGAGATGGTTGTGCCTAATTGGGCTTGGTAAGTCTGATTCTGCAGGAAGAAAGCGAAACATGATAACGGTCTTACACTGATAATGGACACTGTAGACAGACTTATGATTAGCAGCTGGTGATAATGGTGTCAAAGGCAGCTGAGTTGTCAAGTAGGGTCAAGTGGGCTCAGTGCACAGGGGTGGCTCAACCGGGAAATTAGAAGAGACTATTATCTCTTCTGTGCTTCTAAGGGGTAAGAAGTCTAACTAAACGGCATTATAGGGTTGTTGGACCAGTGGCGTAACCCCATGAAGGACTACGGACCCCCTGGAGGGTTGAGCACCCCTCCATCACAGGGGCCTGTGTTATGCCTCAGTGTTAGACTCCAAGTGAGAAGACAATTGGTGAGTTATGAAAGTATCAAGTCCTTTGTGATACGAGGAAACCCTGAGTTTGGTATGTCACTTGCTAGGTTGTGGGATCCTTTAAGATGGGTGTCACACAGGGTAGGATTGGGAAGGCGGGCAGTCGGACATTGGGCAAAGGGCCAGTGCCTCATGTTAACCTGGGGGCCGTTTATTTGGGCCTCAGTAAACCGGCCCAGAGATTTAATTTCTTCCCCAGTCCCCGCCAGGCCACTGTAATGAGGCGCCAGTATCACAGGGCTCTCCCCTGCGATGCGGTAAACTGAGGCTGGGGTTCAGGTGTTGCTTTGGCCCTTGGGGCATTCTCACTTCGACCCCCTGAATCGTGTGGCCTGCCAGGCCCAAAATAAATGTTATACCCAAAGGGCCATAGCGTTTAGGCCATGATGGGTGTAGAGAGGATGGTAGTATGCAGGGGCCTCGCTGGGGAGGCAGGTGATTTTGCACCATTTGGCCATTCTCACCTAAGTCCCCCTCAAGCAGCCTGGGTAGTGAGCTTTACTTGATCCCTCCCCTGCCAGGCCATCGCCCTGAGGCTATAGTCAGTTGGGGAGGGGGAATGTAAGAGAAGTGATCTCTCTAGCGGCCAGGTGTTGTCACCTTGGCCCCAGTGTATTTTAGGCCTTGTAGGGATGCGAAGAGGAGGGTAGCATAAAGTTGGGTGTGGCATTTTGGTTAGAGCTGGGGACACTAGAACCAGGTTCTAGTCCCAGAGTCAGCTCAACAACCTGTGATAAAATCACTTAATCTTCATACCTAAAATAGGAATGAATTGTGTAAGGTAAGTGGTGCTCATGCACATTGCTCTAATGCCTTAGAGCCGAGCACATACTATATGACAGAGGCGCAACTTGAGCCAAATTTCGGGGGGGGGGGGAGCTAAAGAAAATTTCGGGGAGGGCTAAGTCTTCCAGCAATAGGCAAATTGGAGCTGCATGGGGCTCTAAAGAAGGAGTGAAAACACAACAAAGCCTTGTTAACAAGTAAATGGTCTTATTAAGACCTGTGAAGTACTCGGGTGCGGCTGTGATAAGAGGGTCGCCAGCCCGGGCTGACACACACGAGGAGGGGGTGGGGGGTGGATTATTTTTTAGGTCTCGCCTAGCGTCGCAGCACATGCGCTGCATGCTTGCCAGATCTATTGTTATCGTGTTTGTTTCGGAAGAGGGGTAGAAGCCCTCCGCTTTCCATTTGCACGCGTCACACTTTATGTGAAACTCTCACAGTTCATTTGTAGAGAGTTTTTTTGGATCCCTCCCTGTCTCCTTTCCGGCTCGCCCACCCGGACTGGATATTGTGCTTGCGCACAGCTCGGTCAGGCGTCTCTTCCGCCTTGTTATTAGTAAAGAAGCGGCCATGTCAGGAAAGGACTGTGGAAATTAGCTTGTTTTTAACAAACTTGGCGGCATCTTAGAAGTGGGGTTGAAACCTTGAATTCAAAGTAAAATTGTGGCTGTTTAAAGCTCTGGGGTCTCCACGTGCTCCAAGTGCGCCGCCTTTGATTGGCTGAAATCTTGGCACAGCGTACCTCCTGGGTACAGCCCCTGCTTCTCTAAGCCGTACAACCAGCCAAAGCCCCTTGCTCGCATTTTCAATAAACTGAGGCACTTAAGGCACAGCAGTTTAATCACTGTCAATCACTACCATCGCACCCCAGACACAAATTCACAAAAAGCAGAGCCGAAGCTTCCCGACACCAGCGAGGCCCCCTTGGCCACAGCCCCTCTTTGGCAATAGCCACCACTAGCACTGAGCCGTTCAGCACATCCTCGTCAGATGGGGCTCCCACTTGACCCCTCGGCGTGAAGCCAGTAACAGTATGCCAGGTGAGCCAGGCCGTCCATGTTGACTAGCTGATTTGGGTTTTGGTTCTGCAGGAGTTTAGAGTGTAACAGGGCTATGGCTGTCCGCATTATGGTGACTTCGGTGCCTGTGCCTATTTGTTATCGCCATTGCTCTGATTGGTTTGGTTGTTTTTTCTCTGCATCGCTTTTTGTACATCTCCCGTTATTTTAAAAAAAAACTGAGCACTTTACAATGATACGAAAATTGGCTAGCATGTTGCTACGATAATGATGATTCGAGGACACCTTTCAATTCATTATGAACTTTATTTGAATTCTAAGCAGCGAAAAGTACTGAATTTTAATGGTTCCCTTGCTACAAAGTTGCTTTGAATTTGGCAAAGTTTATTTTCTCCTTCCGAGACCCTGATCTTCGACTTTGAACTCCTTGCCTCTAGTCCCAGCCCATCGATTAAGAAAGTATTTTGTACTGCATTGGTTTAGAACATACGCTTCTTGAGACTAGTTTAAAATGTAATTTAAACTAATGGATTGACGAAGAGATAAAAATAGTGGTAGGTGAGATTGCAGAAAAATTTAACATTTTAACAAATGCCCCTCCACCCCAAAAACATTGGACATGTGTTATCCCTACAGTAATTATGTTCTGAGTTGTGTGACCGTGCACATTCGAGGGCTCCAAAAGGGACTTCTGGAAAGTTTTTTCACCACCGCTGGCCCCTGGGTTCTCGCTCGTGGACAAGACCGCATGCGTGTTGTTTCAGTGACCGATCCCAGCAAAAACAGTATGAAAATGGTCTCCCATGTATGCAATTCATACCGATGTGAGAGAGACTCCGTAAACTGTAAATTGCTCAAAGTCGTCCAAATAACAATACATCAAAGGGATTAATATTCCACATTATCCAAATAAACTGTGCATTTATAAACAAAAACTAAGAGAACAAGCATTTGCAATGCAATAGGTCTAGCATTTTAAAAACTCTGACCTATTGCTATTGTAAATAATATTGCCTTTTAATATTGCAGGTTTTTTTAAACACATAAATAAAAGGCATTGTCATTTACAATGCCAATAGCTCAAAACATCGCAATTGTGAGACCTACTGTTGTGACCAGGCAGTCGGGCACTAGGACCCACGGGGTCAGAGACACTGGGGAAAGGACACCGGACACCACATCCGATCAGGGGGGCAGGAAGCAGATCGTGGGGAGCGGGGATAGGAGCAGGACGCATCTGGGCAAGCAGCAAGACGACGAGTAAATAAAGATTACCTTACAGAAGACTGTGTGGCGTGTGATCTTTGGGGGGACCCTCAGGGACACTACAACTGGCAACGAAGACGAAAGAAGTCACGCGTGTCGTCTGTATCGCGTCTGTGAAACCAGGAGCCCACCCTGGATTGCGTCATGTGCAAGAAGACAAAGAGTCAGCGAAATTTGCACCTCATGAAGCGCAACGACGCGGGAGCCTACCCCGACCGCTGCAAGAGCAAGATCGCCTGTGCCCGGTAAGCGCCGTGTGAAAGAGCGCGAAGATAAAGAAATTGCCGCGAGCTCTCACGAGAGTCTCGGCGGCCATCTTAAGGACAGGCGCAACAAAGACGGGCGGCCATTTTGAAGTCAGGCAAGAAGCCCGATTGGTCCCGAAATCTCGCGAGAGTCTCGGCGGCCATTTTGAGGCCAGGCGAAGGAGCCAATAAAAAGGCATAAAGAGTCGGCGGCCATTTTAAAGTCAGGCAAAAGCGAAAAAGGTTGGAAAAAGGCCGAAAAGAGCCCTAAAAGGAAAGAGAAAGGTGGCAAAGAAAGCCAAGAACAAAATAAGGGGAAAGAAAGAGCTCCAGATGACAAGAAAAAGCTGAAAAGGGCCTGAAAGAGACCTAAAAGAAACAAGTGCCAGAAAGAGCACCACGAGGTGGAGACAAAGAAAGGAAGTAACAAAGAGAAATACACAAAAACAAAGAGAGGAGACATGGCAGAGCCAAGACAGAGCGCCCAATATCGCAGACCCCTCCCATTTAACATATCAGAGCCACAAGTGGGAATAAGATGGCAGCGATGGATCGCAAGAATTGAGAGATACATGGAGGCTACTGACGTAGTAGAGGCCAAGAAACTAGGCCTGTTTCTCAACCTAGCGGGTGATGAAGTGGATGAACTGTTAGTGACTCTACCAGCAAATGAGATATCAACATACAAAAAGCTCATCAAATGTCTGACAGACAAATTTGACCCTCAAAGAAACATTGATTTCGAAAGATACACTTTCACCATAGCTTTCCAACAGACAGATGAGTCTTTGGATGACTTTGCGACGCGACTAAGGAAGCTAGTAACACACTGCGAGTTCGATAAATATGACAATGAACAAGCAATTCGCCTACTTATCATCAAAGGGTGTCGTGACACAGAGTTCCACATCCGAATTTTGAAGGAACCGACATTGCTAGAGAACATCCTGTCACTAGCAAGAGCAGAAGCAAGGGCAAAACTACAATCAAAGCAAATGGAAAGGCGAATTGAACAGGCGCACCGCATGACAGACAACAGCCGCGCCGGCAACTGGAAGAAGGGACAAAACAAACATACAACAAAGAAACAACAAGAGTCACAGTGCTACAGATGCGGCTTGGAGTTTCCACATAGAGGCTCATGCCCAGCGTTTGGTCAAACTTGCAGAAAATGCAACCGAAGTAACCACTTTGCCAGTGTGTGCCAAGGTATGCAGTTTAGAAATGAAAGAGGAAGACCAGGAAGACCGCGAATGGCGACGAGCAGGCATGTCAGGCACATCGAAACAGCAAACAGAAGCTCATCATTAGAGTCAGGAGACTAGGAAGAAGAAGAAAAGGTGGAGCGACTTTACCGCATGTCCACAGATGAAGGCAAAACTGAGGAAAGCATTCGCCTGGTGGATAAGAAAACAATCAAAAAGACGGAGTCTGTGACAATAGACGTAGGACCACACAAGGCACAGTTCGTGCTTGACAGCGGCGCCACATGCAACATCATGTGTGCATCGGAATATGAGAAGATGGCAATAAAACCAGCGCTACAACCATCAAGAGTTGAGGTGTTCACATGGGGTTCAAGGAAACCAGTAACGAACCTAGGGAAGTTCACAGAGAACTTAACATACAAAAAACAAACGACACAAGAAGAGATTCTTGTGTTAAGAGGGGACATTCCAGCACCGTGCCTGCTGAGCAATGTCACAGCCCAAGTGATGGGCCTGCTCGAGATGACATACAACATGTCAGAAAAAGGACACATCCTAAAAGAATATCCAAAACTACTAAAAGGACTAGGGAAGCTAAAAGGGTGACAAATTACGCTACACATCGACGAAACCAAAAAACTGGTAGCTCAGCACCACCGGCGAGTACCAATCCACCTGCAACCACAGGTAGGGGAAGAAATAGAATCATTACTGAAACAGGACATCATAGAGCCGGCAGAAGGACCAACGCCCTGGGTGTCGCCAATAGTGGCTGTACCAAAGAAAAACACATCAAAGATCAGGATCTGTGTCGACATGAGGGTACCGAACATGGCAATTGAAAGAGAAAGACACCCTGGACCGCACCTTGACGACATGATCAGCTGCCTGACAGGAACGAGACGATTCTCGAAACTGGACTTGTGCAAGGGATATCACCAGTTGGAGCTGGATCCGCAATCAAGATACATAACAACATTCTCCACTCACCTAGGTCTGTTCCGCTATAAACGTCTGAGCTTTGGGATATCGTCAGCAGCCGAAATATTCCAAGAGACTATCAGACAAGTGATAAGGCCAGTGAAAAATAGTTTGAACTATAGCGATGACATCCTGGTCTTTGGCAAGACAGATGAAGAACACGACACAGCGTTGCGAGAAGTATGCTCCCAGCTAGAACAGGCTGTCCTCACACTAAATGAAGACAAGTGTGAACTGGGACGAGATGAACTGGTGTTCTTCGGACACATTTTTTCAAAAAAAGGAATGCGGCCAGATTGCAGCAAGGTAGACACTTTGGAAAAAGCGAAGCCACCAAGCGATGTCGCAGAAGTCCGGTCATTCCTTGGTCTTGCCAGCCACTGTGCAAGATATTTCAAAGACTTTGCGACAGTAAGTGCACCACTGCGGGAACTGACAAAACAAGGGCAGATTTTTGCATGGACAAAAGATTGGAGTGGAGAAGTGTGGCTCACTGGTTAGAGGTGGCAGACCCGTAAGCAGAGAACGGCCCGGGACCAGGGTTCGATTCCCGACGCGGCAGGGTCGTGGACCAGGGTCAGCGGACTCGATAATTCTCGCCTCGGTGCCTACTCTTGTCAGAAACCACACTCGGCAACTCTGGGCATCAGCTTGCCTCATCTTCACAACGGCCCCCCCAGACCGCCGGGGATGCTTGGTCGCACCTTAGAGATACCCATCAGGGACCATCTCTCAGGGTGAGCCAGGACGGGTTCCCCAGCAGTCGAAGCGTGGAGATACTCCTCCGGGAGTCGATTCCTAGCGCTATATAAACCTGCAATTAATTAATTAATTAATTAATTGCAGCAAAGCCTTTGAGAAAATAAGAGGAGCTGTGACTGTCGTAGATCATTTGGCATACTTTGATCCACTGTTGTGCACCGAACTAACAGTAGACGCAAGCCCAGTAGGGTTGGGGGCAATACTGGCACAACACAGACCAGGAAAAGACTCACCAAGATGCGTAGTGGCCTATGGGAGCAAAAGCCTATCAGACATTGAGAGAGCATACTCCCAACCGGAAAAAGAGAGCCTGGCAGTTGTGTGGGCCTGCGAACATTATCACATGTTCATATATGCGAAACCATTCACGATAGTAACGGACCACCAACCTCTAATTACAATCTATGGGAATCCAAACGCTAAGATACCACTACGAATAGAGAGGTGGGGAATAAGGCTAATGGACTATAACTTCAAAATAATACACAAGCCTGGCAAAGAACACAACCCAGCTGACTATATGTCCAGACATCCATTGCCACACAAAGCTGAGGCCACAACAATGGCAGAGGAATATCTGAATTTCATCCTGAAGCACAACACGCCAGACTCAATAACAATGTCAGAGTTGGAACAGGAGACAAAACAAGATCCCACCATGCAAGCCATCCAGAAAGTGACCAGACAACAAAGGTGGAGGCACATAAACAACAATAGCATTCTGGAGGAAGAGGTAATAAAGAAGGAACTGCTAGCATTCAAGAAGATTAATGAAGAGCTCTCAGAGACCGAAAATGTCATCCTGATGAGAGGAACAAGGATAGTAATGCCCCGCACGCTGAGAAAGCAAACAATAGAATTGGCACACGAGTCACACCGAGGAATAGTGGCAACTAAGAAAATGCTGAGAGAAAAAGTGTGGTTCCCAGGGCTAGATAGCATGGTTGAAGCGATTGTCATGCGTTGCCACGTCTGCCAGGTGACGGGGCCACCACCCAAGCCGGAGCCACTTCAAATGTCTGAACTACCAAAAGCGGTGTGGACCGAATTGGTGGCAGATTTCTATGGACCACTAGAGACAGGAAACTATCTACTGGTCATCATAGATGAGTTCTCCCGTTTCCCAATAGTCAGACAAGTAGCATCCACGTCAGCAAATGCAACCCTACCAGTGATGGATGATGTGTTCGCCGCATGGGGCTCGCCCCAAACACTCAAAACTGACAATGGCCCGCCATTTTTGGGAGCAGAATTCCGAAGGTTTATGGAATACCTAGGAATCAGACACAGGAATATAACGCCTCTGTGGCCACAAGCAAATGGAATGGCGGAACGGTTCATGGGGACCATCAAGAAGGCAGTCCAAAGAGCGAAATTGACACAAATATCGATAGGACAGGCACTATGCCAGATACTGAGGGACTACAGGAACACCCCTCACAGTTCCACAGGCCGAAGCCCGGCCGAACTAGTTCTAGGGCATTCAAGCAAGACCAGGTTGCCACAAATGGAAGCAACGATGAGTGCAGACCGAAGCGACATAGCTGTTAAAGATGAAGAAGCGAAGGCAAAGATGAAGGCCTACGCTGATTAACGGAGGCATGCCTCTAAACCAAAAATAAAGGAAGGCGACACAGTGGTAGTGCGGCAACGACAGCAGAGGAAATCCGACAGCACATTCTCGAAAGACCCGCTGACTGTGATGGAAGTGAAAGGACCGATGATAACTGCGGCGGCGGGGCGGTATAACATCACAAGGAACAGTTCGCATTTCAAAGAACTGAAGACAGAAGAAGAAGAACCGCTGACCACAACTAAAAAAGCAGTGAAGGAAGAAGACAATGGATAAGGGACTGACAATGAAACAAGACCGAGAAGAGCATGCAAGAAACCACAGAGACTGATTGAAGAGATGTAATGTGACAAGGTCTCTCTCTCTCTCTCTCTCTCTCTCTATCTCTCTCTCTCTCTCTCTCTATCTCTCTCTATCTCTCTCTACCAGCACTCTCTAACGGTGACTGCAGGCTACGTCACGAAAATGTCTGTTTGTAACAAAGGGGGAGATGTTGTGACCAGGCAGTCGGGCACTAGGACCCACGGGGTCAAAGACACTGGGGAAAGGACACCGGACACCACATCCGGTCAGGGGGGCAGGAAGCAGATTGTGGGGAGCGGGGATAGGAGCAGGATGCATCTGGGCAAGCAGCAAGACGACGAGTAAATAAAGATCACCTTACAGAAGACTGTGTGACGTGTGATCCTTGGGGGGACCTTCAGGCCAAGATATTACTTCTGTCAGATTTTGAGAACGGCACAAATTCGTAGCGCGGGCTAGAACAGGAAGGAACCTGTTCTCAGGACACCCCCGCGCCGCACGGCCCCCCAGCTGTGTGTGTGCCCCTCGTGCGCCCCGCGCTGCTGCTCGCAGTCACGTTCGGACGTTTTTGCCTGAGTCCCTAGCTCGTCTTGTTGGCTACTGCCTCACTGTTTTTCCCCTGCTGTATATTTGTAAATTTTTGTAAACTTGTGCATTGTTTCCCGAATTGCCTGTTTAACCCCGCTCCCCGCTTGCCGCCGCCGTTCTCGCGCCCACGCCCCCTTTCTCTCCGTGTCCTCCCGCTCCCACCTCCCAGCTGCTCCTCCCTCCCACTTGTCCTTAAATGGCGACCGCACGGACGCGCAGCGGGCGCGCCGATTGTGCGCCAAAGGCAAGCCCGTCTGTGCCCGTCCGCTCCTGGACCACGCCCAGCGCCAGAACCCCAGCGCCCGACATCGCCATCGCCATCCCGGACGGATACAAGATCACCCGGAGGGACCGCATCAACCAGACCGGAGGAGGCATCGCCATCGTCCACAAGAACACCATCCGCATCACAACCAACTCCGACGACACCCTCACAACCGCCGAACACCTGCACTTCCAGATACACATTGACCCAAAGACTACCCTCAGAGGCACCCTCGTCTACAGACCCCCGGGACCACGCACACAATTCAGCGAAGACATCACGGACTTCATCAGCCCGCACGACCTCCCCTCCGCGGACTACATCCTCCTAGGGGACCTCAACTTCCACCTGGAGAACAACAAGGACCGCCTCACCGCCGCCCTGCTGGACAACCTCGCAAGCCTCGGACTCAAGCAACTGGTCAACACCCCCACCCACTACGCCGGCCACACGCTTTATCCCGTCTTCTCATCCAGCAAGCACATCACCTTCAGGCACTCCACCGGACTTCACTGGACCAACCACAGCTGCGTGCACTTCAGCTTCAGAAGAACAACGACCCACCACCACCCGCGACAGGTTCCTCACAGGAACTGGAGCAAGATCACTGCCGAACAGCTCACCTCCTCCCTCAGCCAGAACCCACCCGCCAGCACAACGGACCCTAACGAAGCAGCCCGCAACTTCACACAGTGGCTGACCGCCTGCGCAGACGACCTCGCGCCACTGAAGAACCCTTCCAGCAGCCCCAGAGGCAAGAAAGCCACCTGGTTCACCGACGAACTCAAGGACTCCAAGAAGAACTGCCGCACCCTCGAGAAAGCCTGGCTCCTCGACCAGACCACAGACAAAATGACCACCCTCAAACAAGCCACCCGCAAGCACCACCAGCTCATCCGCACCACCAAGAAGAAATCACTGAAGGAACGACTTATCTTATCTTATCTTAGGTGCCATTTGTAGAGCGCACTGACGCCGAGGCTTCCTGGCGCTGGAAGACAGAGTGAGTGAGGGGGGGGCGAGAATAGCGGAATCTTAGCTGAGGAGAGGGAAGAGATGAGTTTTAAGTAGTTTTCTGAAATTCAGAAGGGAAGAGGAGGATTTGATGGAGAGGGGGAGGAGGTTCCAGAGCTTGGGAGCGAGATAGGAAAAACAGCGACCGACGAATTTCTTGGTTTTGATTTTGGGGGTGACTAGCAGGTGACGGTGGGCTGATCGGAGGTTACGCGCTGGGCAGTGAGGGTGGATAAGAGATTTCAGGAACGCGGGGCCGGAACAGTGAAGGAATTTGAATGTGATACAAGCCACCTTGAAGGCTGCCCTTTGGTCTATTGGGAGCCAATGAAGACTGTGAAGTAAAGGTTTGGCCGATTGACATCTAGGGGTTTTATGAATTAGGCGGGCCGCTTGGTTCTGGACAACCTGGAGGCAGTGTGACAGGAATTGTGGGAGACCATGGTAGATAGAGTTAGAGAAGTCCAGGCGGGAGAGCACAAGTGAAATGACAACTTGGGTAAGTGCAGCGGGGGGGAGTAAATGACGAACTTTACGGATCTTCCGGAGCTGATGCATGCAGGATAAGATTACCGCTCCCACTTGGGCTCTAAGAGAGAGTTTGGCGTCAATGATCACTCCCAGACTCTTTACTGCTTTTGCCGGGACTGGGGGAGAGCCTAGCTCTGGAGGCCAGAACTGCGAGCCCCAGTAAGCGTGACTGAGTCCGGGGAGGAGGAGCTCAGTTTTCCCGGGGTTGAGCTTCAATTGGTTCTAGTTCATCCAAAGTTGGATGTGGATCATGACTGCGTGGAACGTATTGATGGCATGAGGTGAGTTGAGCGGAAGGATAATCTGCAAGTCGTCGGCGTAGGTAAAAACGCTGATATCCCATTTCTGAAGAGATTGGATCAAAGGCCGGAGGTATAGATTAAATAGGAGCGGCGAGAGGGAGGAGCCCTGTGGGACTCCGCAGGACGTAGGAGTTTTTGTGGCAATGTAGGGTCCAAGGCGGACCGCCTGTGTTCTTCCAGTGAGGAAGGACTTGACCCAACCAAGGGCAGTGCCCTGGATGCCCGCCTGCTCGACACGGTGGAGAAGAATGTTGTGGTCCACTGTGTCGAACGCGGCGGACAAATCCAGGAGGACAAGGGCTTGGGGGGACCCAGCGTCAGCATTACTCCTAAGTGTGTCCAGAACTGCTAAGATGACGGCCTCAGTAGAGTGGGCAGGTCTGAAGCCGGCTTGGTTGGGTTCAAGATGATTGGAAGATTCAATAAAATTTGACAGGCTCCGGGTGACGTGGGCCTCCAATAATTTTGAGAAATACAGAAGGAGGGAGATAGGGCGATAGTTGGAGGGCTCCGCGGGGTCGATGCCTGGTTTTTTTAGGAGGGGCACTAGGATAGCCTCTTCGAATGAAGTAGGAATGGTGCCGCTACTGAGTGACCCATTAAGTAAAGGTAGAATACAGTCTGGCAGGTTGAGGCATATGCTCCGTAGAACAGATGGCGGGCAGCAATCGTTCGGGGAACCAGATTTCACGCGGGTGGCGAGTTCCGCTAAAGAGATGGGGTCTAGAGCAGTGGAGAAAGTCGAGGGGTTATTGGAGGAAGTATCCGGTGGGTGTGACTGGGGAGGGGAGGGATAGAATTTTTTATTTTTGTGATTTTTTTCCAGGAAGAAGGAGTTGAGAGTGTCACATGCCTTTTGAGTGGGGGTCTGGGCTGGGAGGGTTCTGTCGTCTGTAGTGAGTTCGTTCATGACTCTGAACACCTCCTTAGATTTATCGACCGCCGACGAGATCCTGTTGGAGAAGTGTTCCAACTGGACTGGACAACAACGCCCATGACAGCAAGGAACTCTTCAGCATCATCAAGGAGTTCTCCAACCCCAGCACCAGCAACAACGACATCACCCCTTCACAAGACCTCTGCGACTCTCTCGCCTCGTTCTTCCACCGCAAGATCGCCGACATCCACAACAGCTTCGGCGCACCATCCACGCACCCTACCGTCGAACCAACGCCCCCCACCGCCACCCTCCGCACATGGACCACGGTGACCACCGAAGACACGATGAACACCATCCACTCCGGATCTCCAACCGACCCCTGCCCCCCCCACGTCTTCAACAAGCCGACTCCATCATCGCACCCATACTCCGGGACATCATCAACATCTCTTCAACACCGCCACCTTCCCGGAGAGCTGAAAGCACGCCGAGCTCAGCGCCCTACTGAAGAAACCAACACCGGACCCCACCGACCTCAAGAACTTTCGCCCCATCTCGCTCCTCCCTTTTCCTGCCAAAGTCATCGAGAAGACCGTCAACAGACAGCTTGCCGCCTTCCTCGAGATGAACGGATCCCTTGACCCCTCACAGTTCGGTTTCCGAGCCAGCCACAGCACCGAGACCGCCCTCATCGCAGCCACCGACGACATCAGAACCCTGCTCGACAATGGGGAAACAGCGGCCCTCATCCTCCTGGACCTCTCCGCAGCGTTTGACACTGTCTGCCACCGCACCCTAGTCCAACGCCTCAGCAACACAGGTGTCCAAGACAAGGCACTGGAATGGATCACCTCGTTCCTCGCCGGAAGAACACAGAGAGTCCGCCTCCCCCCGTTTCGATTCGAGGCCGCCGAAGTCATCTATGGCGTTCCGCAAGGATCATCACTCAGCCCCACCCTCTTCAACGTCTACATGAGACCCCTTGCAGCCATCGCACGCCAACACAACCTCAACATCATCTCCTACGCCGATGACACCCAACTGACCCCGCCACCGACGACACCCAACTGACCCCGCCACCGCCAGAACTAGCCTACACGAAGGGATGAAAGACGTCGCCGAGTGGATGAAGAACAGCCGCCTGAAACTGAACTCAGACAAGACGGACGTACTCATCCTGGGACCATCGCCCTCCGCCTGGGACGACTCCTGGTGGCCCTAGGCAGCTCTCCCAAGCCAACAGACCACGCACGCAACCTGGGCTTCATCCTGGACTCCTCCCTCTCGATGACCAGACAAGTCAACGCCGTCTCCTCATCATGCTTCAACACCCTACGCATGCTCCGCAAGATCTTCCGATGGATCCTGACCGAAACCAGGAAGACGGTCACCCAGGCACTCGTCACAAGCCGACTGGACTACGGAAACACCCTCTACGCTGGAACCACAGCCAAGCTACAGAAAAGACTCCAACGCATCCAGAACGTCTCCGCCCGACTCATCCTGGACATCCCCCGCCACAGCCACATCTCTGGCCACCTGAGGGACCTGCACTGGCTCCCCGTCAGCAAGAGAATCACGTTCAGACTCCTCACCCACGCACACAAGTCCCTCCACGACCTGGGCCCCAAGTACCTCAACGACCGCCTGACCTTCTACACGCCCACCCGCCAGCTACGTTCGACAAGCCTCGCCCTCGCCGCGTACCACGCATCCGAAGAGCCACCGCCAGAGGAAGATCCTTCTCCTACCTGGCAGCCAAGACATGGAACTCCCTCCCCACCCACCTTCGGCTGACCCAGGACCACCTCGCCTTCAGGAGACAACTCAAGACCTGGCTGTTCGAGCAGTAGCAGACCCCCTTCCCCCAAGCGCCTTGAGACCCTCCGGGTGAGTAGTGCGCTATACAAATGTTATGTTTGATTGATTGATTGAAGGACTGGCAGTGCAAGGGCAAGGTTCCATGGCCTGAGGGGTGACAGGGGCAACGGCACAAGATTGGTAAAGAGATCCAAGGGGGTGGGAGGGGACTGGAATGCTAGTGACTTCCCTCTCTTACCCGATCCTTAGCTCAGCTCCAGGGATTTAAGTGGGATGAAAAAACTGGGGGCGTGGCTTAAAACACCTACGCTAAAAATCTGTGCATAGCATAGTGTCTTGCCAGACTGGTATGTTGCTGTTTCTGTCATTGCATCCAGATATGTAATTTTAAAGTAACATTATACCTACAACAATCCAGGACTACTGGCTTTGTCAATGGTTTTTAGTTGCATAAGATAAATAAGCAACAACTATGGCTTTGTTGTATATACTAATGAACATGAGTCAGTTCTGAAATGATGAGACTGTGAAAGAACTATAACGAGTCGCTTTGACGTTGCATCAAATGATTTTTTTTTTTTTAACCCTGAGGGTGAGGGCAACAAAGGAGAACCCGATAGGGACCCAACTCGGCACTTGCTTTTCAGAACTCACGGTGCGGAGCACCAGTAGTGCCCGGCCCACTTAAAGCCCTGTCTGATCTGCTCCCTCCTTGACTCTCTGGCTCAATTCTTACCTCTCCGTATTTTGATAATGTTGAATACCTCTTTGCATTATAACTCCATCCAGTTCAGAAAAGAGGAGTGACACTGACACACTAGTCAGTCAGCGGCTGCCATGGGTACATAATTCACATTTGTCATAAGATTATGGAAGCGTTCATTAAACTAAGGAGTCTTTTTTTTCTCGTACCCTGCCTGACAGGGGTGGTCATGGAATTATACTCTCATATACTTGGGACTCCTTCCTCCAGACACATCTAACTCCAGGACCCATGCACACATTCTCAGAGGCCCAAATCAGACACTGATCAACTGATTCTGAATCCCTCCAAAACGGAATTCCTCCTCTTCTCCTCTTCAATCTCTCCTCCCCCGGTGCAATCATGGATGGATCAGTTGAATCTACTTAACACTAAACCCATCATTGCCGACAGCGCAAAATCCCTGGGTGTCATTCTCGACAAAAAACTCAATCTAACCCCCCACATCAATTCCATTGCAAAGTCTGCTCGATACCATCTGCGCCTTCTTTGGGGAATCCGTTGTTTCTTCCCGGAGCAGGACCTTATAACCCTAGTGCAATCGCTGGTCCTCTCCAGACTGGACTACTGCAATTCTCTTCTTACTGGCCTCCCCAAATCCCACCTGTCCCCCCTTAAATCTGTTCTCCATTCAGCAGCTCGTTTCATTTATGGTGCCAAAAGAAGCAACCACATCACACCGATGTTATCCACCCTCCGCTGGCTTCCAATCGAGGCTAGAGCTATCTACAAGACTGCTTGTATCACCCACAAAGCCTTGCACTCCTCCTCTCCTCGCTACCTGGTGAATAAACTGAAACTCTCTGGAGGCTCTAGACCATCACGTAATGCGGAAAATCTTCTGCTTGAACCTCCCCCTTTCAAGAAGGAAAGAACGATGGCACAATCCTTTTCAGGCAACGCGGTGAGAATCTGGAACTCCCTTCCGCCGCTGCTCCGGACCACCACCTCCTCCCAGGCCTTCAAAACTAACCTAAAAGTTCTCCTTCTTCAAAGACACTTCCAAATGTAATCCATGCCATCTCTATTATCTGTAGGAAGCCCTTCCATTATAGAAAAATCTACTTTACATGACTATGGAAATGTCTTCCCAGTGTGTTCTTGTGGTCTGAGAGTCTGCCATTTAGTGCAGTATTATCTTTCTACCTGTGTTTGGTACTCGTGTGTAACATGCACCAGTCACTTTCTCTTGTAACACACTGTTTTCTACCTCTTACATTTGTTTATTTTCGATACCTGCACAAGTGCCACCATTGCCTACGTTACGTTTGTTCTTGTGCTTGAGTGCCCTCCATATATTGCAGTATTATACCCCTATGTTTACTTTGTACGCTTTTGTAACCCGCACATGTCACTTTTTCCTCCTGTAATGCACTTTTGCTACCTCTTTTATTTTGTTGGTTCACGATTGTCACTTTTGTAATGCACCGTTTGCTACCTCTTGTATTTTGTTGGCTCACGATTGTCATTTTTGCTTCAATTAATGTAACGTTTGCTTTTGTATTTTGTTCACTTGTAATGTTCTCATGTATCAGTTCTGTTCCTATTGTGAAGCGCTCTGACGCCTTTGGGTAAAGTCCGCGCTATATAAAAACGCACAAATAAATAAATTAATAAATAAAATGAGACAGAGGTGCGTGAAGCCCCCTCCCTCGTTCACCGCTTTGTCTGGATGAGCCCTCTCCGAGCTCATCTTCTCTTCTCTTGCCCATCTTTCGTCGGATTTATTCTTACCACGTACCTCCCTCGCAAATCAAGACGTGGCAGAAGAGATGCGCAGCAACAGGCCGTGCGGCCTTGCTGATACCCGACTGTTTGATCAAGAAAAATCAGATAAAAGGTGCTCCTAACCCGTCCGCGCCTCACGCCTCCTCTTGAGACCCGGCTCTCCACAGAAACTTCAAGTTCCGCTCGCTGCTCTCCTTGCCCTTCCGAACTGCCTCTTCACAGGAGGCGTCTGTCTGCCCTGTACTGCCATCTGCTGGCCGGAGATGAAATCGTTGTATCCAATCCTGCCCAGCCCCTCTTCCCGGTTTGAAAATGATGCCCGAACAAGCATATAAGTAACATACATACAGCCTTAAAGTACACTGGTCGCAGAAAAGAAATCTGTGTGTTTATACCTACTGCAAAGAAAGAGGCAGAGTACATCAATCTTATGAACAATAGCCAGTTAAATGTTGGAAAAATCAATGTTTAAATCGAAGGCAGATGTGTTGTAGTGGTACAATGCTTTCCGTAACATGGCCCTTAGTTTAAGTAATGGGTATATATATCCTGAACCCTGACTAAACACAGGGGTTGGCAGAGGGATCGGGATTATGAGTTGTGTGCTATTGATCCCACCCTCACAATTTATCCCCGGCCAGGACAGGTTATATGTGTCAAAATATATTGGGGCAAAGGCAAAACGTGAAATTTGGTGCACGAAAACCCAGTTCTGCATGTCCTCCTTTTCATTTTGCAAACTCAGGATAAGACCTAGTTAAACCACACCTGGTTTATACCCCACCCTGGAGCAATACTGCATGCTATTCCAACCAATTTATAATGAGGGGCTTTCATATGTTAGTTATTCTTTGAGCAGATGAATGGTGAAAACTTTAGGGATGAAACAATATTCACAAGTATTTTTCAGTGATGAAGTACACGTTACTTGCCGGTTTGGCTTAGTAGTCCATATACTATAGCTATGGCTATTAGCCTGAGCAACTCAGGCCCCATGCAGTGAATTCGTCTATTTTATTAAATGTATCCCAGATTCAAAAATGGGATACTGGGGGGCTATGGATTGGCAGAGGATGTCAGGCTCTTTTCCTTCCATTTGAAGTGAGTTGGTTGCACTGATGGGTAGGAAGGATACAGGTTTTGTTGGGAACACCACTGCGACTACCTTTAACTATTTTGTAGGAAGGGGAAGGGATTACTGGACTACGGTCTCTGCTGTTGTGCTCAACCCCCTCTATTCAGCATGAACTTCAAAGATGGCCCTGGCCGTGCAGAAAGTTTCAGTGTAAGAGATGGGTGCCCAAAATGGCTATATCAGAGTCTTGCACTGCTGTTATTAAGTTTATGTAACAGAGGGACAAGTAATTAAACTATCCCTCAGCCAGACCAATGGATTGGAAGAGTCCTTGTTCTCTCAGATAAGTGGCACAGGAGAGTGCTGAGAAGAGTGCTCAAAGTCAAGATGCATCTCAAGGAAGGTGACCTCGGAAGGGCATTTCCTCGCTGTAGAGGCAGAAATGATGGTTGGTGGTGCACTTGGGTGAAGAAGCCCCTGGTGATTATGATTTGTGATACATCTAAAGGGGGTGTCCTTCCTATTCCTAGGACAAAGATACTCAGAGAGCCTCATGAATTGAGATTGAGCATTGTAATCAAACTGCCAAAAAGATGCTACTTCAGAAGATCGGAAAGGAAAGGCACATTTGTAGTAGAGAAGGAAAACAACAGTGAACTAATTTTGCAACTAAAATGCATAATTAGCAACACTCAATCAATTCAATGTCACGGAAAACAGGACAAACCCTTGACAGTGACTTATTGTTGCTGACTGTATTTGTCATAAGTGAAAACAATTATTACAACACAACTGTCAGGTGCTATGGGAATAGTGAGGTGAAGGAGCAAAGCTCAAAAGAGAGAAGATCTGAAGGATTTAAATTGAGGTAGCAGTCAGAGTAGGATTGTCTAGTTCATAGCCCAAACAATGCCCACTAAGCATTCCAGAACAGGTTAGAGACAATGTTTCAACGCACAACTGGACAGGGAGGTCAAGTAAAACTCAAGTACCTTCATCAGGAGAAGGTGGTCAGGAGACACTTGATGAAACACCTTAAAATTAAATAGTTTGGTCGAAAAATCCCCTCCATGGCTCTAGGGAGCATGCATCCCTGCCAAGTGTACCAGTTTAACAAGACTCTTCGTATTACGGTTCAGAAAACACAACAATCATGCATATTCGTTGAGGGCCTCTCCTGCAACAATATGAGATTCCAGATTGAGACTCCAAGTGCAGTCTGGACACCTTAAGTATACCCCTCCTTTGGAAAGTCTTTTCACTGAGTTGCAGTTTACTGGTGGTGGTGTACCAGCCTACAACATTGCTGTGAGACTCAGGAGGAGAAGATGTTCTACAATGACTGTGGTCTTACCCAACAAACCATGTCTTAAAATGTTTAGTGGGTGCAAAGACACATTTTGAGCCCCATGGTGTGGAGTCACCATACTGCCGACAGCAACATGTGACTCTACGTGTTACCTGCAGCACAGGAAAACGTTCCAGGGATTCGACAGTGCAGAGCTCCCAAACAACTCCCAAGGTAGGGCAAAGTGAATTACAATCCTAGCTTCTCCTTTTAGTACAGTCTGTTAGACTGATAATTTAATAAAATGGGGACAGGTCGGATAAAAGCACCATATGATCGTTATTGCTAACCCTTTAGATTTTTGGTAGGATCCACGTGATCAAGACAATGGATCACAAATTATGAGTTATGTTGCACGTGAACATTTCAGCCAGAGCCTACAGCTCTCGGATAGTGCTGCATTACAAATAACAATACCTGGATCACCACAGACTACTCTTATGGTATTTATATGTTATTTAAGTAAAGTGCCTATTAGGGGGGGCAAGTGGGTGTATGTATATATGTGTGTGCATGTATATATGTGTATACACTTATATGTGTGTGTATCCATATTTATGTGTGTGTATACATATATGGCAATCAAGATGTATTTATTTATTTATTTATATGTCTATTTATACAATTATGTAATTATATATTTATATATGTATGTAATCAAGTATTTGCACATATATATTTATGTAATTTCATTTGTACCTGCATATATACCTCTAACTGAGATCAATGAAATGTCTTCTTTCCTTACGAACGAGTTAAAGTATTTCCTTTATGGCTACAGCGTACTTGCACATGTGACCAAACTTTGAAGCTGCACTGCACTTTAAAAATGTTAAAAAACATGGCGAACTATGTCATGTGATCAAGGCTCCAGTGGGAGCTGAAACGCGTCATGCGGCCTAGCACGAAATAAAGACACATTTTGCACGATACCGTGGTCCGTATCCGTTTGTCTGGGAGAGATTTTATCGACGCCATGGATGATGAGGACATATATATATGATGTTGTGCCCAGGACAAGGGCACTAGGACCCTGGGACAGGACAGAGGCGAGGGGACAACGGACACCACATCCGGTCATGGGGTGGGGACAGGGGACACTTGGCTGCTGGACCTCGAGGCAAGAGGTCGTGATCTGTACACGCTGTGATTGCAACAATAAAGAAGTACCTGGTAACCAACACCGTGTTCTGTGTGGCTTCCTGGGTCGGGAGACATGACATCTGGCGACGAAGGTGGGATCGAGATCCTCCGGTGTGCAGAAATCGCGATTTTAAACCAGGAGCCCACCCTGGATCGCATCGTGACAAAGGAAGACAGGTGCCACCAACGGAAGCGCAGCGACGCGGGAGCCCACCCTGACCGCGGCACGAAGAAGACCAAGTGACCTGGTAAGCGCTGTAGAGAAAGCGCAAAGTTTAAAGAAATTGGCGCGAGCTCTCGCGAGAGTCTCGGCGGCAATTTTGGAGTCAGGCGCGAATTAGGTGGGAGAAGTGGATCAGAAGTCTAGAGAGATACATGGAAGCGACTGATGTGACAGAAACAAAGAAGTTGGGTTTGTTGCTAAATTTTGCAGGCGATGACATTGAAGACCTAGTGACGCTACCAACGGAGGAAACAACCACCTATGAGAAACTAAAGAAATGCTTGACAACCAAATTTGACCCGCAAAGAAATGTTGATTTCGAACGATACACTTTCGCAATTGCGTCTCAACAAATAGATGAAACGCAAATGACTTTGCGACCAGACTGGGAAAACTTGTGACACATTGTGAATTTGACAAATTTGACAACGAACAAGCAATAAGGTTGCGGATCATCGAAGGCTGCCGTGACACGGGATTCCGTGCAAGGATCCTAAAAGAACCGACGTCACTAGAGAACATCCTGGCACTAGCAAGAGCGGAGGCGAGAGCGACAGCACACGCAAAGGAAATGGAGCGAGGAAAAGACATCGGAGTGGAACAAGCACATCACATGACAAACAATTATCGCACAGGTGGTTGGAAAAAAGACAGGAATGAACAGACAGTGAGGAAACAGCTTGAAGGAACTTGCTACAGGTGTGGAATGGAATTTCCACATCGAGGCCCATGTCCAGCGTTTGGACAAACGTGCAGAAGATGCAATGGGAGGAATCACTGCGCCAGTGTATGTCAAGGAGTACAATTCAGGAATGACAGGGGAAGAACAGGGAGACCACAATTGTCGACAACCAGGCATGTCAGACATATCGAAACGGAAATGAGAAGCTCATCACTAGAATCAGGTGGAGAGGAAGAGGAAGAAAAGACGGAACAACTATATCACATGTCGAACGTTCACATAGAGTCAACTGAAGGCGTCCACACTGAATCAACTGAAGAAAATGAAGATGAAGAAAGAACATGCCTGGCAGACAGAAGCAAAATAAAAAAGACAGATTCTGTGACCATAGGAATAGGATCACACAAAACAAAGTTCATCCTGGACAGCGGCACAACACGTAGCATTATGTGCATATCGGAATACGGAAAAATGAAGACAAAGCCGGCACTGAGGCCGTCCCGATTAGAAGTTTTCACCTGGGGGTCAAAGAAACCAGTGATTAACATGGGAACATTTACAGAAGAGATAGCATATAAGGACAAAAAGATCAAAGAGGACATTAATGTGCTACAGGGTGACATCCCAGCACCATGCCCGCTGAGCAACATCACAACGCAAATGATGGGTCTCATGGCCATGACATACAACATGTCAGAGGAAGGGAGCAGATTGAAGACCGGTCACCACACAACTGAAAAACTGGAAAAAGATGATGCTGCCACAAACACCCCTCTGAGGGAGTTAACAAACAAAGGTAAAAGTTTCACGTGGACCGAAGAGCACCACAAAGCATCAAAAGAGATCAGACCTGCTACGACGGCAGAAGACAACCTAGCACATGCTGACCAGAGGCTGCACATGGAACTAAATTCAGATGGCAACCAAGTGGGATTGGAAGCAAATTTGGCACAACACCAACAAGGGAAAGATCACGAAGACAGGTGGTGGCACAAGAAAGCGGAAATAGAACGGTGATGAGGGAGTCAAGAAGAATGAGATTACCACACACAAGAAGGGTAGAAAGAGCGGAACAAGGAGACATTGCTGCAGGAGACCAAACAGCGAACGCAACAACAAAGGCCCATGAGAACCAAGGAAGACATGCGACAAACCGGAAAAGAAATAAAGGAGGCACCGCGATGGTCAAACAAGGACAAGTGAGGAACTATGGCAATGAGTTCCCCGGAGGAAAATTGACGATGAGAAAAGCAAAAGAACGGATGACAAAGGCGGCAGTTTGGCCAGTGTCAAGTCACTGGGCACCTTTCGCATGTCAGAAAGGTAGAAGCAAGAGAAGCGGAAAGACCATATATATATATATATATCAAGACGAAGTTTGTAAAATGCAAGCAGAAATGGTTTAGAGACGACAAAAATACGAACAATCAATAAAAGAAAGAAAAGCAATAAAATTCCAAAGGGATAAAAATGACTATTTGAAAGGCAAAATATATACTTTCTCAAAGAAATTTGAAAACATTAGGCGAGAACAACTTTCCACAGTTGCAAGAACCCCAATGATGACGACAGAGCCCAGCAGCTCGGAACTCAGCTCAGAAATCGACAAAGACGAGGAGGAGAATGCAACACAGGAAGCAAAAAAGCATCTTCAGTAGTAAAGAAGTTGCTTTTTTTACGGTTGGAGCGCACAATGCATCTCCGACTTCGGCCCCCACACCAGTAGCAAAAGGGCAGAGACAGAGGACGAGCAACAGGAGAAGAAAAGACAGACATTGGGGCAGACAATACAAATACAGGGGAAAAACAAACAGCCAGAAGACCACGAAGGGAGTAATGATGCACTAAGACAATGACAATACAGTTATCAAACTCACGAATATGGCTCTAAACAATGAGGAACAACAGATTTTATCCTTGGGACTCACATTCTGCACGGAAACAAACTTTGATTATGTACAGACCCGTGTAGATATTTTCCAATTTGTTAGGAAACTAAAGTTACAAAAGTATTTCTATAACACTACAAAGAACCCCAAAAAGAAAAAGTGAATGTGTCAAACCACCACGAACGGACGGACATTTACTTAAGACTTTGGTGGGTGCAGGGCGCTGAGGAAGGCAACACGAGCCGAAATGCATTCGCCGCCACCTACCTGCGCAGCTTGGAAATAAAGTTTCTTCAAAGGCTCCCCCTCTGGCCTCCGCGCTTTCCTTTGGGTGAAGTGGTTTCCTGGATATTTTCTGCGCGACGCCAGAAGCGCAGTACGGATGGCCCTGTGACAAAAGCAGACCCGGACAGAACTGGCAACATACTGCTTGCAGTACGTCGTTGGCTTGGGATACCAAGAGTTCCGGTGTCCGCCGTGAGCAATGTGGGACATATGCGGCGGGAGGTATTGTACCTCCCATTAGGGTGCTGTGAATTTCATGGCTGCCCCCGCATCATTAATCACGCTGCCTTACAGCCGTCACAGTCCGAGGGGACCTGAGGAGGGACTTTGGACCTGGGCAGTGACAACAGGAGTCTTACCAGCTGTGCTCAAGTCGCAGGAACCAGCGGTATCCATCTCTGCTCCCCACACCACCGACCCGTATGCAGTACCCTGGTGCATTCTGGGAGCTGGAGTCTGCTTCATGGTGGGCGGTAACCAGCAGGTAAACGGACCATTCGTGGGGGAGGAGTTCCTGTGACATCACCACTACATAGGTAGAGCACAGAAACTGGACATTTACTTAAGACTTTGGTGGGTGCAGGGCGCTGAGGAAGGCAACACGAGCCGATATGCATTCGCCGCCACCTACCTGCGCAGCTTGGAAATAAAGTTTCTTCAAAGGCTCCCCCTCTGGCCTCCGCACTTTCCTTTGGGTGAAGTGGTTTCCTGCATATTTTCTGCGCGCTGCGCGACGCCAGAAGTGCAGTACAGATGGCCCTGTGACAAAAGCAGACCTGGACAGAACTGGCAACATACTGCTTGCAGTGCATCGTTGGCTTGGGATACCAGGAGTTCCGGTGTCCGCCGTGAGCAATGTGGGACATATGCGGCGGGAGGTATTGTACCTCCCATTAGAGTGCTGTGAATTTCATGGCTGCCCCCGCATCATTAATCACGCTGCCTTACGGCCGTCACAGTCCGAGGGGACCTGAGGAGGGACTTTGGACCTGGGAAGTGACAACAGGAGTCTTACCAGCTGTGCTCAAGTCGCAGGAACCAGCGGTATCCATCTCTGCTCCCCACACCACCGACCCGTATGCAGTACCCTGGTGCATTCTGGGAGCTGGAGTCTGCTTCATGGTGGGCGGTATCCAGCCGGTAAACGGACCATTCGTGGGGGAGGAGTTCCTGTGAAATCACCACTACATAGGTAGAGCACAGAAACTGGACATTTACTTAAGACTTTGGTGGGTGCAGGGCGCTGAGGAAGGCAACACGAGCCGAAATGCATTCGCCGCCACCTACCTGCGCAGCTTGGAAATAAAGTTTCTTCAAAGGCTCCCCCTCTGGCCTCCGCGCTTTCCTTTGGGTGAAGTGGTTTCCTGGATATATATATATATATATATATAGTTAGGATTGTTTTCCATAGGGAAATCGCAACATTCTATTGGGAATAACTTTGGCGCCGGTTGAGGAATCCTCCTGAAATTTTCCTTACCTTTGCCTCGCGGCGCTCCAGTCCTTCCCTGAAAGTTTGGGGGGGATTCGTCAAGCGGGGGCCGAGATAAAAGGGGGGTCCCAAAACGTGTTTTCCCCATGTTAATTTCCATAGGGCGGTTGGACTCACTTTTAGCCCGAACGCCTGAATGGTTTTCCACCAAACTTGGCAAAAGTGTAGGGACTGGTACCCGATGTGCCTTTGCTATGTCTCAAGATATGTGCTCCAGTGGTTTTTACGAAAATTAACTTTGAAAAAATATATATTGGGCTACATTGGGCTATATATATGTTAGAGCCCAAATTTAGCCCAATGTAGCCCAATGTAGCCCAAAGATGGCCACCAGAGACAAAAAAAACAAATGTAGCCCAAATATCAGCCAGATGTAGCCCAACTATAGCCCAATGACAAAATGTCCCAGAGTGTTCTAAAGAACAACTAGAGCGCTAACAGTCTTACTTATGACAAAAGTATGGCACACCTGAAGTCATCTTGATTGGAATAAAGTGTTAACACTTAAAACATTTAATTTGCAAAGGAACAAAATGAGGGGGTTCATTTTGCCATAGAAATTATGATTAGTGCTGAAGAAAGAAAAATTAGGGCACATTTTGAGTGACTTCTCAAATCCTCTTATATTTCATTAAAAAAATTCTGATATGCAGTCTCCCAAGATGGCCACCAGAGACAAAAGAGCCTGTGCTTAAAAACTCTGTTAGCAAAGCAGGCATTTGAGATTTAAAAAACGTTTTAATATATAAAAACGTTATCCGCTAATAGAATTAGCATTTAAAAAACCTTGCGAATTCAATGAAAAAACCATAGGTTTCAGGCCTTATATAGTTAGGAATTAGCATTTAAAAAACCTTGCGAATTCACTGAAAAAACCATAGATTTCAGGCCTTATATAGTTAGGAATTAGCATTTAAAAAACCTTTGAAATTCACTGAAAAAACCATAGGTTTCAGGCCTTATATAGTTAGGAATTAGCATTTAAAAAACCTTGCAAATTCACTGAAAAAACCATAGGTTTCAGGCCTTATATAGTTAGGAATTAGCATTTAAAAAACCTTTGAAATTCACTGAAAAAACCATAGGTTTCAGGCCTTATATAGTTAGGAATTAGCATTTAAAAAACCTTGCAAATTCACTGAAAAAAACATAGGTTACAGTCCTTATATAGTTAGGAATTAGCATTTAAAAAACCTTTGAAATTCACTGAACAAACCATAGGTTTCAGGCCTTATATAGTTAGGAATTAGCATTTAAAAAAACCTTGCAAATTCACTGAAAAAACCATAGGTTTCAGGCCTTATATAGTTAGGAATTAGCATTTAAAAAACCTTTGAAATTCACTGAAAAAACCATAGGTTTCAGGCCTTATATAGTTAGGAATTAGCATTTAAAAAACCTTGCAAATTCACTGAAAAAAACATAGGTTTCAGTCCTTATATAGTTAGGAATTAGCATTTAAAAAACCTTTGAAATTCACTGAACAAACCATAGGTTTCAGGAGTTATATAGTTAGGAATTAGCTTTTAAAAAAACCTTTGAAATTCACTCAAAAAACTATAAGTTTTAGGGGTGTTATAGTTAGCTGGACATTTTACTCATACAAAACCATTGAAATTGCTCCTATATAGTTAGTTGTACTAACTATATTTTGCGCACCCGCAATCCACTGCTGATGATATCACATATTAGATCATTCATGACATGGTCAGTGGCATCACTGATGACATCTCAAATGACATCACTGATGACATCACTGATGACATCATCCACGTGACAATCACATACACCTTTTCATACACTATTACAATTTTTCATCACTCTTTGTAAAATACAGAGTATCATATTTAAATCCATTGTCACAGCAATACAAGTATCTAAAAATCCACTCAGTGAGTCATAGATGTATACACACATCTAATCACTTACCTATGGATTCACTCATACATGCTGTCAATAAACAATAGAACACTATCAAAAATACTTATACATCTATATCGACATTAAACAACAGCACGCATCCTATTCACATATGAAGTCATCCTACTCACTTATGCAAACAATGGATCATACTTACATATTTACTTAGCAAAACACTTATACAAACACCACTTCTATTCATTTAGATAGTAAGTCATACTTAGTGAATTATAAAATCATTATTACAAGTATACAGTTATCCATACAGTCACTCACACAATCATTGTGTCTTATGTATACTTATTTATATACAACAACTGACACATACACTGCCTTTTATTTTTCTAGTTTGTTGGACCTGTACCATTGAGAAATATATTTGCTCATCACCACACCCATAAAGATATTCACTCACCCAAACAACTGTTAGAACATGCAGTTTTAACTTCATATATCTACTGAATCAACTATTCACACATCTTTGGACAGTCACACACTCCCCACCGAACCACACACACTTTCACACTCCCATACAAATACTCTGTTAACTAATCAATAACTAATATAGACTTTCACATAGCTAGTAACCAACTGTAGAATCAGTTTATACAACAACTGACAAAGTGATACAGATATTCACACAGTTTAGTCACTATCCACTATATTTAGTGAGACATTATAAATTGGTCAAGTAAACAGTCAATTACACTGCTACTAAATCCTCCATCCAAATATTTATTTATATATATCCACTTATTCTTCAATGCAAATTGCTATATATATAATGCATATTTAAATAACGAAGCAAACCACATTCACTGGATGATGTCATCAGTGATGTCATTTGAGATGTCATCAGTGATGTCACTGACCATGTCATGAATGATCTAATATGTGACATCATCAGCAGAGGATTGCGGGTGCGCGAAATATAGTTAGTACAACTAACTATATAGGAGCAATTTCAATGGTTTTGTATGAGTAAAATGTCCAGCTAACTATAACACCACTAAAACTTATAGTTTTTTGAGTGAATTTCAAAGGTTTTTTAAAAGCTAATTCCTAACTATATAACTCCTGAAACCTATGTTTTTTTCAGTGAATATATATATATATATATATGTATATATATATATATATATATATATTTATATATATATATATATATATATATATATAATATATATATATATATATATACATATATTATATATATATATTAATATATATCCAAGAAAGAAGTGACTCAAACAGATATATTCACCAAAGAACAAAAATATATTTCCACTACAACGTTTCAGCTTCCGCCTTCCTCAGGTAGTTTCAAGATGGTAAGCTCAGTGGCTGCACAGATGACACAGCTGAATTTTCAAAAAGCATCATGAGTGAAGATTCCATTTGGAATGTGGAATCAATGCAGTCCTGAGAGTTCTTGAGATATGCAGTAATCAGGATGTGTTGTCAGTAATGTTCAGTCCATCTGGATGCAATGATTTCAAACGGTACATCCAGAAGTTTTCCCTGGAGTCCAGTAGTTCGTCCTTTGAGACATGTTCCACGGGGAAAATCTTCAAATCTGATAGTGAATGATCCACAAGGTTAAAATGATTGGCTACAGGCTGGTCAATTTTCTTATTAATTATTGCTGATTTGTGGTTCCTGAATCGTGCGCGGAGGTCATTCATTGTTTGGCCTACATATTGTTTTTTACAGCTTTGTCGTTGGCACTGAATCACATAAATAATGCATGTTGAGCGACATGTAAGATGCTGCCTTATTGCATAGGTCCTTCTGGTAACATAACTAGTAACTGATGATGTTTGTAAAAGGTATTCACACGTGATGCACCTTTTAGAGTCACAGCAATGAACCCCTGCATTTGTTACAGCTTGCTTGAGTTCTGCTCTCACAATAAGAGATCGTAAATTTGGAGCTCTGCGGTAAGCAATGACTGGCGGCTTTGGAAAAACCTTTTGCAATTTTTCACAAGTGGACAGTAAGGGAAATGTTTTTTGCATTATATTTCTGTAGTTGGGAGCTGATGGATGATAGTCAACCACAAATGGAGTTCTGTCGCTTTTGTTTCTGGCGTTGGTATTCCAAATAAGTGCTTCTCTGGGTAACTGCAAAGACTTGTCAATTTGTTGCTGTATGATATGCAGAGGATAGCCTCGCCTTCTAAATATTGTAGCAAGCTCCTGTAGATGGTCTTTACAGGTTTCCTCATTGCTGCAGATGCGTCTTATTCTCAGTGCTTGGCTGTAGATGATGCTTAGTTTAGTGTGATGAGGGTGACATGAAGTCCAGTTTAGATACAAATGAGCATCTGTAGGCTTGTGGTACAGATCAGTTGTAATTTTTTGCTCATGAATGGTGACTAGCACATCCAGAAAAGGGAGATGATGCTTCTGTTTGGTATTGCTGCTGGTAAATTTGATGGTAGGATGGATATTGTTGATATTAGCTGTAAATTGTTCCAATGTTCTACTTCCTGCATTCCATATTATAAATATGTCATCAATGTATCGTAGCCATACCAGTGGTTTGATGCTAGAAGTAGCAAGTATACTGTTCTCTAGTTTGCCCATGAAGATATTTGCATAGGATGGAGCCATCCGAGTACCCATGGAAGTACCTTGTATCTGCAGATAGTGTTTACCATTGAATGTAAAATTGTTGGATTTAAGGATAACTCTAGCAAAGTTGGTAAGCACATTTGTTGATGGTTGTTTCACAGTTCTTTTACTAAGAGCTTCAGATAACGCTATAAGCCCATCCTCATGTGGTATATTGGTGTATAATGATGTAACATCAAATGTAGCTAGAAGAGTATCATCATCAAATGTGTAGGTTTGGTTTAATTTTTCAATAATCTGAAGGAAGTGACTGGTATCTTTAACAAATGAGGGAAGTTCCTGTACAATGGGCTGGAGGTGCAGGTCAACAAATAAAGATAGTCTCTCAGTGGCGGTGTCATTGCCAGAGATGATTGGACGGCCAGGATTGTTCATTTTGTGAATTTTGGGAAGCATATAAAATCTCCCAGGTCTTGGTTGGGGATGAACAAGTATATCTGCTGTTGTTTCATCAATGAGGTTTAAGCACCTGTACCTTACAACCATGTTTTTAATTTCTTTGTTCAAATCTTCAGTGGGATCAGTTTCTAAAGGTTTGTAAGTGTTGGTATCCATTAGTTGTCTCATTCCTTCCTCAATATAATCACTTACTTTCATGGCAACAAAAAAAAAATATATATATATATATCAAGACGAAGTTTGTAAAATGCAAGCAGAAATGGTTTAGAGATGACAAAAATACGAACAATCAATAAAAGAAAGAAAAGCAATAAAATTCCAAAGGGACAAAAATGACTATTTGAATGGCAAAATTAATACTTTCTCAAAGAAATTTGAAAACATTAGGCGAGAACAACTTTCCACAGTTGCAGGAACCCCAATGATGACGACAGAGCCCAGCAGCTCGGAACTCATCTCAGAAATCGACAAAGACGAGGAGAATGCAACACAGGAAGCAAAAAAGCGTCTTCAGTAGTAAAGAAGTTGCTTTTTTTACGGTTGGAGCGCACAATGCATCTCCGACTTCGGCCCCCACACCAGTAGCAAAAGGGCAGAGACAGAGGATGAGCAACAGGAGAAGAAAAGACAGGCGTTTGGGCAGACAATACAAATACAGGGGAAAAACAAACAGCCAGAAGACCACGAAGGGAGTAATGATGCACTAAGACAATGACAATACAGTTATCAAACTCACGAATATGGCTCTAAACAATGAGGAACAACAGATTTTATCCTTGGGATTCACATTCTGCACGGAAACGAACTTTGATTATGTACAGACCCGTGTAGATATTTTCCAATTTGTTAGGAAACTAAAGTTACAAAAGTATTTCTATAACACTACAAAGAACCCCAAAAAGAACAATCGAATGTGTCAAACCACCATGAACCTAACAGTAGAGGAGATGATTCTCCTACAGGATATGAATGGGTTACAATCAGGTGAATCAGCAATCAGGACTTCACCTACTGATCTGGCATTTACAAGGGGCATGGATATGTGTGGCAACACATGTACCCCCCTACAAGCCCAAATCAGCGTTCCTACCCAATATGCCCAGCGATGGGTTGGATATCTTCACAGAACACATGATTAAAGACCTAAAGCAACTGGCAATCCATTTGAGTAAAGACTTCATTAGAACTAATCACAACTGCAGGACACAGTATATCAATTTAACTAAGAAAATTAAAGAACTGAAAAACATAGTAGTGCGCTGGTCTGACAGGGGTGACAGCGTTGTGCTTTGTCCTATTTCTAGTCCATTTCGGAGGGTCTTGGGTGAGGGGTTTAAGTGTGATCGGCTGCGTGAGGTGGAAAAGGATTAAGTGGTGGTCAGAACAGTCCACGGGTAGGATGCGGTCTATTGTGACAGTGTTGTGTTGGGCGATGATGGCGTCTAGGATTGCTCCTTTGTTGTGGGTTTCCTCTAAGCAGTGTTGGGTAAGGTTGTTGCTGTGAAGCAGCTCCTTCAGGTTCTGGATTTGCAAGTTGTTTTATTCATTCCAGTATAGATTGGGGTCGCCCAGAATAAGATTGTTCGTGTCTCGGAGAGAGCAGTTTGCAATCAGGTCGGACAGGTGTTTAGTGAATATGGTGGTGTTGCCTGGAGGGTGGTGAATAAGGTGGCAGATAAGTGTTTTGTTGTTGCTAGTGTTGATGTTGGCGGTTAAGCACTCAAAGGTGTTGTAGTTGGAGGAGTCTATTTTCATCACAGAATGATTGTTTTAGTGGATGATTGCTATGCCTCCACCTCTTTGATCTTTTCTATCTTTTGTTGGTGATAACAAAGCCAGGGGGGACAAGAGTATCCATGAGTGGAAATGAGGCGTTGTTTAGCCATGTCTTGGTGATGAATGCTATGTCTATGTCGTGGGTGAGGATGGATTCCGCTAGCTCTGAGGCATGCTTGGCGGCTGATCTGCAGTTTATGAGCATGCAGTTTGTGGGGGACGTCTCGGCTGTGGGTTTTTTCATTTGGGGGGCCGTGGGAATGATAGTGCGTGTGGCCGGGGGTCTAGGAGCTTTCGGACGGGCCTGTTCTCTTCCCAGCTCGGTGATCACCTGAATGGAGCATCTTAGTGACCTCCTCCTCTTCCAAAGGAGAAATTGAATTCCTAGTCTTAACCCTCTACATTTTTGCTCTAAGCCCCCCGCCCCCAAATATTTTGAAGTCGGGACCCTCCAAAACTTCATGGAAAGTCTTAGGCAATTGCCTAATAGCTCGTACTTCCGACTAAATATGAGATGTATAAAAGGGAAAACACATAAAAACTGAACTAAACAAAAAACATTACTCCCATTAATTGAGGTCCTCATGCTCTTGGGTCCCAAAGCAGTTGCGCCTTCTGCATACATTGTAGCTGCAGTCATAAATAGTAGGTGATCCCCTCTGTCTCTTTCACCCTTCCCCACTACATCTGGCCATCACTCCATTCTTGAAACAGATTCTCTGTCCCTTTCAGTAACAAGCATTTGCAATGCAATAGGTCTCGCATTTAGGCAAGTTTAAGCTATTGGCATAGCAAATGACAATGCCTTTTATTTATGTTTTAAAAATGAAAACAAAACTAAAAGTCATTGCCATTTGTAATGTCAATAGCTCAAACTCGCGTAAGTGCAAGACCTATTGCATTGCAAATGCTTTTTCTTTCTTTTATTTTATTATTTCCGTGCGGCCTGCTCTAGTAGTGCCGAACATGTGTTTTCTCGGAGATCAAACTGCCATAGTTTCCTTGCTGTGCATCGCCTTGCAGGTCTCTAATAAAACACAAGAGTGAATGCAACAGTCACCGGACTCGTGCCTAATTAAGGTGCCTGTTTATACAGGAAAGAATGTAGGGATCAACAAGGGAGAAATGTAGGAGAGCAGGGGTGTAAATTGCAGGGAGGAAGGCAAAAAGAAAGCACAGGAAGGAAGAGAAGAGGTGGAAAAAGGTAAGAGACAGGAAAATAAAGGATAAGAATGAAAGACAAGGCAAGGGGACAGCAGAAGAAGGTCGGGGATGAAGGAGAAGGACTACAAGGACGAATTGCCATATTTTGCAGTTTTTTCACCGAGGCCTGCTCAAGAGCCCTCCCCCTCCCTCTCTTTTTAGGGCTCGGGCCTACGTCACACTGCGTAGCAGTGTAGGCGGAGCCTAAGAGTCCTTGTGTGAGGGTCTCCGAAAGGCTACCTAACAGATTCCTGGCTGCTCGTGAATTTTTATCCTTTTTTTTGCCAGCTGCATGGCAATTGGGCTACGCATGCGTGTGTTTTTCGAAGAGAGCACGCAATAGGCCATAGGCGGTAGAGTAGCTCCGCCTATGGCATATTGTGTGCGGTCACGCACACCAGAAGGCCATATATCTTCAATTATCTCGGCCGTCACGGCGGAGATAATTGAAGACATATGGTGGCAGTGGCGTGCGCGCGTGCACCACTCGTTTAATGTTGACATCCGAATATCAACTTCAGGGGAAACCCCTCTTCCGCTAGGACTCTGTGGTGTGTACTTTGTAAGGGGACGTGCAGTTTCATAGTGATTCTGTGACGTGTGTAAGTCTGTGTACTTTAATAGGACATTTTCGTGAGAATGTTGTGTTTACATTTTGACAGCACAGTTTCATTGATGCTGCGCGGTGTGCTTGTCTGTTATTTTATTTTCATAGCGTGTGGTTATTTTGTTTAAATAGGACCTGGTTCGTGTGTAAACTGTCAAAAACATATAACCATATTATGAAAGGGGGATATGTGCGTTGCCACCATAGATACTTATTTAGGCATTATGATTGCGGTTTACGAATAAGCATGACGTAGCATTTTTGTACATGTGTCGTGGATATATATATACGGAGTAATACGGTATGTGTATTGTTACGGCCCATGCATGGCTATCATAAAATGCATGTAATACACGTTAATGTGGAGAGTTGATATCTAAATGAAATTGTTTGTTGCGTAGGTTATCAACCTTTTAGGGCTCTGTAGCGCGTGTATGTGTATGTGTGAGTTAATAAATTGGATATATTTTGTAAGCATACGTGTTGTTTATATTGTCACGAGAATGCACATTTTAGGGAGTGTGACGTGCTTTACGACGGGGAATTACTAAACTCGGGGTGAGGTGTGTGCTAGCTGTGTGTCTTTTTGTGTGCTGTGCATGGAGTGCAAGTAAACACTGCACATTTTAAGGGCACGTGGGGGGTGCAGTGTATCGTGGGGGAGTGCACATTTACAGAAGCATGCCACAACATTTTCACGGGTCATGCACATTTTATGGGCATCGATTTGGGCTGTATTATCAAATATTTTCGGAGGGCTGTTGAGTCTGTTTACATTATCACGGGGTACATACATACTTCAGGGAGCTTTGTGTCGCATGGCCTATCAAAGGCAGCATATACCAGGGATGTGTGGTGTGTAGATTTGTTATGGTGGACGCCCCTTTTCAGGCATAAGGTGTATTTTGGGGGGGCCTGTGATGTGTGTGTGTGTGTGTTAGTATTGGGGAATTGTTTTTACATGGCTGTAGGGCGCACATTTTATGGTTGATAGTTTCACGGGAATGCGTACGTGTGTGTCTGTGTGTGTGTCTGTATGTGTGTGTGTGTGTGTGTGTGTGTTATTATGGGAAACTGTTTTCTACAAGGCTATATGGCGCAAATATTGATATGATATTTTCAGTGGCTGCATACCTGTGTGTGTCTCTGTGTGTTTGAGTGAATGAGTGACTGAATGAGTATACTATCACGACAGATGATGTCTGATGTATACTTTATCCGAATATGTATAATTTCCACGGGGTGTGCATCTTAAGGAGAAATGGCGGCCTCTACTTAATAATGTGGTTAGTATATATTTAATGGTCTTTGCTTCTGTGCGCGTGCGCATTAACGGGAGGAAGGAATTATTTTATGGACCTGCATAGTGTATGCATTATCTCAGAGAAGCGAATATATACCCCTGGAGCTGTGCCTTATAGTGTATCGCCAGATACGAACGTTTTCAGGTGTTTCATTGATGTGCTAATTATGAGGCTGTGTGTTTATTTTTCAGGTGGCTCAGTGGTGTGCTAATTATGAGGCTGATGCACCTTTATCTTGGAGCTGCCAAAGTTGAGGCAGGCATTGAAGTTACAGATTACAGGTTTTTTATACGTGCGATACTTCGAGACTGTGAGTGCAGAGTGTGAGTGCAGAGTGTGAGTGCGAGTGCAGATTCAGAGTGCAGAGGGCAGATTCAGAGTGCAGATTCAGAGTGCAGATTCAGAGTGCAGATTCAGAGTGCAGATTCAGAGTGCAGATTCAGAGTGCAGAGTGCAGATTCAGAGTGCAGATTCAGAGTGCAGAGTACAGATTCAGAGTGCAGAGTACAGATTCAGAGTGCAGAGTACAGATTCAGAGTGCAGAGTACAGATTCAGAGTACAGAGTGCAGATTCAGAGTGCAGAGTACAGATTCAGAGTGCAGAGTGCAGAGTACAGATTCAGAGTGCAGAGTGCAGAGTACAGATTCAGAGTGCAGAGTACAGATTCAGAGTGCAGAGTACAGATTCAGAGTGCAGAGTACAGATTCAGAGTACAGATTCAGAGTGCATAGTACAGATTCAGAGTGCAGAGTACAGATTCAGAGTACAGATTCAGAGTGCAGAGTACAGATTCAGTATGCAGAGTACAGATTCAGAGTGCAGAGTACAGATTCAGAGTGCAGAATCAGAGTGCAGAATCAGAGTGCAGAATCAGAGTGCAGAATCAGAGTGCAGAATCAGAGTGCAGAATCAGAGTGCAGATTCAGAGTGCAGATTCAGAGTGCAGATTCAGAGTGCAGATTCAGAGTGCAGATTCAGAGTGCAGATTCAGAGTGCAGATTCAGAGTGCAGAGTGCAGTTTCAGAGTGCAGAGTGCAGATTCAGAGTGCAGATTCCGAGTGCAGATTCCGAGTGCAGATTCCGAGTGCAGATTCCGAGTGCAGATTCCGAGTGCAGAGTCAGAGTGCAGAGTGCAGATTCAGAGTGCAGATTTAGAGTGCAGAGTGCAGATTCAGAGTGCAGATTGTGAGGGCAGAGTGCATACTGTGAGGGCAGAGTGCAGAATGATTGCAGAGTGAGAGTGAGTGCAGAGTGAGAGTGAGTGCAGAGTGAGAGTGAGTGCTGCAGAGTGTTAGTGAGTGCTGCAGAGTTTGAGTGAGTGCAGAGTGTGTGCAGAGTGAGAGAGAGTGTGTGCAGAGTGAGAGTGAGTGCTGCAGAGTGAGAGTGAGTGCTGCAGAGTGTGGGTAAGTGCTGCAGAGGGTGAGTGAGTGTGTGCAGAATGTGAGTGTGTGCAGAGTGTGAGTGTGTGCAGAGTGTGAGTGTGTGCAGAGTGAGAGAGAGTGCAGAGTGAGTGCAGAGTGCAGAGTGAGTGCAGAATGAGTGCAGAGTGAGAGTGAGTGCTGCAGAGTGTTAGTGAGTGCTGCAGAGTTTGAGTGAGTGCAGAGTGTGTGCAGAGTGAGAGTGAGTGCTGCAGAGTGAGAGTGAGTGCTGCAGAGTGTGAGTGAGTGCTGCAGAGTGTGAGTGAGTGTGTGCAGAGTGTGAGTGTGTGCAGAGTGTGAGTGTGTGCAGAGTGTGAGTGTGTGCAGAGTGAGAGAGAGTGCAGAGTGAGTACAGAGTGAGTGCTGTAGAGTGTTAGTGAGTGCTGCAGAGTTTGAGTGAGTGCAGAGTGTGTGCAGAGTGAGAGTGAGTGCTGCAGAGTGAGAGTGAGTGCTGCAGAGTGAGAGTGAGTGCTGCAGAGTGTGAGTGAGTGCTGCAGAGTGTGAGTGAGTGCTGTAGAGTGTGAGTGAGTGCTGTAGAGTGTGAGTGAGTGCTGCAGAGTGTGAGTGAGTGCAGAGTGTGAGTGAGTGCAGACTGAGTGTGTGCAGAGTGAGTGCAGAGTGAGTGCAGACTGAGTGCAGAGTGAGAGTGAGTGCTGCAGAGTGTGAGTGAGTGCTGCAGAGTGTGAGTGAGTGCTGCAGAGTGTGAGTGAGTGCAGAGTAAGAGTGAGTGTAGAGTGAGAGTGAGAGCAGAGTGAGAGTGAATGCAGAGTGAGTGCAGAGTGAGTGCAGAGTGAGAGTGCAGAGTGAGTGCAGAATGAGTGCAGAGTGAGAGTGAGTGCAGAGTGAGAGTGAGTGCAGAGTGAGAGTGAGTGCAGAGTGAGAGTGAGTGCAGAGTGTGAATGAGTGCAGAATGAGTGCAGAATAAGTGCAGAATGAGTGCAGAATAAGTGCAGAGTGGACTGAGTGCAGAATGATTGCAGAGTAAGAGTGAGTGCGCGGGATAAGACCACACACATAAGACCACACACATAAGACCACATACATAAAACCACACACATAAGACCACACACATAAGACCACACACACACACACCACTCTCACCACCACACACACCACCACACACACCACCACACACTCAACCACACACACACACCACCAGCCGTCACTGCACACTTTCACCGAGCACAAACACCACCAGCCGTCAGTGCACGCTTTCACCGGGCACAAACACCATCAGCTGTCAGTGCAGGCATCCACCAGGCACACAACACCAGACATCAGTGCATGCTTTCACCAGGCACACACACCTCCAGCCGTCTGTGCACACTTTTACCAGGCACACACACCACCAGCCATCAGTGCACGCTTCCACCAAGCACACACACCTCCAGCTGGCAGTGCACGCTTCCACCAAGCACACACACCACCAGCCATCAGTGCACAATTTCTACAGGCACACACACCACCAGCCATCAGTGCACACATCAATTGTTAATGCATCCCCAATTAACTATTGTAGCAATCGCAGTATGGTGCAATTTACTTTTAAACATATTCATCTAAAGCTCAGCATGCCACCATTGCTACAATTACAATCCAACCCACATAATTCCACTACACACCACATGCATACACTCCATAACACATGGCTAAAAGACATTGCCATTTACAATGCCATTAGCTCTAACTCAAATAAATCCGAGACCTATTGCATTTCTAATGCTTGTTTCCTGTTTGTTCTTGTCCCAGGATACTTTATTCAACTTTAGGAAACACAGCAAAATAAAATAACAAGCAATGACGGGGCAGGGTGGCAGGTGAAAGTAATGTCCAGGGCAGAGGATGGCGGTTGCAGCAATGTTGGGGATCATTCTGAAAAAACATGCGCGTGTTTGGAGTTCTACATATTAAATGGAAAAAATAGAGTGAAGGGGAAGGACAGAGGATGTGGCGTAAGGGCCAGATCTTCCGACCTTGGAGTTGGGGAGCAGGGTTTGCGTCTTGGCGCCAGTTCACAAGAACGCTTGGAATGTGTGCTAAAAAAAGTTTAAATAAAAGACATTGGAGAAAACAGGAAATAAATGTCATGCAGGATGAGACAAACAACAAATCAAAATGTAAGCTCTAAATGTATGCAGCCAGGGAAAGTAAAGGTATGGAGCTTTAACCACTTTTGTGTCACTTTTTCTAGCACCCTAAGATTATTTACAAAAGGTAATGTGGGGCTTCAGGTGAGAGCGTTGGAGAAATGAGCAAAATAGGGAAAAGTGATAGATGAAACATGGGCAATGTAGTTGTGACGAGAGATTATTGTCTCCACGGTCTTTAGTACCCAGGGCGAAAGGGGCAGAAATGGCTTTGAGTAGTTGTAATGGGAGAGTACCACGGCTTTCAAAACCAACATTCGGCTACACTTTCTTTTACATGTTTTCCCTCTAAGCGCGGGGGTGATAATGGTCACGTGCACCTTTAGTTTGGCATCCAGCGTCCTAATAAACAAGTGCCCAGAGCCAGAGGCGACTCGCAACTGAGCTGTATGCGGTGAGCTATTGATGTCTCCGATCTCACTCATGTAGCTTGTGTACGGTCAGAGTTCTTGCTGTGCATTCTGGTACTTGTAGTTTCGTTTGTTGTTTTGAAAACACCAGGTCTGGCTGAGTTACTTTTCTTTCTCCCTCACACTGATGCACACCTAGACAGGATAAGAGTGCCACTCTAGTAATTCACGTAAGGCAGTAAAATGCTTCCCACATATAGCCATCATGGCAAGTAGGAGGCTTCATTGCGAGTAGGGCACCGCAGCCAAGCAATGCCTCAAGATATACCGTTTTTCTCTTTCGATATTGCGTTTTGAGCGCCTCACAGTGAGGCATGAGTTGAAGACAAATGCAGTAACAGTTACACGGAATTGAAAAACAAGTGGGAGGGGTGGGGGGAGTGCGGCAGGGACACGCAGCGTTTACCTTGTGGGAGCGAGCGCAATAATTGCTAACACATGACACCGCTCACTCCGGCAGGGACACGCAGCGTTTACCTTGTGGGAGCGAGCGCGATAATTGCTAACACATGACACCGCTCACTCCTGCAAGGGAATTGCCAAACGTACACGCGTTGCCATTCAATGCAATGCAACGCGTGCACGTTTTTGCCCTCAAAACCGAATCGATCACAAGAGTTCTCCTCCTATGCAGCGCATGCCCGCTGCGTAGGCGAGACCTTAAAACGAGCGCCCACGTGTGAGCCACTTCAGCCCCAATGCTCTCCTCAGTCTTAATTGTGATGCAGTGGGTTCTTCACACTCCTGAGCCCCCGTGCAACTTCGCTTGCCTTGCAAAGCTAGACGTCGTCGCTACCCCTTTTAAAAATCCTCCTACTTTCTGCCATCTCCCTGAAGCCTAATGCTAAGGTATGTCTTCTGCTCCAATTATTCCCTCTCTTAAGCAATTGGTCTGATGCCGAAAACAACACTGGCACAGCAAGGGTGCACTGAGCTCTAATGCAAGAAAGCAATGAGTAAAGCAGCCATAATAGGGGTTTAGTTGGGCCCTCACATCCCAGAGCCCTGTTGCCACTGCATCTGCAGCACCAATGATGCCTATTCCTCTGCCCATTCCAATGGCTGTTATTTCTAGGCCTGAGACCCAATGCAGGTTGTCTGCCCCTTTGTTTACACAAAATCATTGTGTGACAGCCTATCTTATACAGTGTTTAATACAATTTTAGAATAATGCCCTACATATTATTCACAGTGCTTTCTGTTACATGCTGGGACCTTGTAACATTATAATTACGCGTCACTATTATGCACTGCACCATCCAGGATTCAGTTCTCCTACAGACATCTTCCATGATCATGTTATCCACGTTTCATAATGTGAAGGTGTGAATTTCCCATCAATCAGTGTAATGAGCATTTATTTTATACCTCATTTCTCTCTGGTAGGTTTGTGCATTACTTTAAATGCAATTGCTAAATGTGTAAATACAACAAAATACTCATGAAATATGTTGTTGTTTTTAGCCAAGCTGTTGACTTCATGACCGCAAGGCTCAGGATCACAGCTGCCTTACTTTTCTCGACACTTTAACTGCCATGTAAATGAAGATGGACTGGAAACGCGAAAAATAATTAAAGTTGCTCTTCCAGGTCATCTTTATTCTTAAGTACTTAATGAGGCATTTGCGCCCGCCTGGGTCTGCCGCCTCGGACCCCCAGAGGGACGCGCCCCCCAGTTTGAAGACCTCTGCTCCACATTGACAAAAATTGCACAGTTGTTGTCCCCACTTGAAATGGCGATCTGTCCAAAGAACACTAGGCCATGCACTTGCCCTTGCGGTGCGTTCAAAGTTAACCAGAAAAGCATCAAGATCGTCTCCGGGTAAAAGTTTCTGGAGAGTTATCATAGGGGAGCTGGGTGGAATCGCCCTGTCCCATTATCCCCGAGGCTGTCTGTGGTTGTTCCTGGACTAGTTTGATTAACTGTTCTGTCTGGGTCTTCATTGCATCACAAAATAATTCTTGATCAGCTTTTTCTGAAGACACTTGATGTTCCAAGCCCAGTCCAACTTTCGTTGTCCTCGGACCAGGTGTTAGATCAGAGCATCCATTCTGAATCAATGGAAGGGGACTGCCTGCATTCTCCACCAATTGAAATGGCGATCGGTTTCCTTGGTCTATTGCAACCAGACAAACTCAGTATATCTGTTTTAACTTAAACAAAAATGAGTTCAAGCTGGGGTTTACAAAGTTCTTTTTTAATTTCAGAGACTTTGGAGTTCCTGTCCGCCGGTACCCTGGTGAAGCCACGTCCCTCCTGGCACGCAGCAGGGACTCTGGGGCTTTGGACAGGCAGGAGATTCCACTCCTCTCTCTGGGTGGTCGGCCGCTGCTTCGGGCGCCGCTGTCTCATTAGGTACTATCCAGGGGGGCTCCGCTTCCTCTGGAGATGACGTGTCAGGTGCTTCATTTCTCAAGTCCTTCTCCACTGTTTTTCCGCACACCTTCATTCCTTCCTCTCGTGTTTCATACTCCGCACGCCACACTTCCTCTTACGGCTTTAAGGCATCACACAGAGATCCTTAGCCCCTCCCTTCCGCCTGACTTCTATAGTGGACGAGGAGAACTGAGTCTGCTTTCGTCTCAGGACCGCTGGGATCATCGGGTAGGTGAAAACATCCCCATCTCAGGATTTTCCTGATCGGGAAAAAGGGGAAAACCTGACAGGTAGTCTGCTCCGGGGAGATCCTCGCGCAAGCACCACACTCCATGCTGTTACTTGAAGTGTAAAAGGCCATTTTATTAGGACAAGGTTGCAATCCTTTAGACTTTATTACATAGTACATAAATGCAATAAATATCCTTTCTCCACCCCATACCGACTCATTCTCCATTCCTCCTTCTCAAAACCATCTCACCTGTTTGACTCTTCCCCATTCACTCGGTGACGTCCTTCCTCTCCCCATTCTCACCTTCACTTGCCCTCCGAGCATCCTCTGTTGAATTTCCTTCATTGCCTCCCGCGCCCCGCTATCAGTCACCCATGTACCGTTATCCCCCCAGAGGGGTGGATCCACCCGTATGTGACTCACCACCCCTCAAAAGTACCGCCAACCAGGGAACCCCCGGAGGGCGGTTCACTGCCCCACCCCCCCGCTCCCAGGCACATTTTGCCTCCTGTCCGCCGACTCCGCGGCACCCGGTGAACGACCACACCACCACCCAAACGTATGTTCTATATAATTCACCGTTGATGAGACAACCGTCAGTCGCGAAAGGTGCCAACCTGCCCAGCACCACTTGAAAGCCCAAGTTCCTGTGCAGCTAATGCATCCACTACCTTGTGGCCCACAGTGGCCGACCAGCCACCGCTTCAACATATGTCTTGCGCAAACAAATAGCCTATCCAAGGCAATCCCATGTCCAGAAAATTTGCCCCCCCTCTCCGTGAAAGACCATGCCCCCTTTTGCTTGTACCAGTGTAACCAAAACCTTTGACGAGCCAAGCCCTGTCAGTGACAGGAGTCCCCCTTTTTGTTCGGTGAACGACCATCCACCACCTGTGTCTGAACCCAGATTTACAGAGCACATTGCGTCAGGCCACACCGTGGCCGGGAATGTGTCCCCCATCGCGGTCACTGCGTCCCACGTAAACCAATCACATACTGCAAGCCACTCCATCGGCCGTAAAAGGTGCCCCCCCACGTGGTGAACGATCATCCACCACCTTTGCCTGCAACCCATGCAAACAGCTAAGATTAATCTTAGGCCAAACTTTGCTAGCGACCAGTGCCCCCTTTGCGGTGTCCGACCATCCACCCTTTTGCCGGCATCCAGTGTAGACATATAGGTTTCTCTGGCCACACCTTGTTTGTGCCAAGTGCCCCCTTTCCGGTGAACAACCATCCACCTTTTTGCTCGCCTTCATTATAAACATATAGGATTTGATGGGACCGAAACTTTGTTTGTGACAAGTACCCTTCTCATGGTAAACGACCATCCACCCTTTGCTTGCCTTCAGTGTGACAGAGATATTTCGGGACAATCTCTGCTTACGACAATCGCCCCCCCTTTTGGTGAACGTCCATCCACCCTCTTGTTTGCATCCCGTGTAGACAGACAGGTCTCTTGGGCCAAAACCTATTAAGTGTCAAGTGTCCCCCTTCGCGGTGAACGACCATCCACCATTTTGCGTGCAACCGGTGTAACAGAAGATTTTAGGGCCCACACTTTGCCTGCGACAAGCACCCTTTCCCCGGTGAACGACCGTCCACCTTTTGCTCGCCTTCAGTGTAGACAGATAGGATTCTGGGGCCAAAACCTTGTATGTGCCAAGTGTCACCCCCGCGATGGACGACCATCCACCCTTTTTCTCGCCCCCATTGTAAACAGATAAGTGAACGACCAGTCCACCCCTCTGCCTGCATTCAGTGTAAACCCGCTCAGAATATTCGGGCCAAACTTCGCTTGTGAAAAGGCCCCTCTATGCGGTGAACGACCATCCACCACCAGTACCAGTACCCGCACCCAGAGGAACCAATAACATTTGTGGACGGGCCGATCCGTGTCCGTGCATGTGCCCCCCATCCGGGCGCAATCTCCCCCACCTCACCTATACCTGTGTCCTTCAATAGCCATCCCTTCGACTCCCCCTTCTGTAAGGCCCCAAGTCATCCCCGTGACCAAATTGCCCCCATTATCCGCTTCAGTGCACCATGTCCCCCTTAAGGCATCATAGTGTAAAGTTGAACCCACGATATCCTAGCATACGTCCCTCTCCCACCTGTATCCTTCAATCAGGCAACTCCTTATTTCTCATAACACATTGTCAACTGTCCAGACCACAAACCCCCACACACATCCTTCAGATTCCCTCATCATTGCACAGCCCTTGAACAAACTGGCCAATTCGCCTCTTCCGACAGTCCATGCCCAGGAAAAGGGGGGGGGGCACCCCCGCCAGGCGACTGCCTGGGGTCCTGTTCCACTTTCGTTCCTGTAGTAGAAAAGAATAATTGGTCCTTCATGAAGTGTAACCCTCTCCCCGTAGCCCCTGTTCGGCAAGTGTCCAGTCACCACGTCATCGCAGAAACACCTATCCAACCACAGAAACCCCCAACTGTAACCACTAAAACCCAGCCACACCATCCTCACAAAGCGCCTCTAAGCACCAAAGCCACCTTGTTTGAGAATCAGGTGCCCCATTATGTACCCCAAGCACGTAGGCGCCACACCGCCAGTCACCCTAGAAATCGTCCATTCATCCGCTGCGCCACAGCAACCCACCTCCAGGGGCGGACTAACAAACTCCCAGGTCCCCCTTAACTCTTGAGAGTAGCATAGTGCCAGAGTCTTTTTGTCGCAGCCCCACGTGCCATCTCCCCACACCACATATCCCAAAAACCATCCCTACACCTGCCCTGCCATGTACACTCCTGCTGCACCATTCGGCCTCGCAATCTGCGCACCCATGAAAAATTCCCCTGCCGGCCACCCTGCCTAGACCCCCCTCCCATGTGTAGCACTCTCAGACCCGACATACTGTAAAGCCGCCGGCACCCCAGGACCCCCAGAGCCCCACACCCCTAGCTACCCTTGTTCGCTACAGTGTGTGTGCAGAGCACTCCGATACCTACGGGTCCAGCCACCGCTAAATAACACTGTACTTAAAATAAATTAATAAAGGGGACCAGCGTATCTATCAAACCCCGACTCACACTATAGCGCACACCTCACACCGTACCACTCTTACCGCCAGTCTTAAGCACCTGCTGCATTTGTTTCAACCATCCATGTCACTGCCCCCCCACCCCCGGGTGGGGCCCAATCGCAGCCGCCTAATCCCGCTCTGGCGTCTCTGGACCCGGGCAAACCCTCCCCCAGAGCACTCCCAGTCAGAAAAATTCCTGCACCTGCGCCAGAGTCCCGGCTTACTCACATATGACATCGGGCGCTATGGACCATGGCCTCAAACAACAGAGATGGCCTTCCTAGCCCTGTCAATTCCCTGCACGTCAATGAATCATCCAAATCCCTACTTTGTAAGTCAACCCAGCCAAATGGCACCCAACTTGTCAGCATGCCTCAGCCACGGGCAAAGCCCGTACAGTGCGTGTACACCCCCCAGCTGCTTATTCCCCCCATAACTGTTTGCATGGCAGCCGGCACCTCAGGTCCCCAAGCGCTCCGGTCACCCTGAGAATGCCCCGTGACCCCTGGCAAAAAATTCCAACCATGCTGAGCTGATAAGCACCATTACTGAACTTTGTAATCCAGCAACCTGTGTGCTCCCTTCAGTCTCCTGTCCAGTCCCAAGCCTGCCCGTCACTTGACCCCAAACATCTCTCCAGCAGCCCGCCATAGCAGCACCTGCATCTCTCTCATCCATTACCGCCCAATGTCCCCGGCCAACCAGCCGTAGACCCTCTGCCGTGCAGCCCCCCCCCAACCGTGGACCCATACCTGAGATTCCATCAAGGACCTCCTTCTCCTGCTCAAACGCCGGTGTTCCAAGTCGTTGCCGGCCCCCCGTACTTGTCTGCAGCCATACTAGTCTCCTGGAGCAACACAAAAACAGTCCAGTTACCTGACCCCACCACCCCCCCCCCCGGTGACTCCACTCAACTGCGGTCCCATTCGCACTGTTATGTTATGTTATGTTAAAATGAATTTATATAGCGCACGGCTACTCCGACAGAGTGTCCCGGCGCTTTCCACAAACAACTCAGTGTGTAATAACATAACACGAAACAAGATACAGAAAAGAAAGACCCACCCAAAGAGCAGCTAGACATTAAAAAGCCATGTCTTCAGGCTCTTCCTAAATTGAAGCAGATTAGGAATACTGCGTAGTGCCAGTGGTAGGGAATTCCACAACTGAGGTGCCTTAAAGCCGAAGGAGCGGCCCCCAGTGCGGGCCTTCCGCACGCGAGGAACCACGGCGGTAAAGAGAGATTCAGAACGCAGTGAGCGAACAGGGCGGTAAAAGATCAGCCTGCGCCGTAAATACCCGGCCCCGGAGCCAAACAGTGCCTTGTGCATCAACGTAAGGGATTTAAACATAATCCGCTTACGGATAGGCAGCCAATGGAGCTTTTGTAGCAGCCCCGAAGCTCGCGATCGCCTATGCAGGCCAAAAATCGCACGGGCAGCAGAATTTTGCGCCACCTGTAAACGCTGGACCAGGTAGTCTGGAAGGCCAAGGAAGAGGGCATTGGCATAATCCAGCCTGGACCCAATGAGCGCCTGCACGGTAATCCGCCTATGCTCCGCAGAGAGCAATGGAAGAAACTTGCGGAGCATCTTCAGAATACCAAAGCAGGTACCCACCAGACCAAGTACATGGGCTCTTAATGACAACTTATTGTCAAGTTTAACCCCGAGATTTTTGGCAACCAAGGATGACTGTGCCGGAGGGCTCATTTCAGCCGGCCACCATTGCCGCCACTCAGGGTCAGTGGCACATCCAAAAAATAGAACCTCCGATTTACTGGAGTTGGCCTTCAGATTGTTGTGCTGGAACCAATCGAATACCATGGCCAAGCAGGCCCGAACACCCTCTCCATCAAATGGCTGATCTTTGCCACATGTGAAGAGGAGTTGCGTATCATCGGCGTAGGACACGATCTGGGCCCCGTAAGCCTCCACCGCCGCAGCCAAAGGGGACATAAAGATGTTAAACAACGATGGGCTCAACACAGAGCCCTGTGGAACCCTGACCCCCAGAGGCGGCATCTCGGCGGAGCTCCGCGAGACCCAGATCGTCTGGCGGCGGCCTTCCAAAAAAGATGTAAACTGCATCTTTCATTCCACAAACCCACTTCCCTGCTCCTCCAGCATCCTATCACATCCATGTCCACAAACCCCCTACTCATCCGCATACCCTCATGCCGCATTCCAAATGTCATACACTGGTCATCACATCCGTAGAAATTCCATAACTCTGAAATGTATGTCCTGTGCGATCCCACGATGGAGGGGCAGGCCGCCGCGGACCCCCCTGCAGCTTCCGGCCAGCGACCTGATGCCGTTGTGCGCCCCACTGGCATCCTTTTTACTGCCGGCACAATACCGGTCCTGGTCCCCCCCCTCCCACCAGGTTGCTCCAACCAGGTGAGGCCCGAGCACCACCGGGCCTCGCGCCATGCTGGCGGTCCCTCGCCTTTAATCACGGTGCCCCAAAAATACCACCTGTGCGCCCCAACCGCCTTCTATGGCCCTCTCACTCAACAACCCCCAAATCAAGTCCCCCGCAATCACTAGCAGAGACGCGCTCCAGTGGAGACATGCCCATGACTGGCACAAACCATCACTAATCCCACTTTTAGCCATTGGATTCACCGTATGGATAAAAATCTGCATTTCAGCCCCCCCCTCCCCGCCTCCCGTCACGTGCCCCCCCCCGGATTACGATCCGCAGGAGGCCGTACATCCCCAACCTGTGCAGCAGTGCAACCCCCCCTGTCCTCAGGCTGAAACCCGCCCACAACAGAAGATTACCTGCCAAAACGTTTGAATGCGGATGGACACTGCACCGCCTCCCCCCGCCCTCGCTAGGGGAGCCAGCCCACAACAGTCGATTACCTGCCAAGAGATTTTATTGAGGCTGAAACCTGCACCGCGTCACCCCTACCCCCGATAGTGCAGCCAACTCGCTACCAGTACCGGGCGGAGATGCGCCTGCCCGCCGTCCCTGCCCCCTACTTCCAGACATGGATAGCCCCGACCAGAAGGACACCGCAAGCCCTCGCCCGCCGAGGACCGGCCAGCGCGCGCGCCACATTGCCGCGCCACCACCGCCCCCGCAAGACAAAGGCAGTGCAGTGTCGAAAGTTACCAATTAAGCGAGGGGGAAACAGAAAGACCAAGAGACCGCTAACACCCCCCAAAAGCCCAGTTGGAGAAGATGTCTTGGAAGGGGATGGGATGACCAAATTGAATTCTGAGCAATTTGATACTTTGGTGAGAATTATTGATGGTAAATTTGATAAACTGGTTAAACCTTTAATGGCCAAATTAGATCAGATGTCCAAAGAAGTAGTCAGGCTGGGCGAACTTTTGGATACACATATTACCTCGGCTGGATTGTCTAAGTCCAGCGAGGTAGGCATTAGGGGTAGGAAAGACGTAGTAATTCAACCCAAGGAGGGGGCAGAGACAAGTAGAACAGTTACGCCACTTCAACCGCCCACAGTGAGCCTAGAAAATCCGGTACTCAAAGCTGTTGAAAATAACGCGGGATGGTTTGAAGTGAGGAGAAGGCGTTTTATCAATCTCCCTCCAGACTGTGCTCCATATGTGGTTGTCTGAACAAATGTACCTCAGGCTGATACGTACATGTGCCACCCCCAACACGAATCCCACGATTCGTTGAAAAATAAGACTGTTTCCTGGTTGCATAACCAATGTGGGTTCCCTACTGCATTTTCTAATGATATATTAAGCACTAGGAGGGTAAATTGGATTGGCAATTCTAGCAAGAATTGTAGTGGCGACTGTGTTATCATTAATTTTAAGTATCCACAACGCGTCGCAACAGTTTTGCTTAGAGCAGCCTCCCTCCTGTCCAATGCTAATAATGTATGTGCACGCCCGCTTGGCTTTTTTTATAGTCATCTTATTAAGGCACCCCCGAAGGATAGTAACTTAGTTAGGCAAATTATGCCGAACCAGCGACCAGGGTTAATTATCCCTCTGCATTAAGCATGGGCGGATCTAGCGGATCTCGCGTACGCGAATTTGCGTATTTACGGATTCGCAATCCGCAAAAATATGCGAACTCTCACGGATTTGCGGATTTTTACGTTTTTTGTGTTGGCGCGCGTTCGCGAGGATTTGTGGACCATTTCGCAATTGCGAACTTACTTTTCGGCTCGCAACGGCCGCGACTATGTTGTTTCTACGTCTGGTTTATCATCACAGGTTCACAGCACCCTCTGTTTCACCACTGCCACCCTCTGGTACACCCATGCCACCCTCTGGTACATCCTCACTGCCACCCATTAGGTTTGTTTATCACTGTATATTATGGGGGTGAAAAAAAGCAACCACACCTGCCCTGCTTCAACTGCCATGAATTAATTTGGTGTTGATTAATGTGTCAGTAATTTTGAAACTTCCAGTCTGGCTGGCACCTGCTTCCTTCCTTATCTGTAATTTGCTTTCTGTTGCAGTGAAAGCAAGCACACCTGCCCTTCTTCAACTGCCATGAATTAATTTGGGGGTGATTAATGTGTCAGTAATTTTGAAACTTTCAGTCTGGCTGGCACCTGCTTCCTTCCTTATCTGTAATTTGCTTTCTGTTGCAGTGCTATTTTTTTTCACAGGACCTTTATGGTCTACTTGTAGCTATTCTATGAGCCTGCTGTTTGGGTCATAGCAGGGTCATACTATAGTTGCAAATAGGCAACTGAACTCTGGAGGGGCCCCTCAGGAAGCACTAGAGTGAATGGTTACTAATGTTAAGTTTGAACTTTTGCACCTGGTGATTGCTTTCAGTTTAGCAAAAATCGTTTTTCTGCAATTTCGCGCTATTCGCGGGGCGCGAATCCGTGCGAGATCGATTTCGGAAGCCGCGGATGCGTGCGAATACATTAATTTTTTGTTTGTGGCGTGTATGTTCGCGTGATTTTTTGCATGTTCGCAAGGCGCTTGTAGTGATACGTTTGCGAACTTACCCACGCGGTCGTACACGGGCGCGGCCATCTTGTTTGCGTGACGTAATTCCGTTTCCGGACGCTATGTGTAATCTCGCAAAGTGTGCTGCTCGCTAGTACAATTTCGCACGTGATCGCGAGGAAAATCTCGCGCGAACTTACCCACGCGGTCGTGAATGGGCGCGGCCATCTTGTTTCTCATTCATTGCTATGGTTCTGGGCATGCTTTCTGTATCCTCTCTGAATCTCTGCCATCCTTTGCTTGTTTGAAGTTTATTTGATCTATTTTACTTATTATCTATCCCTCTATTTTTCTAGCTCTATATTTTTGTGTTTTCTGCTATTTTTAGTTAATTTTAAACTACTTTTTTAAACTCTTTTCTTTTCTTCTTCACTATTCTATTTCTTCTTTATCATTTAACTTTATTTCTGCCCAGACCATGGTAAAGTTAGCCGGGAAGCACCCTGAGAAGGGGAAGGGTCCCGCACCCCGTGCCCGGCTCCCGTGCGGGCGTTTGAGGGGGGAGCAAGTGGTGCCACGGGAGATCTTTAGCGCGGAGGAGGTGGCCGCACTAATCTTCTACGTCCAGCGCCGCCTCCCCAAGACCATCCTGGGAGGCGGCAAGATCGCAACCGGCTATGGCATCCGGGAGCGCCGGAAGCGGTGGGAGAAGGTGTGCCGGGCCATGTTTAAGCTCTCTGGGGTCCGGCGCACCTATAACCAGGCCACCCACCGCTGGACGGATGTCATGGACCGGGAACGGGACTTGCTGGACGCGCTCGGCGTAGAGGTCCCCGGGCTTGGTGAGTAGTAGTAGCTATTCATCACTACTCTGTTTTATCCGGCTCTGTTATTTGCAAATCTTTGTTCTTTACCAAGAGCAATAATGCTGCCGATTACATTGTAGGTAAATTATATTTCAAAATCTTCTATGCATTTCAGGTGCACTGCTCTCCTTCTCAGTAGCCTTGCTTGCTACTATGCTTATTTGTTTTGTATTTTGTGTTCATTTCATTGGCCTGAGAAATTATGTATGAGTGTAGTGTAAAGATAAGAACTGCGTAATGCTAGACACTAAGGGTCATATTTTCAATTACCGGCGCATCCCTGCAAAGTAGCAGGGATGCAGCAGTAATTGTGCGCCATGCCACCACCACCCATTGGCCCAAAACGTCACAGAAGCCTTACGCATCTGTGCCGTAAAGGCGGCGCATTGCTGGAGTTGCGTGCCAACGATGGCGCAGCTCCAGCAATGCTCTGGGGTGCCCTATCTCCCCAATGCTGCATCAAGCCGTACGTCGGCTTCAAGCAGGCGCAGCGTTTGAGTCACGCATCATTGTCCTAAAAGTGACTGATTGACATCTTGTAGATTTCCCTCACCCACTTTTAGGATTCGTTCCTGCGCAGGAACGCCCTCCCTTGCGCCGGAACGCCCCCTGATGGCGCAGGGCTTTACAACGTGATGCATCTCCCATATGCGTTTTTTTTAATATATACGTCGCACCATGGCGACTCTTTTGTTCTGCCGCTGCGTCACAAAAGTCACGCAACAATGGAGGAAAATGAGCCGCAAGGGACTTCTAAATCAGCCCCAACAGACTGAAGTCCAGTCCTTCCTTTAGACACATGGCTATAAGAAGAAATAGTGGTGGTGGTCGGTGGATTGATAGTTTGAGTATTCACTGATCTGCAAGCAGGATGGACTTTGTCTGTCACTTTGCGTGCTGCGGACTGCTGCCTGCCAGGCCTAGGCAAACCTTTTTAGTAGTCTGTTTATTGAGTTACATAGGAACTTTGAAAGTCAACGGTCCGCAAATCAGGCAATACGAATAACGTAGTATACCACATGAGATAGGTCAATATATCCCGTGGAATAGTTGTCTATCTATTTGCTATTTCTCAAAAATATTTTGTTATAGTTCTTTTGAAATGTTGATTTGGTTGACAAATCTCATCCATGTTTTCTGGTCTTTCTTTCTTTCATGTTGTACATCAGCTCCCCCCAAGGGCAAGAGGACACAGGAGGAGGGTGCTGTTCAGGAGGATGCAGGCCAGGATCGGGCAGGCGAGGGCTCCTTTGCTGGCCCCAGTAAGTTTTAATTTTAATAAAGAGTACCTATTTTTTCCTAGCGTTCCTCATTCGATTTTTTCTAAATCGTCTTTGATCTTCTTGTAGACTGGATCTAAATTCTTATCCTGCCTCGACTATGACTCCCTGTGGTATTACTAGATTATTCTTATTAGTCTGTCTGTGTAGCTAACTAAGATTGCACATTTGGCAATTCCATTGGACTCCCATTCTAGTCAGCAATAGCTCTATGCACTGAGTGCAGTCCTCTGGGATTGTCCATAGTGTCTTTTCAAGTCTTCTAAATGTTTATGCTTTGACAATTGCCAACAATAAAAAGGTGAATGACCACCAAGAAAGAATAGGATACTACTTTACTTTTGTTTTGGATAGAAGGACAATCCATTCTACCACTGTTGCAGGGACAAATCTGCACAAACCGAACTATGAACACTAAATAGTGCATTGTTTATCCATTATAATAGGCGCAGGTAGACTTTCTTTCCACATACCTCAGTGATATCAGACTTTGAAGAACCCCCAATCTCCTTACTGACTAGATAGTGTGGCAGAGTCATTTAGCTCCCTAAGTCACCGATAATTGATCCCCAATGATCATTAGATTATCCTACGCAGGGCAAGAGTACGGAGTCACAGTCAAGAAGTGTCAGAGGCACTCATGCTTGCAAAAATTCCAAAACCTTTAGCTCATCCACTCTAGTCTGGAGGACCAAAAACCACAGAGTCTATTTAAGTTTAAAAGCTTTATTAAAACTAAACACATTTATTAAAATAAACTTTGTCATAAAAGTAAACGTTTAACTGAAAATGGAAAAGTGCTTAGTGCTAACGATTAATTGGACACATTTCTTGTGGTCGAGCTGAGCTCTCACCTGGTTTGAACTTGAGCTTGACCCTGATCGTGTTCTTAGAAGTCAAGCTTCTGTTAGGAGAAAAAGTGTTGTGTGTTAAAAATAAAAAGCAAGCATTCATCAGTTGTGACAAAAAGTGCAGCAAGACAACAGCCTTCCCTGAAAAAAGGGACATTTTTACTGTAGAGTATACAGTTACAAATTATTACATTGTATTTTGTTTTTTTTAACTTTCTTTATTCCTCCTCGACCAAATATTATACAGTAGTGAGTGGTGTATTCTAACATTCTAAAAATTTACTTTGTAGGTGGAACATCTGGTGGCGGGGCCAGCGCGGAGGTGGTGGATGAGGAGGACAACTCTTCTGGGGAGGAGGCGGTGCGAGTGCTGGACAACACCAATGTGCCTGTGAGGGTTGACACGGTGGTGGCGGGCACAGGTAAGCTATATATTCGAAAAGCGAAAGAAGGGTGTAAGTAAGTGTGGAAGGACGAGAAATTTTATGATGGCTGGCAAAGAAGAATGATATGTGTTTGCTTGGACCCCGAGGTTGCTGGGAAGGAAAGAATTTGGTATGGTGCATGGCTGGGTCAATGATGAAGCAAGGATGGGTGGAAGGACAACAGCCTGGGTGGGTGAAACATAAACTGTATGTGTGCATATACTTTGAATGGATGGATGCCTGGAGCATGGTATTATCTGACTCTTAGATAGCACATGTGTATCTAGAGAGAGTAGATGGTCACTGGATGAACTAAGTGTTACCTTGAAGATCATGTAACACCGCACCCGCACGTCCGTTCCAGTGTAGGGAAGGCAAGGAAAAGAAATTGTAAATTTGTCCAATACTACCATGAATAGTAGCAATAGTTTGTATTGCAACTGCAAGCACAGCATATATCCGGTTATTACGGTGGACACTCCGTACCTCTCTTAATAACTTTAGTTTAGTAGTAGTACGTCATTCTTGTGTGGGTGTATCACTGTTCACTCAATAATAAGCAAAGCACCTAAAGTCATCCCATATGTCATCAAATACATCCCATGTGAAGTGATAGATAATCTAATTATTTAGCTTCTTCATTTTCCTTTTCTAGTACTTATTTGCACTGTAGGGTGAAAGGTAAATTAATTAAGCAGTAGCCCTTGTAACAGAGTATTCTCAGTGCCACCCGTAATAGAAAAGTAATAGCTTCACCACCTGCATGTACTGGACCGGTACAGTAACGCAAGTTTGTCTCACTCATCATGGTGTGCGTCTGTTTTTCTCGGGTGCAAGTTCACTGCGCTGGCATTCTGCCGGCTTGAATAAGATAACGTACCAATTTTCCGAAACAAGAGAGAAGAAGAAGAATAAAACTGGTGTACTGTCATAGTCGACTGTAATGGAAGTCCATAGTGGTTGTAGAATTTGTTCATTAAACTACTACTAATGTTAGAGCAAGGATGCAGAAGTGGGAGGTTAGATAGATACTGTCCTCAATAGTTATGTACTGTGCTTTCAATTTGCTACTTGTACTGTGACACAACTTTCGGCTCAATCACTTTGTGTTATTAATGTTAAGGAGCAATGGTTACAGACTATGTCTTTCTTTCTTCATATAGTTGCTCCTTCCAAATCGACATCACGGAGGGAGCAGGCTCGAATGGCCCGGCAACGGAGGCTGGATGCCACTGTCGCGGAATATCGGCGGCTGGTGGCCCTGGAGGAGTCGGAGGACACGCAGTCGACCGGTGCAACCACAACATCCTCGACTGGGACAGCTGCATCCTCCTCCGTGAACCCACGGGCTGCCAGCCAGCGCAGTGCTCCAGCGGTACGGAGCCGGGCTAACAAAGCCAACCGCCACCGCCAAGCAGCAAAAAGACCAGCTGCCCCCCACAGGAGCTGCAAGGCACGCCAGCGCCGCCTAGGAGTGAGAATGTCCTACCTGGAGCAGGAGGTCCATAGGTACAAGAACTTGGTGGAGGGCCTCCGCTTCGAGCATGCCACCCTCCGCAAGGAGTATGATGCCCTGGCCGCAAAATTCACCAGCACCCTCCAGTAGTGGAGTGTCCCTTGCCCTTTTTTTAGAGACTTTTGGGGGGTGGGATTTGGGAGTTGGGTGCTTTTTGGGACTTTTCAAAGACAATCGTTGGGGTTAGGGAGGGTCTTGAGGGAGATTATTTTGTTAGGGCTACATAAATATACTTTTTTAAACTTTATCTGACCATACCTGTTTTTTACTGCTTTTCAGTCTAGTGGGTGGGGGTGTAACAGTAAGTTTGTTTTCCTGAAGAGTCCTAGGACTTTAGTAGTACTACCGTCAATCTCTCGTCTAGTCCTAATACTCCATTATACTACCTCCCACCAAACGCTTATTTTACCTGTAATTTGTGTTAGAAATTAGGGCTAGGCCCAGGGCTGGCTCCACGTGAAATGTGGATTAAGGTTGGCAATCCTGGGCGGATGAAATTTCCTCATTGCGGTGGTACTAGTGGTGTGACACAGTGGCAGTTGCATGCCTATGGAAAAAAATAAAACGAAACCTGGTTTGTCCTTATTGTAGCATTACAACGGTTACGGCACGATCGAGAATATAGCAGGTGACAGTACACTAGAACAGTGCCACAATGTATTGCAAGTATAACTAGTACTTGCGTTGAATTTATTTGACATTGGCTCCTACTACAACAAGAAATAGTACTGAAGCTGAGTAAGGCTAGAATATATCCTCGTATTCCTTCACCAGCCTGTTGCTATGACCTTATCCTCCCCAGCAAGTGTGTGGAATTATTGATGTCATTTAGTCAGTCATCAAGCAAAACCACACAGCCCGGGGGAAGAGGGTTAGGGTTTGGAAAATGGATGGGAATGGGGGTTTCTTTTTGGGTAGGTTTTGTTGAGAGAAGAAAAAAAAGCACAGCATGGACAAACAATAATTGAAGATAAAGAAATCTTTGGGTACAAACTAAAGCTAACCACATGCAGTCACACTCATAGAAGAAAACAATGGATACTGTATCTGTATTCTGTATGTTGTTGGAGTTGTCCTGTTGAATTTGGTAAGTAAGTTGCATGCAGCAAACAATTCCTCTTATTAGCGGCACTCCTCCATTCCAGCTGATGCTTCGTCCATCAATGTTGGTGACCACTGACAGAAGACACCCTGTCCACTGCCTGCCTGGCGGATGTTGACTGAAACCCGGCCTGTAATTATTGAACGTAAAACACGAAGTGCTATTACAATACCACTGATAAATAAATATAAGGTATGTACGCTGTGTGGTGCAAAAAGTCACACTTTGATTTCCCTAAGACAGTACAATATTGTTGAAATTGTGTACTCTGTCTGAGTCACCTTTTTAAGGGTAAATAAGTATGGCCAAAATAATAGTTAGCTAACCCTAACGAACCCTAAGTTACAAAAAGTGCCAAAAGGTTTTTCCTTATGGATTTTGTCCTAGACACTTCTATCCGTTATTAGACCTTCACAGGAATGCCCCAAGAGACCCGCCAACCCACCCGCCAAAAAGCACACGACAACACCCCCAAACAGCCAAAAAGCAAAATCTCATACTTACAATATCTCTCGGCCTTCGGTCCAAACGCGCTGTGCAGCTAGGTCATCATCATAACTCCTGTTTTCCACCACGGATTTCCTGAAAAGCAAATGCAATCAAGATTAGACTGTCGCAGCAGTGCTGCCAGACCCCAAAACTCACCCACAAACACCCGGAACCCCGCCAAAGAGCACCTCAAAGGCAAGCAAGTCAGCAAAAACGGCAAGAAATGTCCGTGTCATATTTGGTCCAAAACACTTTTATCCGTTATTAGAGCTTCACAGCAATGGGCCCAGAGCCGTCAACTCACCCGCAAAGAAGTAGAACACCTCCAAAAGTGCTGAGTCTTTCTTCATTGGGCGTAATCCAGCCCTCTGCTTTGAGGGAAATAGGAGTCTGGAGGAGGAGGATAGAGGAGCATGTTCTTCAGAACTTGTGAACCTGAGGAATGTAGACTGCGGCACCTTCAAATCAATAAGCAAACAAGTGAAGACAATTCTGCTGATGGGCTTGCTTTTGGGATTAGGTGATTAAAGTTTGAATTAAATTAACTGTGCAAAACAAAGAAAGACAGACACACAGGAATAAAAGTGAATAAGGACGAAAAAGAAAGTTATTGATTCATTGTCTCATTTTCAGGGCTCGGTGTCAGGGAATAAGAAGAAGATTTCGTCATCATACTCTGCGAATTCAGGCAGGATGAGGTCAGTGTGACCGAACAGAGAACAAATCCCCTCATCTACGTTGCCGTCCTCCTGGTCTTCATGCGGCGTGCTTTCTCGTACTTTGTAATCTGGTGGTATGAGGTGCTGATTCATCTTGATCATTGTCAGCCGCTCCACATTTTTGGGCGAGAGGCGGCTCCGTTTGGGAGTTACAATGCCACCAGCAGCACTGAAAACCCGTTCAGAAGACACACTTGCGAGTGGGCAAGACAAATAGTTTATAGCCAGGTTGGAGAGCTGTGGCCACAATTGTTTTTTCCCATGCCAATACTGCAATGGCTCATCATTAAGAAAGACCTCTGTTGAGTCATTCAGATAGTCCTGCACCATCGACTCAAGGTCCTCAGCGGTTCCTCCACTTTGCTTACTTTTTGCTGTGCCTGTGACATTTTTTCTAGAACCATACCCAAGCAAAGTTAGCCAATCCTCTACAGCAGCCACTGTTACTGTTGTGTCTGGTGCAGATGATCCGGTTGCCGGTGTCTTTAACGGCTGAGAGGTCACTTGTGTCACAGCCACAGGTGCAGAAGTGGATTTTTTTGACTGGGGATGGCCTGCTGATGCTGATGCTGATGTACTGCCTTCTTCTCCTTCAATATCCTGCCGTTCTTTTTCAAACCTCTTGGCTGACCAGGCTAGCCAACGTTTGTACTTTTTAACATCTTCATCAGCAAAAGGAAAGAATGCTTGGCCTGCCAGCGCCTTTTTGTAGCGTGGATCCAGAATAGTAGCACAAATGTAATGCTGTTCTGAGTTGATCTTTTTAAGACGTTCATCACCACGTAGGCGCTCTAATAATTTCTCCGACAAAATAAAAGGGTCTTTTTTTTTGGCATCTTTTTCAAACTCAGAAGACACCGCCTTCAGTTGGTGCTCCAGCATGCACAACAATGGGATAGCTTTTCCCAAATTACAGTCCTCCTGGCTGACTGCACGCGTGAAGAACTCAAAAGGACGAAGCATGTCTGTCAGGCTTTTAACTATGTCCCATTGCGCCGCACCCATCCGCAGGTCCATCTGAGCTGTACCCTCTGTTAAGAAATAGTGATCAAGTACCGTATACTGCTCATACAGACGCTCAAGCATGTAGAAGGTTGAGTTCCAATGTGTTGCCACCTCCTGGATGAGTGCTTTCACTGGCATTCGACGTTCAAGTAGCAGCCTCCTCAGATGCTTCCGGGCCTTAAAAGAATGGCTGAAATGGTTGCACATTTTGCGGCAGGTGGCCATTACCTCGAACGCTGTACTGTCTCTATCACTCAAGAATTTTTGAACTACCAGGTTGATACAGTGCGCCAAACACGGCACTCTGAAATAGTCACCCAGCGCCATGGCCTTAACTACATTGGCGCCATTATCCGTGGAAACATAACCAATCCGGCGTTTTTTTGGGGACAGCCAGTGAAAGACCTTTTTGTTAAACTCGTCAAAAATGTTTTGTGCTGTGACTTTTCTCCAAGCCAAACATGGCTAGTGTTGCATGTTTCCGAGCAGCTTTAAAAACTTGGTCCGGGTCAACACCTGTGTTTAGCTTTGCTTTAACACCTGAAAAAGAGACCCAGTGTGCAGTGATGCACATGTAATCAGCGCCTGCGCCACTGGTCCACATGTCTGTTGTCAGATGTATAGTGTGAACAGCACTCTTCTGCAAAGCTGCCCCAATCGCCTCCAGCACATCTTCATGTAGTGCTGGAACCGCAACTCTGGCAAAATAGAACCGGCTAGGAACCTTCCATTTAGGGCAGAGCGTTGCCACTAATTCTAGAAAACCTACCGCTTCTACAAAAGAAAAAGGGAGAAGGTCCACAGCTAGCATTTTAGCCAGCTTAGTGTTATACAGACGCGTCAGTGGGTGGTTGCGTTCATATGGCGCGTCTGAAGAAAACATGGTTCTAATGTTGCCCTGGACCAAGCATTTACGGGATGATAATGACTTCGTTGACGCAATTATGCTCGCTGGTGAACTTTTGCGCTTTGGTGTCTCACTCGCTCCAACACTCTTAGTGTGCCTCTCATGGGGTGTGCTGTTGACTGGGGTACTGGGTGTAAGTGAAGTGTTTGACACGTCTTCTTCCTCCTTGTCATCATCAGATGAAACATCAACGTTTTCTTGACTTCCAATTCGGGCTTCCTTGATCGCCTTTAGGTGCGCAAACCATTGGACAGTGTGCTGTCTCTTAAGATGACCTCTCTGGCCTCCGGTACCATAGTTGGTACCTGACTTACCACGACTAACTGCAACCTTACAAAGGGTACAAATGGCGAACTTTTCCCTTTTTGGGAAAACAGTAAAGAAGTCCCAAACTGGTGACTTGAAGTGTCTGTGGGGCCTGGAGGAGGTGGCGATACTGGTGGTGGTGGTCATGCTGCTAATGCCAGATGAAGTGGAGGATCTGGATTGCCCAACTTTTGTACGTTGTGCACTTTCACCGCCACTAATTAAGGTCGAGGTGGATGGAGGTCCCTTCTTGCCAGAAAGAAATATGGAAGCGGTACGAGTTGGTGTACTACTTAACTCCAATGATTGTGGTGGTGTTTCCACTGCCTCCTCGTCGACAACATCATCATCATCATCACGCTCAGCAGCTTTTCGGGCTAGGGTCAAAATGTCTGTTTGCTGCATGCCCGCTGGGGCTGCAGTTACCTTTATGACGACTGGGTCGTCGTTGTCAGAGTCTTCATCAGCAGCAGTATCCGCCACTTCTTGCTGAGCCTCATCATCACACTCCATAACTCTGAGACTTTGGACGAGCTTCCTTTTACGCTTAACTACCTTTGTCAGATCATGGTGTGCCTCACTCTCAGACGGCAGTGGTGCTGGTTCCCAATTATGATCCGTATCATCAGAAGGAGGTGTGCTTGAAGAAGATGTAGACACCACCCTTGATCTCTTCCTTGCTAGGGGTGTGGAAGACAATGAATGATCATCAGGAGGAGTGTCTTCCTCAAATGATACCTGGCCTTGATTGTCGATTTCCTGATGTGCCCCTACTTCTGGAGGAACAACTATTGTGGGCACTTGTGACCCTCCATGCACCTCTGCTTGCGCATCTCCTTGCGCTGCCTCTCCTTCCACATGTACTTGGGCTTTTACTTGCACATGTGATAGTTGTTGCGGCTGTGGTTGTTCAACACTCGTCAGATGAGCTACAACAACCTGTGTTGATTGAGGGACATTGCTGCTGCTTTCTTGCGATGAGCCAACATCACTGGTCGATGGTGATTGAACAACTATACTGGCTGCCTCTGCAGCACTCAAGGGCTTGGACTTAAGTTGGCGTGGTGGTGGTGGTGGCACTGAGCCCAATGGAGTGGGGGTGCTGCTCCCAGCTTGGTCCCTAGCAGATCCCGCTGCTGCTGCAGGCATACTTTTTTTTTTACTCCCAAAAAAAGGGGCGGCCGGCACACCAGTCTCCTTGGTAACTTGCTTCTTCTGCTCCTTACTGGCACCTTTCTTGCTAGAGGAGCTACGGGTAACTTTTTTTGGGGCCATCTTCTTCAGAGCAGGTCAGAACAGCAGGCAGCAGTTGCACGAGTTGCAGAGTTGTCTGTGTCCAGACGTGACGTCGCGTGACGTTATGCTGCACACACACACCGCTGCAGGACTTCTTCCTGGCACTGGTGGTTCTCTTGAGTCTTGTGCACCTAAAAGCAATGGAAGACAGAGGAACATCAGTTCAGCTATACACCCCAAAAAATCGACAAAACACAGAAAAATCAGCACAATCCCATGCCATCCATGATGTTTACATTGAAGACACCCCACAGAAAGACTAGGGCCATGCAAGTATGCAACACTCACTACCCCTGGGCATAATGGATGAAAAGTAGGCAAAATAAGTGCAGGCCTCAGACACTGCCTCTCTTCAAAATGGCCCCTTACACCCCAAGCCAGTCCACATCAACAGTACACCCCAAAAAAACAGAAAAACAGCCAAAAATCACCACAATCCAATGCCATCCAGGATGTTTACATTAAAGAGAGTGAGACCCCACAGGCACACTCAGTCCATGCATCACTACCCCTTGGCAAAAGGCCACACCAGCAGCCCCAAAAAAACGACAAAAAACACAAAAAACAGCACAATCCCAGCCCATCCATGGCCTCAATGGTGTTTAACTTCAAGAGGACACCCCCACAGAAAGACTAGGCCCATGCAACACTCACCACCCCTGGTCAAAGGGCCCCACCAGCAGCCCCAAAAAACAACAAAAACGACAAAATTCAGCACAATCCCAGCCCATCCATGGCCTCAATGGTGTTTAAATTCAAGAAGACACCCCACAGAAAGACTAGGCCCATGCAACACTCACTACCCCTGGGCATAATGGATGAAAAGTAGGCAAAATAAGTGCAGGCCTCAGACACTGCCTCTCTTCAAAATGGCCCCTTACACCCCAAGCCAGTCCACATCAACAGTACACCCCCAAAAAACAGAAAAACAGCCAAAAATCACCACAATCCAATGCCATCCAGGATGTTTGCATTAAAGAGAGTGAGACCCCACAGGCACACTCAGTCCATGCATCACTACCCCTTGGCAAAAGGCCACACCAGCAGCCCCAAAAAAATGACAAAAAACACAAAAAACAGCACAATCCCAGCCCATCCATGGCCTCAATGGTGTTTAACTTCAAGAGGACACCCCACAGAAAGACTAGGCCCATGCAACACTCACCACCCCTGGTCAAAGGGCCCCACCAGCAGCCCCAAAAAAACGACAAAAACGACAAAATTCAGCACAATCCCAGCCCATCCATGGCCTCAATGGTGTTTAAATTCAAGAAGACACCCCACAGAAAGACTAGGCCCATGCAACACTCACTACCCCTGGGCATAATGGATGAAAAGTAGGCAAAATAAGTGCAGGCCTCAGACACTGCCTCTCTTCAAAATGGCCCCTTACACCCCAAGCCAGTCCACATCAACAGTACACCCCAAAAAAACAGAAAAACATCCAAAAATCACCACAATCCAATGCCATCCAGGATGTTTACATTAAAGAGAGTGAGACCACACTACAGGCACACTCAGTCCATGCACCACTACCCCTAGGCAAAAGGCCACACCAGCAGCCCCCACAAAAAGACAAAAACAACAAAAAACAGCATAATCCCAGCCCATCCATGGCCTCAATGGTGTTTAAATTCAAGAGGACACCCCACAGAAAGACTAGGCCCATGCAACACTCACCACCCCTGGGCAAAGGGCCCCACCAGCAGCCCCAAAAAAACGACAAAAAACAATAAAATCAGCACAATCCCAGCCCATCCATGGCCTCAATGGTGTTTAAATTCAAGAAGACACCCCTCAGAAACACTAGGCCCATGCAACACTCACTACCCCTGGGCATAATGGATGAAAAGTAGGCAAAATAAGTGCAGGCCTCAGACACTGCCTCTCTTCAAAATGGCCCCTTGCACCCCAAGCACATGTTGCTTGTACCAGCCAGCACTCAAGATGGCCACCACCACCACCCACATGGCCAGTCCACATCAACAGTACACCCCCAAAAAACAGAAAAACAGCCAGAAATCACCACAATCCAATGCCATCCATGATGTTTACATTAAAGAGAGTGAGACCACACCACAGGCACACTCAGTCCATGCACCACCACCCCTGGGCAAAAGGCCACACCAGCAGCCCCCAAAAAACGACAAAAAACAATAAAATAAGCACAATCCCAGCCCATCCATGGCCTCAATGATGTTTAAATTCAAGAAGACACCCCACAGAAAGACTAGGCCCATGCAACACAAACCACCCCTGGGCAAAGGGCCCCACCAGCAGCCCCAAAAAAACAACAAAAACAACAAAAATCAGCACAATCCCAGCCCATCCATGGCCTCAATGGTGTTTAAATTCAACAAAACAGTTGTATCATGCACCCATAACCAACCCTGGTCTTACTGGATACTGTGGCTACCCACAATATAATTTATTTATTGTTCTGAAAAAGTTCAAAAATTGTAGTTGCAGCAACTGTAATGCCCCAAACAAACTTACTTGTGAAAGTTGATTTCTAATCCAAAAGTGATCCAAAGAAAGTCAAAAAGGCCTCAAATCCAAATATCCAGCAGCACCCACAAAAAGTAATCCTTCCAGCTCCAGATCCAAATGAAAGTGACCAGGAGATGGACAAAGCACTGGGAGGAGCCTGCTGGACAGGAACAGGAAGTTGGAGACTGTGGGGCACTTCCTTCCCTCCCCCCCCAAAAAATGGACTCCTTGCAAAAAAAAAGGCCATGCAAATGTCAACCTGAGGAGTGATTCTGATAAAAATCATCATTTTCTGAAGGTTTATCCTGTTTGCTGGTGGATTTCTTGTGCAGAATTGCAAAATCTCTATTTCGCGAGTGCGAGATTGTTCCTTTCCGCCGCAACTACGTGTTCGCAATTGCGAACTCTCGCGAGGTGTGCTGTGCAAGGTGGCAAGCCGCGATTACCTATTCGCGGGCGCCAAACTCCCGCGGGATCACGCAGCAAGATCCAAAATGGCGCGGCACTCGCAAAATATGATCGAGAAAAACAACTCGGCAAACGCTTAATGACGGAAAGTGAACGCCGTGCACCACGCCGCGCGCCGCAAACAAGCAAAAAATCCGCCGGGAGCGGATTCACGGATTTTCGACAAATTCGCGCGAGTTCGCGGATTGCGAATTTGCCGGAAATCCGAAAAATCCGCGAGCGGAGCGGATTTTACGCCCATACTTACTCTGCATAATTGTTTTCATGCCCTAAGCCGCCTGGACTCGAACGACTGACTTAGTATGGACGATCAGTCCCCCGTGTGTGAGGATATTAACAGACCTGTTATTGAAAACATTGAGGATATAACGGTCTCTGTGTTAGTCAGGGAGGTAACCCCTTTCTCTGTATATAATGGTGGGGCTTTATCAAGCGGCAATCACAGGGATGGAAATAGCCCTAATGTAATTACGATCCCAGATAGGACTAACATAGGGGTTAATGGGATATCCATCGTCAGCTGGAATGTTGCAGGTCTAAAATCTAAGGGGAGGGTTCTGGGCTGGCAGAACTTCATCAATGCCCATGATATTCTCTGTCTCCAGGAGACTTGGTGCAGGGAGGAAGTTAACTATGAGGGGTATGCATCATTTCATTTGCCCGCGCAGGGGATTGGACCTGGTAGGGCAAAAGGGGGGTTTACTGATATTGGTTACAATCAACCGCCCAATAATAGTAAAAAGGTACATAACTGTAGGAGAACATGCTCAGATGCTTTGGTTGTTGGAGGAACCGAACCATAATATCTTACTGGTAAATTATTATAACAACATTTTTGATGGTACCAGGGCTGTTGTGGTTCATGATTTGGCTAGTTCCATTGAAAATTTGAATTCTGAGGCTAATGTTTCTTTTGATATGATTTGGGTTGGGGACTTCAATATCCCTTTGTGTAAATCGCCAACAGGAAAAATATGTGGATCTTGAGATGAGTCTGGGGTGGATGATTTGCATTTTGGTCATAACAATTATGGAGAGGCGTTAAACTATTTAATGGGTTGTTATGAGCTGGAAATTCTAGACCTCCCTAAAGATGTAAATGGACATGCCATCCCGACTTTTAAGAATCAGCAATCCAGCTCAGTTATTGATCACGTGATTGTGTCCTCTAGTATTACTTCTTGTTGTGCTGCTCCGAGGATTGAAGTAAATACTATCAGCGACCATAATTATGTCATACTGGAAACTACTTTATGGGGAGATTGTCATGCTAGAATGGGTAATACGGTCTCCAATGTGGAACCACATAGACCAAACGGAGTTCGTTTAAGATGGGCAGGGGATAAAGCCAGCGAACTAATCAGTGCTATCGTCCGGGATTGTATAACGGACATTTCTTTCATCCTTGACAATAGCACAGATTTAAAGCAGGTTGTAAATGTTTTTAATGATATTAATAAAATTATTGATGCCAGATTCACTAAACCGAAAGGTGGCCAAAGTAGAATTGGACCGGGGTGGTATGACCATTTGTACACCAGCCTATTAACTAAATTAAAATTAGCTCTTGCTATCAAACCTAGGGACACCAACTCTGTAATTAAACTTAGATCAGAATATAAGCTTGCTTTAAAGCAGAGGAAAAGTGAGCTACAGTAGTTGGCATGGGACTCTTCAAATCAGGCAGCTGAATTATCTAACAGCACCCTTTTTTGGGTAACTGTTAATTCCCCTTTTCTTAAGGATGAAAATATTCCGGTCCGAACTTCTAATGTCCCCAGTGACGACTGGATTGCACATTTCTCAAATATATTTGATTCTAAGAGTAGTATGGCCACCGACCTGGATAGATGGCCTGTGTTACCTCTGGATATTACACCTAGTGAGGTAGAATCTGGCATACATGCTAGTAAGGGGGGTAAAGCCCAGGGCCCGGATGGGGTGCCCATACATGTATATAAAACAGCTCCCGAGATGTGGAGCCCGCCCTTAGCTATAGTTTTTAATGCTGCCATATGTACCGATGCCCCCGATACATGGGGGGAATCTATTATTATCCCGATACATAAAAAGGGTAGCAGGTCGGACGTAAAAAACTACTGACCTATCTCTCTCCTTGACTCCTCAGTTAAGATCATGAGTAGAGTTATGTTAGCGAGGTTAGAGAATTGGGCTGAACAAGAGGGTATCCTCGCCGATAGCCAGTATGGATTTAGAAAGGGCCGGGGCACAATCGAACAATACACATTCGCCCAGCACACTTTGAAGAACGATTGTTACAAATGGATAAATCAATAACAGTTTTTTCCAATTTCACGAAAAAGTCGATGTTTTCAGTTTGCAGTAATTCTTTATTGTTCAATCTTTTAAAAGCTTTTGGACAGCATCACTTTTGGAACCGCCAACGCGTTTCGTCCCATCCAGGGACTTCTTCAGGGCTTGAACAATTCGTATGATCTACACTAGTTGATAGTGTCTTGTAAGTCCTTAATGATGACAATCTAGAAGATACATTTCTAGTCAGAGGCCCTTTATAAGTTCACAGTTGCTGTTTGTTAAATTTCACTTTTGGTCCTTAATTCATGTAGTATGGGACATCATATTTATTCGTGGGATGGTCGATTTAAAAGGGTAACGACCCAGATATGATAGTGCGGGTCCGGAAAAAGGGTCCTTCGATCGTCTCAGCTCCAACCAGGGATCACCACGAGGTGACGATCGAAGGACCCTTTTTCCGGACCCGCACTATCATATCCGGGTCGTTACCCTTTTAAATCGACCATCCCACGAATAAATATGATGTCCCATACTACATGAATTAAGGACCAAAAGTGAAATTTAACAAACAGCAACTGTGAACTTATAAAGGGCCTCTGACTAGAAATTTATCTTCTAGATTGTCATCATTAAGGACTTACAAGACACTATCAACTAGTGTAGATCATACGAATTGTTCAAGCCCTGAAGAAGTCCCTGGATGGGACGAAACGCGTTGGCGGTTCCAAAAGTGATGCTGTCCAAAAGCTTTTAAAAGATTGAACAATAAAGAATTACTGCAAACTGAAAACATCGACTTTTTCGTGAAATTGGAAAAAACTGTTATTGATTTATCCATTTGTAACAATCGTTCTTCAAAGTGTGCTGGGCGAATGTGTATTGTTGGATTGTTGAGGGTTGGTTTTTTGAATCCGCCCTTAATTTAAGGGAGTATAGGGAATTGTACTCTCAGCCCCTTGCACCTTCTCTATTTATCAATACTGATAGGGTACCTTTTAGACTGGTGCTGACATTCTATGCTTTGATTCCCTCTTTTGCCGGGGCACAATCGATCAGTGTTTAAACCTAGATCTACTGATCGGGAAATATACCGCAGCCAAAACCGACCCACTTTACCTCTGTTTTGCAGACCTTAGTAGTGCTTTTGATATGGTTGACCACTCAATTCTATGGTCAACCTTGCTACAGTTAGGAGCACCAGAGGGTATCATTTATTTCCTGGCTAGGCTGTATGGGAGACTAAAAACATGTGTGCATTTTGGCCCCAAAGGGGAATGCACCCCAAAATTCAATATTAAAAGAGGGATCAGACAGGGCTTTGTACTGGCCCCCCTCCTTTTTATTTTATTTATTAACGGAATCGACAAGGTTTTAAAAAGTGTTAAAGCTGATGCTCCACAGGTCAAAGGCTCCCCGGTACCGGTGTTATTATATGCCAATGACGCTGTCCTGCTCTCCAGAACACCAATTGGACTACAGCGCCTGATCTATCAATTTTCTACCTTTATTAAGGATAGGAAATTGATTATCAATAAGGGGAAAACCTATATAATGACATGTGGGCTTAAGAATAAATTTTCAAATTGTTCCTTTTTTATTGATAAAGATAAAGTGCATCAAGTAGATACCTTCTGTTATCTAGGTATTACCTTTTCTAAAGATGGAAAGTGGCATAATGAATTTAAAAATATCCGCATTAAAATGGCAAAAAACGCCCACGGTGTATTTAGGTTTGCAGCAAAAGTTGGGGACCGACGAACCAGGGATATGCTCAAGATTTATCAAGCAAGGTGTATTAGTATTGCTCTATATGGGGCAGGTGTCTGGGGACACAACTGTGCGTACACTCTGCAGCTGGAGGAAAATACTTTTTTTAAAAAGCTTTTGATGCTGCCATCCTCTGCTGCCACCGAGGTGATCCATCGAGAATTGGACATTAATTTTCTGATTGATCAACTATCCTTGAGGCCACTTATGATATGGCGTTCAATTTGGCTCCAAGAGGAAAAATCTTTCTCTAGATCAATCATTGAGGATTGTTTCTCTTTGGACAAAATTTTAAAAATTCCCTGGTTGAAATACGTCATTAGGTGTTTTTCTGAGATTTTTAATTTGAACATCTTGGTTGACCCTAGAAAAGTTTTGTTGACACCTAAACATGAGCTGAAAACTACATTTTTATCCTTTACTGCAAGAAAACGGGCAGTTGCCAGCGTATCTTTATCCACTGTTATGTTGTATACCAACTATATAATTAATGAAGGTTTTCCTATCTATTTAGTCTGGGTGACTAGACCAACACATAAGTATGTGCTGACTAGACTAAGGCTTGGTATTGCGCATCACTTAGTGGCACTGCCTACTCTTAAGAAACATCCGCAGGGGCCATGTATGTGTGATGGCGTATCCAAACAGAGCACTTTGCACTTTCTTTTAATCTGTAAACTGTACACAAATTTTCGTATTGCATTTTTAAAACCCATGTTTGTTAAATATGGCATACGTACAGTAAATCAGGCTATGAGATTAGTTTTTAATCTACAACATGCCGATATCTGTTTTTTTACGGCCATGTTTTTAACCCAATCAATTAGGGCCAGGAAAAGTATGTGTTTTTAAATTGTTCTGTAATTAATATATTAACTTGGTTTCCCTTGTCTGTAATCTGCTGTATCTGTTATATTATGTATCTATTTTATTTGTGCTTTTATGGTCATTTTTATATGTACCGAATAAAGCTTCATGAATTGAATTGACAAAGGCAGTGGACATCGCGAAGGAGGCAAAAAATGCACAACTTGACCTGCCGCCCACTTAAACTCCTGCCGGATGCCAAAACTGGATGCCACATCAAGCTTGTCGCTGCCACATTAAAAGGATGTGCCTGACCACATGGTCCAACACCCCAGCTGTGCCTATGCTGCCCCCCGCACATGCCCGCAGGCTGGACCGTCAACCGCCCAATGAGAACGCCGACCCCAGCCTCTCTCACCGGCCCCACACCACCGGCCCTAGCAGGTCACCATAGCTCCAGAAATGTACCCACACTCAACCCTAAAACCGCGGTAGAAAACACCTCCCCCCTGCCCCCGCCCCCGCTGCCGTCGATCGACAAACGGCCCCTGACCCTACCACCCACCTACCGACCACAACGTTTTCCTACAAAAATTTTCTATGTCCCCCCCGGTGGTGCTCAGGAGTTAAGAGGCTGTTTCTCTTCTCTCAACACCCTATATGTTAACCCAGATCCCGCCCCTTCCCTTTGCCCCTCTAATCCCACCCTCCACCTTGTCCTTCCGGTCTTTGCGCGAATTCCCCAGGGGAAGACTGGTCTGCGACCTTCACTTCCCCTGGGGGCCGCATTGTCGGCTTTATGATATATTCAAAATTGAAAAGGTTGAAGAGAGAGAAACCACCTAGGAACCCAGGAATTGTTTCCTTTGTTTCTGCTTAACCAAGTCAAGGGGGCGTGATCAGTATACAAGATAACAGATTTACCTTTAGGATAGTAAAAAGGCTTTTGGATTGCCTGTTTATTGGCTAAGCACCCCTTTTCTATAGTGGAGTAAGCTGTCTCATGGGAAAACAAGTTTCTGCTAATATATATATAAAATAGGAAACTGGTAGCTGGTGTTTCTTTTCTTAAGAGATCTGTCAGGGGTGCCGCTATGATGGAGTATTTGGGAATGACTCTTTGGTAATACCCTACCAACCCAAAAAAAGATCTTACTGCTTTTTTATTGGCTGGAAGGGGGATCTCTGTGATTGCTCTGATTTTCTCAGTTTGGGGTGCAATTAATCAATCTCCTAACAAATACTCTAGGTATTTTACTTTGTTAAAGCCCATTTTTGATTTTTTTACATTTATGTGGAGGTTGGCTCTTGTCAGGACATTGAAGATTAGTGTTAAGTGCCTCAAATGATCTTCCCACGTATGGCTAAATATAATGATATCATTTAGATATGCAGATGAGGAGTCATGATGGTTCTCAAGGATTAGATTAATTAACCCTTGAAAAGTGACAGCGGCCTTGTGGATCCTGAAAGGAATCACTGTGAATTTAAACATGCCGAAAGGAGTAAAAAAAGCTGTCTTCTCCTTGTCTTCTGTTTTTAGGGGAACCTGCAAGTATCCCTTTGTGAGATCTATTGTGGTGATGTACTTAGCATCTCCTATTCTCTCAATTAACTCATCAACTCTGGGAAGGGGTTATGAGTCTAATTTTGAGATCTGGTTAACTGCTCTAAAGTAAATACAAAGCCTTACACTCCCATCAGGTTTTGGAATCAATACTATGGGATACGAGTTACCTTGTGAAGGCTATATGATGTTCATCTTTGGCATTTGTTAAATTTCCTTGAATATAGTTTGTCTTTTAGCAGCTGGGATTTAATAAGGTTTTTGTCTTATCACCCTCCCTTCCTGAGTGGGAATAGAATGTTGGGTTAAGTTTTCCCAGAATATCAGAACAGAAAAAATAGAGGCAAAGGATTTTAGCATATTTCTCAAATCTTCTTTTTGCTTTTCAGACAGGTCTTCGTTTATGTGTAACTGTTCTAGATTTGTTTGAATATTGGTTTCTACATGCATCATATGTACAGTTTTGGGTAAAGGTCCTAGCCATTTTTTAAAGAGATTTACGTGGATTAATCTTTTCTATAATTTTAAAGGGACCTCTCCATTCGGATTGCATCTTGTGAGGGGAGCTTGATAACAAGACCAAACCCCAATAGCTGGGTCAGTTCCTTTCCTTTATCATAAATTCGCTTTTGTTTACTGTTTTCTAGATTCTTAGTCGCTAGTTCCCAGAGCTTTCCAATGCATGTCCTTAATTGTTGAGTTTACTCTAAGAGGTTATTTGCTTTTGGTTTTATGTCCATCTCCCAGGCCTCTCTTGTTATTTCTAGGAGGGTCCTAGGTTTTCGCTCATAAAGTAATTCAAACGAAGAACACCCCAAGCTACTTTGTACCTCACTTCTTAGCACAAAGAGGGCCAGGGGAAGCATTTGGTCCCAATTCCTTCCTTCTCCAACTAGGGAACCGTTGTATCTCTCCACCAGCCTGTATGTCTGAGGGTGATACACAGAAGTGTTAATGTGTTTAATGTCCAACTGTTTATAAATCTGGGCCATGAGATGGGACACAAAAGGGGTACCCTGATCCGTAATGATCTCCTTGGGAAAACCCAAACCGAGAAAAAAGTTCTATAAAGTTTTATGCAATATTTTTAGTATCAGGGCTACAGATAGAATGGGCCTCTGGATATCGGGTAGCATAATCAATAACAAGAAGGGCATATTGGCATCCCTTTGAGGACTTTGGTAAAGGGCCTATTAAGTCCATCCCTAACCTTTCAAACAGGGTACCTATTATAGGTAAGGGTTGGAGAGGTGCTTTAGGGTGTAAGTAAGGACTCTTTTTCTGGGCCACCTCGCATTCCTGACAATACTTTTTATGTGGGCAGGCCAGTAAAAGTTGGTATGGATTTCTTTGGTCATTTTCTCTGGTCCAGAATGTCCGGCTAACAAATGCAAGTGGGCATAAAACAATCTGGTCTTGATAGTCCTTCAGTACTAGTAGTTGGGGGGGGGGGGGATCGCTGGGTCCTGGAATTCGGTATAGTAGTCATCTGGAAATGGGGAAAAAAGTGGGTGTTGTTTTGTCAGGCTTTATCCCAGATAGGCTGTAAAAGGACATCGTTCATCTGATTGACACAAAAATTCTGGTCTTTCATCCAGAGTTCTGGGGTTAACAATGCGTTTTCTGGTTTTGGGCCTCGGGCTAGAGTCTGGGCTCCTTTTACACCCGTTAAGTGTCTCATAAATATTTCTAAGTGTGGGTTGTCTGTTCTCAATATAACATTCTCTGCTAGATTAGGGAGAACCCCTACTTCTACCTCTGTTTTCCTTTTTTGTGTGGAAATAACCAATCTTTCTATGGGATATGTTCTGATGTCTCCATGTACACATCGGATTTGTACATATCTTTCAGATATAACCTGGGAGGGTAGGACCAATTCGGCTCAGACGACTGACTGTTTACACCCGGAGTCCAGCCAGGCGGTCACCCCCTTTTAATTGATTTGTACACTTACGAAGAAAATGGGTCCCATCTCTTGAGTGAAGTAGACAGAGCTTGGAGAGTAGTTAACTTCCATTGGTTCATCTGGAGCTTCTTGTTCTTAGAAAAGGAAGCTATGTGGCCTCACTCGCCACACTCAAAACATTGAGGTCCAGAGGGAACTTGAAATTCCGGTTGGGTGGAATTTTTTGGTTTCAGTGGATGTTCTGGTTTGTTTTCGATCAGTATGAATATTAACCGTCTTGTAGGAGTTCTTTGGGTGTCTGTCTCTAGAGAACAAAAACAGGGTTGAACCCTTGAAAAGGTAGTAGCCATTTCAACTACCTGATCGCTACTGAGCCTCGAATGCTTGCACAACCAACGTTGTGTCTGATGGGCTAATGCTTCTATGAACTGCTCTTAATAGATCTTTTCCAATATCTCCTCCTTGGTGTGGATGTGGGGTTCCAGCCACTTTTCAGCTGCTGTTTTTAACTTGAAATAGAATACCTTCGGGGTATCTCCTAGCTTACCACTTTCTTGCCTAAACCACAGTCTATAGAGGCCTCTTCATCCAAGCCCGCTCGGTCTAATATTACTCTTTTTACTTCCTCATAAGAGGCTTCTTCTTGGGGTTAGCGGTTTGATAGGCCACTGTGCATCGCCAGACAATAAAGGGGCTAAATATAAGGGCCACCTCTCTATAGGCCATGCAACTTTCCCTTGCGGTGCGTTCGAAGTTAGCCAGAAAAGCATCAAGATCGTCTCCGGGTAAAAGTTTCTGTAGGGTTATCATAAGAGTGCTTGGTGGAATCGCCCTATGTCCCACTATCCCCGAGGCTGTCTGTAGTTGTTCCTGGACTAGTTTGGTTAACTGTTCTGTCTGGGTCGTCATTGCATCACAAAATAATTCTTGATCAGCTTTGTCTGAAGACACTTGACGTTCCACATCCCAGTCTAACTTTTGTTGTCCTTAGACCAGGTGTTAGATCAAAGCATCCATTCTGTATCAATGGAAGGGAACTGCCTGCATTCTCCACCACTTGTCACCACTTGAAATGGCGAACTGTCCAAAGAACACTAAGAAGGGTTTATTTAGGTTTTCCTTGGTTTATTGCAACCAGACAAACTCAGTAGATCTGTTATAACAAACAAAAATGAGTCCAAGCTGGGGTTTACAAAGTATTTTTTCATGTTAGGGACTTTGGAGTTCCTGTCTGCTGGTACCCTGGTGAAGCCACTTCCCTCCTGGGACTTTGGACAGACAGGAGACTCCACTCTTCTCTCTGGGTGGTCGGCCGCTGCGTGAGGCTTGCCGTCTCCTTAGGCAACATGCCGACTCTTGAGACAGAGTACTCTCCGTTGCACGTTCTTAATTCTTCAAATTGTTTGGACAACTTTCAACTTATTGAAAATAATATTCTTCCTTGAAAATACAGGGCTGTTTCTTATGACTTGCAAACTAATTGGGCACTGTTTTGCTTTGACGACAGCTCCTTATCGTCTCAGATAGAGACATTATATATTTGTCAATCCTTTTGGAGATATTTGGTCATGCCCTGAAGAAGTCTTGGGTGAATGCCCATAAAGACGAAACACAGGTTGGCTTTGTGTAATATATGAGCATTGCTCAGGACATTGATTTTGTTTTATATGTCAAATGTGTGTAGACAGTGTCTGCACTCATCTAACAACATTGGGTGGTCACTGTTCAATGACTTTCTGAGCACTCTTATACAAGAGTGAATCGAAATATTTGTGCTGATACATCTAGGTGAATCAAATTGCGCAGTCTGTTCCCCACCACCTATCAACGTTTTATCAATGGAAGGAGATTACCTGCATTCTCCACCATTTGTCACCACTTGAAATGGTGATCTGTCCAAAGAACACTATAAGGGTTTATTTAGGTTTAACTTGGTTTATTGTAACCAGACAAACTCAGTATATCCAATAAAACTTAAACAAAAATGATTCCAAGCTGAGGTTTACAAAGTCTTCTTCTTTCTTTTCAGGGCCTTTGGAGTTCCTGTCCGCTGGTACCCTGGTGAAGCCACGTCCCTCCTGGAACGCGGCAGGGATCTGGGGTTTTGGACAGACATGAGACTACACTGCTCTCTCTGAGTCGTTGGGCACTGTTTCGGGCGCTGCCGTCTTATTAGGTACTCTCCTGGGGGGCTCCGCTTCGTCTGGAGAAGACGTGGCAGGTGGTTTGTTTTTCGCATCCCTCTCTGCTGTTTTTTCAAACGCCTTCATTCCTTCCTCTCGCGTTTCACACAACGCATGCCGCGCTTCCTATTCCGGCTTTGCAGCGTCTCGTGGAAATCCTTATCCTTGGCCCCTCCCTTTTGTCTGACTTTTGTGGTGGACGAGGAGAACTGAGTCGGCTTTCGTCTCGGGACCAGTGAGATCATCGGGGAATTGACAGTTGTATACACAGAAATACAACCGCAGCAAACCCCATCTTGCATGCCACAAGTTGCCATCCCAAAACTACAATTGACAATATATCAAAAGGAGAATATCAAGGAACTTGAAAAAACGTCCAGGTGTAGTTCGCACTATATAAAACTCCACACAAAAGAAAACTGTAGCGAAAAACAGGTTTATAAACAAAAAGCAACTGAACTCACCAGTCGTCTAAAATATTGTGGATATGACGTGAAATATATGAACAATACCATGTATAAAACTGGACAGCTGAACAGAAATCAACTTGCACGGGATCCATACAAGATAAAAATGAAAACATCAGCAATTTGTTTTTATCAAAGATGACAATAATGGCCATCATTACATATGAAAAACCTTGAGAAAACACTGGTCACTTTCAACACATCATACATAAGTACAAGAGGGGATCATACCTTCGCCTCAAACCAGCTTCAAAAGAGCACCAAATCTTAAATAGAAGGTATGACACTCTTTTTACCAGGAAAAGAGAAGGGAAACAGCTACTTTCCAGAAAAAACCTGTGGGCTTCCATACCTGCCAAAACTGCTCTATCTGCAAATTAGTGCAAAACAAAATTGACAAATGGTTAATAAACAATCAGAAATTCCAAATCTGTGATTAGATTAACTGAGAGAGCACATAAATGGTTTTCAATGTAAACCGTCCTAAAGGTAACCACTACGTTGGCAACAAAATAAGACCCACTAAAACACCAGATTCAGGAGCATTATCGCAATATCCAGATATCAGATCAAAAACTACCATTAGGCAAACACTTTCAAAATTTCCATCCACATCACAGAACTGTTTCCTTCTATGTTGTTGAAAAATTTAACAAAATCCCTAGGTGTTGTAATATGGAAACCTCCCTATGTAAATGCAAATGTGACTTGATTTTCAGATCCAATACAGTGAAACAGGGTCTCAACAAAGATGCTGAACTCCACAGTTGGCTGATGTGACAATGGGAGGATCCCCAATACGTATTGGTTGATCTACACTTAAATCAGAAACTTAGAATGAAGTACGACCAAGGATATTTGCTACAAAGCAACCAGAGGAAGCTATGGAGAACAGATTGTTTATATTGTGGTGTACTAATCTGGACAACTTTTCTTTTGTCTGTATAACTTGCCATGCTGTACTGCATTGACATATACTTTCTGTGCCGTATCCCAGCCTAAAGTTTGTCACTATGATGTTTCTAACCAAATATAGACCAGCTTCATACAACTAAAACTGGGTACCAGCACGATCATCACTAGACAAATTAGTTATCCCTACCAATTCTGCACAATATGGAAATATCCACTGAATAAGCAAAAGTGTGAATAAATACTTTCTAAAAAGACATTGGGAATTAAATTCCATAATTAATGAATAATAGGCGATTATGAATCTAGAGTCATGTTAATTCCAACTGTTCGTCTATAAAAACAATTTTTATAATTATCCTACAAAGATGGTGCAAATGCAGACTCCATTAACCCATTTAACCATTGGCTCAACCTAATAATTGGTTATTTTGTAACATACTTGTAAAAAATAATCTAAAAACAAAATAATCCTTACTCAACAAAATCAATCATGGTTCGTGGTTTGGACGGCTGCCTGTTGCCGACCCGCCCTTATGGTATTCTTAGACTCACTTTTAGTAAGACATTGGTTATCATGTTTAAGTTGCCGGGATATATACCCACTGTTATCCCTTGAGATGGCCCCTCGGTGTGTTCCACGCCTCATTCTTTACCCTCAGTCCAAGCAGATTCCTGCGCCCAAACCACCACGTCAGTATATTGCTGGTACCATGGCACCCATAACAGTTTACACCTGGAATGTCCGGGGCCTACATACCTTGTAGTGTAGTTCCTATATGCCTGATAGGCTCTGCACATTGGAATAATATACACTATAGTTGTGGCATAGGACTGAGATCAGTATGCAACTATCGTGTACATTAACCCCTCCTGTGCTCATGACGAGGTCAGCTCGTCATGAGCCTCGGCGCTCCGGTGCTCATGACGAGCTGAGCTCGTCATGACCGCGCCCGTTAAATGGAACGCTCGCATGCTGGGCTGATTCCCCTGCTGTGCTGAGCGTTCCATTGGAACGGGCGTGGTCATGACGAGCTCAGCTCGTCATGAACACCGGAGCGCCGTGGCTCATGGCGCGCTGACCTCGTCATGAGCACCGGGGTGCTGTGCGCGCCCCCCCCCCAGCACAGCGGGGGGAAACAGCCCGCAGTGGAGGGGTTAGACTTAATAACTTGTGTGTGATAGCTAACTCAGAGGTCACTAGAAACTTCTTGAATGAACAAGAAGGGATTCGTTTTTAACAACCGCATAAACATGACAATTTTGAACAGTCTCAGTATTGTGGAAACAATAGATAACAGTTTCACTCAGGCAATCGTGCATGCTTCGTTTCTACAGAGTTTACATAGAAATAGGTATACAGGTGTTTCAATAAAAAAGGGTTTATTGAACAGTCTTATTTCTCGTGCAAGAGATATGAACTGCTACAATCGCAAGACAGAATGCTAAGTATAATACGTACAGCGCTAGCAGTAAGATAAAATAATACTGCAATAGCATGGTTTATAGCTATGACATATTCATAAAAATACATGCATAAATAACAGAGGCTAAAATGTGAATACTCATCTGCTGCTTCTAGCTAGTTCTCCCCCAGTGTACCTAACCTAAGTGTGGTACGAGGTAAGAAGTAGGTGCTGTTTTTCTATAGTATAGGTTAACAATAGTTAGGATTGGTGTTGCCAAGATTTGCTAAAAGTCCCTCTAGGTTCTAGTCTGCTCCATACCTTAGAATGAGAGAGGTTGGAATCTCTTTCAGAGTCTCGATCTCTAACACCCCGCAAGGGGAGTCAGAAACACTGTAGCTGGATTCTTTGCAAGGAGGATGGCAGCGTCTGGTCAGTGCTTCAGGCGGGGACTCTAATTCCTTCCGAACTTGCCATGGCGAGCCATGTCGAGCTGTGTAGCCGAGCCGTGGTTTGCCATGGCAAGTGAAGGTATATTTATACCTTGAAGGTGTTTAGGAATGCCAGTGTTGACGTAAAAGTCGGGCAGAGGAACGTCATGAATAAACCCTTAAGGAATAGATGTTCATGCATAATAAATGAGCTCTTGGAGAAATCAATAAAACAAGCAAGGGTAAGTCCTAAAGGCTTAAGAGTCTGGTTTTCCAAGAACTCGTTGTGACGTGGATGGACGGATGTAGGTGGTCATGCCTGTATTTGGTTAGCCTGGATAATGCCTAAATAAGTGTTGGATTTCTATGCCTAAATACGGACAATGTGAATTGTGCCTATATAAGGGCATAAATTGGGAAACTTATATACGGTATTTAAATCGACACACAACAACCTCTGCCCGTAGATTCTCAATCTATTCTTATTTGAAATGACACCAAGCCAAAATAGCATTTTTACAAGAAACACCTCTGCTGAAGTTACCAGCTTATTCAGCATTTTACCCAAGGTGCGCTAATTTGGATTAAACCGAGAACCCCTTTTGCTGTGGAAGACAAGATCATTGACCCTGAGGGCCGGTACGTGTTAATTAAATGCAGACTGGACGGCAGGCACATAGTTCTGGGATCCCTATATGCACCGAACACTGACCAGCCGACTTTCCTTGACAACCTCTCTGGTTGTCATGGATTGTCCTGGCTGCTGGGGGGGTGACTTTGTGTACTAGACACATGGCTCAACCGTTCCTTCCCTCCCCATTCCCCAGCGCCCCAACAGCGCTGGTAGCAAGAGAGCTGAGCACATGGATGGTGCATTGGAACTTAGTATATGCCTGGCGACATTGTTATCCATTAGATTAAGTATATTTCCACTACTCGGGCTCCCACTACCTCCACATGAGTCTAGACAGATTGCTTTGCACACATGACATATCCCTGGTAGTGTCAGATATGAGGTACATAGGTAGGACTCCCTCTGATCATAACCTGCAATACATGAGATTGTCCTGGGATTGGCGATTGTCCGCCATTCCCAAATGGCGTCTTCAACTGGAGACTGGAGGACCACCATTTAGGGAGGCCTTAAGCACCACCATTGCCACTTACTTTAGTGAGAACGCCCACATTGCTTCCTTGCGGCTCCTGGAGTGGGACACCTTCAATGTGGTGGTTACAGGCCATTGCCTTGGTGTTCAAGCGGGCATGTGAAAATCCTTGGAAGCTGACCTTAAAAAAATATAACACAGACTACTACGCCTGGAAACCCGTGCGGCGGAGCCCCCAGCCACTCAAACGCGCCTCTTGGCCAAAAGAGTGGAACATACCTCCCTGTTGGAGAGGTTAAGATGCCTAATTTACAAGGCGCACTCTGCCTGAATGCATACTACAGACCACTGCACGGGCTGTCTGTTGGCCTGGCTCGTCCGTCAGGATGACGCCCGATCACCCATTGCCGCAATCTGCTCTCCAGGTGCCAACCAAGTGTATACTCAAGCTGAGATACTGCACAAAACTACACGTCATTATCAAGAGCTATACAAATTAGTAGCTATGTCCTCACCGGCAGAAATACAGCAGCACCTAGCATCGGTTGGTCTCCCTCGTCTTATCCCGGAGAAAACGCTGGATTTGTATGAACTGAAATCCCCAGAAGAAATACAGGCCAGGATTCTCGCCCTCGCGATGGGAAAGACCCCCGGTCCGATGGTCTCACAATAGAGTTTTACAAGGCCTACGCCACTCTATTGGTCCCACAGTTACAAATGGTATGCGACAAAGCGCTCTTGGATTCCTGCCTCTTGAACTCGCAACAGGAGGCGCTCTTGGTCTCCCTCCCTAAACCGGACAGGGGCATAACTGAGCTCTGGCAATGCTTAACACCGATAACAAAATCTTAGCCAGTATTACCGCAGCCAGGCTGGCTCCCTCGGTTCCTTCACTTGTACCGCCTGACCAAAACGGTTTCGTACCATCCCGCAAAACACTTCTCTAAACATACAGCGGTGTTTTAGACTTCAAGAGTATGCGCCCCAGGTATGGCCTGATTTGGGCTACCTTGTCCTCGACCTGGAAAAAGCCTTTGACGCACACGAGTGGCAAGTGGGAGATGGATAGAGTCCCTGGACGGAGACAAAATGGGACAGGGTTCTGGCCAGCTCTACACATATACCATGGAATACTAGGTTCCGCTTTATTTATATAATCCACAGGGCATACCTCTCCCCCGATAATTTAAGTAGGTACTTTCAAATGAGCTCTGCGGACTGTCCCTGATGTGGCCTGGTAGGTGCCGGAACCCTCACATGCTGTGGTCATGCAAAGCTCTGTTTCAATACTGGCAGGAGGTAGCTTCCTGCCTAGCCACATGTACAGACCGAACAAAACTACACACTTGGGAGGAATGTATATTGGGTTTGTTCCCTAGCTCCAAGAGCCACAAAGTAACGTCCAGGTTCCTGGTTTTATGGTCTAGTCACAGCTAAGCGATTAATCATACGCAGGTGGAAACACTGACTCCCCCATCATATGGCATGAAAATAGCCTCTCCTAGTGTGGGCACAAGCGGAAAGCACAGTACTGAACAGGGAATATGACCTGGGGCTCAGAAAAGATGCAAAACACTGGAACTCCATATTAGGGGCCCTACACTCACCCGGAGGAAGGAGACCCCAAAGAAGGGGACACTGGATTGGAATAGAGATGGGGATACCAGTATCTCTTGCGGGTATTCCTCTTACGAGTGGTTAGGCAGAGGGTACTTCACTGTAGTGTAGTTCCTATTATCCCAATAGGCTCTGCGCATTGGAATAATATCTTCAATAGTATAGACGTAGGACAGAGGTTAACTAGGTCTTCTACTGACGATATTAGACTTAAAGTTTAGTGTTTGCCAGCTAGCTCAGAGTTCACTAGAAACTTTCTCGAATAGACAAGGAGGAGTTTAACCTCCCTGGATAGACAAGAAGGGATTTAGTTTCTAACAACCATAAAACATGACAACTTTGCTCTCCCCTAATCAAGAGTGTATCTCTAGAGTCGTGTGAAAACAAAAGACAACTTATTTTACTCAGTCAGTTCAGTGCATTCTTAGTTTCACCAGATTGTAGAGAAAAGGAAGGGACGGGCGTGTTCAATAAAAGATGTTATTTATTGATCAGTCTCTTTTCTCATACAAGAGAAATGAATCGCTAATATTGCAATACTTATTGTTAAGTAGAGTGCATACAGTAAAAACAGAATTATAAAATAATACTGTAAAAGCATTGATATGGTTTCTTAGCCATATGATACTTAAAATGGATAAAATAGATACATACATATATACATTGACTAATCGTACTCAACTGGTGCTTCTAACTACGCCTACCCCAATGTACCTGACCTAAGCCTAATACGTGGGCGGGAGTAGATAAGTAGCAGTTTAAGTTAAGTTTGCTTTGCCAAGGGTCTGCTTCAAGAATTCTCTGCAAGGGGTTATTCAGTTCAGTACCTGGGATTTAGAAGGCTGGAGGGCTGGTATCTCTATCTCAGGGCTTGATATCCCAGCTGCCTGCAAGGGCGGCTGGAAGCGCCGGAGCTGGATTTCTCGGCAGGAGAAAAGGCAGCGTCTCTTTCTCAGCGCGTCAGAAAGGAGGGGCAGCGTCTGTGGGCTTCGCTGTCAGCTGGGCTCCTCGGCAAGTCTCGCTGCTCCAATCTTGTCACCACCTCATGTGTTTGCTTAAGGCAATGTCGGTATTATTTATACCTGAATGGTGCCGAGATTGACGTAAGGATGGACATAAATACGTCAATAAGGATGTCATAAGAACTGGTCGTTCGCACATTCTTTACTGAAGTTCTCGGCTAAATCAAAACAATGGCTGCGGGGATTTCCCAGGTCGATGTAGGTTTGATTTGTTTTGAGAACTCCGTATGCCTATTAGGGGGCTGGAGAAATAGTGCTTGCCTAATGAGATGGCATGCGCTATGACCTAATCAGATAACGGGCTTCTGTGCCGTTGTATGGCTAATCAGATAACGGGTTTTTGTGCAGTTGAATGGCTGCTAATTAATTATTAACCAGACAAGGGTCAGAAATAGGGGGATCGATACAGTACCCATAGTAAATACATCACACCCACTCCACGTAATCTATGTCCATATTTACAAATCTAGGCATAGTAAACAAAACTAGTAGTGCATGTGTATACCGAACCACCCCAAAATACAATCAAATGCATTTTGAAAATTGGAAATGCGAAATACACGAAAAGATGAGTATAGTTACTATATGCACTTCAAGCAGTATAATAATGCAAAATCTAATACGCATATTTTGAAATCAGCATGAACGAAATGCGGAAATTACACATGAAATGGCTCTTAATACAGAAGAAAATTCGAGACCATCTCATCACAAAATCATAAATACTGATGGCCGCCGTAGCTCTGTAGAGAGAAGTCGCATTATCTCTCTCTCCTATCCTAGGATGTGGAAGGACTGGTGAATCCAGGGATGTGGGGTCTGCTTAACCTGGTATACCGTGGCGTGGCAGAAGCACTTAACCCAGACTGGCTGAGTGGGCTCTCGACAAAGAAGGTGAAAGGATGGCTTAGGTGCTGGAAAAGTGTGATAAGCAGCGTGAAAGTACCCTTCAAGATGTCCCAAAGAGTCAAGGCGGACAGAGATAAACCAGCAAACGCAGGGCCGATTAAAGGCTCAGCCGCTGCAGTAAGAGAGGGGGCAGTTCCAAAAACTTTGTCCCTGAAAAAACAAACGGAACTTCCTAGTCGGTCTTCGAAGAGTGCATTAATCAAGAAGTCCGAAAAGCAGGAGAAAAAGTCTGAAGTGAGACCTGGGACCCGATCGGCTGTGATTAAACCGGCAAAAGAATTGTCAATGGACTTGAATGGAAAGTCTCCGCGTGCACAAACGGGGATCACAAAAGACCAGATGCGGCAGGCAACCTTACCGGAGTCTTTTGTCTCGAAAGCACCCCCAGCAGTCCCGCAGATAGAGCTTCAGCTGGTCGAGTCCCATCAGGACGAGATGACGATCGGAAAGGCAGTAGCACCGCTGACGGATTCAGGAGCCCAGAGAGGCAGAAGGGAGCTGAACGCGGAAGCTGAGTCAGTAGACCGCGAGGACGCAAGCGTCGAAGGTTTGGTTGCTGGGCAACCACTGAGCACTGCAGGAACCGGCTTGCCGCGACCGGAGCAGAACGCAGAAGCCGCGAAGGTGAGCAAGGGGGCCGGAAAAAACATCGGCTACAATGACAATGCCACAGATCAGTTGGAAAAGCGTAATAACATGCAGATGTTAGACGCTCTACTATCGGTGGAGATAGGGCCCCATAGCAAACCTATGCAGGGTGATGGTCCGAGTTGGGGTAGCACTCAGAGCCTAACGGAGCAGCAAGGGTTACAGTCTGATCAGGACAATGGCAAAAACGCCCAAAATACAGACAGAAATACGAGGGGAGGCTCCCCTGAATTCTTTTCAGTTTACGAGGGTTCAGAGACTACAGATGTTAGTGAACAGGAATCTGAAGAGGAGGGGGGCTGCACTGAACAGTCTTCTGATTCAGATACAAGTAAGGGCTCCAGGGAATTAGAGACTAAAAAGAAAAAGAGAGTTGGTGGTAAACAAAGAAATGGAAGAGGATCAAGGAGTAGCACGAGCAAGAAATTATCATGGGACTATTCTGCTACCTCAGAGACCTATCAGGAGAGTGTGCAGGAAGAAGGGGAGAAGGATGGGTGGCAGAAACCTCAAAGCGTAACTCTTGAAATGCTGTTTGGGACTCTAAAACAGATGCAGACTGAGGCAAGAGTGGAAAGTCGAAGAGCAAAAAGAGACACAAAAAAACTTCAAGCTTCATTAAGGAGAGTAAGTAGAAAGCAGGAAGAGGTGGAGGGGAGAGTCTCGCAAGTTGAGGAAAGGACAAGCAGGGTGGAAGACGAGGTGACAGAATGGCAGACTTTCAAAGCGGATCAAGAGAAGGTGGTGGAAGACCTCCAATGGAAGCTAGAAAGTTTTGAAAATCGCCAAAGGAGAAACAATGTGAGACTTTTGGGACTGGAGGAAGGAAAGGAGGGGCAGGACCCCAGAGGATATGTGGTTAAGATCTTGAAAGAGGCTCTTCCAGAGTCAAAATGGCACTGGGATGTTGAAGTGCAAAGAGCCCATAGGTATCCGTTGTTTATTAAGAAAAACCAGGGGGGGGCATGAGAGTGAGCGTCCAAGAGCAATGCTGGTTTTCCTAGGTAATTTTTTAGCAAGACAGGAAATAATTGATAAGGCTAGGCCTGATTCAAGAAAGACAGTTGACGGCAATACTTTTTTCTCTAGGCCAGACTTCTGCCACGTTACCGTGGAAAGAAGGTGGAAGTTAAGACAGATGATAGGGCCCTTCCAAAAACAAGGTGCGGAAGCTTATCTGTTGTTCCCGTCAAGGTTGAAAGTAATCAGGAAAGGTTACACCAGAATGTTTACGTCTGAGGTAAAAGCAGCGGAATACTTAGCAGAAATCGTGGAACTTGATAAAGGAAAGGAGAGCAGAACTAGAACCAGAACTCCACCGAGGTCCCCTGTAAGATCCTCACCAAAGACCCCGTAAGGTGGAAATATTAAGCAAATGTACTTAGCATTGTCGGACAGAGGTGAGAACAGGACAGGATAGGAGAGAGTAGCGCCTCTGCAGACTACAGGGGCTACACATAGGCCAGGATTGGCCTATTTGCCTGTAGCAAGGGGGGGGGTTCTTGAAGGGAGGGGGGGTAAAGGGGGGTGGGGGGAGGGTGGTGGGGGGGAGACAAACATGCTGGTTTTGGGCACAAACATGGTGAAGGTAAAAGAGCTAAAAAAGATGCTTGGAGTAAGATATGCAATGGAGGACTAAGAAAAAATATGGGGAAGAAAACAAGGAAAATCACTAAATGCTCCTGGTATAGGCGTATACAAGAAGTAGGAAAAACTATGAATTATAATGACCTGTAGAATAGTTTCAATAAACATTTGTGGTCTTAATGAGTTAAACAAGAGGTTAAAAACTGCTTCTTTGTTAAAATCGCTAAAACCTGATTTAGTGTGCCTTCAGGAAACACACATTGAGGGTACCAAGGCTTATTTATTGGATCAACTGGGCTTCAATGTTTTAGCAAAAACCAATCAGAATACAAAAACGAGAGGGGTGGTGATTCTGGGCAAGAGACAGGATACACTGGTTAAGAGGAAACTGGAGGATCAATGGGGCAGATGGGTTATGGCAGAACTAGTGTTTAGGGGAGAAACTTTCACGCTTGTTTCGGTCTATGGCTCTACTGGAGATGATCCAGACATTTTTCAATTTCTAGACACGGAACTCGCGCAATGGCCAGACGGTTATTGTTTGTTTTTTCTTTTTAGTTGAATGTATTATTGGTAGGGTAGTACTCAAGGATGGAGTTTAAACAATATAATGTATAAAGTATTGTAATGGATAAAATGTGATGCATGTAAAGCTCCTAATACTTTGGTATGGTGAAGAAAAAAAAAAAAAAAAAATCATAAATACTTGTGAACATGCTAGAGGGTAGCTAATGTCTCTAGAGTAGCTAAAAATAGAAATTTTGTTCTCTAAGAATAGTTTTACTTTAAGCAGAAGATAAGTGTCCCAAAAAATCGTAAATATTTTTGGAAATGGAGAGAAAAAAAAAAATTGTCCCGCTCTCCGTAAAAACTGGTGAGAAAATTTCTTATTGCTTTATTTTCAAAGTTGAAGGCCAAATTCAGGGTGTAGGGAACGCCGTGTGCTAGTTTGCTCAAAGTCATTGTTTCTGCTCTGGTGAAAACATCATATTGTTGAGACTTTCGAAAAAACTGTCAACTGCTTCTTGCGAAAGTTCCACTAACTCGGAAAAATGTATTAACATGCATTCATGAGCATGATTGCCTTCATTGATGTTTTGATCAGCATAGCTGACAGAAGGTCGTACCTGATCGATGCTGCTTTCATCTTGTACTTCACTACTCTTCAATCGTAGTGGTGAAGTCTCCACGAATGCCGTCATCAGGATTGGTAGCCGCTGGGGACAGTACAATGCATGAGCCGTTACCGGACCCAACAAAGTCTCTGCGTCCATTGGCACATCCGATTGTAGTGTCAGACAGGTGTCCAACACGCATTCTTCGCCGCATAGCAAGCACCTTAATACAGGCATAACACAACATTGCCACATCGGTCTAAATGAAAGAAACCAAGTCATGTTCAGGTCTCTAAGCCGGGCTATTCCAAGGACTTTAGTTATGCGGTCCCTGTAGCGTATGGCTACGATCGTTTCTTCCATTGTCGCTGGTGTCTTGTCTGTGACGTGGTTTGCCATAGCGAAGTAACAGGATCAAAAATAGGATGCCTGCCACTAGTCCCAAAAGGAGAGGAAGTCCGCCAAAGATGGAATGGACAAAATCAGGAAAAATACCCAGGATGGCTTTGAATGGGGTTAAAGCTCCCGAAAACACTGTCTTAAATACACTCGAGATTCCACTTGTATCAGAAATATTTAAGATTTCGCTCAGTATTTCTGCAAAAATTATGGTAGAATTGGTTGATAACAGTGAATGAATCTCTGCAGTTGTCCTTGCAACTTGGAGATCATACGTTTCTTTTGATGACGTTAACTGGGTTGGCGTCTGTAGGAGCACAGTCTTCATTCTGCTTAAAGTATCAATTCGAATAGAAGAAATTTTCAAACTGGGCCATAACCTTGCCTCCCTGTCTCGAGCATCGTTTGGGAACAATACTCGTTCACAGCACATGACCTTCGTAGTCACGGTTATGAGATAAGGTTTTCCGGGCAGCAGACTGCAACATCTGCGATCTACAATTAGAATGTAACTCCCGTTCGAGAGTCTCCTAAAGAATGGTTCTATTTGTGTTGCAGGTGTGCCTAGCTGGTGACATGAAAGGTTATTTGTAGTCCCTTCACAGGCTCCATGCAAACTAATACCCTGACACAGAAGTGTACCGCTTAGTGATCTTGCACAATTATTGCCACTAAGAAACACATTCTGGCCTTTATTACTAACACATGTGTGTGTATAGGGCAAGTTCCATGTTGACTTAATGTACCCTTTACCCAACCTTTCATACTGGCCTGCCTGTATATATTTTTGGCAGTATTGAAACAGGAAAGTTGTTATCGGGATATTAATTATCCCATGTATTATCCATTCAATGACAGGTCGTTCTGACATTGTCAATGGTAATCTCTCAAGTTTTTCAATGCTCAGAATTGTATAGTCAGCACCCTTCTGTGCCAAACTGATTTGTTTATCAGTAAGGTTAAAGATATTAAATAGTGACGTTGTGTTGATTAAACGCCAAGGCACATAGCCTGAACGCAGATTTTGTAACGTCCAGCCAAGTTGTACAATAGAACGCAATTGACACTGACCGTGTTGTAACATCAGTAAGTCTTGCGATATTATATCGATTGCTGAAGACACAATACTGTCCAGTGAATATATTCTGGAGGACAGAGTCATTAACCCATTGTCCACAACAGAAAGTGATTTTTCCAAATGAATACGGTCAATTTCCCGTAGTTTTTCTGCTGTCTCAATTTGAGTTTCTTTCCAAGCTTCATTGTAAGCTGCATATATAGAGGCCGCTATGAAACGTTTTTGACGCTGTTTGCGTGGTCCCATAATGAAATCTCGCAAGTCAGCACCCTCTTGAAGTAAAGTTAGGTGTTGCTTAATTTCTGCCAGTGTGGATGTTTGTAGCCATTGAAGGCAGAGCTTGCCCACACTGTAAGTAGTTACTATCCCTGGATGTTGTCTTTGGGAATATCTAGGGTCTGGCCTGGTCAATTTGAACCCCTGTATTTTGTTCAGAAATCTGTCTTGACAGTTATTTGTGTCTGTGGGCCAGATCAACCATTGTTTCCAATCTGGATGTGTTCTGTTTTGGTTTAAAATATGGTTCACGTCTATCTCAACATCTATAGAGCTATTACTGTTCGTTGTTGGCTTTGGAATAGACGGTTTGTTTAAGTCTTTGATTTTGGCTAAGCCAAGACAGGTAGTTTGTTGAATAGTGTCATTCAAAAATATAATTTGTTCTGGGATCATGCAGGCTCTGAACAATGATTCTATACCTTGTACTTGCCAATCTTTTGTACCCCAAACAGTTTTTGCTTCAATGTTATTGTTCCAGAAATCAAAACCAAATGTATTCATTTGCTCAAAAAATGAATCTGAATATATCAATTTCGTGTTTGTAAGCATGGTCTTCATACCTGTCTTATTTGACAATTTGAAATAAAATGTTTCTGCATTACTTGTGTTAAACCCTGAAAAATATGAATATTTATCATAAAATGTTTTAGAACTACCCTTTGGAGGAGTAGCACAATGTTCCCAAGCATAGTACCATGATGAGCCAAAGTATGAGGACAAATGCACCTAATTTCACCCAAATTTCAATCCATGGAGAAGTCAGATAGGTTCTCTTTAGTTGATGAAAAAGTTCCTTTGCTTTGTGTTTAAAAGTTTTTGTTGATGGCTGTACTTCTGGTTCACTTGGATCTTCAGAAAAATCATCGAAGTTGATGAAGTAGCCGGATGCCGTTCTGTCAATTGTTCCAATTGCTTCTGGATTACTTTTTGCTTTTGGATTTTGCTTTGTTTCATTAGAAAAGTCTGTAGTTACATCATCGTAGGTCGGTGTTTCTTGAAGAAAAGCTTTGATTTGGGGTTTAAGAGGTTTAAGTTCCATTGCTGTATTGCATAGTCCTTGTTGTTTCACTGTAGATTTTTCAAATGTGATCAGTCTTTCAGTTTGAACCTCTGTGGATGTAGCAAACTTTGGTGTTCTGCTACTTCTTGGGAGTCCACTTGGCCTACTATTTGTTATCGGCCACATGATTGTGGTTTAACCAGGTCGATGGATATGACTCGGTTCTCCTTTTTACCAGCAAGGGGCGGTAGTACCGCTGATCTTGTCCCGTTGATAGACAAGACAGGAACTGCTTTTCTGTAAGAAGGCCCAAATTCCTTCTTTACCGCGATCTTCTCTCTGACCAGATCCCTGACTTTTGGAATCCAGACAGGCCTTGCTGGGACAGGTGGTTTTTCTTCAGTGGTTGTTGGCTGCTGTTTCAACTTTATGTTGCTCAGGTCTTTTCTTGTTTCATTTAAGTCCTGTAAAATAGCCAAACGATCTTTGATATCAAAGCATTTATCTTTAACCATTGAAGTCTGACTATCAAGGTCCTGGATCAACATTCTAGTCCCGAACAATAGTTGTACGGACTGAGACCTCTCAGAGAATTTCTTGGCAGATTATTAAGACTACGTTGGACACTTATTAAATGTTTGACCCACCCAGCTCCCGAACCTAATACCTTTGCTGTTATCGATTGCTCTATGCCTTGGTTTTTTCTTTACACCATCCTGTTTCCCTCAGGAAGGAAGTGAGAAGAGTCCCGCAATGCAATGCTCATCCTGGCCAAGCACCCTCCCACAAGCTTTTTTGGAGCTAACGGAAAGATTTTGGTCAGGACGTAGCCTGCTTCTAGCGTATATGCCATTATAGACTCGCAAATCTTTGTATAACAGTTCCGACGTCAGCCGAAAGTTGGGGTCTACATTATAATTGAAAATAGTCTCTACATGTTAATATGACGCATTATTCATACTGGGTGTGTTTATGTTGGTAGCCTATTCCTTATTGAGCGAAAAGCCGTGGTGTGATGTATTCCTATAGGTACTGTATCGATTCCCCTATTCCTGACCCTGGTTTGGTTAATAATTAACTAGCAGCCATCCAACGGTGCAAAAACCGTTATCTGATTAAGCCACACCACGGCACAGAAGCGCGTTATCTGATTAGGTCATAACGCATGCCATCTAATTAGACAAGCGATATTCCTCCAGCCCCTGATAAGGCATACGGAGTTCTCAAAACAAATCAAACCTACAGCGACCTGGGAAATTCCCATAGCCATTGTTTTGATTTCACCGAGAACGTCAGCAAAAGAATGTGCGAACGAGCCAGTTCATATGACATCCTTATTGACGTATATATGTCCATCCTTACGTCAATCTCGGCACCTTTCAGGTATAAATATTACCGACATTGCCTTAAGCAAACACATGCGGTGGTGACGAGATTGGAGCAGCGAGACGTGCTGAGGAGCCCAGCAGAGAGCGAAGCCCACAGGCGCTGCCCCGCCTTCCTGACGCGCTGAGAACGAGACGCTGTCTTTCTCCTGCTGAGAAATCCAGCTCCGGCGCTTCCAAGCAGCCCTCGCAGGCAGCTGGAATATCAAGACCTGGGATAAGAGATACCAGCCCTCCATCATTCTAGATCTCAGGTACAGAACTGAATAACCCCTCGCAGAGAAGTCTCTAGTCAGTCCCTTGGCAAAACAAACTTAACTTAAACTGCTACTTATCTAATCCCGCCCACGTATTAGGCTTAGGTCAGGTACACTGGGGTAGGCGTGGTTAGAAGCACCAGTTGAGTATGATTAGTCAAATGTATATATGTATGTATTTATTTTATCCATTTTAAAGTATCATATGGCTCAGAAACCATATCAATGCTTTTACAGTATTATTTTATAATTCTGTCTCTACTGTATGCACTTTACTTAACTACAAGTATTGCAATAATAGCGATTCATTTCTCTTGTATGAGAAAGGAGACTGATCAATAAATAACATCTTTTTATTGAACACGCCTGTCTCTTCCTTTTCTCTACAATCTAGTGAAACTAAGAATGCACTGAACTGACTGAGTAAAATAAGTTGTCTTTTGTTTTCACACGACTCTAGAGATACACTCTTGATTAGGGGAGAGCAAAGTTGTCATGTTCTATGGTTGTCAGAAACTAAATCCCTTCTTGTCTATCCAGGGAGGTTAAAATCCTCCTTGCCTATTCGAGAAAGTTTCTAGTGAACTCTGAGCTAGCTGGCAAACACAAAACTTTAAGTCTAATATCGTCGGTAGAAGACCTAGTTAACCTCTGCCCTAGGTCTATACTATTGAAGATATTATTCCAATGCGCAGAGCCTATTGGGATAATAGGAACTACACTACATGGCGCCCAACGTTTGGATAGGCGATAAAACTAACGCAAGACATTAGAGTAACTCAGTCGTGCTTTTTCACACAGACCCCTTTTTTCCCATAATACTCCAAAGACGTCTGGAGTGGGTGAAAGGTCATATCCGCCAAACCTCGCAGGAGGAGACTCCTATGTATGGTTCTTGGTTTACTCAACGTTGAAGGATACACTGTTCCAAAATAGTGTGCATCTAATCTTTGTTTCCATAGAAACCTGATCTGCAAATAAACAGAATAACCTTCCTGTCAGTAAAATGACAGAAAGTGAAGAAGAAAGGGAGACAGTTAGATTAGCAGCTGAACTCCTAATAGCAGACAATACTCTGCTGGAAAATGACCCGGATATAATACTCATCCCGGTCAACATAAGAAAATCTATAACCTTAAAAATGATAGAAAATGGACTGACACCAAGAGGTGGTACAGTCATGTTCGTAATTGAGGCACACGAATATCGGCAGACAGAGGTATTCTATTCATGGATAAACTTTCCAGCAGCAAACGCTGTAACAAAGGACTTCCACTATTACAAAATAGAGGAACCTCCTAATGAGTACACTCCTTTCGAGGAGGTGGAAATACCACTCAAATTCCAAGAGCATCTGCTCTTGTTTCATGGCGCCCTAAAACATAATAATCACATCACCAGGCTCGGTCCACTAGGTAGGCCAGGAGCAACGTGGCCAGTCCTAGCCGGATACACACCACATCCAGACATTGAAGAAATGCCTGCACCAGATCTTTTAGCACAGCTAAAACAATTAATAAAAATACATAGACAATTAGTCCAATATGTAATGCGGACTTCAACAATCCAACCAGCAATCAAAATTCCACAGCTGACCACTCATCAGGGGAACACAAATAAAATTACACCTCAGAACATACAGTCCTGTGTAGGTAAAGTACCCGCAAAACGGGAACAAATTCCTTTCTGGCTAGCACAAAAAATCACTCAAATAGAGGGGGTGTTTCCAGATAACACGCCTGTTGAGAAACATAGGATTCTGACTATCTGTCTTCCAATGGGAATCGCACCACATGTGGAGGACTGTGACACTTGGGGTACAGTCTTTGCTTCCATTTACACAAAAACACATGGTGTTCCATCCATGTCAGTAATACCAGATGTGCTAAAACAAATTCAAGATGAATACGGTCCAGAACCCGCTTTAACTCTCGGTATGAAATTACTGAAAGACTTCAAGCAGGTCTCTGCAATATTATTAGCCAACATAAAGGGAGAAGCAGCAAATGTGGCGATTCGCCAGAGGTTAAAAGAGACAAATATAGCAGACCAACCATCTGAAATTGCCAGAATCATAGAAAAATCCTAGGAAGAGATAGTTTGGGTGGAATACCAGTGAAACCCCAACTAGTTGAAAGTCCTGAAAAAGTATTTATTAAAAATAATTTAAACACTCAAAAAAAGAGCTGGGATGGAAATAAACAATCCAATCCTAAAGAAAAAAGATTCCAGTCCAGAGGAAGGTCTCCTCGGCGGAGAGAAAGATCTCCTGACCAAGGACGCAAGTCTCCCCAAAGGGAGCCCTCTGTGAAAAAATACAACCTTAGAAATAGGGATAATATAAAAAAAACTGATAGATATCAAGATATTGATACACGTCCCTCTCAATCTTTTCAGACTTCCTCGCAGAAATCGGAAAGAAGAGGACGATCAGAACACAGGGAAGAGCACGTCAAGTCCAAAGACAAAGAACCTGCTCATCTGAATAAAAAATTACAATTTCCAAAAAAGAAGGTAGCCAGTATTAAAGTAATCAACAATGCCGAGAATACTGAGGACACAGCTGAAAAACGGAGAATGGGCTCAGACAATGCTAGACAGCGCAGCAGAAGTGAGCATAGCTCGCAAAGTCCTTATGAATCATCTGGAGACAGTGGACACGAATGAATACATTCAGGTGGAAACTGCAGATACAAGAGTTAGCAAACCTCATAAAATATATGAAATAACATTGCGTATAGAGGGGGATAAGACTAGAAAAATAAGGGGTCTATTTTGGGATAATCTCTCCAAGGGCTATGACATCCTTCTAGCTGAACGAGACTGGCCTCCAGAGTTTGTCAGGGAGTGCCCACATGGCGAAGAAATAATTATGCCTGCCTTCTCAAACAATATTCCAATTCATAAAAAATATACACTTGCAAGAAAGTGGGGAGTAGCTCAAGCCCCTGCCTTATATAAAAATCATGTGGGATGGGATGAGGACTCTCCTCCTCACAAAATCCAGTTAAAATCACAACCTACTGCACAGAGGCAGTACCCGATTAAGCAAGAAGCTAAAAAACAGGTAAAAGAGATCCTAGATCAACTTGAATACCAGGGGGTGATTGAAACTTGCACCTCACAAATGAACAACCCTTTGTTTCCTGTCTCCAAGCCAGACAATTCATATCGTCTTGTTTTGAACTACAGACACCTTAACTCATGTTGCAAAACATTTGCAGTACAAAACTCGCATAGTGCTGCACTAATGAATAACATAGTGTGCAAAAAATACAAAACCACATTAGACATTTCTAATGGATTCTTTTGTCAAAATATAGCACCAGAGAGCAGATATTTGACGGAGTTCTCAATAAATGGCACACAAAAAAAATTCTGTTGTTTGCCCCAGGGGTTCAAAAACAGCCCAGGATTATTCTCAGCGAGAGTAACAGAATTACTACAAACATATGATGACGAGGCATTATCTAATGTCGACGACATCTATCTAACAGATGATGACTTGGATACTCACTTGAAGAGAGTGAACACCATAATACTTGGGTTCGCAGCAGAGGGTTACAAATTCAACTTTAAAAAGTCAAGAATTGCCCATCTAACAGTCCTGTTTTTAGGATATGAACTATCAAGTGAAGGAAAAAGCCTGGCCGACAATTTCCTAGAGAAATGTGCTGTAATCCAAGCACCTAGAACACTGAAAAACTTACAATCAATTCTAGGCTTCCTAAATTTCGGAAGAACTTACATTATAAATTATGCAGAGAGAATTAAACCTCTCTATGATCTAATAAAACCAGATTTTAAAAGAATCAATTGGACTCAAAAACACACAGAAATGTTGAGATCTTTACAAACAGATATGTTAGTTAAAACAAAATTACAAACACGTGAGAACACACGCAACCTTGTGATTCGAGTCATCCCAGGAAGATGCGGATTCACATACCTGACCTCTAATGAGGGAGAGAAGGTACCAATAGCATACAAATCACATTTGTACACAGAAGCTGAAAAAAGGTTCAGCATTAAGGAAAACATTGTTCATGCGGTTCAAACAGCTGTAGCAAAAGAAAAATACCAAGCAGACGGTAGACAGGTTACAGTCAGAACAGCAGAATCAGCTTTTGAGGCATTAACAACACCATGTAATTTACCGACAACTGCACTAAATCCAGAATGGATACAATGGGTAAATTCTGTTGCTACAGACAAAGTAAAATACTATTTTGACCCGGAAATGAAAGAATTAAAATATCTAGAATATGAGAGAGAATACCCTCTGCCAATCGACATTCTGCCTTTCCGACAGTACGCCTGTGTAATATATACAGACGGGCATGCTCAACCCTCAGTTTGGGGAGAGCTGGCTTACAACGCCACATGCGAAATTGTAAAAGAAGTGTGGCGCGGAGGTAAATTAAGACCTCTACTTACAAAAACACACTCAGTGGAAAATAATTCAGAACAACAAACTGAAATAATAGCATTAAAAATGGCGCTAGATAATGCCGATCGCGAATTCCCGACACTTATTGTGTGCGATTCGTATTACTGCGTCAAATCATACAATAACGATTTGCAGAAATGGATTCAAAACGGTTACAAAGATGACACAGGTGCCACAATAAAGCAGAAAGCACTTTGGGAACAATTAGTTCTTTTAAAGAAAGAACTACCAAAAACTCACGTGATACATTCACTGAGTCATCAGCGTGATGGCGTTCACGCTGCAGGGAATTCATTGGCTGAGACAGCCACAGCGGTAGCAACTAAACCGGCCTCCGTAGCTACAAAAAAGCGTACAGTAAAACACATTGACGGTGAAACTGTGCTGGCGGTGAAAACGTCATCAAAAGGCGACTGCTCAGCGCTACCGATCAATTATCCACTCAATTATACATACATAATTGATGCAAACTCAGTCCCTTTTGCTCGAATCCCTGGAGTGGGGGATAGAGTAATTCCAAACACGGACAGGAGAGGCTTCTTAATAGCAGACGCACATATGGGTGAGGGTCTCAGACACCTTAAGCAAAAAGATTCTCTGGAAGAATTACAATCAGTGTACTGGTGGCCAGGCATGAGCCTGCATCATCACATTTTTGTAAAATACTGCCCAGACTGCAATAGAGATCGCAGTGGCGAGCGAGGAGGACTATTGCCATGGCACTTCGCTCCAGAAAAACAACAACAATAAGAAAATACCCATCATGAAAAAAGCGTTATAATAACATAAAAAGACTAATTTTCACTTATAATGTAGACCCCAGCACTCGGCTGACGTCTGGACTGTTATAAAAGGATTTGCAAGTCTATAATGGCATATACGCTAGGAGCATGCTACGTTTTGACTAAAGTATTCCCTTTAGCCCTCAAGCTTATGGGGAAGCATGGCCAAATGAGCATTGCATAGCGGGACTCTTCTCACTTCCTTCCTGAGGGATACGGGATGGTGCAAAGAAAAAACCAAGACATAAAGCAATCTATAACGGAAAAGGTATTAGGTTCAGGAGCTGGGTGGGTCAAACATTTAATAAGTGTCAAACGTAGTCTAAATAACCTGCCAAGGAATTCTCTGAAAGGGTTCAGTCCGTACGAACTATTGTTCGGGACTAGAATGATGATCCAAGATCTTGATAGTCAGACTTCAGTGGTTAAAGACAAAAGCTTTGATATCAAAGATCGTTTGGCTATTTTGCAGGAATTAAATGAAACAAGGAAAGATCTGAGCAACATAAAGTTGAAACAACAGCCAACAACCACTGAAGAGAAACCACCTGTCCCAACAAGGCCTGTCTGGATTCCAAAAGTCGGGGATCTGGTCAGAGAAAAGATCGCGGTAAAGAAGGAATTTGGGCCTTCTTACAGAAAAGCAGTTCCTGTCTTGTCTATCAACGGGACAAGATCAGTAGTACTACCGCCCCTTGCTGGTAAAAAGGAGAACCGAGTCATATCCATCGACCTGGTAAAACCACAATCATGTGGCCGATAACAAACAGTAGGCCAAGTGGACTCCCAAGAAGTAGCAGAACACCAATGTTTGCTACGAATACAGAGGCTCAAACTGGAAGACTGATCACATTTGGAAAATCTACAGTGAATCAACAAGGACTATGCAACAAAGCAATGGAACTTGAACCTCTTAAAACCCAAATCAAAGCTTTTCATCAAGAAACAACAACCTATGATGATGTATCTACAGACTTTGCTAATGAAACAAAGCAAAATCCGAAAGCAATTGGAACAATTGACAGAACAGCATCCGGCTACTTCATCAACTTCGATGATTCATCTGAAGACCTGAGTGAAGCAAAGAAACAGCCATCAACAAAAATTTTTAAAGATAAAGCTAAGGAACTTTTTCAACAGCTGAAAGAAACGTATCTGATCTCTCCATGGATTGAATTTTGGGTGGCCTTTGGTGCATTTATCCTCATTCTTTGGCTCATCTTAGTACTATGCTTGGGACATTTCATTGAAGGAAAATATGCTAAAATGGACACAGCAAGCCAGAAAATCAACTTGGTCCTTAAACCACACACACCTTCACACATCGAGAAAAGAGAACTTTCTTCAGTGAACTTCACAGCCAATCCTATACCAGGCGGTGTAGCATGGGACAAAACTGATTATGAAATCTATGGTCCGGTTGAAATCCTGAAGTATCCACACCAATTCAAGATCTCATTGAGTGACTTTGTAAAACCAAGCACATTTGCTGATGATTGGGACTTTGAAAGTATTAATGATATGACGTCTGATCTTGTGATGTCTGCCAAATTCACAGAACATGATTATTTGCAGGGTTCGTCTAATTATGATCAGATGTTCTGCTACAACCACTATGGTAACCATTATCTACATAAATCTGCACAACCTAGAAATGTTTTAAATTATAACCAATGGGAACATTGTGCTACTCCTCCGAAAGATAGCTCGAAAACATTTTATGATAAATATTCATACTTTTCAGGGTTTAACACAAGTAATGCAGAAACATTTTATTTCAAATTATCAAATAAGACAGGTATGAAGACCATGCTTACAAACACAAAATTGATATATTCCGATTCATTTTTTGAGCAAATGAATACATTTGGGTTTGTTTTCTGGAACAATAATATTGAAACAAAAACTGTTTGGGGTACAAGAGATTGGCAAGTACAAGGTATAGAATCATTGTTTAGAGCCTGCATGATCCCAGAACAAATTATATTCTTGAATGACACTATTCAACAAACTACCTGTCTTGGCTTAGCCAAAATCAAAGATTTGAACAAACCGTCTATTCCAAAGCCAACAGTGAACAGTAATAGCTCTATAGATGTTGAGATAGACGTAAACCATATATTAAACCAAAACAGAACACATCCTGAATGGAAAAAATGGTTGATCTGGCCCACAGATACAAATAACTGTCAAGACAGATTCCTGAACAAAATACAGGGGTTCACATTGACTAGGCCAGACCGTATTAATTTGAAAAAATCACTTTCTGTGGTGGACAATGGGTTAATGACTCTGTCCTCCAGAATATATTCTCTGGACAGCATTGTGTCTTCAGCAATCGATATAATATCGCAAGACTTACTGATGTTACAACACGGTCAGTCCCAATTGCGTTCTATTGTACAGCTTGGCTGGACGTTACAAAATCTGCGTTCTGGCTATGTGCCTTGGCGTTTAATCAACACAACGTCATTATTTAATATCTTTAACCTTACTGATAAATAAATCAGTTTGGCACAGAAGGGTGCTGACTATACAATTCTGAGCATTGAAAGACTTGAGAGATTACCATTGACAATGTCAGACCGACCTGTCATTGAATGGATAATACATGGAATAATAAATATTCCGATAACTACTTTCCAGTTTCAATTCTGCCAAAAATATATACAGGCAGGCCAGTATGAAAGGTTGGGTAAAGGGTACATTAAGTCAATATGGAACTTGCCCTATACACACGAATGTGTCCGTAATAAAGGCCAGAAAGTGTTTCTCAGTGGCAATAATTGTGCAAAATCACTAAGCGGTACACTTCTGTGTCAGGGTATTAGTTTGCATGGAGCCTGTGGAGGGACTTCGAATAACCTTTCATGTTACCAGCTAGGCACACCTGCAACACAAATAGAACCATTCTTTAGGAGACTCTCAAACGGGAGTTACATTCTAATAGTAGATCGCAGATGTTGTAGTTTGCTGCCCGGAAAACCTTATCTCATAACCGTAACTAGGAAGGTCATGTGCTGTGAACGAGTTTTGTTCCAGAACGATTCTCCAGACAGGGAGGCAAGGTTATGGCCCGATTTGAAAATTGCTTCTATTCGAATAGATACTTTAAGCAGAATGAAGACTTTGCTCCTACAGACGCCGACCAGGCTCACGTCATCAAAAGAAACGTATGATCTCCAAGTTGCAAGGACAACAGAAGAGATTCATTCATTATTATCAACTAATTCCCCCATACATTTCGCAGAAATACTGAACGAAATCTTAAATATTTCTGATACCACTGGTGTCTCCAGTGTATTTAAAGCAGTGTTTTCGGGTGCTTTATCTCCATTCAAAGCCATCCTGGGTATTTTTCCAGACTTTGTCCATTCCATTTTTGGCGGACTTCCTCTCCTTTTGGGACTAGTGGCAGGATTCCTATTTTTGATCCTGTTATTTCGCTATGGCAAACCATGTCACAGACAAAACACCTGCGACAAGGGAAGAAATGATCCTAGCCATTGGCTACCGGGACCGGGTAACTAAAATCCTTGGACTATCCCGGCTTAGAGACCTGAACATGACTTGGTCTCTTTCATTTAGACCAATGTGGCAAAGTTGTGTTATGCCTGTATTAATGTGCTTGCTATGCGGCGAAGAATGCGTGTTGGACACCTGTCTGGCACTACAATCGGATGTGCCAATGGACGCAGATACCTTGTTGGGTCCGGTAACGGCTCATGCATTGTGCTGTCCCCAGCGGCTACCAATCCTGATGACGGCATTCGTGGAGACTTCACCACTATGATTGAGGGGTAGTGAAGTGCAAGATGAGAGCAGCATCGATCAGGTACGACCTTCAGTCAGCTATGCTGATCAAAACATCAATGGAGGCAATCATGCTCAGGCTCATGAATGCATGGTAACAACTTTTTCCGAGTTAGTGGAACTTACGCAAGAAGCTGTTGACAGTTTTTTCAACAGTCTAAATGATATGATGTTTTCACCAGAGCAGCAGGAATAACTTTGAGCAAATTAGCACTCGGAGTTCCCTACATCCTGAATTTGGCCTTCAACTTTTTAAAGAAAAGCGATATGAAAAATGTTCTCATCATTTTGTTCAAACTGCAAGAACTTTTTCCCCAATTCCAAAATATTTACGATTTTTGGGACACTTATCTTCTGCTTAAAGTAGACATTATTCTTAGAGAACTGAATTTCTATTTTAGGTAGTCACGAGACATTAGCTATCCTCTAGCACTGTTATACAAAACTTTATGATTGTGATGAAATGGTCTCGCACCTTTTTTTTTCTGTATTAAGAGCCATTTCATGTGTAGTTCTCGCATTTTATTCATGCTGAATTTAACATATGCTTTATATGATTAGCATTATTAGACTGCTTGTGCATATAGTATACGTGATAGTACATGTGATTGTGTTTCGTATATTTTATAAATTCCAATTTTCGGAATACATATAAATGTATTTTGGGGTGGTACGGTATACACAAACGCTACTGGTTTCACTATGCCTAGATTTGTAAATATGGACATAGTCTACGTGGAGTGGGTGTGATGTATTCCTATAGGTACTGTATCGATTCCCCTATTCCTGACCCTGGTTTGGTTAATAATTAACTAGCAGCCATCCAACGGTGCAAAAACCGTTATCTGATTAAGCCACACCACGGCACAGAAGCGCGTTATCTGATTAGGTCATAACACATGCCATCTAATTAGACAAGCGATATTCCTCCAGCCCCTGATAAGGCATACGGAGTTCTCAAAACAAATCAAACCTACAGCGACCTGGGAAATTCCCATAGCCATTGTTTTGATTTCACCGAGAACTTCAGCAAAAGAATGTGCGAACGAGCCCGTTCATATGACATCCTTATTGACGTATATATGTCCATCCTTACGTCAATCTCGGCACCTTTCAGGTATAAATATTACTGACATTGCCTTAAGCAAACACATGCGGTGGTGACGAGATTGGAGCAGCGAGACGTGCTGAGGAGCCCAGCAGAGAGCGAAGCCCACAGGCGCTGCCCCGCCTTCCTGATGCGCTGAGAACGAGACGCTGTCTTTCTCCTGCTGAGAAATCCAGCTCCGGCGCTTCCAAGCAGCCCTCGCAGGCAGCTGGAATATCAAGACCTGGGATAAGAGATACCAGCCCTCCATCATTCTAGATCTCAGGTACAGAACTGAATAACCCCTCGCAGAGAATTCTCTAGTCAGTCCCTTGGCAAAACAAACTTAACTTAAACTGCTACTTATCTACTCCCGCCCACGTATTAGGCTTAGGTCAGGTACACTGGGGTAGGCGTGGTTAGAAGCACCAGTTGAGTATGATTAGTCAAATGTATATATGTATGTATCTATTTTATCCATTTTAAAGTATCATATGGCTCAGAAACCATATCAATGCTTTTACAGTATTATTTTATAACTCTGTCTCTACTGTATGCACTTTACTTAACTACAAGTATTGCAATAATAGCGATTCATTTCTCTTGTATGAGAAAGGAGACTGATCAATAAATAACATCTTTTTATTGAACACGCCCGTCTCTTCCTTTTCTCTACAATCTGGTGAAACTAAGAATGCACTGAACTGACTGAGTAAAATAAGTTGTCTTTTGTTTTCACACGACTCTAGAGATACACTCTTGATTAGGGGAGAGCAAAGTTGTCATGTTCTATGGTTGTCAGAAACTAAATCCCTTCTTGTCTATCCAGGGAGGTTAAAATTCTCCTTGCCTATTCGAGAAAGTATCTAGTGAACTCTGAGCTAGCTGGCAAACACAAAACTTTAAGTCTAATATCGTCGGTAGAAGACCTAGTTAACCTCTGCCCTATGTCTATACTATTGAAGATATTATTCCAAGGCCGCCACGCAACTCCGGGGATTGACCAGGCCTACCCTTGAGCGGCGCTTCTGCACTTCACCCAGAGGCCCACGTGCAGAAGTGGGACTGCTGATAGCGGGGGACGGCGGGGGGGGCCCGGCTGCCCCATCGTGCGGTGCGGGAGCCTGATTAGCCCGGACCGGAGTACTGGTGCCTGGCCTGCGCAGCGGAGCAGGCCTGCGTGCCGGCGGCCCTGACTCACGTCGGACCCTCGTCCCCCCGGCCCCCATCGGACGCATCGCCAAGTGCGAGGGGCGCCCTGCGACACACCGAACATTGCCCCAGCTGCCTGAGACGGCGAGCTCGATCAGGAGGAGATCCGGCCCGTGTTGCTTTTCCCTGTGGCGCAGTGTGCCTCTCATAAGCCCTCGTGGTGAAGCGCTTCGGGCACCGGCCCGAAGTTCAGCACCGGGCCATACCGAACGGGGGAACGCCTGCCACTCCTGGACACTGATCTTTCCCGAGCAACTGGGCTGGGCACCTGCTGTGGGAGTCCGTGGCGCCCCCTCCGACGCCTTGGAGTCCCGCTGCCCTGACCTGGGCTGCGCTGGAAGCCGAGAGAGACGAGAAGGCACAACCCCGACCTCGGCGCCACTGCGCCCAGCTGAATCTTGTGGCTACCCCCCCCCCGCGCCGCACCCCCACTCCTATGATGTCAAACACCAGAGGGGGCAAGAAAGGAGAGCGCACCCTACCCGAAATGCTGGGCAGAGGGGCACCGAGACAGGACCGGAGTCAGCCAGCCCTGAGCCCCCCCACTAGCTCCCGGGGTGCGGAGGGGGGAGAGCCCCCGGTCACCAGGTCCTTCCTGGAATCACTGTTCGGCACAGAGAGGACTTCCAGGCGTTGAAGCAAGAGGTGGCCGGGGAGGTCCGGGAGGTGCGGAGAGAGGTCGACACGCTAGGGGAAAGAGTGTCCACCGTGGAAGACGCTAATCAATCCCGGGACGAGGAGATTGCGCATCTGCAGCAGGAGGTCCTGCGGCTCCAGGAACAGCAGATAGACCTCCAGTCCCACGCAGAGGATCTCGAGAACCGGTCCAGGCGCAACAACATCAGAGTCCGCGGTGTTCCATCTAAGGAGGAGGGAGAAGACACCGCAGCCTACTTAAGGGATCTGTTCCGCGACATTTTAGGCGAGCCCGCGGATTTCCCGGTGAGAATTGACAGGGCGCACAGAGTGGGCCCGCCGTGCCGGGCTTCGGCGCCCCCCTCAGACATTTTGGCCTACCTACCGGATTTTCCCCTGAAAGAACGAATGTTGCGCGAAGCACGGCGGAAGCAACCAGTGAGCTTTCGGGGTCATCAAATAGCCCTGTTTCAGGACTTATCGACGATCACACTGCAGAAACGCAAGTCCTTCAAGATCGCCACGGATTTTCTGCGGGAACACGACACGCAATACTCATGGGGACACCCCTTCAGGCTCATCTTCCGTTGGAACGGAACATTGCATCAGCTTCGGTCCCTCCAGGACACTTGCGGAGTGCTGGGTCTCACCGCGGCGGACGACGATGTCTCAACGCCTCGACGCCGCCGCGCCTCCAGGGAGGGATGGCAGACGGTCCGACGGCGGCGTCCTGCGCTCCCGTCTCCGCGACCGGATTCTCCCACGATCAGGGCTGAGATGGACAGCGCCATACGGGAGGCGTCCAGAGATGCGTCGTCTGGTGGTGTGGCCTTGACTCCGGGGGGAGATCATCTTAGCTTCATCATCATTGCAGGTGCGAGGGTTCTGGGGGGGCGGGGGGGCTCAGGGAGGGCTTAGGTGGTGGCTGGACGTCCACTCGAATACTTTTCCACGGACTAGTCCGTTAGGGACCAGACTGGGACAATGGAGTTTTTTGAGCAGTTGGGGCTGGGGTTGAGGGGGGAGGGAAGGGGGGGTTACGGGGAGTTGGGCGGTTCAGGGGATGTTTGGAGGGTGGGGAGGGGAGGAGTACAGGGTTTCTGCTGGACTGATTTGTTTTGCTGCTGTGCATGCTCTACCCTCACACCTCTTTCTCAGGGTTTATTGAGGATTGTTTGGGGAGGGAACGGGGGTTTGTGCTGTGCTTTCGTTTTTTGCTGTTGTTTTTGCCATGTCCTTCCTCAACAGGTACAGAACTCAGAATGGCGTGCTGCGAGGTTAACGCATTTGTTCCGACCCGTATTGCTTGTCTGTCCCGCTTTCCCTACTGATTTGGGTCATGGCCCTTAAGATTGTTACCCTTAATGTGAAGGGGTTAAACAACCCGATCAAGCGTAGAGCAATGTTGTCCCTCCTAGAAAACACCCAGGCTAACATCTGCCTCTTACAGGAAACTCATCTTTTGGCCCGAGATTGTCCCCGGATGAGGTCTCCCAAATTCCCGATACAGCTTTTTTCCTCAGGGACTACTAAAACAGCGGGGGTTGCGATTTTGGTGTCTAGACAGTTTAGAGGGGAGGTCCTCTGCAAAGTGGCGGAACAGAAGGGGAGGCTACTAGCTTACAGGGTTAGGCTGGGGGGAATGCTGTTCACGGTGGGCTCAATATATAGCACTAATGACCGCCAAGATTTGTTTCTACAATCAGCCCTGGAGGATATCGCGATTACACCAGACAGGCACATAATCATTGGGGGCGACCTGAATATGGTCTTTAACTCTTCCTTAGATAGATCTGCGCAGCGACGTCCACACACAGGGGAATTTTCACAGCTGAGTACCTCTCGATTACGGGATCTTGATATGCATGATTTGTGGAGGCGCCTACACCCCACCACGCAGGCCTATTCTTACTACTCTCACGCACACAGAACATACGCTAGACTAGATTATCTCTTGGTCACAGGACCGGTTGCCGTGCTGGCGACGGCGTCCGATATGGGGGTTCTTACATTATCTGACCACGCCCCTGTGTCGGGCTCCTTTCAACTGCCGCCGCTGTCTCCCTCACGAGGGGTCTGGCGTCTACGGGATACCCTCTTACATAAACAGACGGTCGTGAAACAGATACGCGACGCGATTTCTGAGTTCCGGACGCATAATGAGAATGGGGATACCTCATGGGCAACGCAATGGGCTGCCCTAAAGACGGTGCTACGGGGTGAGTTTATCGCCATCTCCTCCGCGGAGAATAGGGAACGTCAACAGAAAAGGGATGAACTTACGAATATGGTACGAGAACTGGAACGGATGCATCAGAGGACGGGGGCCCCCAGAGTCTGGAGGCAACTCAAAGCAGCCCGGAAGCTTCTTTCCGCACTCGATATGGACAGGGCGGAGTACGCGGAGCTGCGCCTGAAACACGCATATTACACTGGCGGCGACAGATGCGGCTGGCTACTCGCGAACAAACTCCGGGTGAAACACCAACACCAACGGGTTAAAGAGTTGTCCCTTCCTGACGGTACTTTGGCCTCGGAGGACCACCAGATTGCGGACGGGTTCCGTCGCTATTACGCTAACCTATGTGCGGGCGCGCCCTCCTCGGCCTTGGCCGAGAATGACTATCTGGCGTCGGTCGACCTCCCTGTCCTTAGCCCGGAACAGGCGGAATACATGGAACGTGACATTAGGCCGGAGGAGGTGATTGCGGCCATCTCGCGACTCAAACCTGGGAAAGCCCCGGGACCCGACGGTTACATCCCCCTTTTTTACAAAACTTTTTGTCAGGAGCTAGCGCCACTGTTGACACGGCTCTTCAACTCCTTTGCTGAGCCGGGAGCTATCCCCCCGGACCTACTACGGGCGACTGTATCAGTTATCCCCAAACTGGGGAAGGTCCGGACTGAATGTGACTCCTACCGGCCGATCTCGTTACTGAATGTCGACCTCAAGCTTTATACGGGGATCCTAGCGGCACGTTTGGCGCCATATTTGCCGGGCCTGGTGGATCCAGATCAGGCCGGGTTTGTCCCAGGCCGACAAACGGTAGACAATACTAAGAGGGTGGTCCATGTGCTAGAAAAAGCCTCCCGTATACCCAGGGAACGCATGCTGCTCTCGGTTGACGCGGAGAAAGCGTTTGATCGGGTGCACTGGCCCTACCTTGAGAAAGTGCTCTGCAAATTGGGTGTGGGAGAGAAATTTCGCACCTTCATATTTAATTGCTACAAATCTCCTGCCGCGACGGTACGGGTGAACGGGTGCAGCTCCGACCAATTCGTGATAGGGAGGGGTACCAGACAGGGGTGCCCATTGTCCCCGCTGCTCTTCGCTCTATACATGGAGCCGTTTGCCCAGAGAATTCGCCGAAACCCGGCTGTGACCGGCGTCCGGATGGGGGGCCACATCCATGCCATTAGTCTGTATGCGGATGATGTGATCCTAATGCTTGATAATCCGAAGGAGGCGCTCCCCGCTTGCGTTGCCGAGATGGACGCCTTTGCCGCGGCTGCGGGCTTCAAGATGAATATGAGAAAGTCGGCGGCCCTGGATGTCTCGCTCACCACGGCCACGAGACTTGAGCTGCAAGGACGATTCCCTATGCAATGGTCTAGGGATCTGGTCCCGTACCTGGGCATACTCCTGGCACCTTCTTTGCCTGCCATGGTGACTGCCAATTACGCAGCCATGGGCAAGAAACTTAAGGAGGAGCTCTCCCGCTGGAGCAAGGGCACGCTGTCGTTGCTGGGATGGGTCGCTGCGGTAAAGATGACTCTCTTGCCGCAGGTGCTATATTTGTTCCGGGCACTGCCGCTCCAACCACCGAAGGGGTGGATACGACAGGCTCAGTCTGACATCGCCCGCTTTGTCTGGCAGGGCCGAAAGCCCAGACTCAAGAGGGCCCTGTCCACGCTGGCACCTGAGTCTGGTGGACTTGGCATTCCGGACCTGCATAAATATTTTCAGGCGGCGCAGCTACGGTACCTGGTGGAGTGGAGTAAATGGGAATCAGACAGACACTGGCTATTCCAGGACCAGGCTGTGGCGGGCAGGACCCTACAAGAGGTACCCTTCATGCGCAGAAATCACCGCCCCCCCAATCTCTATGCGTCTTTTGTCACGCAGGTCCCGCTTCGTGTGTGGGACGCCGTGAATGCTACGCATGAACTTACCACCTTCCCGTCTCCACTTACACCACTGATTGGGAACCCTGACTTCCGACCCGGGATGGAGCCTGGCGCTTTCGCGCTCTGGCAGACAGCCAGATGCTGCGCTCTGTTTCACGTATATGGCCCGGAGGGAGCTGTGTCGTTTGGAGACCTCCGCCGGGACTACCATCTGCCCGAGACTGAGCGTATGCGGTATTTACAGGTACGCCATTGGGCACTCCAACCGCAAATACGGGTTTTAGCTGACCGGAAACTTACCCCGTACGAGATGTGGCTGGCGACGCGTTCATCGGACGCCAAGCTCATCTCGGACCTGTACCGTCTCTTACAACCCCCCACTTACCACATCCATAACCCAGGGAGGGTTCGCTGGGAGCGGGAGTTAGGGAGGGAACTGAGTCACAAGGAATGGGACGATATCTCCTACCGGGCACGTCATTCAGCATACCACACTGGGCTCACCGAAACCTTTACTAAAATCTCCACATACTGGTACTACACACCTCAGAGGTTGCACGCCATGAACCATAACATCCCAAACACTTGTTGGCGCGAATGCGGACAGCCTGGCACGCTTACACACATCTTGTGGGATTGTCCGCAGCTAAGTCCTTAGGAGGTTTTGGACGAAATAGACCAGTGCTTTAACATTGAATTACCCCGTTTCCCAGCTTATGTCCTACTAGGGTTACCTAATGGCTTGATGTACCCTTTACGGTCCAGGAGGGGTAGACAGATAGCGATTGCTTTGGGCTCAGCGATCCAAAATATACTTATATATTGGCGCTCCACCACCCTTCCTACCACCATAGGTTGGCTGCACAGGTTATGGCACGTTCTGGGAATGGAGAAACTGTCCCTCACGGTGGCGGGCGAGGTGGACAGATTTGAGGACTTGTGGCAACCTTTCCACACTCTGCTACAATCGGAATTTAAACAAAATTACTTGTCCCCGATACCTTAGGCTGCTAAGACTGACGTCCCCGAGTGCCTAGTTGAAATGGAGGTAGGGCGCGATAGGAGGCGTAGATCCTTTGCGATGGTGCTGAATGGGTAAGACATTTGCTCGGCACAAGGGAGGGAGGGGGGAGGGTTATTCTGGGAGGGGGAATGGTGGGGGGGAGTTGAGGGGGGGAGTTAGTTTTGGAATTTGTCATCATGGCGCTTCTGCCTCGCCTGAGGCTCTACAATTGCTCAGGTGATACTGTATGGCGTTCTGATGGCGCCTCTGGAGCAAAGATTGCGCATTTTGTTATTACGATGACTGTATTCATTGTATGTATTGTTTCTCCCTGTTTCTTAAACTGCAAAAAAATGCTTTAAACCTAAAATGGATAAAATAGATACATACATATATACATTGACTAATCGTACTCAACTGGTGCTTCTAACTTCGCCTACCCCAATGTACCTGACCTAAGCCTAATACGTGGGCGGGAGTAGATAAGTAGCAGTTTAAGTTAAGTTTGCTTTGCCAAGGGTCTGCTTCAAGAATTCTCTGCAAGGGGTTATTCAGTTCAGTACCTGGGATTTAGAAGGCTGGAGGGCTTGATATCCCAGCTGCCTGCAAGGGCGGCTGGAAGCGCCGGAGCTGGATTTCTCGGCAGGAGAAAAGGCAGCGTCTCTTTCTCAGCGCGTCAGAAAGGAGGGGCAGCGTCTGTGGGCTTCGCTGTCAGCTGGGCTCCTCGGCAAGTCTCGCTGCTCCAATCTTGTCACCACCTCGTGTGTTTGCTTAAGGCAATGTCGGTATTATTTATACCTGAAAGGTGCCGAGATTGACCTAAGGATGGACATAAATACGTCAATAAGGATGTCATAAGAACTGGTCGTTCGAACATTCTTTACTGAAGTTCTCGGCTAAATCAAAACAATGGCTGCGGGGATTTCCCAGGTCGCTGTAGGTTTGATTTGTTTTGAGAACTCCGTATGCCTATTAGGGGGCTTGAGAAATAGTGCTTGCCTAATGAGATGGCATGCGCTATGACCTAATCAGATAACGGGCTTCTGTGCCGTTGTATGGCTAATCAGATAACGGGTTTTTGTGCAGTTGAATGGCTGCTAGTTAATTATTAACCAGACAAGGGTCAGAAATAGGGGGATCGATACAGTACCCATAGTAAATACATCACATCACAAGGGACTGACGATTAAAATCAAACGGGGGATACAGTGGGCGGTTTGGGAAAAGACTCGGCAACGTTGCAAGGTTTCGTTTGTCTCTGTTTAATAACACAATATCTCTAGCAAGTAATTCCATAGGGGGTTTGACACGGGTTAGGCTGCGTCAGACCAAAACTTATAGATTACTCGTTATTCATCACAAGTTTGACTTTCAGCCTCTGTTCCTAAAATGCATGAAAGATATCCCTCAGTGGACCAATGCACTGCTGGGCATTAACCTGCCCCACATACATCCTAAATATCTATATTTTGTCCACTGTTATTTACTATTAATGTGAATACTCATTTCATAATCTTCATTTATTGTGACAATGTATGTAAAATAATACACAAAATGCCAATAGATTAAAAAAATATATATGTAGCAAGAAATGGGTTGGGCGTTAATATGCCCCGTCACAGGACTAGTCACCAAGCAAAAAGGGTGCAATTTCCCCATAAATATTTAGCACAGGCGCTGGCTGTAGCATAAACACCAAAGTGGGACTACTCAGTATCTAAACATTTAATAAGTTGCGCAAAAAGTAAACACCACCAAAGGTATTGGCACAGCAACTACAGTAATGAGCTCTATTGAACTGCAGAGACAACTTGCTTCTCGAACCCTAAGGTAGGACTAATGTGTGCAATCATGTTGCGATCTCAGAAGCACCACCAGCTCGTTTCCCTGGGCTCTTCCGATAGTATGCATACGCTTCAACACCATGCCTTTCCCATCAGGTGCTGGTAGTGTACCTTAAAAATGTGTGTTTTTCAACACATGCCTTGACTTTTGCCTTTTTTTATGCAAGAATGTGACCACACCATATCAGTCTTTAGAGCTGTTAATGCTACCATAGGTTTTTGACTTCGACACTTGGCGACTTTAGGTTAAGTATATGTGAAGTTGCACACTATGCAGTTTTCGAGGTGTTGGCAACACTGCTAAAGTCTACATTTTAAATGCACTGTTACACTCGCTCCTATCTAAATGCGATATATGCCTACACAGTGTTTCACATATTCAAGGGATTGGTGTTCTGCACCACATGGCTTTTTAGAAGCCTCCTGCAACTCCCCGCTGAGTTTTCGAGTAATGGTGGCGCCATAATGTGATGTGGCCTTACACCACAAATAGCCTAGTGTGGTAATACCACGCATGTTTAGACATGGCCCCTTGCCTGGATACACATAGAAAAGTACCGAGTACCCTCCATTACAGGGAAAGGTACATATTATGCCAAAAAAAATAACGCTTAACAATATTGAGTCTGTTGTCTTTAGCAGGTAACTTACAAATCTCTTATACATGATTTTCATACCTATTTTATCATATTCTCTTTACAGGTTAAAACAAAGACGCAATGCAGGACTTGAAATTTGCACCTTTACTTGTAATAAGGTAACACACCTAAAATTTGTCACTCAATCTAATGTACCAGTGGTCATTAGCTAAGCCTTATTTCGAGTAGCAGATCCCTAACCCACTTGAGTTTAAAAGATTGAGCAAAGACATCAACACCATCGCTCCTTACGTTTGTTTTATTTTTATTTCTTCTTTTCTAGAGGGATTAAGGGCTTTCTTAACCAAAACATGTTTTTTTTAGCACAAGCACAAACCTTGGGATAAGAGTCCAGGGACACTGTTTTCTTTTTTTAAGAGCCCCACGCTTTCACATGAGGTTATAAAATGTTTGCCAGCAATGTACTACTAAACAAAGTATATGGTGATTTCTAGCTTTGAAAAAGCACCCGTCTCACAGGCTATATATGGGGTGAAACACATGTTGGCTAACAACTGAAAAGGCTTTAAGAACCATATAATTAGCAATGATAATATGCAAATATGATGTTTGTGATGAACCATGTGCAATAAAAAGCCTCAATAAATTAAACACATTGTCTGGAATTTACTTTGAATCAAGGAATCAGATATATACGGCTGTTTTGAAAAGGATATTAGGAAAATTGACACTCATCACCCTAACTACTTCTACTAATGAGGTGGAGTTAACCCAATCCCTAAGGAGTGTCACAGAGTTTTCCACACAAACAACGGATAACACAATAACAACAGTACAAATAAATTAGGCAAACCAGGCTGGACGAGGAGAGGGTCGGTCCTGCAAAACCTTGCTTAAAAATATTTAAGTATCTGTGCATCTGCAATCGAGCACTTAACAGGAAACTCTCTCTCTTGTTCGGCAGGCATTACTCCCTGTGCCTCATCCAGAACATTATACTCTGCTACAGCCAATCTTCTATGGGTTCCCACAATCAGCAATGTGTTCATCTGTCTCATCTCTTTTTTTTGGTAAAATTTTGAACATTTCTTCCTCTAAATTGAGTAAGTGATTCACATCAATGAACCTTTTGGATAAAACTGAATACTGTGCTCCTTTCTTAATCCTGCGAGTTTGTTACCGTATGCCATCTAATCCGTTTAACGCCACAGTGCGCTTTTTACATATCTGTGACCTTTTACAAATGTTTTTCACAGTGTATTAAAAAACCACTCAGACCCTGCCTTTTGTAATCACATAGGCGGCCAAACAGTTTAGGGCCCCACACAGCTGCTTGAGAAAACTGACCAGCGTTGCAGAATCATGTACCAAATGATTAGAACAGTCAACAAACACGTCCCCATTTCATAACACAGCTGGGCAGGTTAAGCGTGATCACTCAAGGTAGGTTCTGAAATGTTTTTTAATACACTGTGAAAAACACTTGCAAATGTTGCGGTTATGCAAAAAGCACACAGTGGCGCGAAATGGGTTAGATGGAATATGGCAACAAACTAGCAGGACTAAGGGACGAGCACAGTTTACAGTTTTGTCCAAGAAGAAGAGTTTGCCAAATCTTGAACTGACCTTGGCCCCATTTTGCAGAAGGCCGATACCAGGCTCAACTATATATAGATAAACTTAATGGAGGAGTTACATGATCGCGATAAACTGGCAGAGGGACTATATTATAACAACACTATGCAGACATGTTAGACAGCAAGACAGGAGGGTCGCTCATGACACATATTTGTGGTTGGAGTTCCATCTAGCGTGTACTTTGTGGTGCTTGTTTTACTTTAATCAAGTTATTGATGAATGGAAGAAATTTGTTAAGTAGAAATTTAGTAGTCCTATGTAGTCTTCTATGGTTGTTCTGTTGATCAACACTTTACAGTCTGAAGTATCAGGAAACTCAAATGTGCAAAACTTCCTAGGCAATCACAATAAGGGAACTAATGCAAGGAGGAACGGACAACTAAGTAAATGCACATACATTCATGTATTATTTATTTATCAAACAGGATTTTATACACATAATTAAAAATTACAATTTATATATCACAATTGCATACAGAATAAAAAGAAATTTAAAGTGATGATAAAATCACCAACATTAAGGAAAAAACAACAATTAATATTTTAAGGAAAAATGTGGCAAATTTATATTTATCGACGCGCGTTTCGGCGTTCAAGACAACGCCTTCTTCAGGAGCCACACAAATTTCTGCAACATAACAGAAAAACATGTAATTATAACAGAGCCTTATTTGTTATCTCTAAAAAATCAATTAGTGCATTCACATTTTTAAAAAAAAAGAGAATTTGTCCTCCATATTATAGCTATTAGACCCTAATGATACAAACATAAAAATATATTCAAAAAAGCGCAGTTATTAACACCGTGTATAAAGTTGAAGAAACATGATGAATCCAACAATTGAAACATGGCCGGTTTTTACAATTTGTAAAACATCTTGAACCAACATTTTAAACAGACATTTCGAAAATTCATTATATTCAACAAGGCATTATATTCAAATATCTATGTCCATTTATGCCAACTAGAAAATTTCTGTATGTTTCAGGAAACAAATGTACAATATACGTACAAATTGACTTACTAAAAACAGGGACAAGGTATGTCTGTCTTTGAGCCTTCACTTGATATGGCTACAATCTATAACGTACACTGCAGGATTTTCAAGAGGACTGTGGCAGTCCTTACATCAGTGATATAAGCACCTAGTTAATAAAGAGTAAGGGGTATCAGTGAGAAATATAAAAAGGCAGTAACTAGGTTTTCTATTAGTTAAGGGTGAACTGACAGAAAGGAGCCGTGGATTCTCACCTTTTTAAAACATTTCCAGAATCCTGCGTTAAAAACGTCTAGCTGATAGGGCACGGCGCAGTGTGACAAGCGGACAAGTCGTGTCAAAAAATATAAAACAAGGATTTCGTCTATATAGGAAAGGAGAAACACGATAAAACTAATTAGAGTTCAATCGGCGAAAATTCATGGTTAAGGCACATGTCGTATTATCAGGGAAAACCGTTATATGAAACTCCCACTCACCAATAAAATAGACGGCAAAGTCTATAGGAACTTCAATGAGCCCAGAAAGCCGAGACCGTGTTTCATACCAGGTTTTCTACTTTAGTATGGAACGGAGACGTATTTTTTCTCTGTGTTTACTCGTTTCTCCAGACAGGATAATGTCGAGCATACGAGTCTGCAGAAAAAAGATATAAAAGCCAGACCACCCCGGGGATTAGATAAAGGGGCATGTCCGCAACTATTTCCACTCAGCATTGCCGTTAAGAATGTGGTAGCAAACGGTCGATAGAAATTAACCCGCAGATAGACTTACCAACAGGGGATAAGTTGAACAGACTCTGCTACCGTCTGGCGTCCGGTGCGGTGATAACTAACCCTCGCTTCACCGGACGAAGGATAAAATAGCTTCCGGAATGAATCACGTGTATGCTAGGACAGAATTTTTAAAGCGGCAGTCTCGGCCAGTTACTTAAAGCGGCAATGCGAAATTCAACTGTATGGAGTGAGCATAAAACAACTCAACATACATATTCCGATCGGTAAACCACATTCGACACATACAAATTTGTGTCGTGTAACGTAAAGGACACTAAAGTTAGCTAGTAGAAGCTACATAGATGGAACCAATGGCCAATTCGATATTTTAGTGTCATTATGCCGCTGAGCGCAGACAAAATAAAAAGGATATTTAAGGGGGGTTATTTTTATAAAAAATAAACCAGGGCTAGATAACAGCGTTCGAAGGGACAGACCTGAAAGATGGTAATAATGTTCACTAAAAAATCGCATTTTCCCAAGGGATTTCAGAATTTAATCCCTTAGAGAAAGTATTAAAAACAAAAATCCAGTAAACTTCGCGTTTCTTGCGAATGGCACAGCCACCTTTGCCATCTGGAACTCTGATTTTTTCTAGAATGCGCCACTGGAATTCATCAGGTTTATGTTTATGTTCCAGATAGTGTTTTACTAGCGGCGCCAAGACCTTACCAGTTTTAATGGCAGATCTATGTTCCGTCAGCCGAACTTGAACTGATCTCGAGGTTTCGCCGACATAGCCCAAACCACAGGGGCATAAGATGAAGTATATGACATTAGTGGTTTTACAATTCCACATATCACATGCTTTTGTTGAGAAACCATTATGTACATAATTTTCACCTCTTAGGATGTTGGTACATGATTTACAAGAGGAACAGGGTACTGTTCCCCGGACAGGCAGGTTATTCAACAAAGACCGTTGCACAGGGCCAACGTTATTTGCACTGTTACTAATTCTTGAGTGAACAATTAGATCTTTAATGTTTTTATTTCTTTTGTGTGCAAACAGTGGTTTGGCCAAGGTGTTTTTGGATGTAGGATTACAGTTTAAAATGTGCCAATTACTGTTGATGATTTGTTTGACGCGGTCATTTAAGGTGGAGTGTTTAATGACACAGACAAGTTGGTCTGTTTTCTTCACTTCCCTATTCTCTAACAGGGCGTTACGGTCATAAAACCTAGCTCGTTTGTAGGAGCTTCTTACTAATCTGTGAGGATATCCTCTCTCGATAAATTTCTTCCTCATTTCAGATGCTTGGATATCAAAATCACGAAGATTGGTACAATTCCTGCGAACACGCAGGAATTGAGAAAACGGAATACTATCGCGTTGACTCTTAGGGTGAAAGCTAGTAAAGTCAAGCAATGTATTTCGGGCGGTAGGTTTTACAAACAAATCAACTATTAGCTTATTATTTTCGTTTTTTATCAAAAGATCAAGGAATTCTACCTGGTCATTATCATATTTGGCAGTGAATTTAAGGTTAGCATCTGCCATATTGATCCATTCAAGAAATTCTAATAGTGAATCTTTCCCATTGGTCCAGATAAAAAAGATGTCATCAATATATCTGGACCAATGGGAAATAGACTCAAAGAATGGTGCAATTTCGTTATCAATAAATCTGTCTTCGAATGCTGACATATAAATGTTAGCAATTGATGGTGCAACTGATGCACCCATACTTACTCCTCGAATTTGACGATAAAACGAGTCTCCAAATTCAAAAATATTCTCAGTGAGTACGATAAACAGGCAATCAATGAGAAATTTTTTTGGACAGCTTATATTATGTTTATCGATAAACCAATCTGTCACCATTATAGCCTCTTTGAGAGGGATGTTACTATACAAGGACTCAATGTCCATGGTGACTAGAAAATCTCTGTCATGTATGAAGTCTAGGTGTTCAACTCTTGAAATCATATGGCCAGTATCTTTAATATACGATTTAATTTTAGGTATGTGAGGTCTTAAGACATGATCTACAAACTTAGAGAGTGGCTCTGTTGATGTTCCTATCGTAGACACAATGGGTCTATAAGCGGGGTCCAAGACGTTTTTATGTATCTTGGGTAACCCATAGATACATGCTGTTTTCCCTTTGTTGTAATTAAGGAAATCATGTTCCTTAGAGCTAATGTCTCCATTAGAAAGAGCCTCACTTGTAAGTAGTCGAATTTTTTTGTTGATCATGTTAGAAGGGTTGAAAGCTATTTCCTGATAGGTAGTATTATCATTCAACATAGACTTCATTTTCAGTTTGTAATTATCAGAGTCAATGACAACAATTCCACCTCCTTTATCACAGGCTTTTATAACAAGGTTATTATTGCCAGATAGTGATTTTAGGGCAAGGGATTCTTCTTTATTAAGATTATAGATAGGTTTGGGTACATATTTTAGAGTTCTATCTAGTTTTTGAAGCACCACCAACTCGAATGCAGCAACTTCAGGGGCAACTTGCTCTAAGGAGGGGCTGAAAGTCGAGGGCAATGATACTGTTTTGTTGATGTCAAGGTCGTTATTGTTACAGCCATGCATTTGGAAAAACTTCTTAAGTCGAATTTTCCTAAAGAAAGAAATAATATCTTGATATAATTCAAAGATATTTACGTGCGCATGAGGCACAAACGATAGACCCTTTGAGAGTACAGATTCACTACAAGTGTCTAGGGTAGTTGCAGATAGATTGAAAATAGGAATTATGTTCCTTGCCCCCAGTACTGGCGACTTCGGGTCTCCCTGATAACATGGGGTTCCTGTTGATGTTGCTGATGTTGTTGGTAATTCTGGAAGTTGCCTCTGTTCTGACCTTGGAATCTCACTCTCCGTCGACCCCTGCGAGGCCCCCTGTTGGATAAAAAAGGTCTCTGGGGTCGAGAGCCTGAGTAGGAATTAGAGGCTCCATCTGGTTCATAATAGTGATTGGGGTTCTCTCCTTCAGAGTCCGACGTATCAGAAAAGTTATTAACTCTTTGGGGAGCGTTTCTACTTTCATCTATATAATGATTTTGTTTGTAGAATTCTTTCCCTAAATATGGGTAGGCTATCTCATCCGAATAGAATCTTTTATCCTTAGAGAGTTTGTCTGTTTTTCGTTTGTTAAGGTAATTGTAAAATGATTCTAATTCTCTATTGCATTCTTCTATTTTTTTCATAGCTTCTTCTATCCCTTTGATTTCTTTGAGTTTACTTTCTAATTCGTCGATTTCATTTTTGATGTCTGCTGCTAGTTCTTTTGCAGTTTCTACAATCAAGATCATAAGATCACGGGAGCATCTACTCGCAATCATGCTCCATTTTTCAAGGAAAGGTCTGTGATGTACAAACAGACCTGGTATGTTGCGGACTCGTAGCCCCATAGGGATAACCCCTGATCTTAAATAGGCCAACATAAATTCTCTGTGCGCTTCCATGCGGATTCGTTTTTTCTTAAGATCTATTAGTTTTCTACTCTCATCATTACCCTTGTCACTGGAGTTAGTATTACCAAATGAAGAAGAAGTTCCCACTAGAAGGGCAAATTCCGCATCAGTGAAACCAAAGGTTTTTAAATTGGACATAATTAGGAAAAACTGAATTGATAAAAAGGAAAATTATGAGAAACCAAACATAACCACAAATGTAAAAAAGGGATGAATTTCCAAACACAAGAGAACAGCCCTACACAGACAAGCTGTGGGTAAACATATGTGAAAAGCAAGGACCCCCTGAATAGAGATAACGATTCCTAGGACAGGGAAATAAACAAATGTGCAAAACTTCCTAGGCAATCACAATAAGGGAACTAATGCAAGGAGGAACGGACAACTAAGTAAATGCACATACATTCATGTATTATTTATTTATCAAACAAGATTTTATACACATAAATAAAAATTACAATTTTTATATCACAATTGCATACAGAATAAAAAGAAATTTAAAGTGATGATAAAATCACCAACATTAAGGAAAAAACAACAATTAATATTTTAAGGAAAAATGTGGCAAATTTATATTTATCGACGCGCGTTTCGGCGTTCAAGACAACGCCTTCTTCAGGAGCCACACAAATTTCTGCAACATAACAGAAAAACATGTAATTATAACAGAGCCTTATTTGTTATCTCTCAAAAATCAATTAGTGCATTCACATTTTAAAAAAAAAAGAGAATTTGTCCTCCATATTATAGCTATTAGACCCTAATGATACAAACATAAAAATATATTCAAAAAAGCGCAGTTATTAACACCGTGTATAAAGTTGAAGAAACATGATGAATCCAACAATTGAAACATGGCCGGTTTTTACAATTTGTAAAACATCTTGAACCAACATTTTAAACAGACATTTCGAAAATTCATTATATTCAACAAGGCATTATATTCAAATATCTATGTCCATTTATGCCAACTAGAAAATTTCTATATGTTTCAGGAAACAAATGTACAATATACGTACAAATTGACTTACTAAAAACAGGGACAAGGTATGTCTGTCTTTGAGCCTTCACTTGATATGGCTACAATCTATAACGTACACTGCAGGATTTTCAAGAGGACTGTGGCAGTCCTTACATCAGTGATATAAGCACATATTTTAGAGTTCTATCTAGTTTTTGAAGCACCACCAACTCGAATGCAGCAACTTCAGGGGCAACTTGCTCTAAGGAGGGGCTGAAAGTCGAGGGCAATGATACTGTTTTGTTGATGTCAAGGTCGTTATTGTTACAGCCATGCATTTGGAAAAACTTCTTAAGTCGAATTTTCCTAAAGAAAGAAATAATATCTTGATATAATTCAAAGATATTTACGTGCGCATGAGGCACAAACGATAGACCCTTTGAGAGTACAGATTCACTACAAGTGTCTAGGGTAGTTGCAGATAGATTGAAAATAGGAATTATGTTCCTTGCCCCCAGTACTGGCGACTTCGGGTCTCCCTGATAACATGGGGTTCCTGTTGATGTTGCTGATGTTGTTGGTAATTCTGGAAGTTGCCTCGGTTCTGACCTTGGAATCTCACTCTCGGTCGACCCCTGCGAGGCCCCCTGTTGGATAAAAAAGGTCTCTGGGGTCGAGAGCCTGAGTAGGAATTAGAGGCTCCATCTGGTTCATAATAGTGATTGGGGTTCTCTCCTTCAGAGTCCGACGTATCAGAAAAGTTATTAACTCTTTGGGGAGCGTTTCTACTTTCATCTATATAATGATTTTGTTTGTAGAATTCTTTCCCTAAATATGGGTAGGCTATCTCATCCGAATAGAATCTTTTATCCTTAGAGAGTTTGTCTGTTTTTCGTTTGTTAAGGTAATTGTAAAATGATTCTAATTCTCTATTGCATTCTTCTATTTTTTTCATAGCTTCTTCTATCCCTTTGATTTCTTTGAGTTTACTTTCTAATTCGTCGATTTCATTTTTGATGTCTGCTGCTAGTTCTTTTGCAGTTTCTACAATCAAGATCATAAGATCACGGGAGCATCTACTCGCAATCATGCTCCATTTTTCAAGGAAAGGTCTGTGATGTACAAACAGACCTGGTATGTTGCGGACTCGTAGCCCCATAGGGATAACCCCTGATCTTAAATAGGCCAACATAAATTCTCTGTGCGCTTCCATGCGGATTCGTTTTTTCTTAAGATCTATTAGTTTTCTACTCTCATCATTACCCTTGTCACTGGAGTTAGTATTACCAAATGAAGAAGAAGTTCCCACTAGAAGGGCAAATTCCGCATCAGTGAAACCAAAGGTTTTTAAATTGGACATAATTAGGAAAAACTGAATTGATAAAAAGGAAAATTATGAGAAACCAAACATAACCACAAATGTAAAAAAGGGATGAATTTCCAAACACAAGAGAACAGCCCTACACAGACAAGCTGTGGGTAAACATATGTGAAAAGCAAGGACCCCCTGAATAGAGATAACGATTCCTAGGACAGGGAAATAAACAAATGTGCAAAACTTCCTAGGCAATCACAATAAGGGAACTAATGCAAGGAGGAACGGACAACTAAGTAAATGCACATACATTCATGTATTATTTATTTATCAAACAAGATTTTATACACATAAATAAAAATTACAATTTTTATATCACAATTGCATACAGAATAAAAAGAAATTTAAAGTGATGATAAAATCAGGTAACTTACAAATCTCTTATACATGATGTTTCATACCTATTTTATCATATTCTCTTTACAGGTTAAAACAAAGACGCAATGCAGGACTTGAAATTTGCACCTTTACTTGTAATAAGGTAACACACCTAAAATTTGTCACTCAATCTAATGTACCAGTGGTCATTAGCTAAGCCTTATTTCGAGTAGCAGATCCCTAACCCACTTGAGTTTAAAAGATTGAGCAAAGACATCAACACCATCGCTCCTTACGTTTGTTTTATTTTTATTTCTTCTTTTCTAGAGGGATTAAGGGCTTTCTTAACCAAAACATGTTTTTTTTAGCACAAGCACAAACCTTGAGATAAGAGTCCAGGGACACTGTTTTCTTTTTTTAAGAGCCCCACGCTTTCACATGAGGTTATAAAATGTTTGCCAGCAATGTACTACTAAACAAAGTATATGTTGATTTCTAGCTTTGAAAAAGCACCCGTCTCACAGGCTATATATTGGGTGAAACACATGTTGGCTAACAACTGAAAAGGCTTTAAGAACCATATAATTAGCAATGATAATATGCAAATATGATGTTTGTGATGAACCATGTGCAATAAAAAGCCTCAATAAATTAAACACATTGTCTGGAATTTACTTTGAATCAAGGAATCAGATATATACGGCTGTTTTGAAAAGGATATTAGGAAAATTGACACTCATCACCCTAACTACTTCTACTAATGAGGTGGAGTTAACCCAATCCCTAAGGAGTGTCACAGAGTTTTCCACACAAACAACGGATAACACAATAACAACAGTACAAATAAATTAGGCAAACCAGGCTGGACGAGGAGAGGGTTGGTCCTGCAAAACCTTGCTTAAAAATATTTAAGTATCTGTGCATCTGCAATCGAGCACTTAACAGGAAACTCTCTCTCTTGTTCGGCAGGCATTACTCCCTGTGCCTCATCCAGAACATTATACTCTGCTACAGCCAATCTTCAATGGGTTCCCACAATCAGCAATGTGTTCATCTGTCTCATCTCTTTTTTTTTGCAAAATTTTGAACATTTCTTCCTCTAAATTGTATAAGTGATTCACATCAATGAACCTTTTGGATAAAACTGAATACTGTGCTCCTTTCTTAATCCTGCGAGTTTGTTACCGTATGCCATCTAATCCTTTTAACGCCACAGTGCGCTTTTTACATATCTGTGACCTTTTACAAATGTTTTTCACAGTGTATTAAAAAACCACTCAGACCCTGCCTTGAGTAATCACATAGGCGGCCAAACAGTTTAGGGCCCCACACAGCTGCTTGAGAAAACTGACCAGCGTTGCAGAATCATGTACCAAATGATTAGAACAGTCAACAAACACGTCCCCATTTCATAATACAGCTGGGCAGGTTAAGCGTGATCACTCAAGGTAGGTTCTGAAATGTTTTTTAATACACTGTGAAAAACACTTGCAAATGTTGCGGTTATGCAAAAAGCACACAGTGGCGCTAAATGGGTTAGATGGAATATGGCAACAAACTAGCAGGACTAAGGGACGAGCACAGTTTACAGTTTTGTCCAAGAAGAAGAGTTTGCCAAATCTTGAACTGACCTTGGCCCCATTTTGCAGAAGGCCGATACCAGGCTCAACTATATTTAGATAAACTTAATGGAGGAGTTACATGATCGCGATAAACTGGCAGAGGGACTCTATTATAACAACACTATGCAGACATGTTAGACAGCAAGACAGGAGGGTCGCTCATGACACATATTTGTGGTTGGAGTTCCATCTAGCGTGTACTTTGTGGTGCTTGTTTTACTTTAATCAAGTTATTGATGAATGGAAGACATTTGTTAAGTAGAAATTTAGTAGTCCTATGTAGTCTTCTATGGTTGTTCTGTTGATCAACACTTTACAGTCTGAAGTATCAGGAAACTCAGCTATAAAGTAAATATGACTGAATAATGCAGTATCTTTCACACTTACATGGTCATGGCCATAACTTTCTATTGTGACCTAACTGCCATCGCTAGATAAGGGACATTGTCGTCAATACGGCTCTTCAAATATTTTGATTGTATAGTAAACGTTGTCCTAATGAGGGTGATTTTAAATTATTAAAAGTGTAGACACGTTGACCGATGATTGTTCTTGAGTTAGTGTTGGAGTTTGTATTCATTAAAGTGCAAATATGATTTCTTGTTCTGTGAATTAGTGATAATCTAAGGTTCAGATTGTGCAAGTATATTTACTCGAGTTCCTTGAAGAAGTGCTCCCAGGCATGGTATTTTGACATGAGATGTCTTATATGAAACAGGAAAGTATGACTCCTATATGCTGAAGCCTGATGTGCCTGGTTTAAAAGAAATAATGTCTTTCGAAGGAGATAAATGAATATTTGTTAAATAATATTCCTAGATTTTTGTGTATGTAACTATTGCTCAGTGGTTGGTGTAACCTCAGCCAGTGGTACAATAATATGTCTCTTAAGAATTGTATACATTGTGGTCCGTTCTTCACAGATTTTCTGATTAATTTTAAACACAAGATCTAACGTGACAGAACACATTGAGTACACTTATCACTAATAATCAAGAAAATCTTTCTTCTTTACTGTCCCACCAACTGCACTTCTTTCTAATCATAGAAGGCATTCTAACACCCACCCCTAAGTCAGAGAAAATCCATTTTGAAGAAGATCAAATCACAATTTTCCAAGAGGCTGCCAGGAACCTGAAGAGACAAATGGAGGAGACAAATTAAACCAGCCACTCCCTACTGCATGCTGAAAATATACACTACAGATAAGGCTTTCCGCTGATGCTATTACACTTGAAAGAAGAAAAGCTCAATAACTGAGTTGGCAAAAGTCCTGGATCTGTAGCCCATGGAACCAACAAAAGAGTATATGACCCAACAGTCTCCATAGCCAAACAAATGGTGACAAAGGCTCTTTCCCGGAGTCCATATCATTCAAAACTAATGTTCGAAGATCTAGAAGTCCTAGCATAACAGTTTCCTCATGATAGCTTACAATCAGACCTTTATATAAAAGAGTTAGTCTAGTCTAGTCTAGTCTGGATACTTGTATTGCGCACATATCACATCCCGGGGGAGTCTCATGGCGCATGCGGACAATCCTGAGATGGGAGAATGGGCCAGATGTTAGAACTAGCAGAAAAGCCAGGTTTTCAGTTTTTTTGCGAAAGCTCATGAGTTCCGTAGTTGTACGTAGGCTCAAAGGGAGTTCATTCCATAGGGATGGTGCCATGAAGGAAAAGGCACGACCGCCATTTCTGGCAGTTTGAACTCTGTGTGGCGTGAGCTGTGACTTTGTGCTGGACCTCAGCTGTCGACCAGGCAGGTACCATGTCAATTTCTGAGTCCAATATTTTGGTCCTCGACCTTACATGTGTTTATGAACCAAACACAGGGTCTTGAAAACAGTTCTTTTTTTTACTGGGAGCCAATGTAGGATTCTCAAACATAGCAATGAGGGGGATCATCTGGGTAGGTCTAAAATCAGACGAGCAGACATATTTTGTACAACCTGTAGTTTCCTGATATGGTACTCGTTTATGGCAAGAAGAAGTGAATTTCCATAATCTAGCCTATTTATGATGAGGCCCTGAACCAGAATTCGACGTGCTTTGGTTGGTATCCATTTAAAGACCTTGCGTAGACTCCGCATTATTCCAAAACAGGTGCCTACTGTATGATTTACTTGGTCTTTCATGGATAACTTGTTGTCCATGTGGAACCCTAAATTACGGACTGATTCTTTTGGGACGGGACACTCCCCTAGTTCCGAAGGCCACCAATGTTGGGTCCAATGCTCACTTGCTCGTCCAAATAACATAACTTCGGATTTTGTGGCATTCAGTTGGAGATGATTTTGGCCCATCCAGTTTTTTACCTCTACCATACACGTTCTAAAACGCCTTTTGGTGTCGCTTGCGTCAGGGCCAAATGTGACCAGTATTTGCGTATCATCCGCGTAAGATAACACGTCAAACCCATATGCCCTGATCACTTTGGCCAGGGGGGGCCATATAAACATTAAAGAGCGAGGGGCTCAAAATAGAGTGTGTGGGGCGGGATAGCTTGTCAGGGTTGGTGTTGCCAAGCTCACCGATTTTCCCTGATGCTAAATATGACTTCATAAATAAGGAAACATCACTTTGATAACTTACATTCACTGCCCCTAGTCTTTTTACTATTGTCTTTCCTTACCCTTACCTTTCCCATGGGGCTTGAACAACAAAGGTCCACGTTAGAACATCGCATGATGGGTGTGTTTCCAATATGCTTTAAGTTAAATATTCAACTACGAACTATGTAACAAAACTGATTTTAATTCTAGACACAAGAACATTTTAGAGACAAGATATACACTTATGTGTCAAGATCACTAAAAAAAAAGCCACACATAAGATTACAAAAATGCCATTAGTCCCATTAAACCAGTTTACCTAAATGTGCAAGGTCTTCTCTTGATCCGTTGACAGAGTTCATTTGTGTAAGCAGGTCAGGCAAGGAGGTACACTCGTCCAAACTTCAAGGGTGCTTCAGTCTTCTAATGCAAGGAGGTCAGTTGTGGGCACTGTGAGAGTACAGCAGGACTCTCTCGGACTTGCAATGGCGGCGGACAGCTTAGATCCATGGAGTACAAGATCCTTGTGTTTCAGAGTATTTTTTTTCTCTTAATTTGTGACAATTAGTTGTGTCAGCCTAAACTTCGTAGCCAGGAATTTGGAATTCATTGCGTTTTCAACACGTATTAAAGGTACCTTGTTTAAAGAGCAGTTTTCTGGATAAACTTTGGAGGATTGGGGGCCTGATTCAGAGTCTGGCAGACAGGTACTACATCACAAATCTGACAGATATATCATCCAGGCTATTACAGGTACATTATATCCTAATACTAGATTCAAAATTTTTACAATATACCAACCAATAAGAGATGGGAGTATAAGCTTCCCCTATATAGACAATAACATACATGTGGCACTAATGTGCCACATTGGTAAAGGTTTCGACTAGCTGATCCTAAAGCACATACACTATTAGAACAGTAATTTGCCAATATTCCACTCAAAAACGTAGGTCTCCCTCAGAAATACAAGAAGCAAATGGATAATCCCTTACAGTTACCATCAACCCTTAATCCATTGGTATCTGATGTCCTATAAGAAGGTTTTCTTGGCACTGCCTTCTCCTCTATTCCTAATGGGAAACAGCCTTTACAACAGTGCTGGAACCTCACATGCCTTTACTACGCATGCAACACTACCACGCAAGTCTTTACCACACAAAATTTTACAACGAATATGCCTTTACCACACATGCCATTACAATGAATTTCGTTGTAAAAGCATGAATGGCAAAGGCATATTCATTGTTAAAGCTTTAGAGGTAAGTATACGTAAATATTGTTAAATGATTGTGTTTTTTACACACACACATATATATACGTGTATATATATATATATATACATATATATACATACATATATATATATATGTATATATGTATATATATATTTTTTTTTTTTAGGGGACTTTTTTGTCGGATTTAAGGTGGGTAAATGTACATGGGCTTTTGGGCTCAAGGAATTTCGTGTGTTTGGGGCTTTGGATGATGAGTTTTTAAGATGTAGGGTGGTTATTGGTTTTTGTGGCAAAAGGAATGTTTTGTGTTTAGGGCGGGTTTCGGTTTTTGGGTGGTAAGGGAATTTTCAGTGTTTAGGAGGGGTTAGGGTTTTGGGTGGTAAGAGAATGTTTAGGGTTGGTTTGGGTTTTTGGGAGGTTTTAGGGGGTTGGGGTTTTGGGTGGCAAGGGGATTTTTCAGGTTTTAGGGTGGGTTTGGGTGACATGGGAATTTTTAGGGTTATGGGGGTTTTTGGGTAGTATGGGTGACAAAGGTATTTTTAGGATTTAGAGTGGGTATGGGTTTTTGGGAGGTAAAGGGTGTTTAGGGTGGTTAAGGGTTTTGGAGTGGCAAGGGGATAGGCTGGTGTGTGTAAATATATTTAATTATATATTTATATATTTTTAATATATATGTATGTGTATGAATATATACATTAAAATATGTACATCCAAGTCCAGTGTGTGCAAGGCTGGTGAGTGGGGGTCTGAGATGGGACACCAGTAGTCCCTCACTCGTTACTCCAAATTCCTGCTATTTGTTGAACAATAAAACTCAGACTCTCCAGTATGCTTAATTCTTCAATGTAAAACATTTCTGATGCGTTCCGGCATTACGCCTTGCTCACGGTCAGAGTACACAAGCCAAAAGCTTCCATGTTTAATATAGTGCAAACAGTGAAAATGGACTACACTTCACACAAAACTGCGAGACAGAATACCTGGGTTAGCCATCTTGGCACAGAGCTGCATTACTTAATGCTATGCAGACAAGTAAAAACAATCATAATTTATGACACACACAATGCCTATTGGAAAGGTTCCCCGACATGCTGGAGGAATGGTCCAATAACTCTCAGGACTGTTAAATAAACATTAAAGGATCGAAGTTGTGGAGATTGATACCTTACTAGAGCTCCTGGATGAGTTTATGAAACATTTGCTAGTTCGACTTAATAAGATAGAAAAAGAAATTACAGCCATGAAACAATGCAAGTTCATTTGTGACTTCATTTAAGGGTGGCGGAATTGGCGAAATACTAACTCGTTCTGTCAGATTTCCACTTATTAAAACAGAAATCTCATATATTCAAGGTAAAATAACAAGTATTTCTACATGCTAAAATGCATATAGTCATTTCACAAAAGTGAAATTAAGATTCTAGCAAGCAGTGAGAGAGGTGATGATTTTGAGATCCTCCCTAACCTAGGAGGAGAACCAAGAAGATGCCTTAAAAACAAAGAGCACATCTTGCTGAACGATTCGAATCGGTGGTGGTCCCATCCTTTTAGGACTACCACAAGCACAGTTATGGGCACAAATACAGTCCCAATTAAAAGCCCCTGCAAAGCATTATGGGACGAGATTAGCAGTGGGAAGTGAATATTATAGTATCCAAATAATTCTACAAAGAGCTGCAGTTCACCTCGTCGTCCCCAGATGTCCCTGATGAGGCAAATGCAATAGCATTTAAAATATGATAAAACAAGCTGCAGTTCACCTCGTCGTCCCTAGATGTCCCTGATGAGGCAAATGCAATAGCATTTAAAATATTATACATCAAGCTGCAGTTCACCTCATCGTCCCTAGATGACCCTGATGAGGCAAATGCAATAGCATTTAAAATATTATACATCAAGCTGCAGTTCACCTCGTCGTCCCTAGTTGTCCCTGATGAGGCAAACGCAATAGCATATATTATACATCAAGCTGCAGTTCACCTCGTCATCCCAAGATGTCCCTGATGAGTAAAATTCAAAAACATTGAAACCCTTTCATGAATGCTAATAATGATGCTAATCTTATCCCATAATGCCTTGCAGGGGCTTTTAGTTGTATTTTTGTCCATAACTGTGCTTGGGGTGGTTCTAAGAGAATTAAACCACCACTGAATTGTTCAGAATGATATGCTCTTTGAGCTCAAGGCATCTGCTTGGTCCTCCCCCTAGGTTAGAGGGGACCCCAAAATCATCAAATCTCTCATTGTCTGATGTTTATCACTGTTAAACCCAGAACCTCCAAGGCGCTGGGTCTGCGTCACCCTGGCATGTCGGGGCTAGGCTGCGTGTGGGGGAGGGTAGATAGTCCAGTGCGGACCCTCGGCGGCTGCGGAAACGAGGCACTGCTCGGCCTAAAATCACAGAGCCAAAATGTTGCCCTAAGCACAAGGAGAAAGTGTAGATAAAATGGCAAAACAAACGCTCCAGGATGGGGAGCTTGCCATAAAAATCGAAATAGAAGAAGAGTACAGAGGTACTAAGGATCTAGAATATGTAGTGAAGGAAATACTTGAAAAAGTATTCAAATGTACTGCTAAGGATTTAAAATGTGTACAGCAAAACAAAGAGGTTTTTTTGAAATTACGTTTTTTACAGAGCTGAAATATGAATTTTTTATACAGGGTGTGTCACTCATGTGTTCACATGAGAATCTCAAGGAGGTAAAAATTACTGCTATGGCAGCAGCAAAGGAGGTACCAGTAATTGTCCATATGTACAATGCCCATGTGTCTACATGGGAGTTTGAATGTTTTTTAAACAGCTTTTGTGCAAAGGTGAGGGGAGGTATATTACAGAGAAATAAGTTTGGAATCTGGAATGGCAAGAGAAAGTTTTTTGTGATACTTAAACCAAACCCTGCTGGGGGAGTGACCCACCTCCCACAAACCTTTGCATTGGGCCCAAACAGAGGCTATTTAAACTACCCAAGCCAACCACAATATTGTAGGAACTGTTTAAGTTTTGGCCACCTTAAAGAAGAATGCAAAAATGAGGGTTGCAAGTTCTGTGGGGACATAGGCCACAAACACACCGAATGTAATGCCCCCAAATCATGTAACCTATGTGGATCCAAAGAGCACCTTTATAGAGCATGCCCAAAGCAAAGATTCTCATATGCGGCATCTGCAGCTGCCAAACATCACCAGCCAGGGGATAGTAAACCTTACGCCGCAGTACTGGCACCATTAATCTTTAAGACAGTTAGTGATGGAGGCACCAGGGAAACACACAATACAAAAAAACAAGTAATACAGGTTGCACCTACCCCTACCCCACAGGCAGAACAGGAACAAACCAAGGAAAGTACACAGGTAGTAGAGGAAATTCAAATGACATAAATAGTGGAAAGTGAAAAGAAAGTTAAAGGGATGTCAGACATAGACTCACAAGTGGAAGACAGGGACATAGATTCAGATTGTACTCTTATCCCTACAGATATATATAACATCATCAAAGAAGCCAAGGACAGGGCACAGGAAAAAAGGGAAAGAGAAGAACAGACCTCCTCAGAAAAGGAAACAAAAACCACAGAGGGCCAAATGCAGATGGTTAAAAAAAGAAATAAAATCAAAATTAAAAAAACAAACGGCGGCCCCAAGTGGTCCGGCCGCAACAGAACAGAAAGAAACTGGGAAGAAAACTCTACCAAAAGGAACTGCTCAGGGTCCAGGTATAGTGTACTAGGGGACCAATCAGACTCAGAAGACCTAGGATATAGCTTATTCTCACAAGAGGTAGGAGGAACCCCCCACAAAGACCTTTTTCTACAGTCCCCATACTTGGGGGGAGCAGAAGAAATTGGCGGGCAAGAGACGCAAAATAGTGAAAGCAATCAGCAAATATGTGACAGCATCTGGTCGCCATTAAGCTTTGAAAATGTTCAGGTTTAACATGTATTGTATACCGTGCAAAGTAATCACCATTGCAAATATAATGTTTAACATCATATCATGGAATGCCCGAGGAATGGGCTCACAAGTGAAAAGAGCGTCAGAGTTTGAGCTCTGCAAAGTACAAAAAGGGGACATTATATGTTTACAGGAATGTGCAATTCCCCACTCCACGGACTACAGTCACATATCCAAATATTGGGAAGAAGGCCCCTCCAAATGGTCTGGGGGTGGAAACAAGAATGCTGGAATAGGCATTCTCATAAAAAACAAAGAAATGTCAATCCTCGATACTAAAATTATACAGCCAGGCAGGGCTATGATGGTCACCATACAATACAGAAACACCACCTTTAAGGTCTGTAATATTTATGCACCAACCGACAAGAATGAAAGAATGTCCTTGTTTGAAATGCTCCCACTTTTTATTGCAGGTGCAACCCCAATGGTGTTAACAGGGGATTTCAACTGCATCATAAACCTCACAGACAGATGGGGAAGAAAAATTGTTACGAAATTGATAAGTCTGCAAAATGTCTGAAAAACATGTGTAATGATTTGCGACTGTCAGACACAGGGGCAAAATCAGGGTCAAAACAAAGGTTCACCTGGGAAGCAGAAAGTGGCAAAGTCAAATCAAGAATTGATTTCATTTTCACCTCCAAAAATATAAAAGCAAGGAATTATGAAACAAACGAGAGTGGTATGTCAGACCACAAAATCTTGAAAGCAACCGTTGAAATCTCAAACATGTGTCAAATGGGGAGGGGTGTGTGGAAAATGAACATCTTGTTATTACAAGATGAAAATATATGTAAAAATTACAGTGATATGTACAACAACTTAAAAACCAGAAAGGAAAGTTTCCCATCCTTAGCAGAATGGTGGGAAAAGGTAAAAAAACAAACAAAACTTTTTTTCAGAAAACAGAGCATGATCAAAAGCAAGGAAAAGTTTCAAAAATTTGATGAAATACAACAAAGAATGATCGCGCTAGAAAACCTGGAAAGGGGTGGAATGGAAGTAGGGGAGGAAAGAGAAAAAACAAAAACAGAACTGAAAGAATGACTGAAACAACGAGGGAAAGAACACATTTTTAACTCCAGGGTCAAGATCTTTGAGGAAGATGAAAAGTGCTCAAGGTTCTTTTTCAAAAAGGCACAGCAAGTGCAAAAGGTAATGAATGAACTGAAAGACACAAATGGACAAATACAAAAGGGCACAGAGAAAGTAGGAAAATAACAACAGCCTTTTGGTTCCCAATTGTACAAAAAAGAGCCATCAGATATAAGTGCATGTGAAGATTTTCTAGGGTCTTTGCAGAGCTCTTTATCCCAAGAGGAACAACATTTTCTAACCACCCCCATTTCAGGAGAAGAACTCTTACAAATCATTCAGGAAGCCCCAGAAGGATCAGCCCCTGGGCAAGACGGCCTTTCATGGGAGTTTTACAAAGCTTTCTGGGGGCTTATTGCAAAGGATTTTTGGAGTCTGTTGAAAGAATGCTTGGAAAAAAATGTTTTACCCCCCTCCTTTCCACAGGGCATCATCAAACTGCTGGAGAAAAAGGGGGACAAGCTGGACATCAACAATTGGAGGCCAATCACCCTCTTGAATGTAGACAGTAAGATCCTAAGTAAAGTCCTGGCAGGAAGATGCAGGAAGGTGCTGGCCTCCATCGTGCACCCAGACCAAACATGTGCGGTCCCAGGAAGGAAAATCTGGGACAGCTTGACCATCATTAGAGACACCTTGTGGTTAGCGAAAGACAGGGGGAATCCACTAGCTATCTTGGCCCCTGATTTCCAGAAAGCCTTTGACTCCCTAAGTCATGAATACCTTTTCAAAGTGCTCAGGAAAATGGGATTCCCAGAAGGTTTCATCAAAACTATTGGCTTAATATACACAGGATGTGAAAGCCAGGTCCTTATAAATGGTACACTATCTGAGGGGTTCCACATTGAATCAGGGGTCAGACAGGGATGACCCTTATCACCGGCGCTCTTTGTATGTGCAATTGAACCTCTCCTATGTAACATCAGGAAGGACAAGTGCATAACTGGCCCTCTGATACCGGGCAGCCAAGGCAAACAGGTCAAATGTGTAGCATACATGGACGATGTCACCATTGCTTGCACTGACGCTAGATCCATAAAAAGAACTTTCCTTATAACCCAACTCTTTTTCCTAGCAGCTGGGCTACAGGTGAATGTGGAGAAAACGCACTGCATGACGGTGGGACAATGGGACAAACTGTCTCAGCTCCCAGTGAAACCTTCCAAAGACCCGGTAAAAATACTGGGGATTCTTTTTTCCCAGGACATGAAGGGAGAAATAAACTGGGAGAAGATCCAGACAAAGCTCAAGCAGAAAATGGTGCTCTGGACGACAAGAAAACTTTCCCTGGAAGGGAAAGTCCTGGTGCTGAAAGCAATATGTCTACCAATCCTGATGTTTATTGCCATGATTTTCCCTCCATCATACAGGTGGACAAAAGTGACACAAAGACGTTTTGCAAACTTTTTGGGGGGGGTCAAGAATGGAAAAACTGAAAAGAGACACAGTTTTCAAACTACCCACAAAAAGAGGGAAAGACCTGCCAAACCTCCATGACTTCCTGATGTCACATTTTGTTAAAAGCGTACTGGGGAATGCAAAGAAAGACTCAAATGTGGCTGCCTACACACTGTTTGCTACAAGCTTCATCTTATCAAGAGTGGGCATATGTAAACTGGACAATACAAAGCCTTTTTTACTAGAACCACCCCCTGCGTACAAAGGCATCAAACCTTTTTTGGACAAGAGTGGGCAAAGGAAACCTGGAAAATCAGGAGTTGGTCTGGATGGGTAAAATGAGAAATCTTGATGGAAAACCACCAAAGATAGCCTGCGTGCGCTTCTTTGAGAATGGTTAAATGTACAGCACCCAAATATAAGGGACTGCTTAAAATGTAAACCTGACAAATAATTTTAAATAAAGTATATTTTTTACAACAAAAAAAAGCATGTAAAATTAAGTTTATCAAAGCATTTGTGAATGCAGTTTAATAACTGATTCTGCTACGCGACAACCAAGACAACGAAAAAACAGTAAGAATAAAATTTCAATAAAATTACTTTCAGTCATGATCTTTCTTAAAACCTTAAAAAAATAATTCTTAAGTAGTGATTACATAAGTAAATGAGAGACTTCCTTCTGACTTTGTCCACAATGCTAAAAGGTCTTAATAATATTAATTTGTTATGGACTCGCTTGCTTTCAAGTGCTTTCATGAGCTTTCAAAAACGTTATCATTTTGCAGTTCATTTGGGGGTCAGTTGGATCCAGGCCCCCAATAATAGCAGTCCTGCATGTATGTATTCTCCTTTCCAGAAAGGCTTTCTTCAAAAAAGTTACTCGCTTACTGTGCAGCATCTTGCAATGGCATATTATATGGATTAAATCTTCCCTTGCGTTTCCACAGAGACGGCATTCTTTTGACTCAATGTGCCTCCAAGATGGTTCGTCGGCTAAAGTTGGAAGTTTACCAAAGTGCAAGGCCATAAGTCGTTTTTTAATATAAATAGGAAACGCTGTGTCCAAGTAAGCCGCCGGTTTAAGAGTTTTATAATTGTTGATCACAGTCCAAGAGTGGGAGCGATGAGAAAAGATACCTTTATCTGTTCGCAACAAGTGAAGTTTGGCAGCTCTATTTAGTGCCTGCTTGAATGATATGAAAGGCAAATTTTCATTCCAGAGGTTAGAAGAACATGTTGACCCCAGTGCACTGGTCAAGAATTTGTTGGCCTGCGATTTTTTTTGCGTTTCTAATTCCTGCCATAAAAATTTATTGAGGTTGTTTTCACTAGCACTTTGCTTGATACGGTACCACACGTTTATATAAGTATAAAGTCTACCCAGTGATTCGTTCATTAGTCCGAATTCTAATCGCATTTGCGCTGGTGAGGCTGAACTTGGAAGTTGAAGAACCTTTTTATAGATTTTTGTTATTAAGTTGTTAAGAATTTCAGAATCTTTTCCATGCATAGCGACGCTGGCATAAGATAAGGTGGGCAGTGCTTTGTTAGCGATAACTGTCAGGAGAGGCCTCAGTGATGGCCCTTCCAGCTTATTTGCCAATGAGCTAAATGCAAATATTAAGGCCCCCGCTCTCTGTGTCATATAATTTTTCTGATCTTTTAAGGATAACCTGTCGTCTATGTAGTATCCCAAGTATTTATAGCAGGATACTTTTTCCAGTCGTTTACCTTCTAGCCAGATGTTATGATTTGCGGCTCGTCGTTGGTAAGTAGCATTGTTTTTGTTTTGGCTGAGTTAAGGTCCAACTTGTTTGTAAACAGGAAATCTGAGAGTACAGTTAGGAGCCTCGTCAAACCAAGGACTACCAAGCAGGACGAACCCTAACATTTCATAACAAGCATTGGCATAGCCAATAGGTCTCGCTTTTGGGACCTTATACGTGTTTAGCCATGCAACAGTTGATGTTGTTGCACCAAGGATATTGTGCTGCATAACTAAATACTTATCAGATCCCAAAAGTGAGACCTATTGGCTATGGTGGTGGTGCTGCGTAATGCTGCGGTGGTGCTTAGTGATGCTGCAATGGTGCTGCATGATGCTGCATTCGTGCCGCATGATGCTGCGATGGTGCTTAGTGATGCTGCGATGGTGCTTAGTGATGCTGTGGTGGCCCTGAGTGATGCTGTGGTGGCCCAGAGTGATGCTGTGGTGGCCCAGAGTGATGCTATAGTGGCCCAGATTGATGCTATAGTGGCGCTGCTTGATGCTGTTGTGGCGCTGCGTGATGATGTGGTGGCGCTGAGTGATGCTGTGGTGGTGCTGTGTGATGCTGTGTTGGGGTGCTGAGTGATGCTGTGGTGGAGCTGAGTGATGCTGTGGTGATGCTGTGGTGATGCTGTGGTGATGCTGAGTGATGCTGAGGTGATGCTGAGTGATGCTGTGGTGATGCTGAGTGATACTGTGGTGATGCTGAGTGATGCGGAGTGATACTGTGGTGAGGCTGAGTGATGGAGTGATGCTGTGGTGGACCTGAGTGATGCTGTGGTGGGCACGATTAAAACAGGAGCACTGATGCTGAACACTAATTTTTATGCATTATGTGAAACATTTCCCCTTCCCCACCAACATGCAAACAGAGGCTGAGGCTAAGCATGAGTACATTGTAAAATTATTCATACTCGACAAGCATGAGCACATGAATGCAAACAAACCCATTGCTCTGCCCAAAAACAATACATTTTTACATGTTGTCTTCACTGACTACTTCAGCACTTCATCTTGCACAGGCGACCTTGCTCTTATTAATAAACATAAATCTTCTGCAGCCTATTTAAATTTATTACCCCAATTGCTATAGTAACGATACGATGATTGAGCTGCATAGTTTGGCACAGTCTAATTTATTTATATTCTCAAAAGGTACAGAAAGGGACAAATCTTCTTATTTTGTAATTTGATAGAATTCTGCAAAAACCCTTTGTATTAAAGGTTAGCGAAGGGATCAAGCTACTTGGAAAAGTGAAACACGTAGAGAATGTGTAAAAAAACACGACAGTGTTTCGGCTTATTTTAGTTTTTATTTTATCCCAGGGTTCATGTTTTTATTGCTGTATGGCGGTGAACCCTGAGATCTAAAATGAGAGAACGGGCAGAAGGAACATAATGGCATGAAAAAACATACTCTGGTTAATTAACCGAATAAAATGGCATGAATAATAATTCCGAGTACCATGCAATAAATTAGCGTAATCTCGACGAGGCCCTGTAGTTGATTTTTTTATTTTTTATTCCTGACCGCCTTCTGTTAGTTTTAGAGTGCAGGCGCCTGCCTTGAATGCCTCGTATGCTCTATTCCTGCTGCTGTACATTTCAATGAATACATTCCGTTTTGGATGAAAATTATAATTATAATATTTCTATAGCACTACATATCAAAATTCTGTCATTTCTACACGCTGTAGATAACAATTGTTAGTATTATTCAGGTTAATTGTATTGACTTCATTGGCCCCGATAGGATGACGGGGCCTTGGTGCTTTCGAACTAATGGCCTACAAACCCCCACGTGGCTCAGTAGCAAGGGTTTTAACTCACTGACCCATCATGCAATTTTAAACGCTAATTTTAGCAGGCAGGAGAGTTTGTCCTGGAGAACACACAGTTTAGTCGAGATTTTAAGCCATGAGTAGAGATTGAAACTACTGGTCTCAAATCAAAGGACATAGCCACTCGACCACCTACCTTTCTCTATATATATATATATATATATATATGATAAAAACATAAAATGCTTACACTCGGATGTAAATTTGAAATGACACAGGGAACTATTAGTTTTTTGTGCACTCTCAAAGTGCGGGTGTTTCTCTCCCTTCCACCAACCCATCCATCGCGGGGCTTACTTCCTGTCTTGCGATTAACTGTCTTTCGAAATGCGATTTCTGTACCTTACTTCTGCTTTGAAATACCTTAAAAACACAATGGAATCCACCAGAGTACTAATGTTTGACAACTTATGTTTAAAGGGGCCCGAGGCAGTGAAATCAAACACTTTCTAATACTGAAAGTGAGGTGATAGTACTTTGGGGGGGAGCGGGCAGGGGGGGTTTGATGAAAGCAAAAATGTGAGAGAGAGAGGGCGGGGCTACAAAAACGGGAGGAGAATAGAGAGGAATGGAAGAGAAAGAAACCAGCAACATGACCGGAACCAAACAAGTTCAATAGGGAAGCCGGGCAGACCAAAAGAAATGCCAGGCTGCCATTTTTAAAGAGATTTAAAGTGTAAGCGGGGCATGGCATTGTTTAAGTAAAAACACGACATAGCGTGCTGAAAAATATAAACACATGACATTTTAGAAGTTGAATATGGCAAGACCCGCAGAACTAAAGGGCACAGTGAAAGCGCGATGTTGCAGGAAAGCATGTCGTACCTGCAGTAGGAGAAACTCATTAAAGAACGCAAGAGATGCGCGCGCAGCAGCGCGCTTGCTTGTGCGTGTGAGCGCAAGCTGGTGACCTCTTTGGTAGCACTTCTAAAAGCTGCTACTAAATGTCTCTCCGAGCAGTGCATGTGCGCTGACTCAGCGAGACCTAAAAATGAAGGTTCATATGTCTGAAAATAAGGACAATGGCATTTCAACAAAAAATGTGGTACCTGCGAATATTGTGGAACCGGGGATGGCAATATGTCTGATGTATCGGTATCAGCGCTAAATCGGGACGTGAAACAGGAACAGCATAAGAAGAATATTTTACGGTAATTTCAGCTGTTAAACCAGGTCAGGACAGAGCAATATCAAGAGCAGAAAGCTCAAAGGGGCAGAAGAGTATGAAACAGAGGAAGAATGCAAGGAACAACAAGGCCAAAAAAAATGCAAAAAACAGACAACAAGCCCATGGGAATTAAAACGAGGGGCAAACAAGCAAAGTCATGAATGTGGTAAATGTATCACCACAAATGTTGTCTGGAGAGGAGATTAAGCTTTTATCACTAGAATTGTCGTTCTGTGCCTCAGCCAATTTGAATTACAAACAAACCAAAATTGATTTATTTTACTTTTCAAGAAAGTCACAATTGAAAAAATGGTTTGAAAGTCAGCAATTGAGATGGTCAAGTCAAAGTAGTGCACCGACTTTTAGTAATTTGAGTATTGGTGATCATCATGAAAATTCTATCTTGAATGTTGGGAATTTTGACCTGGATTTAGATTTGAGTCAATCGAGTTCATTAAACGTAAATCGGTGATCTTGCCTAACATTCACTGTGACGCCATTGAGGTATTTGAAAAGGGAGTGTTGAAAGATCTCAAGAAAATGAGATATAGAGCAATGCACACTAGAAAGAAAAATGGGGGGCAATGTATTATTAATGGCTAAGAATGATTATCTGGCTGAAGGAATGAGACAGCTGAGTGGTACTAATTGTTACTGCGTGTCTAAGAGGAATGAGGTGACTAGAGCAAATAGGGTATTTGGGAGATGTTAATTGACTGGAGGGACAAAGGATTATTGGAATAAGAGGAGTGTACTTATTAAAGATGCACCCATTCCAAAATGCCAGCATTATACCTCTTACCTAAATCACATAAAAATGCAACAAAGACCAACTGTTTCCTCTAAAGGGTCTTTACTGGAAAAATCCTCATGTTTCATAGACCATTACTTAAGACCCTTTGTTACAGGGTAACCTGCATATATAAGGGGCAACTCATTTTTTGACTAAGACTGATGACATTCATTGTAACAAGAGTTATACACTTATAACTCTGGATGTGAGTAGCCTCTATACGAGCATTGCACATGATCTGGGGTTACAAGCAGTGAGACATTTCTTGAAAGCTCGCTCAATCTCTCTTTTGTTCCATTCTGAGATGATTCTCCATATGATTTATTTTTGCTTGAGCACCAACTTTTTTCTCTTTGATAACTGCATATACAGCCAGAAACAAGGGACTGGAATGGGCACCTGCTTCGCCCCGAGCTACACGAACATGTTTATGGGCTAGTGGGAGGAGCAGGTGTCAACGTATCTGGATGAATTTGAGAGATGTGCAATTATGTAGTTACGATTTATTGATAATATCTTTTGCATTTGGAATGGTGATGAGGAATCAGCTTAGCAATTTGTAAACAAACTTAATGGGAACTCTTTGAACCTGACCTTTACGGAACATCCTCGATCAAATTTCTTGATGTGAGGGTACAAGTTAAAGGGGACAGGCTGGAAACTGAGTTATTCAGGAAAGAAACCGCAGGAAATAGTTTCTTGAGTGCAAACAGTGCACATCCCCCCCAATTTAATATATAGTATACCTTATGGGGAACTGTTGCATGCCAAACATAACTATAGTACAGAAGGAGCCTTCTAGAAAGAGAAAGCTATTACGTGCAAGAGATTCAGTGAGAAAGGATACAGCAAGCAAGTCATAAAACAAGCAAGCATAAGAGTTGAGGCAGTCTTGAGGAATGAGTCAACTTCCCAAACAGAAGGATCTAGAAAATGTAACTACTGTGAGATTTATTACAACTTTTTCACATCAGGCACATCATTTACGAATGATTATAAAAAAACAGTGGCATGTTTTGACTACTGATGAGGTATTGAACTCGCACCTCCACCCCAATCCCCAAATTACTTTTCGTATAAGTAGATCTCTGAGAGTTGAGCTTAGTAACAATATGATTACAAGCATGGACAAGTCATCCAAGACGGACAGACACAGATTTTTCTGCTACAAAAATGGTAAGGCATGCAGTGGAAGTTTTGTTCAAGGTTTCAAATACCCAATTTAACCGGAGAGTTTACGATCAAGAAAACCTTGACATGTAACACCGCATATTGTGTGGAAGCTTAATTTGTCTGTGTAATTGGATTTATACAGGGAGCACCATACATAGGCTAAGAAACGAGTCCTTGAGCATATTCAGGCAATTATGCATAACAATAAATATTATCCAGTGGCCCGACATTTTTTTTAAAACCACTTCCAGAATGAGAAATTGCTATGCATGACTGTAATTGGTGCAGTGGAGATGGATGTATGGGGTGGTAATCGTGAATTGAAATTGCGTAAATTGGAGTCTAGATACATCATTTACTTTGACACTTTGACCCCACAAGGCTTGAACTCTAGTGAGGAATTGACTACCCATCTGGGTTAATTTGATAAGTGCAATAATGAAATGTATTGTGTAGTTTCAGATAAGGTTTTTAAATAGTTTGTTATTGAATTTTACAAATTCTATTTTAGGTAAAAGCACTTTATTGGAGATAGAAAAAAGCTGGGAATCTTCTGTCATTTGAAAACATCATGAATTGAGCAGTGTTCACAATGTCATTTGACTTTGATTTTAACCTAACTGCGTGGACACCATGATATTGTAAACAACTTTATCTTGAAAATATTTAATTTGATTTGGGTTTGAATGCCAATTCCCACTTGGGCAGAATCAGTTATACTTTAGTTTATGGTAATAATTTTTGTTTCAATGAATTTTGGTAATTACATTATCATTCAAACTATTCATGTTATGATATATTCAAGGCTCATATGGGCGAAACCAGATTGTTTCAGGTGAAAATCAACATTTTAGAAATGTATTCACTTTTTGCCCTTTCAAGTATTAGCATTTTTACATGATAAATCGTTTTTGGTAATTATTATTTAGTGTCATGTTTGCTTATTACTGAACAATACTATTAAGTTTGTTTAGTTATAATTGCATGCTGTAACAAAGGAACTTTTCCAATAGGGATTGTGTCATAAATTATGAATGTTTTTACTTGCCTGCATAGGATTAAATAATGCAGCTCTGTTCCAAGATGGCCGACCCAGCTCCTCTGTCTCGTACTATTGTGTGGGGTGTAGTCTGTTTTCAATGTTTGCACTTTATTAAACATGGAAGCTTTTGGCTTGTGTAGTATGACTGTGAGCAAGGCGAAACACGTCGGAAAATTATTACATTATTGAATTAAGCATACTGGAGAGACTGAGTTTTCTTGTTCAACGAAGAGCAGGAATTTGGAGTAAAAAATATTTAAATACATATGTAATGTGTGTGTACACATTCACACACACATTGGGGAAATGCTTACCTGTTACATTTGTATCACGTATATGCCTTTACCATACAATCATTTACAACAAATTTTCATGATAAAGGCATATGCGTGGTAAGGACTTGCATGGTAGTGTCACGGTAGTAATGACCATGTTATAAAGCCATACATAGTAATGGCTTGCATGGTTCTCTCATACATTCATTCCTAATAGCACACACGCCTTAATTTTGCCCCACGAGTACTAGACAAACATTTGCTTCCTGGAAAAGAAAGGGTCACATTCTGTTTGGTGATTTATATAATTTTAAGGTGAGAGGTTATATATTATGTATAGATCTATTTCATTTGGCACCCAGAAACTGTTTTTCGTTATGCAACCGAGACTCTGATCATCAACCACGTTACTCAAAAATAGGGGCAAGAGGGATTTCTCCCTCCTGGATGAGCGCTATAGCAAAACAATAAGAAGAAAGGGAATCTCCCAATCTAAAAGGACTAAAGTACAGCAGTTAACAGTAAATTCCATAAGTACAGAGATTAGTTGGAAAAATATTTGAATATTAATATTCCTAATGAGAGTTGTTTGATTATCTGGATAAGAGCACTAAGAACCTAAAAATGTGTTAAACACAATAGAAATGCTTAGAGGATCACAATGCACTGCTTTATTATCCCAGAACACGTACAAGCAAATTATGGAAGTTCTGTTGAAGGTGATGCGGCCAACAAGGAACATTAGCACATGTATGGTGGCCTTTCATCAAGCACATACCTATAGAACCCTTCTGTGGCCCATATTTAAGAAATAACTGGTGTAATCATACCTTTAGACCCGCTATTGTTATTCTTTGGCTCTGTAGGAAATAAAGGGGAATATCCTTTGTTGTCAACACTGGGTCAACTAGCGCCATTTACATTCTCAGAGGCTAGACTCCCTGTAGCACAAATATGGAAATTTCAAGAGACAACTACTAGGTCACTATGGTAGTCTAAAGCATAGCATTAAAACAATATGGAAAAATTATCAGCATAGGTTCATTGGTTCAAACTCATGTCAATAGCGAACAAGACAGTAGGAGACATAAACAATTTGAAGACGAATGGGACACTATAGATCTGGTTCTTCTGAAGACGCAACAAACTTCGAAGGCCTAAAGAACTTTTGTAATTAAATGTGATATCCAGGTAAATTTCTTTCCATATTCCCACCATGATTTACTTATGTGGTTTTCAATGCATGGATTTTTGATTTGAATGAGATTGTGTTAACAAGCAGTGTCAGCATAAGGCAAAACTCCACCAAGAAGAGGCACAAAGTATTGCACCTGTGGCTGCCCGCCTGCACCGCGTTTGGTAATAAAACACTGTGCTTTTTCACCCCTGACATGATTTTCGTTCCTAGGATGAGCTGGCAAGCACTCAGGTGGCTCCCTCAGATGGTGCCCACCAAGATGCAGCATTCCCTTGCGCCTTGGTGGGCTTTCCAAGACCCACTGCCACAAAGGACGTGAGACAACAGGCCTGGGCAGGAAGGAGGTCACACCTCCGCCTTACCGGGGTGGCTACTGAAGGACCCATCAGGGCGGTGAGCCTCATAGGCTTCCATGCCTCTGATATGTAAGTGACTTGTCTCCCAATGGAGACGAAGGCCCCATTTGCCCCCAGGCCCTCACGGTCACAGGCAGCTGGGAAACTAGGTATTCAGGAGGTGTAACCCCCAAAGGCTACCCACACCTCTAGGGTGGGCTAGTGTGTCTGTACAGCAGAGTATGGCCTGTGCCATCTTGAAAGCTCCTAAAAGTAGGGAGTTTTGGGTAGTTTGGTGACACACCCACCAGGTATAGTCCCATCAGGGAAGGATTAACCGCAGGACTTGTAACCTAATGACTTCTAGCCCTCCCACCACTAAACCCCCCTAATTCCAGGATTTAAGGGACATCCCTAACAGCAGAACTCCAGATCTGCTGTGAAGAAGAGGAGAACAAAGAGAAGCCGTGTCATCACAAGGCAGAACTCCATAAAGAAGAGGAATGAAGTATTGCACCTGTGGCAGCCCCCCTGCACCCACCGGACTACAGCTTGTCCAGGACCGGAGGCCAGTTCCAAAAGGAAGGCGAACCCCTCTGCAAGTCAATGACTTCACCAGGACTCCCAAAGGCTATATGTACTAGTCCCCTGAGGTGGACAGGCACAAACTGCACTTCCTCTATCTGAAGAAGGACAGACCACCGGGCTCTGTCGCGAACCAACCCGAAAGTAACCAGCCAGGTGTCTCTGGCAAGCGTAGTCCTGATCCTCCCCCAGTCTCAGCTCCCTACAGTGGTCCTAGGACCACTGGAAGAACACTGACCCAGCCGTGATCTTGGCTAGGACCAAGGTTTCTACGTGGTTAAGCTGACTGCTAACTACTTCACTTGTAACCCCATACGGAAATAACCCTCTGCATCTTCCCCTCTCCACTTCCATGGTGCAGTTGTCGAGTTTTTGCATCCCAAAGAATGCTCCATTGGCACGCCTGGTGAAGTCAGCACCAGAAGTCACTGGTGCATGCTTCACGTCAATCAATCTAATGTTTACTTTATGGTTGGTTACTCTCAATGAGACGTACAGTGCCTTGTAGGGTACCCCATTAATTTTTAATGTTCATTCCTTGCTGTCTCACAGTATCCAGTCCGACAAAACACAACAGCTTGTTATTGCCTCAGTAGATATAATTTCTAAAGGTATATTAATAAATAAAGAAAACCGTTAGGTACTCTGCATTATTATCTTGAAATCTGCCAAGCAATTCTGTGGTCATACTGACTAAGCAGCTACCTACATTATCATATGAAATCTCTTCATTGATGTCATAACTAAATTTCCACAATTGGTTAATTAACCTTTTTGCTTTCTCAAATTTGCTAGAAAATTCACTATCTGCCCACTCTTTTTAAAAAACATTCTGTGGGGTGAGAACCCTCCCGAACCACCCTTACGTCAGTCAGGCTTGCTCGCCACAGTGCACTCAGCACAACTTTTATGCCGCACCACTTTCCAATATCAACAGCCGCCACTGGTTTTCAAATTATGTTTTCGACAGCTCCTGCAGCTCCCGTTCAGCACCAAGGAAGCCAAGCCACCTCTGCGCTCAGACTCCCTGGGCAAGGTAAAATTGTTCTGACTGTCGCAGCTTGGTCAGTGGACCTGCAAGATCTTAACTCGAAGGGGGTTCTGTTGAACTCACCCTGCAAGTGACCGAGTGTTACCTGAGATTTTCCCCATTGATCGCAATGGTAAAGTTTGACAGCTCTACAAAGTAATGATTTTCAGAACACTTTAAAACCAATTCGTTTTGTATTTATTTAGCTTTGGTGTCTAAATGTATATAAAAATAAGCTATTTGTAAAAATTGGTGTGGGATTTCTTTCAAGTTCTGTCAATTACTTATTATCACTGTTGGTACTGTAAAATTCTTTACACATGTTCCTCTAAGTAAGCCAGTCTTCTCACTCTACCAGGACTGAGAGAAGAATTATAAGTGTGAATCTGAGGTCCCCTTTTGAGTGTTGTGTCAATATTATATGGAAAGGCCTCCCAGCCATACCACATAATATTACCACCTTGCTACATTGGGGATCTATATCACTACCTATCCAAAGGATATGTTTAAGGCTATTTATCCACAACTCCTGAGCTCTACGTGAGGATCTTAGGAGATAGTCTCAATTTTTCTTATCATGGCTAGGCCAAATTAATACTGTTAAAATGGATGGATTTGAAAGAGTTTTGTATTTGTTTCAGCCCCTCCTAATTGTGGTACACAAGTAATTATTTTCTGAACATAAAACCGTAACACTACAATTTTATCTGTTAGATCCGTAGAGCATGATATTGAGACTTCCAAAGTTAGTAACTGGTTTACCACTTACAGATTTCTTACTATATCATTGAGTGGCCAAACTAATGGTTATAGCTGATGGTTCCCTCACGGCACAGATAAACATGGAATATCATTTGCCTCCTCATACTAGTCTATGACAACTGAAGTTTCTACCAACAACCTAAAGACATAATAAGCCGAGGTTAGCTCTTTGGAACTGTTGGATTGCTTGGTAGCGGGAACGCAGCAAATATTTTATACTTAAATCCAAGTCTGGTTTTATGAAAATACAGTGAAAGAAAAATCACCATGCATTCTGCTGATTCACATATGTAACTGTAACAAATTACTCTAACTTACAATGGTTTGTGACAATACAAGTATCTCTTAAATATTCATATTCATGCTCCAGTGACAACACACCTCTCGTTATTACATGTTTTTCAAAAATATAGTTTTATTAATTTTGCTCAAACAATTCAAGTATCAGCTCATATTTAAAAAAAGTAATTATAAAATCCAAAGAGTCGCCTCCATTTCATTACACCTTTTCCACCCAAAATACCAACAGCTACGAAAAATGTAATTAAATGAAATAATGTTAGAAATGGCCTCCAAATCCGTCACAATCTATTCCTTCCTATGTTTCTTTATGGAAAACCTAAAGGAGTAGCTTGATTGGACATTTCTATTAGCCAAAGATTCGAAAGATTTAATTTGGACTTTGAATGATCTATGATCACTTCAGAGCACTAAGGTTACAAAGTTTCAAGTAAAATTCATTTAAATCAGAATCTAATCCTGCTTGCTTTTCACAATGTTGCATAAACATACCCTGCGGCAATGTAAACCACTTGTTGATTTAAATTTCAGGCAAACATTCAAACACATGGAGTTTTCAAAGATGTTATGAAGTAATACATTTTCTTTTGTTTTTCAGAAGGGCCCTATGGACTTTAATATATGTCCTTTCTCATATTGGAATTTCTAGCAGATTTTGCCTCTGGATGCATATTTAGCTCTTCACACATCTATTACAAAATACCTTCATAGGCAATATTAAATATATCAATTTCTAAATATGATGCTTTAGTCCTCTTTGTAGCTATATTTGTATGTAATAAAGGGCATTCTTTATCTGCTGAAAATTATTCTTCCACACAATAGTCCCATACCAACACCACAACTGTCAAGTACATTTTGGCGAGAGACAGCGACTAGGAATAGCCTGTAATAATCATCTATAAAAAGATTAACCTTTACACACTTTGGGAGTATTTGATAATACAAAATTAAAGGCCCTATTGACTAACTTGTACCTTTTACTGAAGCATTGCTATGACGTTCTCAGGAACTCCACTTGTTGCACATAAAATTCACACATGTTCAGTTGTGCATATATTATGCTAAGTGACTGTAAAATACATTGCACCTCATTTGGACCATGAGAATAAATTCCAACCACAGGAAAGGTTATTTTATAAATCGAAAAACCTACAGTGCATCTGCCAGTAATTTAAATTGGGCTTGGACCTTACACTAGCAGAAAATAAATTTAAGTAACCTAAATTGGTATTGAGTAAATATATCATGAGGTAGACCTGTATTTATGCTTTGCTGACTTAGGCAGGGCCTTTGATTTAGTTAACCATGCTAAATTATAGAAGACCTTGATACACATGGACGCCCCTATTGATATCATCTCCTTTTTATCACAACTATATAGCCCTTTGACTGCCCGGTTATGTCATGGTACGAATGGGGAGTGTACCTCAAGTTTCAGTCATGAGAGGCATATGATGAGGGCCCGTTCTTGCGCCCTTTTTATTCTCATATATATAAACATGGTGGAAGAATGCCTACAACTACCTGCAGAGCCTCCTGTCGGCAACTGCATAACCCCTATATGCCGAAGATGAGGTCTTATTATCACAGACCGCAAACGGCCTAAAGTGGTTAATTGATGGGTTCACAGCATTTATGAAGGGTAAAGACATGGCTTGTGGTACAGGTAAAGTGATGAAGAAAATTCACTCCGTTAATGGTCCGATACTAGCAGAGGTAGAGAGTATTTCCTAACATGGGCCTCCAACTATCTAATTCCAGCTCATGGAATTCTCACATAAAAATTGGAAAACTGAAATTTATCAGAAGTTCTGAAGCTATTTTTAGATTTGCAATGAAAATTGGAAACAAACCAATAAGGGAGAAGCTGCAACTCTATAAGAGTAGATGTATTAGTAGCGTGGTTTATGGGGTGGCTTTGTAGGTATGTCAAACTGTAATTCCCTACACATGTTAAGGAACAACTTCCTACCTAGACCACTGGCAGTACCGAGTTCTACCTTACATATTGTTCATAATGAACTAGTAATTCCTTATAATGAAGACATCATTAATATTAGTGCACTTATGACGTGGCATAGCATCTGGTCCAAGGCCGGAAGAAAGTGTACTAGAGAAATAAGAGATTGTCTGGCCCTTGACAATAGAGATAAAATCGCATTGTTTAGGAATGTGAAGAACCTTCTGACTATAATAGATAACTCAACCCTGGATGATCCCACAAGTATTGTATATTATAGACAAAAAGAACTAAAGATGATGCTCATGAAGAGGCAATTTGGGTACACCAGTGAGAGGGAAAAAAGTACGGTGCAGAGATATATCAAGAGAAAATTGGGTAAAGATATCCCAAATTATCTATCACTTTTAACTAATACTCAGGAAAGGTTTTATCTAACACGGCTCCAGTTGGCGATGCTACACTTTGCAGTAGCATTTCCGAGAATGGGAGAAAAATTCACCTAAATGCCCTTGTAACGGCATTACTGCCCAATCAACTGAGCTCTTTTGGTTGTTCTGTACATTTTATCAAGATTTAAGGAAATGCTACTTAAAAACATTATTTATTGAACAAATATTGTTTTAATATAAGGATGTTTTTAATTATGTATGTAACCTCTGCATGAGAAAGTAGGGCAAGTAGCACTGATCGGGCCCCTCCCAGTCCGGCACATGCTTGATGGTGCTTTTGGCCTGCATCTTGCATCAAGATGGAGGTGCAGTCTAGTGAAAATCACTTTGGTGCATTGCAATATATGCTAGTTATGAAATTAAATGCATATCATAGTTTCGCTGAACAATTTGCAACACCCATTGGTCTGATGTGATGGATTTCCAGCCAGGAAGCAAATCAAAGCGGAAAGAGAGACACTGCAGATGGGCATAACATGTTGGAGGATTCCTGTCCATTCTGGTGTGAACAAATGCACCTGCCATCACTCCCTCTGGCCCTGAAGGGCTGTGTTTGCTGCTGTACTAGCTGGGAAGGTTGATGAAAGAATAAGCTGTGGGGAGACTATCTTTGAATTGTTCGTGAGCCGAGTCAGCCTTTTCTCCAAACATTCTACATCCTTCAAAGGGAAATCTATAAGGAATGCTTGGAATCCCCTGAAAGCCCGGTAGCATCCAGCCATGCCTTCTAAGCAATACATTGGCACTTGTACAGTCAGTGGTGTCCATGACTGCACGTAACACATACTTTGCTGCATATTGTACCTCTTGGATCATTTGTGGCAGTGAAGCCCTGAGGTCCTCTGAAACTGATGGAATGTGGTTACATATACTTTGCTGCATATTGTCCCTCTTGGATCATTTGTGCCAGTGAAGCTCTGATGTCCTCCGGAATTGCTGGCAAGATCTCACCGGTCATGACGCATAACGAATGGGTGTACCTGCTCACAAGACACACCACATTTAAAGATCATAAAGGGAGGCAAACTGAGTAAAACATTTGCTTTTCAAGTGCATTGATACATTTTAAATGCCTATTTTTTTGGGGGGGGGGGTCGAATGAAAGGCATTTGGATCAATTTTACTTGTGCATTCCTTCACGACAAAGGTTTCAGACGTTGGCTGTTTTGCCTAAATCTCAGGGTATGTGCCTTCTGGCCACATATTGGCAGACCATGGTTTACACCAAGTAACTATAAAAATGTATATGTATGAGTCTTGTTAAACGGTAACAGCAGCTCAGATGAATTTGGAACTGGTTGAAGAACTTAAATCAATAAAGTGTCTTTGATATCCGGATGAGGCAATGGCAAATCTAGCTCTTTGCTGCTCTTCACACTATTACTGCAAAAGATAATCAGCTCAGTCTCCAGTGAGGTATAGTGTGGTATCTAGCCCACAAGCTTTTTACAAATCCAAGAACAGTACTTCATCAGTGTAATGAGGTGGGAGCAGATTGTTTACCTCCATGTCATTAATTGTGTGAGGGACATTAGGTATGCCCTTAACCACATCGGAGTTGGAGTCGAATAGGGCTTCTAGCCTTTGATTATACTGGCATTGACAGAGAGGCCAAGAGTGAAGGTCTGGCTGTACAACCACTCATTGTACCCAAGTAATTACATAAGACGAAATAGGCCTGACATAGGTCAGCTTTGGTTTGGGGTTTGTGATGCTAGAGTGCTAAAGTTGTGATTAGATATGGACCAGCACCAGCGAGGTCGGCATCAGCGGCAGCACAGAAGGAATTGGAATGGAATTTTGAGCCAGAGTGGAAGTCTGGACCAACTTCAGTACTGGACCAGGAAGAGGAACTGAGGGGGTGGTCTGGGAGTCCCTGATGGCTAAAGTTCAGCTGGAAGCCCCTATTGTTTTGCTGGACCCAAAGTTGTGCCAGTGGGAGCAGGTAACCATCTGTAAAATGTGAAAGGTGGGGTCACGCAACAGTTGACTTTCTTAGGCTATGGCACATTTTCAAAATTGAGTTATTGGAAGAATATGAGCAGGAACAGGACTTTGAGTTGGACTGATGTGGCACCAAGAACAGCCCCATGACTAGGAGAGAGACCGGACCTCTGTTTCATATGCAATATCTTCTTATGCTGAGCAATGGAGTACTTTGACTCTCACCCTGGGGTACGTGACAAAGCACATAGTGAACAGTTCTGGGTCTTGACAGGTGCCCAAGCCCCATAGCCACATGTTGTGTGGGTCCTTGACTGACATATGCTTCCTGCAGTCAGTCCACTGTTTGAATCCGGTCATTATCGGGGAATTTGGAGTGGTGTATTCGGGATTCACAATGAAGGGTTAAAAAAAGAAAGTTAATGAATTCAGCGTGCAGAGCTGGCGCTACCATAAAACTTTACTCCGTCACTTCAGGGGCAGTATGAAGTAACAGTTGAGCTATATGGCACCGCCTTCTGCTGCACAGTGAGCATTGTTTAAAAATCTCATTCAGTCCAGCACCTGTTATTATTCCAAAGGTTAGGAATCTGCGGTTAGAAGTATCAATCAGAAGCAAATGAGTTGGGATTTAGGTGAAGACAGGGAGAAAGTTTCACAGGATCTCCTAACAAGCCTTTGTGTAAGGTCCCACAGTAGTTTTTCATTTAAAAACCAAGGTGCGACATTTCATGCTAATTCATGAGCGGATCAACTCAAATTGGGTGATCTCAAACTATATAATAATGTATCACTGCAAGATAATAGGCGGAGTCTGGGATCATAGGTGAACCGTCAGGACCCCAAATTAGGTAATCTTAACAGACAAAACTATTTCTGTTACATTAACTGAGCTGATGATTCAGCGGGTAGGATTGACTGCATTAGAGAACAAATAGTGAGTCTTCCTTAAAAAGTTTTGACACTGTTAGAATCAAAAGGTAGGGTCTAGATGAGGTTAAGCATGTGGAGGTGGAGAACCCTAGTGTCGACACAGACAAACGATCACATTCAGAAGAACGCTCCAACATGTCCTCAAAATGTTGACTTCAAAATGTCAACCTTAAAACTTTAGTGCAGGAGTCTATGAAACCTATAACTAAAATCAAAGCACAATAATACGTTCTGCTGTTATGTGTCATTTATAGACAGAAATCAGTTCTCTATCAAGAGCACAACACATCGACGGTTAAAGTTAAGGGGTATGTGGGTTAGTACAACCAGACAAGCAGGCGGAATGGATTTTCAAAGGAAAAGAACTGCTCCAACAAAGACTTTTGACATGTATGTGTCCTGCTTTTCAAGCAGCTACAATAATCAGCAAAGTAAAGTAGTGTAGAGGTTAACATGATCTGCGTTGCTGGTATCTTTCAACTCAAAGTATAAGTTAATTCTATGTCAGGACTGAAGGCGAGGATTATGTCTTCTTTCTTCACTTTATTGCCACATAGCAGCAAGAAGAAACAACACAAGAATACATTGCCCTTGATCCAAAGGGAAAAGGTACCGTAGTCAAAACAAAACATTGCTTTCAACCAATCAGAACAAGTAATAATGTCCAATCACGGTCGTCCAGCCTCTCTATAGCCTCTCTCTAGTGTCTTTTCCTCCTCTTTCTTCGCTGCTACGCAGCCAGATAAGTGCTCTTCAGTTTTTACTGCTTTGTGCTTTGTCTGGTTTGGCTTATATTCGAATGCTGTGTCTTTAATGCGAGCGCTTCACGCTCTTTAATGTACTGCTTGTACACAGTATTGCGGGGGGCACGCAAGGTGCCTTTTGCCGTGTATGTATTTTTCTTGACAGCGGCTTATCCTCAGCGTGTCGCCCGCTTTGTTTGTTTTCAGTAAAGTTGTGACGGGGCCGGGCGCGGTTGTTTCCTCAGAGCACCGCCTCGATTTGTAGTTTCTCCAGCGCCTCGCGTCGCTCTGTGCTTTTGTGTACTTTATCACCGCGGGGACGGGTGCCCATCCCTACGCGGCGTGCTGCTAGTGTATGTCCAGACGGCCTCCCACTGCAGGGAGTCACCTTTCAAGTTGTGTCGCGCCGCCGCAGCCTCTATGGCAGTGCGGGGAGCGCATGCGACTTTCAGTCAGGAGCTGGTCTAAGACAAACGCCTTTGCTGGTCTTTAGCGGCAACGTCTTCATTTTGGAAGCGTTGTTAATTATTTTTTCATTCACGCTCAGTTCCTTTGCAGCCCTACTGAGGAACTAGTCTGTATTTCCCTATCGACGCCTCTTTGAGGTCAGGTACTGGCCATTAGGCCATAAGAAGGGGACTTGTCCCAGACCAGAGTGGTACCCTGTGGGGGACGGTTGTGTGCTTTTGATTGCTTGTCCAGCAGACGTCCCCTGGGGCTCGTACCCCATGAATTGTGGTCTTGACCACCCTAAAATTCCCACTTACACCCAGTGCAGAATTTTTTTTCCCCCTAGACCAGGGACCCTTTTGCTCTTATTTTGGTGCATTCCTAATCAGTATATAGAATGGATTATTATGATGAATACCAGGAGGAGGAGGACCCCTTGGCAGATATGCCTTGGGGGGACGCTTTTTATGAGGCGGTTGACACCTCTATCTACAAGGCAGTAGACTTAGCCATTTGGGCTCTTGAAAACAGGTTTTCCCCCCAGATTGAACAGGCATTTGAAAGCTTGGAACGTAGAGTGGTGGCCCCCGCCCAAGCTCCTTCAACGTCAACGCAGGACCCTGCGACTTCCCCACCTGCCAAATGCCCCAGAGAGCCTGGTGTGGATGTCGATGCCTTCGAGCGTTTAAAAAAGGCCTTCCTGGATAGTTAGCCTGCAGGTTCTTCCATTACCCCTGGATCTTCCACTCCTGCCCTCCCACCGGCCAAGCCTAGTCCCTCGGAGACCCGACTCTGCGCCCAGCCCGTCTAGACCCTGGCTCCCATCTCGCCCTTCTCAAGATACACAGGCTGTCACCCCGGCATCTGATATGCTGGATCCTAATGAAATTGTGCATCCCCGCTCATCTGAGTGGACCCCATCAGAGAAAGTGACCACGTATGTTGTAGAACATATATGCAGCCCTCTAGAGAAGGAAGCCTGTAACTGCCTTTGGGCGGAGTGTCCCCTCCCCTCCTTAGAGGGAAAAGTTGTGCTCACATCCGAAATTGACCCCAGAAGGTCGACATTCCTTCAGAAATTTTTAAGAGACCCCAAAAAGGGCATTGATAGATCCTGGAGGGCGTGCCAGGATAAAGTCCTGGACGCCCTCGGGCCCGCCACCAAGATTCTGGACATGGCCGAAGAGGCCAAGGCATCGGGTTCTCTCATATCCCCTGAGACTCGGTCTGGGTGGGCGCAGAGAGTTGTGATTTTTCTGGGCAACACTAATTGTGCCCTCTCCACTAAGCACCGCCGGTCCCTCCTGATTAAGATCGATACGAAACTAGGGGACCTAGTGGATTCTGAGGCCGGCGCCGTAGCTCAAGGTGGATTGTTTGGGGAGCCTTTTATAAAAGAATTATGTAAATTTGTGAACACTTTTACATCCCTGGATAGGGCTCGGTCGACCACTAAAAAGGTGTTCCCTCGTGTTTTTTTAGGGGGCCGGTCGAGGAAGGGGTCGTCAAAACCAGCAGACCAACCAAAGAGCCTCCGGGAACTACCAGAACCAGTCCATGTTTGGCAATTTCTACCCCACGCGAGGACTGCGTGGAAAGGGCAGAGGCTTCAGAGCAGGAGCATCTAACTCCAATTCGTTGAGTGTTCACCCTTTTTCCCCTCAAGACATAGGGGGGCGGTTGGCAACTTGATTCCAAGCCTGGCTAGCCATTACCCGGGATGCTTGGGTTCTTCAGACAGTGAGGGGTTTTCATATAGAGTTTGGGGCTTCCCATCCAAAAGATGGCACCGCATCCCTTTCATTTTTTAGCCCAGGATGCGTGCCTAGTGGACAAGGAGGTTTCCTCTCTCCTCCACAAGGGAGCCATTGTCCCCACGTTGCTTGATCCTCAGGGTTTTCTCAGCAATATCTTTTTGGTCGACAAGACATATGGTGGCAAGAGGCCGGTGATCAACCTGAGCGAATTCAACGAATGGCTGGTATACCGTCATTTCAAAATGGAGGGCATCTACCTCCTGGGGACGTCCTTCGTCCTTCCGATTGGATGGTCCGCTTGGACCTCAAGGACGCTTACCTGGTGGTCCCGATTTTTTTCCGACCCATCGCCATTTCCTCCAATTCCTTTGGCGGCGACAGGTGTTCAAGTTCACGGCTCTGCTTTCGGTCTCTCTTCAGCGCCGTGGTGTTTCACCAAGGTGCTCAGGCTGGCGGTGGAATTCATGAGAGCCCGGGGAGTCAGGATGATTGTGTATCTATACGATCTTCTCCTGATGGCCTCATGTCCCCGTCAGTTGACGGAATATCTTCGGATGGCAGTGACTCTGCTCCAAGACCTGGGCTTCGTAATCAACGAGAAGAAATCACTGTTACATTCAACCAAGTCGAATACATTTTTGGGGTTCGTCATTGACTCTTTATCCTCCACTCTCAGTCTACCAGCCAAGAAAGAGGCAAAAATTTGGCACAAGTTGCGGCGAGTCCTATCCAAGCAGCAGGTTTCCCTGTGGCAACTGGCACGTGTGGTCGGGCTTCTGTCAGCCTCGATCCAGGCCATTTTCCCAGGCCCTGCAGGGCCTCAAGGCATACTTTCTTCGGAAAGGTTACCCTTATTCACACAAGGTAGATTTGTCTGCTGAAGCCAAGGCAGAAATCCTTTGGTGGCTGGATCATATGGACGCTTGGAACGCCAGGGCTATCTTCGGGTCGGCTCCGGACCTCGTCATTGAGTCCGATGCCAGCAGGCTCGGTTGGTAGGCACGCTGCGGAAGCCTTTCTACAGGAGGATTGTGGTCTCCCGAAGTTACATATAAACTGTCTGGAACTCCTGGCGGGTTCTTTCGCCGTGTGGTGTTGGTTGAAAGATTTGGTGCAGTCTTGTGTTCTCTTAAAAATGGACGTCTCAGCAGTCCGCTATATAAATCACCTGGGGGGCACCATGTCGAAAGCTATGTCAGATCTTGCGGTGAGTTTTTTTTTTGGCAGTATTGCCTGGACAGTCAGGTTTCGGTGACGGCATAGTATCTTCTGGGTCGGGACAATGTGACAGCAGACTTCCATTCCCGTCACTTCAGGGACTAAAGCATGTGGAAACTGAATCAGGAGGTCTTTAAGTCCCTCCACGACCATTGGGGTCCATTCACAATGGACCTCTTTGCCTCCAGGCTGGACCACCAACTCCCGAGATTTTGCAGTTGGAGGCCGGACCCTCTGGCGGTAGTCACGGACGCTTTTCTCCAGGACTGGAGCGTGGAACTGGGGTATTCCTTTCCCCCTTTCGCGATGATCACGCGGACATCCACTCAAGTCCGCAGGCATGCGACGGACATGGTCCTAGTCACTCTGATCTGGAGGTCTCAAGTTTGGTTTCCGGTTCTTCTGGAACTTTCTTGGGATTTTCCAATCCTACTTCCCCAGTTTCCCACTCTTCTGACAGACCCGAATGGAGCTCCTCACCCGCTAGTAGCAACAAGCTCGTTGTCTTTCATGGCATGGAGGATTTCCGGGGCAGATGGCAAACCCCTGGCCTTCGCGAGAGGCTGAACACCTCATCTCCAAGGCTTGGGCGGACAGTACCGTCAAGAGGTACAGATCCACTTGGGGCAGATGGTCCCGTTGGTGTATGTGACGGGGTGTCGATCCCTTGGTCGCAGACGTGGTCCACGTGGTGTATTTTTTGGCCCATTTGGCCTCGAACGGTCTGGCCTATCGGTCAATTAATATCTTCAGATCAGCCATTTCCTCTGGTCACGTTCCAGTCAGTGACTCTCTGGTGGGGGATCTCCCAACAGTCTGTAGACTCTTACGAGGCATTCGGCTTTCCCTTCCACCGGAACCGCGCTATTCCGCGTTATGGGATGTAATCTGGTTCTGAACCTTTTTCTATCATGGCAACCTAATCGGTTTCTTTCCAGAAAATAATTGTCTGCAAAATTGTGCCTGGTATCCTGTAGGAGGGTCTCGGATGTTCGTGCCCTGGATATTACGGATCGTGTGTTTACTCCTACTGGGGTTACTTTCACCCTTCTTAGATGCACAAAGTGCCACATTAGGGTCATATGCTACCCAGAATTCCCGGATTCTCCAAAGCTCTGCGTGGTTCGCTGCCTTAAGGCTTAAGGCTTATGAGGCTTATTTCGGCTGCCGGGGGAAAGACAACTCTTGATTGCACTTCGGAAACCTTTCAAGGCAGTGCCTTCTCCTACTATCGCTAAATGGGTTAGGTGGGTGATGCAGGAAGCAGGCATAAGTCTCACTCAGTTTGGAGCCCACTCGGCAAGAGGTGCCATGGGTTCCAAGGCGTTTGGCTTGGGAGCCCGCCTGGAAGATATACTCAATGCTGCTGATTGGTCTTTCGACTCCACTTTTAAGATGTTCTACTTCAAGCCAATAATTAACATGGCTCAGTTGGTTTTGGGCAAGCTTTAAACAAGCATAATCCGCGCCTCCAGTCCTGACATAGAATGAAAGATTTCCTAGCTAACGTAACAGAAAATTTCAATTCTATTAATTCTATTGGAGTTACCATTGTACTGATGGTTGATGTTCTTATGTCAGACTTCACCTCACTTTTTCCTTGTAGGGTGATGGTGTTGTTCCTCCAGTAATGCCCTCTCTGATCTTTTCAGGTTCGGATTCCAATAAACAGGACAACTGAAGAGGATGTTTGAGCTGTCTTCGCACTTCGAAAGAGGAGGAAAGGACACTAGAGAGAGGCTATAGAGAGGCTGGACGACAGTGATTGGACATTATTACTTGTTCTGATTGGTTGAAAACATGTTTTTTTTCGACTACCCTTTCCCTTTGGATCATGGAAAATGTAGTCTTGCGTTGTTTCTTCTTGCTGCTATGTGCCAATAAAGTGAAGAAAGAAGGCATAATCCTCACCTCCGAGTCCTTAATAGAATTGAAACTTTCCGTTACGTTAGCTAGGACATTTTTCATTATTCCCTGAGCAGAACAGTATTTCCACTGTTAGTAATCTCTGACATCTTTACATTTTACTGACAAATATAGTTGTGAGTAATATAGGGATTATGCTCAATATTTAGTACAGGTAGTTTTCTAATATACAACATGATCAGTCACATGTACATTGTTTTAGGTATGAAATAAACACAATGCTTTAAACCCAAATCATATGGCTTAGTGTTTTTATAACTGATTTGCGCTGTGTAAAATGTAGTTTATGTAGTAATCTCTTTGCATAGGACAGGCACAAGAATGTAGTGGGCAGAATATTGTCCGACATACATATTGTAACCAAAATATGTCCACAACAATGTAACTCTACTCAAGTTAATACTAAAAAATGTACATCCAACAAGATGATATTTTAGTAAATATCTAGGACAAACATTTGTGTCAAATGAGGTTTCTCTCCAATACTCTAACAGTCCTCGGTATATTCCCTGCTTTAAAAGTCTACCATGCATCAATTATTTTCTTGATATACATTTCCACTGTAACATGTCCCATGGTTATTCAAAAAGGCTCAGATCGACTTATGCCCAGGAAACAGAAACACTGACACCACGTCTCCTGGTGCACTCTAATAGCAGCATATGAAGGGTAAAGGGGAAGCTCTTCTATTGTCTCTATTTAATGGGTGCTATATAGTACTTAGAGCACATCTACGGAAGTAAGGCAACTGATTTTGTTTTGGGTCATCATTTTGTGTCATTCAAATCGCTGTCAAAACATAGATGCAGCATGTCGTTTTTATTCAGGCAATGTATGATTACTTTTAAGAAACCATTTTTTCCTAGCTCTTGACGAAGATGGTCCGTTGTGGGCCTATTAGTGTTCACAAATAGCGATGAACATCCCTCGATGTAGAATTAAAAGAGTTGCTTGGGGATAAAACAGCCTGTGATGTTGCACGGCCAACTGGCAGTAAAAACCTTAAGAAGCAGACAAAATATATGCCGGTCTGTTTTCTATTTGGAAAATACAAATGAAAAAAGACTGTTCAAATTAAAAGAGTTTCCAATATTTGATGTTCAGCAAAGTATCTGTGAAAGCTCTCCGTAAAAAACAAAATCAAAATAGTTTTAGTCAAATTGCTTTTGATGGCCCAATTCGGTGAATTCATTAGCAGAGAGAGGATGGGGAAACTGTGATTAGGAGTTCGTAAACAAAGTTGTCTGCAATTTCCCTGCATCGTTGAAATGTGCATTGGTTTACTATTTAAAGATAGAGTTTCCGACTCAATCAGAAGAGAGGAGGATGAGTCGATGAGTCGGTGAGTAACCTATGGAAGTCTTCACAGAACAGAAAAGATGTTGTGGACAAGATAATCTGTTAAGTCCATTATTTTGTTTAAAAGATTGCACAAACCGTTTCGATTTTAATTACAACACAATCTACTAGGAACTGAAAAGGAATGAGGCAAAAGCTTATTAAAATAGCCTTAAAGATGCATTCATATTGTTCGTCACATAGTGGCAATTTCACCTGTACTACATGCCAAAGGTTTTCCCAGGTCTTTACTTACCAAACTGTTAAAATGTCTCTTTCGTTAAAAGTCTTCAAAATCATCAGAATGTTACTTACAGCAAGTATCTGGAACAGATGCCTGTGCAAAGCACTTTCGCATCCAGGAATACAACAAGACATTTTAACTTATGTATTTGGCATCCTACATTAAAATACTTCTCTAAAATGATTAAGGTGATATATTAAAATATAAAATGTCTCAGTAAAAAGCAGACCAATGAACAAATTCCAGTTGCTGTGGCAATAGCAGTCAAACGGATGGGGATGTAATCCAGTGAGCTGTCAAGCCTAGCATGAAGTTCCAAGACCTGTCGGCGAGTGCTTTCCCTATCTCCAGAGTTGTCAATCACATGATCAGCAAGCCTGCGCTTCTCATCCAGGGGTAGCTGCGATAAGATGCGTGCCTCTGCATCGGGCTGTGATAGGTTGTTTCGCTTCATCAGGCGGGACAACTGACTCTGAGGATCACTGGGAGAGAATGAGAGAACAAGCAAAAGACAAGTAGACATAAGCATTGTTGAAGTTGACACATAGACCTAACCATGGAACACACCCATGCATGCTCCTGACAGCACATCCTCACAAGCCAAATAAGATTCTGGTCTCTGATGGACACCTCAGAATTATTTGGAATGTCACCTCTGAACTACTAAAAGCATTGCAATGCCACACCAATGTCACTCTGTGTGCTATACAGATACGAACAATATAACATATTTTATACCAATGGTACAACTGTCAGCTCAACCTCTAGACAATGCCAGTAGAATGTCTTATCGTGGGCATTTCTTCATGTACTCACGTCAAAAGGAAGTCGAATCTGTGGTCAATTGTATTGTAATGTCAAATCTAGTTCTAGCAAGTAAGACATTTAAGTTCTCCATTTCATCGAAGAGCCAGCATAGGTTTAACACTACAAGCTTCCATCACTTACTGTTCTGACAACTTGCCCCAAAGCTGGTCAGCATGAGTCTCCTCTACACATCACAAGAGGAATATTTGCTTTATATTCTCCTAATGATCACTGTGTACAATGTTATCACCAGCCCTGTACAAAATAAGAAGCTTAAATTCAAGGTCATTTTTCTCATTTGCACTGAAATTATGCATTTTACATCACAAACAGATCTCAGTCTCAAATTAATACTCAACTCGCAGCTTTCCAATGAAAATTATTAACAGAAGCTAGAATACTAAGTCAGAATGTCCATGCACTATCATGGTGTGGAGTTTGTTTATACGAAATACCTCACAGTGTCAACCGAGGCACGAGGAACAGTAAGATAAAAACGATTGGACTAGCCTCATGAAACGTCAGTCAAGTGGGCAAACTAGGGTTAGAATTCATGGTCCCCTCTTCCAAATTGTGTATTGTTATGTTATTTTAGTTTATAACATGCACAAATTTCCCTGGGAGGGGTATTTTGATGCAACCAAGAAAGAAAGGCAACAGCAACAGCTAAATCAGAACAAAGTTGTCTTAAGTACTTTCCTGAAGAGAAAGTGATCAAAACAAGTTTACATATGATGTGGTGATTTGTTCCTGTAATAAGGAGACAAGTAAGAAAAACACCTTCCACCTGAACTGGACTTTTTGAAGTGAAGAACAATTAACAGTACTTTATCACTAGCTCTAAAAAGTCTAAGAGGTCAATAGTGCCTATGGTTGAAGCCAGGTAACAAGGGCCTTTTCCAGTCAAGGCTCTACGTGTAAGGCAATGCAGCCCCTGATGGAAAACTGGAAATGAGGCGGGCACAGGTTAGTCAGTTTATTTATAGCATTATGTGCACCTCTTGGAAAATATCGCATATGGAAGATTTATTTCTAAGGATGCTAAATTTGGTACCAATTGATATGAGTAATAGTTTGGTAGTCCGAATGCCTTTGGTGGGCCCCGCGGGAAGCAGAGTCGCAGACTAGTCTTTCCCCGGGGTCTTTCGCGCAGGAGGCCCAGGCTGGGGTCAGGGAGTGAGGTTTTTGGGGTTGGGTATAATAATGCAGGGGAGGAAGGTGACTTCCTCTTCCTGCATTCTGGCACCATCGGGAGGGTCGAGATAGAAAAGGATCTTTGGGCGATGGTTGAGGCAGACACACTGGTCGGTGGTATTTTAGAGGCGGAGAGCGTGCGGCGGTCCGAGCGAGATGGCAGACATGTCTGCAGAGCAGGTGAGGGAGGCCCTGAGGGTAGTGGGCCGTGCCGGCTGGGAATATCTCCTCCAGCCCTGCGTTCTTGAGGAGGCATGGGTAGGGCTGTCCCGGACCCTGCGGGCGGTCTCCGCGGGTGTTGCGGCGGCGGCTTGCATGGAACAGCCAGCACCGCCCGGGATGAGTGTGCATGGGAGGGGGCGGGGTGTGGTAATGAAAGAAGCGGCACACGGAGGCCGGCGTAAGAGCCTGCTTCCACGTCTGGAGGTTGGCGAGGCGGAGGTGGGAGGGATTGCGAGGGTGGCGGCGGCACTGGGGGAACCGCTGGGGCCGCCTGGCAGGCCTGAGTATGCAGGAAAGGGATAGGGGGAGGGAGCTGGCCCCAGCCAGGCCTGGAGGCCTCGTTTAATGTAGGGAACCAGGCAGATGGAGAAAGGGAGGGGTGTAGCCGGGGGGCGATTTACTGGCACCTGCTAAAGGAATGGGCACCATTGAGATTGAGGATGAAGGGGGCAATGGGAGGACGCTCCCATTGACCTGTCAAGGAGGTCACGTGCAAGCACCCCTGCGCATGTGGGGGGCGCTGTGGAGGTCGCCAGGGTCGTGGATGAGGCTGGGGGTGGAGGCCCCCAGAAATTTCAGAGGGGTGGGGCCCTGGGTGCAGATGAAGGGTGTGTGGGCACGGAGGTATTTCCCACCCCTCCTTCCCCGGTAAGAGTCGATGCCTTTGGAGGACAAGATCAGGGAACAGCGCCTCCTTGTGCAGGAGACGGAGGCATGCTGGGTGGAGTTGAATGCTGCCAGGGGTGGGGCAGTTTGGGAGGAGGCGGCGGTGAGGGATGCTGTGGTGCAACCGTAGGGCGGATCCAGTGAGGGTGACAAACCGGAAGGAGCGGGTAAGGTGATGTCAACGGCTGGAGTTCAGACTGACAAGACTGAGGGGAAGGTGGACAAAGGGAGGACAAAGGGGAGAAGGGCGAAGACAAACACCATAAAAAATTGCCGTACATGGGGTTGGCTATGCCACTGGGGTCACATTTGTCAGAAAAGAATAGGAACAGAATTTGGAAACACGAGTATGTAGATGTGTTTAAATTGTTGCACAGGGAGGTCAAGCGAAGGAAGGCTCTAAGGAACAAGAATGGGAGCTAACGAGAAAACCCAGGGTTCCGGTGAACATGGAAAACGGGACCTCTGCGTTTCTCATTTATGCTAGTATTCATTGCGAGAAACACCTGGAAAGGGCCATAGCACTTTTGAGGTATATGGATATCATTAGGAAAGCCCAGATACATTTGGGGGTTTTGCCTGGCTAAGCTATGACGATTAGTTCCGGGCCAGGATTAGCGTGAATCCTGACAAGCCTCGAGGGGAGGTGGATCAGGAGTTATGGATTCAGTGGATGGCATCCATACACTTGTCGGCATCTACTCACACAGCCAGCGACCTGCCGGTCACTTACCGGTCCTTTCCGCCGCGTCCCGTCCATAGTGGGGCGGGAAGTACTACTGCCAATGCGGGCAACGCAGGTCCCCCGCTTAAGCAGGGCAACAGCACCACCGGTGCGTGTTGGAGTTACAACAGAGGCTACTGCTCTCAGTAGCCATGCAAGTTCAAGCATGAGTGCTCCAAATGTGTGGAGGACGGTATGCCCCTACCCAATGTTTTACCTTGGTCATGCCTTCAGAGCACTGGCGGGCCACAAAAGGAAGGGGGCAGACTGGGCAGAAGGGCGCCTACACCAGTTAACGTGGAGGCAGTGGCCTGTGGCTCTCGTGTTACCCGGACAGGAAGGCAGCTTTGAAGATTCAGTGGGGTTTCACAGAAGGCTTTCAGGTGGGCTATCGGAGACCTACGGTGAGGAGATGGGCGGACAATCTGAAATCAGCCAAGGAATTGCCAGGTGTGGTGGCAGTCAAACTGCAGAAAGAGGTGGACGAAGGCAGGATAGCTGGCCCGTTTATCGACTTGATCATCTCCCCACTGGGAGTGGTGCCCAAGAAGGAACAGGGTAGGTTTCGTATGATACATCACCTCTCGTGGCCGGAAGGGCAGTCTGTGAATGATTTCATTGCTGAAGCAGACTTGAAGGAGCTCTATGCCTCAGTGGACGATGCGGTCCGACTAGTTAGGGTGTGTGGGCTGAGGGCAGAATTGGCGAAGTGTGATGTGAAATCTGCCTTCCGCCTGCTGCCTGTACACCCTGCGGATTTCTCTCTACTGGGTAGGCAATTCGCAGGGGCCATGTACGTGGACAAGGTGCTGCCCCTGGGGTGTGCGATTTCCTGCGCACTGTTCGAGATGTTCAGCTCATTCTTGCAGTGGGCCTTTACACAGATCAGCGGGCATCGGGAATTTTATCGCTACCAGGATGTCTTTCTCTTTTTGGGAAAGTCACATTCAGGAGATTGTGGCAGTGCCCTGTCACAATTTCAGGAGATGTCACAGCGGTTCGGAGTCCCTTTGGCGCCTGAGAAAATGGCTGGGCCCAGCTGTAGAATGACTTTCCTGGAAATTGTGCTGGACTCCATTCAATGGACAGCTCGACTCCCTGACGCGAAGTTGACAAATACAGGCGTGCCTTTTGTGGGCGATTGTGGAGAAGAGGATCACACTGAGGGCTGTGCAACAACTGTTGAGTTTCCTGAACTTCGCATGCAGGGTGGTGAGGGCTGGATGGACTTTCCTCAGACGGCTCGGCATGGTCATGTCGGGTGCAGTCTTACCACACCACAGGGTCCGGATATCCATGGGGGTCTGGGCAGATTTGAGGACATGGCTGACGTTCTTGACTGATTTCAATGGGATATCACTGGATTTTGAGGACGAAAGGATGGCTTGGCAAGTGAGAATTTACTCAGATGCGGCCGGGGCAGCAGGCTTTGGGGTTTTCTGGGATGGCAGGTGGTGCGCAGAGGACAGGCAGGCACATTGGGTGAAGCGGGGGAGGAGCACTGCATTTCTTGAATGTTTTCCATTGTTGGTGGCGCTGGAGGTGTCAGGGTCTGAGTTTCAGCATAGGTCATTACTGTTTCATGTGTATAACATGACTGTGGTCGAGTTGGTCAACCGACAGAGGGCAAGGGATTTGAGAGTACTGCGTTTGCTGCAACGCTTCATGCTGCAATGCCTGAGATTGAATGTGGTGTTTCGAGCCAAGCATGTCCTTGGGGCGAATAATGACATTGCGGATGCTTTGTCTCATTCACAGTGGCAACGGTTCCGGCGATTGGCACCAGGAGCAGATCAGTTCAAGATCAAGCTGCCAGACGGCATCTGGGCCTGGGGGGAGTGAGGGTGTTGAGCCTGGGGGGAGTGAGGGTGTTAGGCCTGGGGAGAAATCCATAGCTGATACCAGGCGACGGGCCTACAGCCTGGCATTAACGGAGATTGGATCCTTTATGGGATGGTGTGGGGAGTCGTCGTTTGGAGACTGCTCAACTGTGGAAGAGGGAGTGTTTCAGTTTGTATTACATTGCATTGACAAAGGGCTGTCTTCACACGACGATTGCGGGGAAATTGGCTGGAGTGTCTTTCTATTGTTGTTTGTTTTTTGGATTTGATCCTACAAAGGATGTTCTCATTGGAAGGGTACTCAAAGGTTGGGGCTGGTGGGGGGGGGGAAGAGGGCGTTAAGGGAAGCGATTACGTTTGACCTACTGGTCAGACTGGTTGAGGTCTTGCATCAGTGTTATTTTGACAGTTTTGAGGTGGTTTTTCGTTGCTGCATGGTATGGATGTTTTTTGGGGCCTTTAGGGTATCAGAGCTGTTGGGGACGAGACAGGTGAGCGGCAAAAGATAGGAGGAGATCAGGTTGGATGCAGGTCGCCTGGGTATTTGGTTGGGGCAGTCCAAGATGGATCAGTTGGGGAGAGGGAAATGGGTTTGGTTGTGTGAGAGTGGTTGCGGGGGTGTGTGTCCGGTGGCTGAATGGCAAAATTTTCTACTGGCAACTAGGGCCACGAGTGGGGAAATTTTTAGTCATGCATCTGGGGCGAAGGTGACAGCGGCACAGTTATTGGTGGTTTTGCACATGGCTTTGAGACGGGTGGGTTTGAACCAGGCGGGTTTTGGGACGCATTCTTTCCATATTGGGGCGGCGACGACGGCAGCTCGCCTGGGATGGTCTTGGGATAGGATTCGGCAGATTGGGAGGTGGAAATCTAGGTGCTACGAGTGCTATGTGCGTAAATTGGGGCACTTCTTGCTTGGGGAGGGTGTTGGGGGTTTCTGGACGTGTTACTAATGCCTTTTTCTTACCGTAGGTTGCGTGGGTGGCCCGGGGGCCAAGACAGTCACATGGATCATGGTGTTTGGCCGTAACCTGGGACTCAAAGGACGACAACATGAGGTGCATTGGTGGGGAAAAGGGGGGATGCTATGGGGGGCACTATTGCCCTGGCTCGCGAAGATGGTCCCCCAGAAAAGATGCCCTGATTTGTTAATACTGCATTTGGGTGAGAACAATCTAATTCGGCTGTCAGGTTTGGCGCTCTTACAGCTGATGCAAAGAGACTTGGAGATATTGAAACAAAGACTGGCAGGGACATGCATTGCATGGACAGAATGTGTTCCTCGGAGAGTCTGGAGGGAGGCAATTAAACTCTGGGCTTTTGAGAAAGCACGGAGAAAGCTAAACAGAGCGAGAAGGGTTTTTTGTGGGGAGAAAGACATTAAAGTGATTGCTCATACTGGACTGCGACTGGAGTAACTGCTACTCTTCAGGTAACCGCCCTAAAAGGGGTTCCCTGGTTGGCGGTACTTGGGAGGGGTGGGGGAGTCACTGACTGGCACACCCACCATCGGGGGGAGAGTGAATGATGGGGGGCTGGAGGCATGAGTGTAATTCCAAGTGATACCGGAGTGGATGCTAGAAGAGAAGTGAAGAAATGGATGAAGAATGGAACGGGTCATGGAGAGGAATGAGAGGTGAGTTTGGAGTGGGTGAAGGGAGTGAATGGATGAAGAGTTGATGTTGGGGTTTGTTATTGGTTATTTGTTGTTATTTGGTTATTATGTTGTGCAGCCTGGTCCTAATAAATGGCCTTTTACGCTTAAAACATCAGCGTGGACTGTTATTGCGCGATAAGCCCCACACTAGCACGTTGTAAGGATCCTCAACTATGTGTCCACAAGATGAACAATGCTTTTTATCATTACTGACTAGGGCTATACAAAACCTACACACCAGCGCACAATCTACTGAACCACCAAGGCATCCGACTCTTTTGCTGATGTCAAATGCTTTCATGAGCAATAATAAAACAAAACGAGTCACATTCCGTCTAATAATGTTTTACATATCCTTCCCTTGCCTAGGCACTGGGATGGAAAGGAGAATCATCGAGTGGGTGAGATGCTCCATTTAAAGAGCTTACTGCCATATCAGAATCCTAAACTGGTTTACAAAAGCTTCACCACACACTTATGTTCCTTTGTGAAGGTTAAGCAGATAGTGCAGAGTTTTCAATTTGCACAGAACATTATGGCTCTGAGAGCCCTCAGTCAATGTACTTCCTGCCTCTCCCATCTAGCCTCTGCCCTGGAAGTCCTCGATTCTTTTAACATACCAGTAAACCAGGATGGTGTGTTTCATAAAGCGGGTCAGCCTGTTGCTCTCAAACAGCAGCGGGATGTCCAGAATGACAAACCGGTAGCCTGAAAAGTGAAGGGAAAAAACGCAAATTAAGAATGCTTTTGCGTACGTTCCAACAAAGAAAGAACAGCATCTAAATTGCTTGATGGAAAACATGCTAGATAAATGTCAGGCCCTCAGGGGAACTGGGTGAATCAGTGTGGTTAATTTCTCAGATTGCTGCCCACTTCAAGAAAACCATCCTTCACTCTGCATCAGGCTTAAAATATACTAATGGTACTCACTCTTAGATTGTTTATACTCCATTATAATATTTAACACCTACCTGCAAGGGCACAGACGTGACCATCACTTGTACTTGTGTAACTGTGAGATTAGCTCCAGTGAAAACACTGCTAGCTCTCTACAAGTTAATCCCAAATGTCGCTCTTAAAGAGACATGGTTCCACAATACAACTTTCTGTATCAGATAATGACTGGGGTGGCCAGCACTACCTGAGCTCTAATAAATATAAGTAACACTTCTGTACTGTGACCCTAGATTTGCTCTGCAAGCCTATATCTGCGGCTTGTTCAAATGGAATGTGAGCCTGCGGCTCGAAATATGTTTCATCACTCACAATGCTTGATGTATTATCAGTTATAAAATTATATAACAAAGGAATTAGGAGTTCAAGAGAGTAAATACACTTATCGGCCTCCATTAATTATCATTATCTAATTGTTCTAATTTTACCACCTTGTACTAATACATTGTTTTACAGGATACATACAAGAGGTATCTGTATCAAAATCATCGGGGCTTTCTAAGTATTTATTATAGATACACCTCTCATGCATGTCTTAGTAAGAGTGCAAGCACTTCGTATTTGGTCCTGAAGAAGGCCACGTTGATCTAGATGGGAAAAAAAGGTGGCTGAAAAATGTAGACCACACCAAGGATAAGTGGGACTAACTAACCATCCCACCCTTATCCACCACTTGTTTTTAATATTGACAGAGTATCCCAAGAATAAATCCACTACCAGAGAGAGGGATTTTCGAGCCAATTTTAACCATGTAAATGTAAATGTGTTTGTACTTATATAGCGCACTTCTACCCAGAGGTCTCGTAGCGCTGTATTCATACCGCTGTGGAACCCATCCTGGCTTTCCTGTGAAATGTCCACTCCTGGGCACCCCCTAGGTGAAGCCAGGCATCCAAGCGCTGCTGGGGCCGTTGTGGAGATTAAGCAAGCTATTGCCCAGAGTCACAGAGTGGGACCCATGATTAGACTAGGCACCGAGGCGAGAATTATCAGGTCCGGGGAAATTGAGTCCAAGAGCCGCCGAAGCGGGAATTGAACCCTGGTCCCGGGCCAGACCTCTACATCAGGGTCTGCCGCTCTAACCATTGAGCCACGCTTCTCCACGAACCATCACTTCACATTGTCGCATACACAGTCACTGGATCGTCCCCCCCAAAAAAACATTGCTGTAATCAAGCATCGCAGCACACCCTGGGAAAACTCGGCAACCAGAGTGAGAACCCAATGGGTTTCAAGCCTCTGGCAATGAAAAGAGATTGAAGAAGTAGTTCTTTAGAACACAGACAGAAATAGGCAGGAGACTCCGTCCAATTTTTGTTTATAGTAGTATTTGGCTGGAAAGGTGAACAGGTTAATACTTCTCCGTCTCTCCTTGTTTATACCCTATTTTGTTTTTCACAGCCATTCCTGGCAACACACATCAGGTGGCTCTGTGTGCGAGGCTTCAAAGGAAGAGACAAAGTGGGTCCAACATAAGGTGCCAAATGCAGTGGTGATCTCAGTTTTGTCAAATTTGTCTTTGTCCCACAAAGGCTAGTGACAAAACATGGTAGAACCAAGAAAGAAGTATAAAATGTATTAGAACATTGGAATGTTGGGAGTTCCATTGAAGACAATGGAGTGCTCTGGGATTCTAATGGCCAGTTGAAGTCCGGGCTCCAACATTCCAGCTTGCCGTTCACAGCTGTTGCTGTGAACAAAGGCCTCAGGGAGCCCGAGGGGATTTCAATCCTCTTGGGAACAGTACAGCCTTTCTTTTATTTGTTAGAACATTTTTCCCTCTACTGGGAGAATTTCCCACTAGCCTAATAGCCCTCCGTAGTTGGGCTATACCGGCATTAAAGTCCCACTTCCTTGTTAAAAACCCTAGCCTTCAGCTCAGGCCTTTAACGCTGGAGCGGGTCTTTAATGGCCGGGTTAGCCTGCTACGGTGGGTTATAAGGCTATGTTAGAATATTGGAATGTTGAGCGCTCCTTTGAAAACAATGGCGCAGCGGCGGCCTATATAAACGGGTAATGGCACACTGCTCTCAACATTTAAATGTACCTAATAAACAGCCTCTGCATTTCTCTTTCCCCTGCCTTTCCAAAATACATGTAGTGGGCAAAGGAAAGTGAAAGGCAGAAGCTGTGCATTAGGGCACACCAGAGCCTTTCCTATCCCTTCTCCCTAGCTCAGAGTCACTGGAGCCTTGGAGATAGGGAGAGAGGAGTAATGCTGCTCAGCTATTGTGTCTCACAGGGCTCAGCTGAACTAAAAAAAAAAGTAGTTTAGCCAAACGGAGGGGAACCAGGGGCTGACTTCAGCCCACTTTCACAGCATGGCCGTTGCTGTTGAACAATGACAGCAACAGCTTAGAATCAAAGGTGTTGGAGCTTTGGGATTTCAGCTCCCTCGACCTCCAATATCTTTGTTTTTATAATTAGGACAATTTTCCTCTCTGGGGGTGGAATGTTCTAATAGCCTTGTAGTGTAACATAGCTTAGCTATACTGGACATTAAAGGGCTGTTCCCTTGTTAAAGGCCACTGGAGTGGGCTTTAAATGGCCGGTATAGCTCGCCATATAGTAAATAAAAAAACAATTCACACCCTCGGAGTGTGGCGCTGGGAGGAATATGGTAGAATCTAAATACCCATCATGAAGAACATTACCAAAGGTAAGTAACTTTGTCTGCTATTGGTTACCAGTCTGTGAAAGCGGGAGGGCTCAGGTAAATCTATGATTAGTATATAAGAACCTTTGTAATACAGCTCCAACAAATCCCCATTCTCCTCCACATCAGCATTTAAAAATAACAGTGCTTCGAGAAGGAATGCATGGAGACTCAAGTAGCCAGCACGCTGGCAAATCAACGTAATTGCAAATGCTCTGAAGTTTTGGCACTATTCCAATGGGCTTTAAGCCTTCAAGCCCATCCTTTCTCACCTGCTTATAAACATCTGTCCCCCAATAGGTAGAATTACTTGGAAAATGTATATTTCTTACCTATTTTTGGTGTTTCCGACCTGATAAGCTGGTTGTCATCTATTCTCAAATACTTTTTATGTTGGTTGTATAATGACTGAAGGCCCTTCCACGGTGTAATGTGTGCAACCTCGAAAAACCTTGGAAGAAGTTTGAGTAGAAAAACACTATCACTCGAGACAAAGGATGAGTTGTCAACCCCGTATGCCAGGGGGGCCACCTTGAAGATGACTGATGTGCCGATTCGGCTGTAGCCCATGTGCAGAGTGAAGTCAGCGATCCTGTACGTCAAGGTGGCTGACGTGACGATTACTGCCATGCCAATTGGGCCGCAATCTATGTTGGGAATATACTTGATGACCCTGTACTAAATGTGGGGCTACCAGAAAGGACAAGGAGTGTTGCTGAGTACAAGTCGCCATTGTGGAGAGATGGTCATTGTGATGACCCAAGTGGGTCCAGGCCCTGACTGATGATCCAAGCCGGAGCAACCTGCCCCCCACTTGTGGGAAGAATCAGAGGACCTTACCGTCTCTCCAGAGCAAGCATCTTGGATGCCCAGCCCATGCCCATGCCCATGACGAGCCAATAATTTTACTCACCAACAGCAGTAGTTGCTGCTCCCCACAGAGACTCCAGTCACACCATCCTCGCAGCAGCGTGTAAGACTGATCACTGGGCCCGGAAAGCCCTGGGGGATCTTCTGCTGTGTGGTGCTTTGTGCTCTGTAACACTTTTGACTATTATCAGAGTCAGAGGGGGCTCCTGAGACTCGGACTACTAGAGGGGCCTAACCAGAATGACACCTATGATGAATGGGAATAACCATTACCGCTAGTGAGAGGGAAGTCGGAGTCAGCTGTCTGCCTATTGAACACTAGATCCCTGAGGGCTGTGTGTATTGTTTGTGCATGCAATTTTTCAATTTGTGTTTGTACAACAATAATACATGTCTCATAAAAGTAAGTATTTTACTTGACAATCGTTTATTGCTGCTATTGACTGTACTTTAAGTTGTGAGCCTGGGTTTACCCCCTCTGTAAGTAACCTCCCCTCCTCCCAGAGAAGCCATGGACTGTTCGACCTGCTCTACTACTGAGAGTCAAGGGCTGAAGGGGTGCTGGACCCTGTTGCTCAGGACCCATAGTAGGTCAGGAATAAAAAGCATCATCCCCACAGTTGTTCCCAGTAATTCCTGCTTGCCCGTGGCCCTCTGAACGGGGTTCTGACAATCACTTGTCTAACTAAAAGCACAAGAAGTAGAGCCATTAGGGTGGAATGCTGTTTGGTCTATGTTGAGTCAGCTATACACAGGCCTGACAACTGGCACTTTCACATAGATGGCTCTGTATGTGATGACTATGGATTAAAAAACACCTTATGGCATACCAAAAGCCACAGTATGGCATGCAGAATGAGGGAAATGTGATCATGTTAGGACAAACCTGAAAGAGTGCTAGCTGCCACAGAGCTGGATCCTATAAAGCCATTTTGGTGCATCCTTTCTTTATCTTACTGCTGTGTTTCTTATGGCATGCGCTTAGAATTCCTCTTAGTGCATTTTGTGCCTGATGTTCTGTGTTCTGGAACCACAGTACAGCAGTGGTTGCACTGGGTCTCCCAGCCGGTTGTACTGTGTCGCTTTACAATACATATTGAACGTTCACTTACTTTCTGGCTACAACTCGTCCTTACAAGTGGCGACGACTGGAAAAGACATTTCCTGCAACATTGCATTCTGTCATATGTTCAGAAAGGGTCAAGGTAGTCCCTATAACATTATATTAGCATCAGCTGCTCACCACAAAACAGTTCAGAGTGAGTTCATCAAAAATACAGATTTATTTTGTAAGTCAAAGCATTTATGTTAATCCATGTAACTACTTTTGGTCACAAATTAATTTTCAAATTTTCAAATATAACATTCATTAAATGCTCTTGTTAATCAAAGCATTAATGTTGATCCACGAAACTACTTGGGATATATTTCAATTGCATATAATATTTACAGTGCTCTCAGTGAAAATAGAGAAAAGGAGGTTTTGAGGGAAATGAAGGTGATTAGGTAGGTGAGGGACTGGGTAAAGGTGGTGTGACATAGGCAAAATTGTATTAATGTACAATGGAACCTTTACAGCCTAGTTTTGGTCCATAGTTCCCTATAATCAAAACACATAGGTCAACACAAATCCATTTCTTCTCTTCCTATGGTTTGAGGATGTGAGGTAGTATACGTTTCGACCCCGGATAGTGAAGGGTTGTTAATTCCTCATTGTGGGGTCTTCTTCAGGACAAAATGGTGTATAGAGCACCTGAAATAATAAATTGGATTCAGTGCGTGTAGTACATTGTGGCCAATCAAACAGTGGGTAACCTAACTAGGTACCTACTTAAGAACCGGCTCTCATTGACCGTTCCCGATGGGCAGCAAGCCGCTCCTCAATATCTGAAATGAAATATGTAATCTACATGTTACACATAGGGACACTAATTATCCTGGAGAAATGTTGTGTATTAAGTAAGGAGACTAACTGAAAAGGACGTTGAACATGTGGGATAATTATTCTCCCAATGTATGCCAGGCTTCCACAGTGAATACTTTGATGTCTAGTACCAAAACTGTGTCATTAATCTCCCGTGGTGGTTTGCTAATTAGTCAACCAATGGAAGTCTGTGAAAATGAAGGAAAAAGTCTATGCGGCATCATTTTAGCATATATCAACAGTCATCTGCTATCATGTGATACTCCATTCTTACTTTCCTTATTTGTAAGACGGCGTGTGCATTAAAATTGACCTTGATATGGTGACACTAAAGCTTATCTGGAACATACGATCGTGGCCAAGACTATGCTAATATGTTTCAATGCGTGGAACCGGCTAGCGTGACTATCGTGGTAATAACGTATTGCTATTATGACCCAGGTCGGGTAGTTTTATGGGCTCACCCCGTTAAAACTTAACACATTGCATTCTGTGGCACAGGTGCGGTTTGTGCTTCTGAGCTGTTCCTGTGCTTTGGCTGTAATTGGACCAACGTTGGAAGTTCCCCTACTCATTCTGCATGCCCTCCAGAAGATCCAGTATTTCAGACCTGTCTCTTGGGGATTTGGTGGATTTTAAGGTGTTTTGGTCATTGCTCTGCCATTCCTCACATCAGTTTCCAGTGAGAGGTCAGCTTCTCTTCAGCTCCAATTGTGACGACACCGTTACTCCTGTTTGTGCTTCCTTGTCAAAGCTCCTGGACAATGCCTCTTCACGCTGTTGCGGCGAGTTCCTGGATGTTGCGTATTTCATCTTAATGGGCCCACTGTGGAACTTTTTGGGGTCGTTTGACTCATCAGTTCTAGCACTTTAAGCCGGTTTATTTACAGTGACAGGCACACATTGACTGTAATTGGGCTTTTCTATTCAGACAAATTAAGCCTGGTAATTCACGGTGACAGGCCCACTTGGACAGTCATTTGCCCTGTAATTTCACAGTGACAGGCACACCTTGCATTTAGGTGCACTGACTATATATATATATTTTCTTCTTATATTTTTTTAGGGCAAGACTGTTTTTTTTTTCTCTTTCCATCTTATTTTTGACTATTTATATGGCAGGTTTTGGACTTTCTCCTCACTTCTCTAGCATTATTCACTACTGCTACCGTCATGCAGTTTGATCCAGCCAGCAAGTTTTTACAAAACAAGGAATAACCTTCTATCTCTTGGACCAGATGGAAGGAAGAATTTATTACGTATTTGAAGGCTATTGATGGAGAATGTCGACTGAGAGAGAGAAGACCACCTTTCTACATTGGTTAGGCTCTGAAGGTCAAGTTGTATATAGAGCTTTGCCTCCTGTTAGGTATGGGGGTGATTATATTGCATATGATAAGGCCATTTTATGTATTGAGAACCATTTTAAACCTACTACCATTGTTGCTCTTAATAGATTCAAATTCTATATCAGGGCTCAAGAAGAGGATGACGTTTTTGATGAGTTCCTTACAGCTTTGCGTGCTTTGTCCTTTCATTGCAAATTTGGTTTGATCACTGATGAAATGATCAGGGACCAAAATATAGTTCATGTCAAGAGTAAGAAGGTGCAAGAGCAATTGTGGATTATGGGTGATCCTAATTTGGAGGCTGCTATTAGTACAGCAAAGGCTTTAGAGCAGTCACAAAAATAGATGAAAACTCTTAACAAAGATGCTAAAATCACTGATGAAATGATCAGGGACCAAAATATAGTTCATGTCAAGAGTAAGAAGGTGCAAGAGCAATTGTGGATTATGGGTGATCCTAATTTGGAGGCTGCTATTAGTACAGCAAAGGCTTTAGAGCAGTCACAAAAATAGATGAAAACTCTTAACAAAGATGCTAAAGCCACTGTCTCTGGAGATGTAAATAGTGTTACTCCTAGATCTTCTAGAAATGTTTCAGCTTATAAGAGTAAACCCAAGAGTTTCTATTGTTTCAGATGTGGAAATCTTGGACATATTGCATCTTTTCCACGTTGTCCTGCTATTGGGAAGGAGTGTAGTAAGTGTGGCCGGTTGGGACATTTCTCCAAGATGTGTACAAATATGAAGAAAGGTGATTCAGTTAATTTCTCTAAAGGAAACGTTTTGTGTGTATCTGGAAATCCACATGATAATGAGGATACTCAATGGAGTCTAGAAACTGGTATAGTTGTCTCCTTCATGTTTTTTTAAAATTATTCTGTGGCACATAAGATATGACCCACTAAGTATCTTGTAAACATATTAGGTAGAGAACTTGAGTTGATGGCAGATTTTGGTTCGCCTTGGAACATCATTACTAGAGAATATTGCATTCAATGTTTTGGTGACTTAGTAAACTTAGATACCTTATTGAGTTTGATATAATTGCTGAGAGCTTTGATGGATCCAAAATTAATATTATAGGTTTAAAGAACTAGTTATTGAGTTTAAATATAGGACTGGCCTCATTAAGTTGTATGTGGCCTCTAAGGGAGTGAATGTGTTAGGCTGGCGCGATCAAGTTACATATTGCATAATTTTGAATCCTAGAAATAAGGAGCCAGTCTCCATTCTTACTGAGTGTAAAAAAAATGTAAATCCAGTACTTGTATAGCGCACGAATTGCCCCTAAAGGGGTATCTCGGCGCTGGGGGCCGTTGGGAAGATTAAGCGAGCTATTGCCCAGAGTCGCATGGTGCTGGGCAGACCCCTGCCGCCGGAGCCGGGGATCAAACCGTGATCCTCAGCGTCCAGCGTCAGTCGCCCTGGCCGCGGCGCCACACCTCCTTGGTGTTCCACCAGTACTGATTTTCCCAGGCTTTATCCCAATGTTTTTTCAGAGAAACTTGGAAAATTAGTTGGTTTCAGTCACAAAATTAAGGTAAAAAAAGGTTCTATCCCTGTCAAGCAAAAAACAAGAGCTAAAAAACAAGTTGGACGATATAATTGATGTCGGTATCATTAAAGAGATAGTCATCAGAATGGGTTTCTCCGATTGCTTTAGCCCGCAAACCTGATAAAAGTCTAAGACTCTGTGTGGACCTGAGGGTATTGAATGCCAATTTAGTAATCGATTGTCATCCTCTACCCAACATCAATGAGATGGTGTGTATGTTAGAAGGAGCATGTATGTTTTTCACCCTGGATCTCTGGTCAATGTACTATCAAATTGAGCTCACTGAGGATTCTAATATGTTTACTGCTGTTATTACACCCCGTGATTTTTTTCAATTTAAAAGGATGCCCTTATGATTAGCCTCGGCGGCATCTGTTTTTCAAAGGGCAATGTACCATATTTTTAAAGATGATAGTGATTTTGTTAAGGGTTTCCAGGATGACATTCTTATTTTCTCAAAGAACGGTGAGGAACATTGTTGTCATGTCTAAAAAGTCTGTGAAAAGTTGGAGAAATGTGTGTTGACATTCAAAGCGGGAAAATGCAAGTTTTCTGCAAATATGTTGAATATCTTGGACATTCTTTGTCAGGTTATGGGGTTGTACCAAAAAAACCTTAGTCAATGCTATTGTCAAAGTACCCTCGCCTGATAATAGGGAAAAACTTCTCTCTTTTGCTGGATTGTGTGAATACTACAGCAAATTCATACAAAATGTTGCCACTAAAATGGAACCACTTAGAGAGTTAACTAGGAAATCCAATGAGTGTGTGTGGTCAGAAAGACAATAGTCAGCTTGCCGTCAAATTAAGAAAGAAATAATGAATTCTCCCACTTTTAAATCCTTTAGCTTGAATAAAAATTGCATTATTACTGTTGATGCAAACCTGTATGGTCTAGGCCAGTGTTTCCCAAACTGTGGTCCGCGGACCCCCAGGGGTCCGTGACACATTCCCAGGGGGTCCGCAGGCAACAGTTTTAAAAGCACAGAAAAGTTTCTTGTATAATTAGCAGCTTTCCAGCTGCAATAAAAGTGTCAAGATAAAGCCAGTGATTAATGTACCTGCTGGAGCGTGAAGAGAGTTTTGTTTAGTGGCAGCTTTGACTTAACTAATGTAGCACAGAGGGTTAATGTGCCTACTGCAAAGAACGTGTAACATGAATTTTAAAAAGCAGCATTTTATGTGCATAGGTTTGTGGTTACTGCTTTTGTCACAAAGATTCTTTTGTTACTGTGCACTTGATAAGTGACAATCGTAATGTAGCAGAGGGACCTATAAACTGTCATCAAAGAGCTGCTTGCAAACTGCATGGTACCAGTTAGTAACTTTTGTTTTTTCCCAGTTATTCATTATCCTGATGCTGCTAAAAAGATTTATTTGGGTGGAAATACATTTTTAATGTTAAAGTCAGTGCTAGCCACTGTGTTATGTTCTGAATCCTGAGTTTGTGCTTTTCCAGACCAAGAACACTTTAAACATTTTATATACACACTCATGTGCGATTCAATGTCTCTATATGTGTGTGACGTAAAGTGCTCTGACATCCTACAATGGTATGAGAGATGCTATCAAACAAATGAAATACATGTGACAGAGGGGCTATTATTTCAATATAAAATACTAAGGGGCAGATGTACGATCCGTTTTTATATGCGCAAACTGGTTCGTGAACCCGCTTTCACATGCAAAAACGTATTGGGCCATGTACATTGCCTATTTCGCGAGTCGCAATTTGTTTGCGACTCGCTAAATAGGTTTTGCAACTTGCTATTTGGAAGGGGCATTCCCTTCCAAATAGCGAGTCTTAAAACCATGTACAAATGTTTTGCGGTCGCAAAACACTCGCAATTACCCCTTACTTCAAGTAGATGGTAATGCATTCGCAAAAAGGAAGGGGTCCCTAGGGGACCCCTTCCCCTTTGCAAATGCTTGCAAAATTATTTTTTAAGGGCAGGCAGTGGTTCCAGGGACCTCTGCCTGCCCTTAGAAAATGAAAGGAAAACGTTTCTTTTTTTTTTTAAATGCATGGAAATCGAGCTGCATTTTTAAAAAGAAACCTGCTTTATTTAAAAGCAGTCCCAGCATGGTGGCCTGCAGAGCCCAGCAGGCACCATACCAAGGAGGGCTGGCATTCCCAATAGGCTCGCAAATTGCGAGAGGCTCATTAATATTAATGAACCTCGCAATTTGCGACCCCATTGGGAATCCGAAACAGTGTTAAACACACTGTTGTACATTTCATTTAGCGACTCGCAATTTGCCACTCGCAATGTGTCGCCAATTGTGAGGCGCTAAATGAAATGGTCGTACATCTGGCCCCAAAATCCTTAGGGCAGATTTACAAGCCCCTTGCTCCTCTTTTATGCCACCGTTGCGTCACTTTCGTGATGCAGCGGCACGCAAAAGATGCGCCATGGTGCAGGGTATTTACAACGTGACGCATCTGAGAGATGCGCCACGTTGTAAAGTCCTGCGCCGGAACGCCTCCTAAAAGTGGCAGAGTGAAATCTACAAGATTTCACTCAGTCACTTTGGGGCCCATGCTGCGTCAAAACCCTGCGCCTGCCTGAAGCAGGCGTAAGGATTGATGCAGCATTAACAAGATTCGGCCCCCCAGAGCATTGCTGGAGCTGTGTCATGCTTGCGACGCAACTCCAGCAATGCTCCACCTTTATGGCATAGATGAGTCATGCACCTGTGCTTTTTTTGCCCCATGAGGCACTGCATTGTAAATGCGGCGCATGCATGGATGCGTCACTTATTGTAAATCTGCCCCTAAGTACTTTGAGTATTTGTTTTGTGTGCAAACCTGTGTATTTTTTTCCAATTACTCTTTTAATATTTGAAATTTAACTCATACAAATTGCTTGGGGGTCCCCAACTTCCAGTGGTGACTCAATGGGGGTCCTCAGGAGTCAAAAGTTTGGGAACCACTGCTCTAGAGCATTGTAACTCCTCTTTGGACTTCTTGACTCCTAGGGGATGATCACAGATTTACATGCAGCCCTAAACTTGGGCTTCAATTTCCCTCATTTCAGAGAAGACACAAAACATATAGCATCTCTTTCCAGAATGGCTTTGGGATGCAGCTGAGGCCACATCACACAGCATCAAGTACCGCACATCAGTTATAAGCGATTGTCTGCAACATCCCAGATAGGGATTCATGCCCAAACACTTTGAAAAAGATATGGTACCAGAAAAAAAATAGTTGAACACAACAAAATGTCAAATTAAACTGAGAAATACAGCGCCTCCAAATGCTGCATCTGTAAGGAACTGGGCTCAATGGCTCCCATGGAGGCTTATGTTGGACCCTCTACATCAAATCCAGTGCAGTCTCACGGATTTACAAATGTAGTCAAAAGGAACTACTTGACAGGTGACATCAGATATCTGTATGGAAAAAATGTCCATACCCAGTCTGGCACCTGCAAAGGATTCAAATACGAAATTTAAAGGAAAGAATATCCATTAGAATGGTTTATCAGACATTTTTCTCACTCAACCTAAGAAAGGGGCATTAAGCTGTTTGATGCATTTTGGCACAGCATCAAAGATCAAATGAACGCCATACAAGGTAGGCAGTGATTATTCAGTAATGAGTCCCAGTGGGTGCTATTGTGCTAAATATCTTACCACTTGGGAAACCTTGCATGTGTGTGTCTATATATAGCTCTTCAAACAACTACGAGCCACCTGCTTCGCCCCCAGCTATGCAAAACTGCATATGGGCTGGTGGGAGGAGCAGGTGCTCAAGAATGGACAGAAAATATAGTCCTCTGGGCCTGCTAGATAGATGATCTTTTTGTTCCTTGAAGGTCTCCTAGAAATCTGCTAGGGAGTTTGCCAATAGATTAAACTTCAATTACCTCAATCTGTCTTTCACATGTAAGTTCAGCAACAGTGAAGTAGAGTTTTTAGATCTTAAGGTGTTTGTGCAAGGCAACAAAATACAGATGTAAACATTTAGAAAGGAGACTGCTGGACATTCAATCCTCCACGCGGAGAGTTTTAACCCACTAAAATTGAGGCACCGTATTCCCTATGCAGAAAATCTCCACACGGAACTGCAGTGATGAGCAGTCTTTGACAGAGGTACAAAAGGAATTAGAGCAGAGATTCCAAGCAAGAGGTAAAGAACAGTCTTTATTGCATTGCTCCAATGCAAAAGTAAAGACCAAACCCAGGGAAGCACGGTTGCTTAGAGACAAAAGCAGTGAAGCAAGCAGACGTGGTGAAGTGAGGATGATAACAGGCTTTAACATGTACCCCCAGAAAGTGAGAAACATATTTACGTCCCATTGGAGCCTAAGCCGAAATGATCCAATTATTGCCAAATTAGTGTTCAAAAACCCACTTCTCTCTTACAGCGGGGCCAAATCCATGAGAGGTGAACTGTGCGTCATTAGCCCTGAGACAGTCAAGCCTGAGACTTGGCTTACCACAAATGCAGGGTTCAGAAAGTGCCACAGGTGTAAGGCTTGAACAAAAGGCCAGAACCTGAGGGAATTTTCAAGTCCATGGTGCAATACCCCATTTAAGATCGTCACTCTTAAAACTGTAGGAGTGACTTTGTGGTGTATATTTTACAGTGTTCATGCCCCAAGGTGTACATAGGCAGCACCATACACATGGTACATGTAAGGATTTTACAGCATTGATGTGCCATAGCCAGTTTGGACAAACGTTATCCAGCTGCCCGTCATATATACAAAAAACATGGGGGCAGAACATTGCAAAATCAAGATTAGAACACCAGTCCTTGAGTGTCGGTGCCCCCTGGGCCCCCCAAAATTTAGCTATATTTCTTTTTGCGTACATCATTCCTATCGTCATCCAATTCTGGGTGGAGGGAGTGAGATCGTTGGGTTCCCAAACATTTAAGAGACAGCATTTAGGATCCGGGAGTATTGACTCTTTAACTACCTGTGACATAGTCCTCATTACCTTAGTCCAATAATCTGCGATATATGGGCAATCCCAGATGGTATGGAAGAATGTCCCCTCCTCCCCGCATCTTCGTAGCAGTATTTATGTTCAGCTCTCCCTATCGCATGTAATGCAACCCTAGTATAGTATACTCGGTGTAGTATTTTCAATTGCACCAGTTGAAGTCTGGAAGGAATAGCAGCTTCCCTAGGGGATGAAAGTGCAGTCTGCCAGTCTGACTCGTTGAGTTCCCCCACCTCCACAGTCCCTTTGTCCTTTAGTTTTAAGGTCGCGTCCGGTAGGTTGTTAATGAGCTTACGATAAACGAGGGAGGTCGCTTTTTTGGGCATGTGCTCCGTGAGGAGCCTATCCTCCAGCGGGGTATAATCTGGAACGTCGTCCCGAGGCTGGATAAGTGAACCTAAGGCATGGCGATTTTGCAGGTATCTGAACCTTTCGGTGGGAGCCAGGTCATATTGTTCCACAAGCTGCTCGAACGTTAATATGGCAACTCTTTTCCAGAGGTCCCCCACTGTGGATATGCCAATCAGATCCCATGCCTGGAAGCCCTTATTCTTGCGCAAGCGGCCTAGTTGGCGCGATGCCAAGAGTGGAGTCATTTGTGTAATGACGTTTTTACACTTAAGGCGGGCCTGAGCCGCGTACCATATGTTAACGGTGTGGGCTGTGGGGCCAAGAAGGGCAGAAGCGCCCTTGTTATGTTATGTTATTAAATTATTTATTAAGCGCACTAACACTGATTAGTTTCTTGGCGCTAGGTTTGATAGTAACACAACAGAGGTAGGGAAAGTAGGTTTTAAAAAGCTTGTCTGAAAAGCCATGTCTTCAGTGCTTTCCGAAAAGGTAGAAGGTCTTGACAGAGCCGAATTTCCAGTGGCAAGGTATTCCATAAGCTGGGGGCAAGTGTAGCAAACCTACGTCCACCAGAACGTTTGAGCTTGAACGGGGGGATCTGAAGAAGGCCTTAGTGGAGTGAGCGAAGGTTGCGGGGGGGAACATATCTGGTAATTATTTGATTAATAAATTTGGGGCTTTGGCCCTTCTTGTCATAAAGTGCAGCTAGTACACCACCGCTACCCAAATCATATCTATCAGCTTTAAACGCGGGCTCCGTCTGAGGCGCGTGTAACCAGTGATTAATAATCTTCAACTGGGCCGCCCAATAATACAATTGAATATCGTGGAGAGCAACTCCGCCGTCGTACCAGCCCCAAATTAGTTTCTGTCGGGAGATGCGCGCCGGTTTACTCCCCCATAGAAGACCCGAGACCAGTGTGTCTACAGACCTGAAGTATGTTTGAGGGACCGAGAATGGGGTGTTTTTGAGGATTTAGAGCAGCCGAAGAAGTGTTTTCATTTTATATAGTGCCGCCTTCCCCAGAAGGGTTAAAGGCAGGGTGTGCCAGTGTTGTACGTCAGCGCGAAAACGCTCAAGAGGGGGCACTAAATTGCGTTGAAAAAAGGCCTCCTGAGTAGGCGTCACCCAAACCCCCAAATATTTAAATGAGTCCTCAGCAATAATCAATTGGCAGCTTGCTGGAAGTTGAGGTGGGGGACCTTTGAGAACAAATAAAACAGACTTGGACCAGTTAATAGAATACCCCGAAACTCATCCGAAGATTTAAAAAATATTGAGGAGAATCATAATGGAGCGTCTGGGCTGGGTCAGGTATAAAAGGATATCGTCCGCATAGAACGATATGCGGTCCTCCCATGTCTCAGTCCAGTTTAGCCCTTTCACACTAGGGTCCCATCGGATCCATGCCGCCAGTGGCTCCAAAATGAGAGCAAAAAGCAAGGGCGATAAGGGGCAACCTTGGCGCGTGCCGCGACCAAGCGGGAAGTCCCTAGAGATGTGGCCGTTAGCTACCACTTGAGCCAGCGGGTTAGTATAAAGTAGTTTAACCCATGCACAAAAATTGGGGCCAAAGCCAAGATGCCGGAGAACCGCAAATAAATATGGCCATTCAACCATGTCAAATGCCATTCGGGCATCCAGGGACAAAATCACCGCGGGTTCCGAGAGATTTGGGGTCGGCGCCATTACTGCGTGGACCCGGCGCAGATTAAGAGCCGTGTTTCTATTTGGCATAAAGCCGGACTGATCAGGGTGTATCAACATTCCCAGATGCGGAGTTATCCGATTAGCTATCATTTTGGCCACCCATGAAGCAATTTTAATTGAAATCGATAGAATCCACGGATTGCTCGTGCCTCAGGACAACATGAATCGGTGACAAAAGGGAGTGTTGACATAGACGTTTGCATTATGAAACATGAAGATACCATTAAGGCACGTGAGGTTTTTAAATTTGCAGGTGACCCGAACGACTTTTGCCACAAGGAGAATTTTTACTTTCTCCAGGAAATTTGACAATTATAAATGGCAGGCCCTCACTAACAAAATACCGGAGCCAGGACAAGGTCCACCCGCTAGTGACTCTGTTGCCAATGTGGAATCTGATACCAATTCTCTCACTTCTAATAGTGAGTCAGACGATGGTCGTCCAGGCGCATGAGAAACATCGACAGTAAGCGTTAGTACCCTTACCCCAGCAGAAAAGCTGAATTTTATCCGACAGGACCGGAGGCAGACCTTGCGCCCTCGCAATCCTCAACAACAGCAAGGAGAACAAGCAACCAATGTAGGAGGGAGAGGTGGAGCAAACACCGCATGCAATATCAACAGACAGAATGCAACAAGAAAAAGGAGACGATAGAGCACACTACCAATAACACGGTCATCAATCTGACAATGACAGTGCTACTGCAGAAACTCAGCTCTTATCCTTGGGGCTCACATACTGTCCTGTTAATACATTTGCTTACAATCAAACAAGAATTGATGTTTTTAAGTTTATCCAGAAAGGGAAGCTGATCAAATATATCCAATTAAACAAACCTCCTCCAATTCCCTTTAACATGCCATCAGGCGTGTTTGCTCCTGACATTAATTTACAGGTCAAAGACATCCCAACTCTAAAGGCATTACAATCACTGTCAAATGACTCAAGTAACGCAATTTAAACAACACAACAAGCAATGGCTGGAATGGATATTAACATCAACAGAGCAGCATCTAGCCCCTTCCGCTCTCCATCGTCATTCTTACCACTCATGCCAAAGAATGCGGTGGATATTGAACTATGATGACATAACATCGCAGGAATTACAAACAGGCCCAATATCATATTTCAATTAACAAGCTGAAGAATAATCATGACATTATTGTGAATAAATCCGATTAGGGCTGAAATGTCGTATTATGGTCGAAGAATCAATATATGGCAGAAGCCAATCGTCAGTTGTAAAATATCCTGTGTTATGGGAAAACATCTAAACAGAAAATATACGTTTGGTTCATGATAAAGTGACACAACATCTGGCACAATGGAAGAGGCAGGGTCTGTTGACTAAGGATGCACTTAATTTCTTAAAAGTGGATCATCCTGTCACTCCTATCCTCGATTTCCTCCCTAAAATATACAAAAAGTCCCAATTCTTGGAAGGCCCATCATCTCGGCTCGGAAAAGTTTGATGGAAATGATTTCAAAATATGTGGACTATTTTTTTACAGCCTTATGTCGTCACCTTACCATCCTTTGTAAAAGACACCTCCGACTTCCTGAGAAAAATCAAAGACTTAGTTCTGACAACCAAATTTATAGCTTGTTGTTATGGATATATAATATTAGTACACAAGCATAAATCATTCTGATGGATTAGCAGCAGTTAAATACTATTTGGACAATAGAGCTATCTGTATGAAAGAACACAATTGCATGTTAATCACAATGATAGAGCTTTGCCTGTTCATCAACTACTTTTTGTTCAATAAGGAAGCATATCAACAGCTGAGAGGTGCTGCGATGGGGGCATGCTTCTCCGCAAGCTATTCATGTCTCCATGTTGGCTGGTGGGAGGAGCATGTCCTCAGGACTAAGCACAGGATGGAGTGGGAATCACATGTTAAGCACTATTGGCGATATATATATAAACAATATTTTTTTTACTTGGGATGGTAGTAGAGAGGCAGCAACAGAATTTTTGACATCCATTAACTCAAATGCACAAAATCTGTGATTCATGGCCACTATTCGTGACACGAGTGTTGAGTTTTTAGACGTTCTCCTTTATGTAAGTGAGAGTCAGATCCATACAAAGTTGCACCGAAAACAAACTGCGGGCAACTCAATTTTGCATGCTGAGAGTTTGCATCCCCGTCACCTAATCCAGAGCATACCGTATGGTAAGTTCATGAGAATTCGCCGCATCTGTAGTCTGCAAACTGATTCACAGGAATGTCAGCATGATGCGTTTTGCCATTTTTTAAGCAGGGGCTATCATAGTTCCATGTTGGTTCAGTCCTTGAATAAAGCAAATTAACATACATGGGAGGAGCTACTAATACCTAAAAGACATTGTGTTGAAGTAGCTGATAGTGACAAACAATGTCAGAATTAACACTACATTTAGCCATCAAGAGCGTAAAATCCGCAAAATAATATATTCTCAATGGCCCATAGTTTACGGATGTAACGCTAAAACCCATATTGCCAACATTGCGTGCTATCACATTCTGGAGTAAAATCAAGTCCTGAGATTACACCAAAAACTACGTGGTTGGCTACAACCGTTTTTTTAAAATGCAATTCATGTCGCGCATACACTTTTGCGACTAATGCATCACATTATGTGACAGCATTTAGTGATAAAATTATCCTGATCAAGGAACATGGAGTTTGCAACATTGAGTTTGCAAATTACAAGTTATGTTGCACCTGTGACCAGGAATATACAGGGAGCACTAAGCTCCCTGTACATAAACAGATTTTACAACACATCAGGGCAATTGTTAATTCAGACCCGAATTAGCCTGTCTCTAGACATTTCAAGTTGGTACACCAGAATAAACTCAAGGATTTGGAGTATTCTGCGTTAGGGGCAGTTCCCCTTACCGGCCGGGGTGGGAACTAAGAAAAAAGCCTGCGCCAATTAGAAACTCATTTCATTTTGGTCCTTGATACGGAGATGCCCAACGGCCTTAACACTAGTGAGGACATGCACACTTTCCTTTAGGTGTTATCCAGATAGTTGAACCTGTATCAGTAAGCTCACACTCTGTAAAGATATAGAAATGTCTTTGAAGTTTCCCAAGTTGTTTGAAATGATGATTAAATCATGTCTTGTGTTTGTGTATAGTTCGCTTTTATATCTCTCTAAATACATCATATTATTAGCCTTTGTACTTTATTGGTATTATTCACGCTTGGATAATAAGTAATGTCTATGCTGCTGTAGAAATTGTAAATTGCACAATATTTTTTGGCACTTGTTATTTGCTTAGCACAGCACTTTACAAATACAGACTGCTTCAGAGCGAGAACTAGGACTCAAGGTTATACTGATGTGAAGAAAATGAACTTGATGTGTACTCGCTGCTCCTTACATTTATTTATGGTGTAATAATAATTTGGCACTGAAAGAAAGTATAGGTTTGCTATTTTGTATTGGCTGTTTCAGTCAGACAGATCTATTAGAATGTGGTATTTTGCACTAGCACTTTATAATTATGTAAGCCAAACAAAAAGATAAATTAGAAATGTTAATGAGCACTTGCACTTTATATTTGACATAGTCCAGGTAATAATGAGTTAGGTTACCTCTTCCTTTTATTACAAATTATGTATTATATACAAATTGAATGAGGTATGTTAACAGCACTGGCATTTTATTAATAATTCTGAGAGCAATGTCAAACGAGACAATCCTGATTGATTTTTGCATGTGTCTTATTTGTGCTACAAAGAGCCTCTAGCATCTCGTGCACGTCATAATTCAATGTTGAGTTTTTTAAGCATTGCGCTTTTGCACACAAGTTTTCTATGTTCTACTTGTGTAATATGTACTCAGTTTTTAAATTAAGTTTTTTTTATCATCTGTCATATTTATTGTAATGACAATGCAGCGATGGATACGATGACGATAGTGTTCAGATAACAGTCTGTTTTCTAGTTTCACTCACGAGGCAACAACTTTTCAGTTATTAGTGTTCATTTTTCTATTTATTTTGTTCCCTGTCATTTGGCGCGTCAAGTGATCAAGCTTGCGTGAAGCGTTCAGACGCGTCAGGGCAGACACCATGCCTGGAGTTTATTATTTTAATGTGTGAATAAAAACCACAGCACTACGAATTACAACATTTGAGTTGTTTGACTTCTTTGGAGGTGCTGAAGTGGTCCGTGCCTGGAGGTACAGGTGAGCTACTAGCGGGCCTGGATTTGGAGATATATATATATATATATATATATATATATATCTTTACCAATGTGACTCTCAGACCTCCATCAGACCTCCATGCGCTCAGCTACTGGTGCTCTGCGTAGGGGCCGGATCATGGCCCAGACAACAATTTTACACCAACGACGCGGCACTCCAGACTTGGGTTGTTTTTAGCTTAATTTATTACTCTTAAAGCTCGAACTAACCCGTTTCAGCCTAACCTTGGCTTTGTTCACGGTAAGTGAGCCATCGTTTGTTTTTACTTTATATCTCATTTCTGCCATAAGGGGGCATTATGGGATATGTAGTGTACTTTTATGTCTACAGTTTATTTACAATTGTCACACATTAAGTGATTTCTAAATTATATACATCACAATGGCACAGCAATCTCATTATGCGCTTTCCATGGGGTGTAGTACCCAGTTCATTATGTATTTGGCAGCATCAATTGTAATGTCACATTATTTTCAGCAGTTGCAATGCATGCTTGGTTATGCAGTTTGACATTTAACAACCGAATTCCAAGGCAGTCCATTGTGCATATTATCCTGGTACACATGTAATTAATTGCATTTTATTACAATTAGTCCTATGATTGAGTATAGTACTTCAGTTATTTTATTTTGCGTTACGGTTTGCATTTTTGTTTTGTCATTTTCCACTTTTGGCTTATTATTGGAGCATGTTTGGCTGGATAGTGACATTGTCCCGATATAGTATCCTTATCATTAATTTGATTGTCCAAGTCTCTAAACCAGTTTTAAATTCATTTGTCTGTTGTTTAGGGTATAGTACCCAATGATATGTGACCAGGTTATATTGTTTTGTTTTCTCGAAGAACGTTTGTGTTTCTTTGTTTTCCCAACATTTTCCAATGTCCACTGTTCAGTTATCACTCAAGATGTACAAAGAGCTCCTCGTCATTATTCATCCCTCTTGGCACTTTAGTTTTTAGTCTGATGATGAGACGTGACTCTGTCTGTCTCTGTTTTTTTACGTCTGTCACCTCCTCGTTCATCAGGTTTTACCATGAGGATTCCATAAAATGACATAGCCTTCCAGTTGCTATTTTGGCAGGATGCCATATGTTTGGCTGTAGCGTAGGACATATCTTTATTCTTCACCACCCTAATGTGTTCCGGTATTCTCTTTTTCAACATACATGTTGTGCTTCCGATGTATTGCATTTTGCATTTACATTCAATAATGTACACCACATGTGTTGAGGTGCAGTTTATTCTCTCTTCTATTGATGTAGTCTTACCATTTGGTTCTTCAAAACTGTTTTTGTTCTGTCCCATTTTACAGGCTTTGCAGACATTACATTTCCTGAAGCCCTTTTTTTGATCGGTTAACCAATTACTTTTTTCTTTTAGGTGTATTCCTTTAAAATGGCTTTTTACTAGTTGATCTTGTAATGATTCTGTTTTCCTGTAACTGATCATGGGGCCATCTCCTAGCATTTTCCTAATGTCCGTATCCCCAGATATGAGATGCCAGTATTTTCTGATCCTAGTTGCAATGATGCCACTCTCTTTGCTGTATGTCGTTATAAACTGTGGTGGGTCTTGCATTTTTTTCTGTTTTGTGGCCTTTAGGTTTAATATTTCAGTTCTTGATTTTTTCACAGCTCTATTTTGCTTTTCTCTAGGCTTCTCTCATTATAGCCTATTGTCTTCAGTCAGGTAAGGGTTTCCTCTATTTTTTCTTCCTCATCTGATTTCTTTGAGTAGTTTCGCTTCATGCGAATAAACTCGCTATAAGGTATACTCGCAATCATGGGTTGGGGATGGAAGCTGGTGCCGTGTAGTACGCTATTGGTAGATGTTTTCTTTCGAAATAGAGTTGAGTGGATTTTGTTATTTTCAATGTAGACTTTCAGGTCTAAAAAGTCTATTTCTTTTTTACTTGTGCATATTTGAATTCCAAGCCCACTTCATTCTGGCAGAGTTTGAAATAATAGAGATTAAAATCTTGCAGTGTGGAGGAGCTACGACAGCAAGCAAGATGGCCGCATAGTCTCCCGGCTCCGCTGACCTCCGTCTTGCACTTCAAGATCCTGTCACTTATCCTGATTTCCTGCCCCGGATCTGTGTGTGTGAACTAATCCGCACTCCGATGGTGTGATCCCGGGGTTTTTCTGACATTGTGGAGCTGAGTAACGTCGAGGACCGATTTGTGGCCTAACCCAGTCTGGAAGCCTGGGTCTCGAGTGCTGGCTTAGCCGGGTCTGAGTTGAACAGCAGCGGACTGTTGAGGGTGGCAGGGTCCGGTCTCTGGAACTTTCGGAAATTTTTGGATTGCTTTGCCATCATCTGCAGCCTGGTGTTGTGTTGGAGGTGAGGAGACGAGTGACGCGCGGTGCGGTGTCGCGGAGGTCCCTGACCAGGGGGCCTGGCACTTGCATCGCCGGCGCACCTTGGATTGGAGTCTCGTCGTGTACTAATGCATACTGACGGTTGGTCCCTCACCGCACAGTCCTGCTCCTGCTGAACTCACCCCGGAGACGGCGCCTCTCCGTGGGGACCATTATGCCTGAGGAAATATGGAACCAGGCGGAGCAGGCCCAAAGGGGCCCGTCATTGCGGGAGGTGCTGGCGGCCCTAGAGGCACTTCAGGCGACTGTGGCAGCTCAGACCTGCGGCCTGTTGTCGGCGGCGGATGGACTTAAAGGACTGAGACCGGATCCTGACTCGATGCCCGAGACCCGGCAGCCAGCTTGCCTCTTGATCGACGCCCCAGTGACGCAATTAGACCCAGTGCTGGAAGCTGTGCCTGCCCCTACAGAAGTGAATCTCCTTGAATGGGCTTTGATCAGCGATTTAACTAATTTTTTGGAATCCCCGGTTTTGCAGCTGTCGGAACATTCAACTGCTGTCCCTATCCTGGAACCTTTTAATCGGTACTGTGCACTGTTTTGGATTGTGTCGAACCCCCTCCCCAGTCAGTATATCAAGATGGCGGATGTGATAAGGCCTGGCTTCGGAGACGGGGAGGGACATCGTCGGTACCAGCTGCTTACTTTGGGATCTACTGTTCTTCTTCCATCTACTGAACTATGTTCCGACCACTTCTATGTATCTTTTGACATTTTGATGATGGGGCTTTATTCGTCTGAGGGACTCGGCGAATTCGATCGACGGGGCCAGGGCTGAGACTGTTGTTTGGGTTGTTCATTGTAGTCTTATCGGTAACGGGACTGCTTCATTAGCTTAACGGAGTCCGGGGCAGGGCTGGTGGTTCCCCCCGGGATGTTTTCTCAGTTTGGACTATTCAGATGGGACAATTTCGGGGGGACCCCTTTGTTAGGGCGGGGGGGAGAGACCGGGAGCACGTAGAAGATAGCCCTCCTCCATTTCCCCTCTTTGGGTGGGGTTTAATTTCTTTCTGTCTTTCTCTGGGTCTTTCTATATTTCGGGTCTCAGTTCTTGGGCGACAGGCACGCTGCTGGGGGTAGGCCGTAGTCATCTGCAGGGGTGCAGGGTAGGGGGTTGGGGATGGGTGTTTTGTTTTCGTTTTATTTCTATGGCCTTTTTCTTCTTATCTTTCTTTGCCCTTTTCTTTTCTTCCTTTCCGGGTCAGTGTAATGGGTTCAATTTTATGGCCATCTCTGCTGTTTCATATGTGCCTCAATTCTCTCGATGTTTCAGTGCTACTGGGCGGGCATTCAGCTGGCGTGAACTGTATTTGTACGCTCGCTTACCATTATTAATATGTTTTAACGCCGCTGACTTACGCGAAGATGATTTAACTGTGGACATATGCTATTTCGCCCCCCCCCCCCATTTTTTTCGCAACTTGAGATATTGTATGGCACCTGATCCTTCTATCTTATATTATAAAATGGAACCTTTTTATCCGTTTACCAACTTGATATGTTTACAACCAGTATGTATATTGGACGTGGCGAATCTGCTCCCCGGGATGCTGAGTCTGGGTTTTGATTGTTTTATTGTGTTGCAACTGCTTAGCGGCCGGCCCTGGGGGTTGTAGGCCCGTGTTTTTACTTGGTTGAAATGTCAAATAAAGGTTTTCCAAAATAAAAAAAATAAAAAAATAAAAAAAATAATAATCTTGCAGTGTTCCATTCCAGATTAAAAACAAATCTATGTAACGGACCCATAGAATGATTTTATCTAGGTCCGTTTGATTGGCTGGGTCCCAAGCAATTGTCTTCTCCCACCAGCCCATCGCTATATTCGCGTAGTTCGGTGAAAAAGAGATGCCCATTGCGGTACCGCATTCTTGTTTGTACAGCTGATGGTTGAACAGAAATACATTGTTGGTAAGACATAGTTTGATCATGTCGAGAAGCATACGTGTGTTGAAGTTCACTAATGTTCCGTTGTTTAAGGAAATAGTTACAGGCATTCAAGCCAATTTCATGTTTGATTGATGTGTATAAAGACACTATGTCAATTGTCACTATTAGATATTCTTTTTTCCATGTGATTCCATTCAGAATTCTTAAGAAATCACCTGTGTCCTTGATGTAAGAACTCATGTTCTTTGCAATTGGTGCTAGATAGATGTCAACGTATTGTGAGACATTTTCATAGAGGCCGTCGCATGACGAAACAATTGGCCTACCCGGGGGATCAAGTAGTGTTTTATGAATTATGGGTAGAAAATAAATGGTTGGGATTACTGGAAAATCTTTTGATATAAACTTAAATTCATCATCATTTAGTAATCCTTTGTTCCGCCAATCCTGTAGGTACCCATATAACTGTAATGTCATTTTGTTTATAGGATTACTGTCCAATTTGCAGTAATTTCTTGAATCATTTAATTGATGCATCGCTTCTTTGACATAGTCCTGGATATCCAGCAGGACTATGTTGCCCCCTTACCCGCAGGTTTGATTATTAGATTGACATCTTCTTTTAAAGATTTTATGGCATCTCTTTCTTTTTTGTCAGATTTTCTCTTCTGCACATGTTCCGTGTGTTGGAGATTTTCTCGATATCTTCAATAATTGCTTCCGAGAATAAATCAAATTTATTGCCTGGGCATAGCATTGGGGAAAATCTGGATTTTCGTTTCGGAGCACTTCCCACTCTTTGGTCTGTTCTTGCATCTAGATGTTTTATTAATTGAGTTTCCGTTATGTCTTCTGTGTTTGAGTCATACAGAAGCTCAAAGATATTTTGAAGATTTGGTATTTCTTCTATTGTCCAGTTGACATTATGACTTATTTTAGTCTCGCTCGTGATTTCTGGCGTTGTTATTGCTTTGCGAGCATGGATTTTCGCTAATTTTAATTTGCGTATATATTTATACCGATCAATCCTGACTTGTGCTTGATCGAAGTGCTTTTCCGGGCAGAATGAGAGGCCTTTGTTTAGGAGAGATGTTTTTTCCTTTGTTAACACATGTCCTGACAGATTTATGTTTAGATTTTCTATTTGCGACTTCTTAGAGGGTAATATCTTTTTTCTTTTTGTTCTTCTTGTTTTTCTGGATGTTGTGCAATTGTTTGTTTTTCTCTTCCTTGGCTTTGATTTGAATTCCTTGTGCGACCCCTTCCTCGGGACATTGTCTTTTCCAGATTCATGAGCCACACCGCCTCTAAAAAATCACATGGTGCATTTCCTCTTGTTCTGTCCGTCATTTCGCTTTCACTCACTTCAGATTTGCTTTTGCTCACTAGTTTACCTGTGGTGTACCTGTTGGTTGTTGGTAGGGAAAGTTATTTTTCAAATTATCAAAGCGTTTAGCGAAGGTGAGGATTCTGCCTTGGGCATAGTCTCTTTCATCTCTTATATATTTTCTTTGTTTGCGCTCCTCAATTTCCGTTTCATATTTTTCTAGTCTTCCGTCCATTTCTTTTCTCAACTTTTCTATTTCCTCCTTGTGTGTTTGTTGTTTGATCATTTCTTCTATTTCATTGATTTTATTAGTGATTTCTCCAATATCCTTCTTTGCATGCTTGATTAATATGCGCATCATATTTAGGGAACATTCCACATTATTTACCACACATTAATCAATGAGTTCTTTCTTGGTTTCTGGGTGTGTGGGCATTGTGAATATCCTTAATACTCTCAGTATGCGTCTGACCTCTATGTACTTCTCCAAAGCAATAATTTCCCAGCTTTTATTGGTTTCTTTCTTATACATTCTTTCCACTTGGTTGAACAATTGCTTCAAAGTATTTGGTTGTGGGAGTTTTAGCGCCCCCCCCACCCCCCCTCACCCCCGAAGTTGGGGTCTAGATGCTCCCCTGTAGTAGAGATATGTATTCATGTATGTTTCGTATTTTCGAAAATGCATTTTTACAAGGAACATTGTGGTTAGTAAACAATGGTACACAAGGCTGTGAGCATCTTCGGTAGATAGATTTGTTACTGTAGTTGATACTATGGTGGATATTGGGTTTAGGCAAAAGCAATACTGTACATGCAATTATTAAGCAACATTTCTTAAATTATTTGCATAAATCGAGTTTTCACATTTCCTCAAGGTAAACAGATATTTAAGGGTGAAATCTGTATGAGAGTTTTCCCACACATTATACAGGGCACGTATTAATTGAACACAATATATTTGTTATGATTGGCAGTATATAAAGCTGACCGTTTTGTGTTTTGTCACTGTCTAAAGTCCTAGCTTGGAACATGAAGTCAGTATATACTATATGTGTTTGAAATTATGAATTTCAAATACTTATCCCGAACAACAACACCACCATTCAGCATGCAGTATAGTCCTGAACTACAAGGTGCCATGGAAGGACCAGCAGTACACAAAGAAATCTACGGCCTATTTGTCATGAAAATGCCAGGAGGCAACATCTATCCGCATAGACAGTCAGCAGAAACCTCGTCTTGGGACAAACAACCTAGCACTTCATGAAACACAGACCACCTGCCCTGCATGGAATGGACATAGACAACCATGAAACTAAATACAACACATTTTGGGAGCCATTTAGACCAAGGCGGAAGGCCCACCGCTCCATCAGGTCAGTGAATGCTAATGGCTTACACACAATTGGTGAAGGGCCACTCACCATACTTAGATACCTCCGCTAGGCAGACCGGCATCTCTGGTCCTTACGGTGTGGAAGAATCCCACTGACAAGCGAATGCCACGTTTGTTGCCAATGCATAGCAAAACTTTTTTTTGTTTTTAAGAAACAACTCCCACAGCTGAAGTTTGTTTTTCTAAACAAAAAACGAAAATGACTCCTGGTGTACACGTAACTTTTCCCCCGCAAATTGGGGCTAGTATAATAACTGTCAATTTGACCTGAAGGCAAAATAGTGGATGGGTTATTTAGTCAATAATTCACACCAGAGGAACCAGCAGAGGTTCAGCCTGTGTAAACCCAGCCCTACTCGAGATCTAAACAGAAAGGAAGAACAAAAACTCAATACACAACACAAAAAGCCAAAGCACAAATCCAGAAAAAATGTAAGAAGTACAATCACAGTCCTACCACCCACACAGAACCCAATTTAGGCATTGCGGCCCCCAGGGGAAGTAAGGTCGGCAGACCAGTCTTCCCCTGGAGAGTTTGCGCGATAGTGGGACAGGGGTTAGGTAGTGTAGGGGGTGTGGTTTAGGGATAGAGTTAAAAGGGGGCAGGGGAGGAAGTCCTTCCTCTTACTGTCCCCAGCGCCTGAGGGTAGAGGATAGGAAAGTTTGAAGAAAGTTTGAGCGGAAGTTGTAGCGGTGGTAGTGAGGAGCGTTAGTTAGGTACCTGGTCGGTCGGTCGAGTGGTCTGAGAGCTGCTTGTGTCCCGGTGTGCTCTGTGCTCAGGGCGGAGTCGGTGTGAGGAAGGGGCCTCGCCGGCGGTGAAGGACGTTGCGGGAGCCTGTAGGCAGAGACATGGCGGAGCCAGATGTAGCGGTGGTCCGCGCTGCACTACTCGTCTTGGGCCGGGCCGGGAGGACGGATCTCCTCCGGCCCGGCGTGGGTCGGGATGACCCGTACGCCGAGGTCCGCATCTGCTGGTGTTGCTGCGGCAATAGCAGCATGCAGGGAAGAGCGTCTGGCGATTCGAGCAGGTACGGGGGGTCTAGGGCGGGGGAAGACCCAGCACGAGGTCACTAAACGCGGGGGCAGGCGTGGTCGTCTCCCCGCAGTACTGGCCGTGAGCCTGAGGCCGGAGGTTGCAGGCAAAGGGGGCGGAGCTCCCTTAGGCATCTCAGAAGCACAGGAGGGCGTGGTAGACGGCGCCATGCACAAGGGCCTATAGGCCGGTGCGCCGGGAGGGGAAGGCCTAAGGGGGCTCATCTGGGGAATCGAGTGATGCCGGTGGGGGGGGGGGGGGGGAGAGTGCCATGGAGGAACCGTCTGGGGAGGACTTTGTGTTGGTGAAATGAAATGAAATGAAATGAAAAATGGGACTTATAAAGCGCACGTACACCTACGGTTTCTTGGCGCTGGTCCTGTCAGCTGGGGATTCCAAGGGGGAGGAGGGAGGGCCTGGGAGGGAGCAGCCGGTGGACCTGTCTGGTGGGAGGAAGGGAGTGTGCAGGACTGCTAGCACCAAAGGGAAGGGGCCCCTGAAGGCCCATACTGCACAGCATACCCGGGTGTGCCCGGAGGGGGGCCCCCCGGCCCCTCCCCAGGGAGAGGGGCAGGCTTTGGTCCTGCCAGGCCCTGAAGCATGGGCTGATAGGTGGGATGGGATGTCCCTGGAGGAGAGGATCCATGATCAGTGGCGCGCTCTCGAGGAGACAGAGAGGAGATGGCAGGCTTTATGTGCAGCCAGGGAGGCAGGATGGGTGTGTGTTCCCGGGGGCGCCCTACCCCCGGCGCCATGCCATGAAGTAGGAGCAGGAAGGGCGCAGGTCACAGGGACCTCAGGGTCCCGTGGTGCATGGGTATGGTTAGAGGGGGCAGGGAATGCTTTGGCGGCACAGGGACCTGAGGGCGCTGGGGCCTCCTCAGGCGCAGACGGCCTGGGGGGGGGGGGGGGTACAAGCCAGTGGTGGAGGCAAGGGTGGGCCGCCGGGGCGCAAGACGGCCTCCAAACGATGGGGCAAAGCAGCAGGGGGGTCCGCGGCGGCCTGCCCTCCGCCGAGGGAGCGGGCAGTAGCAGATCTGGAGTGTGCGTTTGTGCCTGGAGTGAAAGGGAAAGGAGCGAAGCGAGTGGTTAGTGAGGTGCGGAGAGCGGTTGTGGAAGTTGTGGATTAGGAGCAGCTGGATTATGATGAGGATGGTGAGGACCTGGAAGAGGGTGAAGTACGTGAGGAGGTGTGTTGGGGAAGAGTGAGGCGACAACAGGGAAGCTTGGTGTTTTACAGACGGCGCAGGCCTGCACCAGTCGAAGCACGAAGGTGTGTCAGAAGACGGCGGATGCCAGAGGAAAAGTTCGGGAGGTGCCCACAAAAATCACAGGTGAGGGTGCTTGGAATGGATGCGTGGGAGGACGCCCCCAAGGGGGGGTGGAAGAAGGCCTGCCGGTCGGTGGGTGTGGGGGATGGGTCTGTCAGGGACGCAGGGGTGAGGGGGGAGGTGCAAGGGGCAGCAGCTGGGAGTACAGCGCAGGTGGTGGCCAGGGTGAAGACTGACAAGACTGATGACCAGGGTGAGAAGGATGACGCAGGGGACAAGCATCGGAAGAAGTTGCCGTACATGGGGCTGGCGATGCCACTTGGGTCTCATTTGTCGGATAAAAACTAAAGCTAGAATATGGAAACATGAGTACGTGGACGTTTTCAAACTTTTGCATAGGGAGATTCAGGCCAAGGAAGGGTCAAAGGAAGAGGAATGGGAGTTGACGAGGTGGCCGACGGTGCCGGTCACTATGGAAAATTGGACGTCGGCCGTTCTGATATATGCTAGCATTTATTGTGAGAAGCATCTGGATAGGGCGATAGCTCTGTTTAAGTATATGGACGTGATCAGAAAAGCCCACATGCATTTCGGCGGGTTCACCTGGCTTAGTTACGATGAGGAGTTTAGGGCCAGGATTGGTGCCAACCCTGACAAGCCATGGGGGGATGTTGATCAAGAACTGTGGGTTCAGTGGATGTCCTCCACGCATGCGGTGGCATCTACACACACGGCCAGCGGCCTCCCGGTTGCCTATCGGCCTTTTCAGTTGCGTCCCGCCCAGTCCGGGGCGGGTGGGCAGGGAGCTTCCGCTAGATCAGGAAGCCAGGGTACATACACAGGAACTGCTGGTCAGCAACCCAAACCTGGGGGGGCCATCACCGGGGCCTGCTGGAATTTTAATAAAGGTTTCTGCACGCGCCACCCCAGCAAATTTAAGCATGAATGTTCTAAGTGCGGAGGTGGTCAACCCGTCACGCAATGTTTTACCCTTGCCAAACACTCTGAGCAGTGGAGGATCACTAAAGGGCGAGGAAAAACTGGGCCAAAGGGCCCCTACTCCGGTTGATGTGGTGGTCATGGGGCCATGGCTTGCTCGGTATCCTGACAGGGAGGCAGAGTTGAGGCTTCAGTAGGGGTTTTTGGAGGGATTTCGGGTAGGTTATCAGGGTCCTAGGGTGCGCAGAGAACTTGCGGTCTGAGAAGGAATTGCTGGAGGTAGTGGCAGCGAAATTGCACAAGGCAGTTTTGGAAGGCAGGATTGTGGGCCCGTTTGACACGTGGCCGGTGCCTGGTCTCATTATATCACCTTTGAGAGTGTTACCTAAGAAGGAGCAGGGGAGTTCAGGTTGATTCACCATCTGTCTTGGCCGGAAGGGAATTCAGTGAATGACTTCATTGCGGAGTAGGATTCCAGGGTGCTGTATGCCTCGGTAGACGACGCCATAGGTCTGGTACGGGTCTGTGGGGGGGGAGCGGAGTTGGCTAAATGTGACATCAAGTCGGCATTTCGCCTCCTTCCCATTCACCCGGCTGACTTCTCCTTGCTGGGGATGCAGTTTGAAGGGGCCATTTTCGTGGATCGGGTCTTGCCGATGGGTTGTGCAATTTCTTGCGTGCTTTTTGAGACCTTCAGTTCTTTTCTGCAGTGGGCCTTTGTGGACAGGAGTTGACACCGGCTCGTGTCGCACTATCTTTGTGATTTTCTGTTCGTGGGGAGGGGACAGACAGGGGAGTGTGGAGCGGCCTTGGAGCAGTTTTAGAGCTTGGCTCGGGATTTTGGAGTTCCGTTGGCGCCCGCAAAGACAGCCGGTCTCAGTTGCTGTTTGACTTTTTTGGGTATTGAGCTTGATTCCGTGGCCTGGTTGGCGCGTCTGCCGGAACGGAAGGTGGCGGAGATGCGGGTTTTTCTGTCTCAGGTGATTGCCGCTCGGAAGATTGATTTGTGATCTGTACAGCGCCTACTGAGGCTGTTAAATTTTGCCTGCAAGGTGATGAGGGCTGGCAGGTCGTTTTGTAGGCGCCACGGCATGGCCATGTCGGGGGCGGTACTCCCTCACCACAGAGTCAGAGTTACACTAGGGGTCCAGTTGGATCTGCGTGTGTGGCTCAGCTTCTTGGAGGATTTTAATGGTGTGTCTCTGGACTTTGTACACGATAAGATGGTGTGGCAGGTGCAACTCTATTCAGACGCTGCTGGCGCGGACGGTTTTGGAATTTTCTGGGACGGGCGATGGTGCGCGGAACAGTGGCCGGCCCAATGGATGGAGCAGGGCAGGAGCATTGCTTTTCTTGAATTCTTCCCTCTCCTGGTGGCATTGAAGGTGTGGGGTCCTGAGTTTCGGAACAGGTCGGTTTTGTTTCATATCAACAACAGGACAGTGGTGGACCTGGTGAACAATCAGAAGGCGAGGGACCTGCTCATTTTGCGCCTGCTGCGCAGTTTTATGCTGCTTTGTTTGCAATTTAATGTGCTGTTTCGCGCACAACATGTCCCAGGGGCAAGCAAGGACATAGCGGATGTGTTATCTCGTTCGCAGTGGCAGCATTTCAGGAGGCTGGCGCCGGGAGCGGAAGCTTGCAAGACCAAGGTGCCGGAGGGTATCTGGGCCTGGGGGGAGTGAGAGTAGTGGGTTTGGTGGAGAAGTCTATAGCGAAATCCTCAAAGCGCTCCTACAGGTTGGCGTGGTCTGAGTTTGGTGCTTTTCTGGGTTGGAGCAGGGAAGTATGGCGAATGCCCAGAAGTGACTGCGAACAGGGCGTTGTTCGGTTTGTGTTGGATTGCATGGACAGGGGGTTGTCGCAGACAATTTCTGGTAAACTGGCAGGGATTTCCTTTTACAGCATGTTATATTTGGGTTTTGATCCGGCTAGGAATGAGTTGCTGAGCAGAATGTTGAAAGGCTGAGGCAGGTAAGGGGGGAGTGGGGGGGAGATGCCTCGGGAAGCTATTAAGTTTGAGTTGTTGCGGAGTTTGTTGGCTGAGTTGCCACAGTGCTGTTATGATGGCCACGAGGTGGCTTTGTTCCGTTTGTGCATGATTTGGATTTTTTGGGGGCATTCCGGGTGACCGAGTTGGTGGGAACGACGGGCGTACCTGGCAGAACGTTTGACGGTGTGTGTTTGGATGGTTCTCGGCTGGGTATTTAGTTGGGACGTTCCAAGACAGACCAGGTCGGAAGGGGCAAGTGGGTATGGCTGAGAGAGAGTAGTTGTGTGGAGGTGTGCCTGGTGCGTGAGTTGGGAGTGTTTTGTGGCAAGACGCAGAGGACCGGGGGGGGGGGGGAGATATTTTGGCATGCCTCCCAGAAGCGCTTGACTTCCTTCCAGTTGCTGGTGGTGTTGAGGATGGCATTGCGACGCGTTGGCAGGGACCCCGCTCTGTACGGGACGCACTCGTTCCAGATAGGGGCTGCCACAGCCGCAGCTAGGTTGGGATGGTCGTGGGATGAGATCAGGAGGATCGGGCGTTGGAGGTCTCGCTGCTGCGAACGCTATGTGCGCAAATGACATGTCGTGGTGGGGGACACGGGGGCTGTTGCTGGTGCACTGACATTGTCTTAGCTGGGGTATTCATCTCTTTTTTCTTCGTAGGTTGCGTTAGGGGGCCGGGAGCCAAGACGGTTACCTGGATTGTTGGGCACTCCTTTGTTCATTGGGCCTCTAAGTATGCGGACAGACAAGTGTACAGCCGTAGCCTGGGCCTGCGGAGCAGCCATCATGAGGTCCAATGGTGGGGTAAGAGTGGGATGCGATGGGGTGCGTTGTTGCCCTGGTTGACAAAGAAGGTGGCTCAGCTTGGATGCCCAGACATGATTGTTATCCACTTGGGGGAAAATGACTTGGAAGCTATGAGGAGCAATCTGGCTGCCGCCTGCATTGTTTGGACTGAGTTTGTGCCCCGACGTATTTGGAGGGGGGCATTGAAGCGGGCAGCCATTGAAAAGGCGAGGCGTAAGTTGAATAGGGCAATGAGACTTTTTTGTAGCGAACAAGGGATCAAAGTGATTGCTCATGTGGGCCTACGGCTGGAGGAACCCCTTCTTTTTCGTGACGATGGAGTGCACCTTTCGTATATGGGCAATGCATACTACTTGATGGAAATGCGGGATACTATCAGTCTGTTGTGGAACGAGTCTATCTGGTGCCGGCATGAGTGAGAACGAAAAGTGCACTGGTTTGGGTTGGAGCAGGTAACCGCCCTCCGGGGGTTTCCTGGTTGGCAGTACTTGGGAGGGGTGGGGAGTCCTGACGGGCATAATCACCCTTCCGGGGAGGGAGATACAGGTGCAGGATGGGGGTGTGGCAGGCAGGAGTGCGATGGCTGGAGATGCTGGAGGAGGTTGAAAGAGAAGTGTGGAAGTGAATGATATAAGTGAATAGGTCGTGGTGCAATTGGGAGTTGAGTAATTGGAGTACGAGAGTGGATGATGGTTGGAAGTTATGAGGTTGGGGATTGTTAACTGTTTAGTTGTGTTAAGTTGAATTGGTTGTCAACCCTGTCCTAATAAATGGCCTTTTACGCTAAACTAACAGCGTGGAGTGGTTATTGCGCGAAACAATTGTGCTATACTGGCACTCTTGGGGAGAGGATGTAGCCTTACTAAATCGGTCGACCTCGAAGCTGGGGAACCAGGTACGAGCCTCAGCAACGGAACTTATCATCCTGTGCTTCTGGGCAAATCATTTAATCTCCCCGTGCCTAATAACAAAATTAAAATAATCTCCCCAGTGCCTAACAACAACAAAAACAAATAAAGCCTTACGAATAGAGCAGTCGACCTCTAAGCTGAGGAACCGGGTTCGAGCCTCAGTACCGACACTTAACATCCTGTGATTGTGGGCAAATCATTTAATCACCTCGCGCCTAACAAAAAAAAAATTTAATAAATGAATGTGTCCTTCTGTAACGAAACTGGTGCTCGTGTGAAGCGCTCTGATACCCGATGTCTGGGGTCTAGTTCGCGCTATATAAAACTCATTTGTTTTAAAAATAACTCTTTGAACACCCCGTCATCTATACCACCTAGTGGCACCTTAATCTTGCCCTAGCTCTTTCTGATCTTGCAACCTGATCTTAGCTGGTGAACTTCCTACCTTCAGCACTGTGTTCAAGTTTCACTGATATAATCTATTTTCTCCAATCTCCCTGACCAAAAGAAATCTATTAAACATAGAGCTATTTTTCCTCAACAGCCCTGGCGTTACTACACTTGTCTTTTTGTCACTACATTTTACATGTATATATAACTTTTGCTTGGCCCAGACATTATTCCTAGCCTTCCCATCAACGTTAACAAGATCCACCTTCCTCTTCACCCACCACCTAATTTACCCAGGCCATTAAATAAACATAAATATGTTTCTGGCCCTCAATAATTCTAAGTAATTTTACATGTAAGGATGTTTCTGTCCTCCAACAATTCAAAGTAATTTTAAACATTGTATTTTCCATTGATCACTGACCAATGGACAGGGTCACATGCAATCCTTTTGGTGAGCTTCATTGTGCCTTTTGTTTGTGGGTTGTACAAAGGGAGATCCTTTGGGGCTCAATTCCAAAACTCCCAAAAAATTCTATGTTTCTAGATGAAAATTGTACACCATCATTGAATGCCATGCTTTGTGGAAAAACACTTTATTTTCGGAAAAACACATTTGTCAGACGTTTTACTATACAACTGGCATCAGGTGAACCTATAGAACAAACTTCGAGGTTTAGACAACACAGTAGACAAACTATAGGCACGGGTATCTACCTTCATAGAAAACAGTAGTTTTGGCACAAAAAAATAGCAATGCAAGTGCACTTAATTTATCCATCTCTACAGTCCACTTGAATTTGGTTACCTTTTAAATAAATGATTTGAAGACTTTGTTCATTTACAGTTGCAAGGTATTAAGATATTTGCCATAAATATGCAGTTGTCCCATCATGACTTCCTCTAGAAACTCCTACCTCGTAAAGGAAATGCCAAATTACCTACAGTGGATCACCAGAAGGCTTTTTCTATTGGGCAGTCCTTGTTGGGGAGCTGGTATGTCACTGGGTCATTGGTTGAAGAGCATAAGAAGCTGTTCCTTCTTGTTCATGACCACCATGAATGGCGTAGCAGTCGCTAAAAAGAAACACGCAGTAATGTCCACCACACACGGGGGCGCTAGAGGGCACACAACTGTATGGCCGCACTTGCGTGAGGCTCCCAAAGTCCGGATTAATTATCCTGCAATTATCCACCTAACGACTCTAGGTGTGCGTCTGAAAATTGAGCGATCCGTACTTTGGTGCCTGAAGGACACTCGGTGCGAATTTGGAGCAGATTGGCTGCGGCGTATGAAGACAGGAGCCGACTGTAATCTGACCGGCTATAGAGGGACACGCTGGCGGTAGTGCAAGGCGGCAGGAGAGGCTGGGATAGCCCGGGGTCTGAAAAATGGAAGCTGGGCCCCATGGATGTGCGAGAGGGGCTGAGGAGCCCGTCATCCTATGCGGAGCTGTGCCCGTTTGGCCGGTGCTGCGCGGGACGGTGTCCCCTGTGCGGCGCACTGTGGGGGCCAATCTGTTGAACTGTGTGACATATCTGACCATTAGGGGCGATCCTACCGCCTGGGAGGCAGCGGCGGCATTGAGGGCAGTTGCGGCACAAAACGTGTCTGCCACTACGTGACAACGTACATATTGGTGAGGCGCGGGGGCCAAGTACCGGAGATTTATCCCTGTGTGCGGTCGGAGGCCGCAAGAATCGCTGAGTGGCCTGTTGTGAAGGAGGGCGAGTGTGAGGCTGTGCTGGGCATCGGCGGAGGCCCCCCAGACCCTGCCAGATTTGGTCTGGCTCCCCAGTTCCCAATGCTGCTGTGGGATTGCCTAATATTGACGGCCCGGGACTCCCGCCTGCCTGAAAATACAGTCAGGAACCCGCCAGGTGAGGGAAAACAGCGGAGAACAACGAGCGTGACCGGGAGCGACCTGCCCTGGGGCTGTGCGCTTGGTGCCTGACGAGGAGACCAGAGGCCCCTCTGGTTGAGGTGAGAGAGGCAGGCCTGGCCCACCATTGCGCCACGATTGGCGAGAGCTGCTGTTGCTGTCTGGGGACAGCCACTGAAGACTGGGCCATTGTGGGGGAGTCCTCCCCCCCTCAACCCCCCGTGCCGGCCGAACCTGGTGCCCCCCATAGGAAGCAGAGCCTCCCGAGAGGTGCAGGCAGGCTGCTGAAGGTTGCACTCATTCTCTGTTTGGGATCACTGCAGTGGTGCCATTGCGCCCCCGCTATTGCCCTATAGACCGACGTTGCAGGACACAGCCTGGCCGCCTGCCAGGGAAGAGCGCCAGAAGAGACGCCAGAGCGGCGCACCTAGGAGCCGGGCACGGCATCCCCAAGTTGAAGTGACTGGGTGGTTGGGTCTCCTCCCCTCGGGAACAGTGGGTGGCAGTGGTATCCCGGAAATTTGCTTACTGGTTGACAAGGTTCGTGGAAAGCGCCACACAGGGCGGTGCCACGTCTTGAGTGAGTTGACATACACAACGTAGCAACTGCGCAGAACTCTCTGTTGCGTGTGTGGTGAAACGCCCAAGGACACGATGGGCAAGCCGGACACCAGACAGCCGAAACTCACCTTTGAGACTGCTAAATCCAGCTCCAGAAGCAGGCAGCCTGACACGGGAGCACCAGGGGGAGAACAAGCTACTGGATCGCAAGGTGCGGACATGGAGCACATATTGCAAGAAATGCGACAGGGGTTCGCGACCGTTGTAGACAAAGTGGACCACATGTCATCTAGGATGGACCCAATTGCGCACAAATTGGATGCACACAAGGAACGAATAGTAGAAGTGGAAAGGCGTATCTCTGACAATGATGACATTACAGCTGGACACTCGACTCAATTGGCTGGCATGGATAACATCTTGAGGACTATAGCAGCCAAGAATGAAGATTTGGAAGCGCGCAGTTGGCCCAATAACATACGTGTGGTGGGGATTCCAGAATCCACAAACACTGGCAAAATGGAGGAATATGTAGAGCGGATTCTACTTTCGGCTGTGAGGCGGGATGCCTTCTCCCCGCAATTCATCGTTGAGCGGGCGCATAGGTCGTTGGAGCCGCGACCTGTCCCGGGAGTGGCACCCTGACCTATCATTGCCCGGCTACTTAACTATTGTGATAGAGATGTTGCCCTACGTGCAGCAAGAAATAAACAAACAATAACCTATGAGGGAAATGCTTTTTCAATTTATCCTGACTTCACCTCCATGGTGCAAGAAGAACGCAGAAAGTTTATGGATGTCAAGAAAAAACTCCGAGAGGCGCAGATAGACTATGCCCTGCTATATCCAGCTCGTATGCGTGTAACGCATCAATTTTTAACCAATCATGCCCAAGTGGAGGAATACCTGCGATTAATGAAACGGCACAACTGCGATCGAGAGAGCCGCAATGGGTCGCAGAGATCATCACCGGCAAGAGAAGACGGACACCTGCACTGAGTGGACAAGGACCGCACCGCGAGAACCAACAGACAGGTGGCAAGTATGGGCCTGGCGCAGCCTAATGACACTGTGAAGTAAGTTCGGAGGTGCACCTGTTGTTGGTCATTATTGGACCCCGGACCACCTCTCCCGCAGCGTAGGATCCCTGGTGCTTCATCTCGGGGGTCCTGCATGGGAGAGGAGAACTTGTGAGGCCCTCTAGAGTAGGTCCCCGGAGGGTATCACCCACTAATGTTTGGTAGTGTTCTGGGGTTTGTGGCACTAACTTTTGTATGTTCCTGTTGGGAAGGGAAGGGGGGTAGGGACGAAGGGTGCTGGCAAGATTGTGTTGCTTCAGTGGGAGGGGAGAGGGAAGAGGGGGGGCACTAGGTGGGTGTTTGAGAGTTTATCGTCTTCAAAGTGTGTGGTCCAACGAATAGAGGTCCAGAGGTACAAGTGGAACCATGAGAACTATGGTGATATGCGACTGACAGGTGGGAGGCTAACAGGGTATGGGCCCCGACCCTGCCCCCCATTGCTTAAGATGTGGATTGGTAGAAATGATGTCTATGGCGGGTAACACTGACCTTACTATACTATCTTGGAATGTGAGAGGCCGGGGGGATCCCCGTAAGAAGAGACAGGTGTTATCATACTTGGATCGGCACCACATACACATTGCTATGTTACAGGAGACTCACTGCCAGCGTGATAGACCTATCACTTTTGGAAGTAAGTGGGCGGAGACTAGGCTTTTTTTCGTCCTACTCGGGCTACGCCCGTGAGACTGCCATACTGGTCAAGAGGCAGGTACCATTCCAAATGGCAGGCTCCTTGTGTGATGAGGATGGAAGATATTGTATGGCATGGGGTAGACTGGGGGCACAATATGTCCTACTGGTGTGTTGCTATGGTCCAAAAGTGGATGACCACAGGGTTTTTGAAGGCCTATGGGCCAAGATATTTGAGATAGAGGTCACACACGTAGTCTGGGGAGGCGATTTTAACGTTACGTACAATCCCAGTGCAGATAGATCCCACTCGGTGCCACATTACTACACTAGAGCGCAGGCTGCGGTCAAAGACATCAAGGAGGCATATAGTTTGATAGATGCTTGGAAGCATGGACACCCACTGGATCGGGAGGGTACACACTTCACAACGCAGGCACACTCATGGGCCAGACTGCACTATTTTTTAGTGTCTAGAGGACTTGCACCATCAATAATAGACACAAGGCATCTTGCTAGAACGTACTCTGATCATGCGCCGGTGTTCCTGGCGCTCTCATCCTCGGACTTTAATGTGCAGCGAAGCCCGTGGAGATTGAATCCCTCCATTTTATTAGATATGGTCTTTCAAGAAGAACTTAGAGAGGAGATACTGGATTTTTTTGCACGTAACAAGGACTCAGTGAAAAGCGTATAACTGATTTGGGAGACCTTCAAAGTAACGATACGGGGATACTGTATAGGGAAAGGTGCGGGGGTGCTCAAAGCTATTCAGGCCACGATCGGGGCTCTTGATAGGGAGCCTAAACAGCTAGAGGCGGAGCTCGCGGCAGCCCCCAATGTAAAAGCCCAAATAGCCTTTCTGGAAAAATTATCCCTGTACATGGAAGAAGCGCAGAGGGAGGCGAAATTCAAAAGCTAGTACTGGGTGGCCAGAAATGATGGAGAAGGAGACAGGCCTGGAAAAATTCTGCCGCAAAAGGTGAAAAAACCACGTTGTGCCAACTCTGTCACGGAAATACAGGATTCGGGGGGTGTCACTCATCGGGACACGCAAAATATACTTAGAACCTTCTTGGAACATTATAGTGCTTTGTATACCACAACAGGCTCCTTGGGGAGGTGGCATTGGGTTGGCTGAGCGACACGCAGAGGGCTTTCTTATGTGCGCCCTTCGAGCTGGATGAGGTACGGGAAGCCATCATGAGCATGCAGTCGGGTAAGGCCACAGGCACCGATGGAATTCCAGTGGAATTCTATAAAACATATATAGACATCATGGCTCTGGTGCTTCGGGAAGTTTGTGAGGACGCGTTATAGGTGGGGCTCTTGCCACGGTCGATGAGGGAGGCGCTGATAATATCGTTGCCAAAGCCCGGAAAACCCCTTGGCCTTTGTGACTCCTATAGGCCACTTCCGATGCTCAACTGTGATGCGAAAATTTTAGCTAAGCTGATAGCAACAATATTGAGTCTGCTGATGGAACATTTGATCCTCCCGGACCAGTCTGGGTTTGTGCCTGGTAGGGCCACCTCTCATAACTTAAGGACGCTGTACGCGATCCTACACACCACCTCCCCTGACCTCCCTATGGCTGCTATTTTTTTGGACGCTACTAAGGTGTTTGATTCGCTGGAATGGGGATACCTCTTCGGGGTGATGAAGCAGATGGGCTTCCCACCCTTGTTTCTAGCCTGGATTGAACTACTTTATAGCAAACCGATGGCCAAGGTTTCGATTAATGGACACACATCCCAAACGTTTGAGATAACAAGGGGGACCAGACCGGGGTGTCCTCTATCGCCGCTGCTATTCGCACTGGTGATGGAAACTCTTGCGGCAAAATTGAAGCAGACGCATAATGATAAGGCTTTGAGGTGCTTCCAGCGCCAGATACTCATCTCACTATATGCGGATGATATTACTTTATATATCCGTGACCCACGTCAGAATTTGAAGCCGGTACTCCGGGAATTCATAGTCTTTGGAAGCATGTCCGGTATACAGATTAACTGGACCAAATCTAGTTTCTTCCCACTCACGCCGGCGGTGGAACGTTTTGACATGGACTACCCCTTGGAATGGTGTGCTGACGAGCTTAAATATTTGGGAGTCATAGTTACACGGAATAGGGAGGATTTGATGAGGGCAAATTATGGGACTGTTATATCCAAGATTGGAGACTGTGCGACGAGATGGGTGGCACTTCCCCTGTCTATGGCGAGACGTGCTTCATTAATTAAAATGGTTATTCTCCCATAAGTGCTCTATTTATTTCTGAATATACCCTACTACCCGGGCTCCTACTTCTTTAAAACCCTGAAATCTGAATTAATACGCCTAGTGTGGGGAGGTAAACAGCCTCGGCTACAGTGGGAAGTGTTAACTAGACCTTATTCCCAAGGAGGCTTTGGAATACCGGATTTGGAGTTATACTTTATAGCGGCGCAGGCACACTTCGTGTGGTTTTGGTTTAAACACCCTCGCTACATGCCACAAGTGGCGGCTGAACATTGGCTGGCCCACCCAGTCCCACTAGAGGGGGCAATATACCGCAAGATAGGTCCCAGAGAAAGGCAACCGGACGCACTTTACAGGTCGGTTAAGGCATGGCACATGATCATGGAGGTGTTGAGATTGCCATTGGCATATTCACCACTGATGCCCCTCACCTATCACTCGAAGATCCCGCTAGTGCAAGAGGAGGTATTTAGGAAATTCAGGAGCAAGTATGGACTGGTTAATTGGGGGGATATGTACCAGGATAGTGTGTTCCGTGCTCCAGCACATATGTGCCCGGAAGAGATGCAAACACCACTAGATGTGTTTCTATATATTAGATTACGGCAGGGGGTGAAAGCTATCACCCTAACGTTTCCGGACGAGCCAGCACGACTGACGCCGTTGCATGCGTTGCTGGAAAGACCCAAACCCATGCGTCTAGTTTCACTGATTTACAACATGGTACATGTACAAACAGAGAGACCTGCAGCTCAGGTACGGCTGAAATGGGACGCAGAATTAGGGAGGCCGTTGACAGACTCAAAATGGGAGACCTGCTGCCTGCACACGGAGAGGGTCTCAGCGAGCAGCAGACTCCGCATCATACATTATAAGTTCCTTCATAGATTATATTATACACCTGCTAAGATGCACAGATTTCAGCTGAGGGAGGACGATCCCAGTAACAGATGTCGCGCCCCTGGGGCGGATTTTTTACATCTGGCATGGGACTGTCCGAGTATTCGGGAATATTGGAGTGAGGTTTTTGAGGCATTGCAGCACATGATAGATGAGACACTGCTGCCGGACCCCTTAATGGAGCTGTTGGGGTTTGTTACCCCGGTAAAGGCAGAGCACAGGCGATTTGTGGCTATGGCTCTTCTTGTGGCAAAACGAAGGGTGGCCTGCAGATGGGGGAGGGGCCGGGCTCCTAAATTTAAGACATGGCTTGATGATTTAATTACCTGTCAAGAACGACTTGCCACATATGCGGAATTGTTACCAGCGGCTTCCAGGCCGAATGACATCTGGCCCCCCCTCACATGTTATCTAATTGCTAGAGAACCTGCTGAATTGGGCAACGGAAATTCGATCGCCACAGATGCAGAGTAATGAGGATTTGATGTTGCATGAGTATGAGTGGTAGGGGGTGTAGTTTTTTGAATCTACAGACTTTGCAGCCTCCTGGTTCGTTGCCACTGACAGGTTGTTGAGGTTCGGGTTTGGTGCTGTGGGGGGGATGGTTATCAATCTTTGACGGCCTTGTTCGTTTCTCCCTACTGAGCTATTGTATATTTCAGAAGATGTAGGGGTGGATGAGGGGGGGGCTGAAGCCTATAGGCGGTTACCCCACTGAAGTGGTATGATGGTTGAACTGCACATGTATCATGTTCGTATTGTATTGAGAACTATTGTACTGGACATTTGGACCAATAAGATATTGCACTGTGAGATACATATAGAAGACGAATGTATGTTGTTTTATCATCATTTTAACTTTATTTCGGTTTTTTTATGAACCATAAAAGTACATCAAGAAAAAAAACATTTATAGCAATAGACTAATACACAGTTACATCACATTTTATATATATACAGTAAATTCGTTAGCATGTGGTTTGTAGATTAACAATTAAAATGCTACGACAATAAAATACACAAATTAAAAAGTTTAAAAACACGGTAGAAATCTAAATTTTGCTGAACCGGCAATCTACCTACATTGGAGTGCCTTACTACTACCGAATCATTCTCCGTCTAATTAACCACATTGAAAACAGAAATTTAGCAATAGCAGTAACTATTAATGCATTAGTATCAGTTTTTAAAATTCTAAAAAACTCTATATGGTTCCTGACTCCTAGGTTCACACAAAGCTGTATAATCCATTTATTTCTGCTAACAGAATAAGCAGGACAGAACAAAGTCACATGCATTAGGGATTCATTTGGATCATCACAACCTGGGCAAGGACGAACTAGGCCCGTTTTCCATTTATCGGTGTAAGAGTGGAGGGGTAGAGTACCATATCTGAACTGTAAATACAGTTTTTTTGCTAGGACCGGTTCTATAATGTCTAGTTCCTTCTCAAAGCTGTAGACATTCTTGAAATCTAGAAAGCAGCCAGTGAGACTAGAGGGCCTGGCTGTTCGGAGAACTTCTTGCAAGTTGTAATGTTTTATAGATTCTACGAGGGTTCTCTTTGAGATGGATTGGGATGCGACCTCCGGATTAAACCAGAGATTCTCCATGCCAATCCTGGACGCCTGCCCCCTTATAAAAGACAACCACTTTATCCTCCCTGCACCCGGACGTGCCATCACAATCTTCAGTTCTTCTCTATAGCACTCAAGCTCCGGGACACTCCACAATCTATGCCAGTAGAGAAGCGGGCGTAAGGCAATTGCAATCTATTTAACGCTATTCTTGACGGTCAAGATGTTCCAAGTACCTGGCTGGGGGCCGAAATCATCCCGATTTACAAAAAGGGCTCCCCGTTGGCCCCGTCAAACTATAGGCCAATCAGTCTAATCGACGTTACTCAAAAAATCTATGCCAAACTGCTTTTACAACGTCTGCAAGATTGGATTATTGAGAACAACATCCTCTCCCATCTGCAAACAGGGTTCCGTGCTAAAACTTCTACCATCGACCAACTACTACGGCTCCATGTACTTTACTGGAAGCATGTGGTCTTGGATGGGGGTAGTCTCTACCTGACATTCGTGGACCTCAAATCCGCTTTTGATATGGTGGACAGGAACCAATTGTGGAGCATATTAACATCAATGGGGATTCCACCCTATCTGTGCCACCAATTTAAAAGACTCCACGAAGGAACCTATGCGAAGGTACGCTATGGCAAATATGGCCAGCTGACAAGAGCTTTTCCAATTGAGAAGGGAGTTAGGCAGGGATGCGTACTTGCCCCTACTCTATTTTCCCTTTTTCTAAACGGCCTTGTTGATGACCTAACTAGTGCACACAACATTGACGCTCCTAATTTAGCTGGTGGTAAATTTCCTGCACTTATGTTTGCGGACGACACCCTGCTGCTCTCAAAAACATCAATGGGGATGCAGCGGGTGTTAGACCAATTCACCGAATTCTGTAGGAACAGGAATTTGGTGATTAACATAGATAAAACAAAGTACATGGTATTTAATGCCAGCGCAATTAATTGTCCACGCCCGAAAATGGATGGACGAGCCCTGGAAAGAGTAAATAACTTCACTTACTTAGGTCTGACTTTAAATGATAAAATGAGTTGGGAAACTCAAATGATTAAGGCTATTCTAACCCTTTCTCAGTCCACGGGGGGGGGATTCTCAAAGTACAGAAATCTTGTGTCCACAAAATAGTTAGCGTACCGCTGGAAATATATAAGGTTCAAACCAGATCTTCCATCCTTTATGGGGCGGAACTCTGGGGGCACCGTCCAGCGAGTGAGATTAGCATAACTGAGAATAACTTTATCAGACAGCTGCTCTCTTTACCAAAAAACACACCACTAATTCCACTAAGGATGGATTTAAATCTAAGGCCAATTGCAGAAGCAATTGCCTTACGCCCGCTTCTCTACTGGCGTATGTTGTTTTAACAAAATTACTATAAAAAGAATTAAAAAAAATTAAAAAGTAATGTCCACCACACACTACCAGAAACCTAGCAGAACAGGGACATTTCTCTTTTGTTTTTCAGACACGAACAATAGCTATAGGGGTTGTGAAAAAGAAAGCTAATACTAAGCCGGCATCAAGGGGCAGCCAACACCGCACTCAATGTCAATGAACGTGCATTGTTGGCTGTGAGCCAGGATTCCATTTTAAAAATGTAGCTGTCATCCAACAACTTGGATGACTGCCTATGGTGTTACTAACTCTCCCAAGAGGACGTCTCCAATTGCGCTTCATTGAATTTTCAATAAAGTAATCACTCTTCAAATGTTTCTTTCACATACGTTTTTATTTGTGGTTGGTCATCTGTCATAGAACTTTCTTCAGTGATATGACATTTTATTTTGTTGATTCATACATTAATTTTTCGTGCCCAATGCATTTCGGGCCATGCCCTTCATAGGGGGCTTATTTCTGCAAACATAGAGGACATTCATAATGTAATGTATACATACGTATTAAACAATGCACTCTTTTGACATAATTCTTATTGTACTCATTCCATGTGTGCCCATAACGTGTTAAAAGGTGACTTTCAAAAGGCAATGATGTTCTCAAAAAACAAGTTAACTATCTTATTTGAAAGTGTGTAAGCCCCAGTTAATTAAATGGTTGAAATGTGAAAAGGTGGATTAATATTTGTGAGCACAAATGTGCATGGATAATATGTGATGGTAGCTGCAAACAATAAAAGCGTGCCTTGGTTTAATAGGGGCATAGGTGAACATGCTAAAGTGATTTCACGCAATAGATTAGAATGACCAACCTTACAAGCGTTTGAATGCGTAATCTGTCGTTTTTTTTTTCAAAATACGGATTTAAACTCTGTAAATTTAGAGAAGAATGCACCGTCAACTGACATTTAAAATCAATCGTGCAAGCATGTAATCTCTCGTAAGGTTGATGGCTTACCTAGTTTGTTAAAATAAAATGCATGGGAGCGACGTTTTCTTCTCCCGTGGTATAATGGTTTTCCCTAAACGAGTCGAGTAAAAATGCAGAGACTAAATTTAAAGGCGTACCCTGGAAATGATAACATAACATAACATAACAGGTGTATTTGTGAACGCGGTACTTGAGAAAAGGTAATAAAGGTAATAAGCAGACTGGATTAAGCCAATGGTTATGGAAGTCGAAGACGGACGGTAATGTTAGGGTTGTCATGGACAACAGTAAATAGTAACACTGGCATGCCGCTCATGAGAAAATTCGATTCGTTTGATAATCAGGAAAATAAATCGTGCGGTGTGACGGGCTGTGAAGTAAGTAGAATGTTAAGGATGGAGTTTTACCTACAAGATACACGAGGCGAGAGTGTTGACTGTGAAATCCATAGGATGATAGGTATAAAATTTCACATGCAGGATATGTGAGGCATGAATGTGACTTAGTGAAAGTGTGGAATGTCTAGTCATAACTGTGCCACATTATATAACAAGTTTCACTGAACTTTGACTCAATATTCTGAATAAATGTAATAAACAATCCTTTTAAATGAAGCAACTAAAGTCCAGTCTCTCATTTAACCCCTTGGGGTTGACGGGGTTGAGATAATTTATCCAAAAGATTTCGCTTTGTAAGAGGTATTGCAGAGGACAGCAACAATCCTGGGCAAGATGGCGGCCGCAGCGTCGGCCGTGTGAGCAGCTTGTACACTGCTCTCCCCTGTCTCCTCACCTGGATTGATTCACCCGTCGTGGAGGGAGTGAGGACGGGGCTCGGACTTAGTGGGGATTCCACGGCGGTGGTTTTCTCGGCGCTTGTTGAAGCCTGCAGGACCCGGTTTTGGCACAGAGTTGCGGGGAGTTTGGCGTCCTCGGCTGCTCTCACGGACCGGGGCAGAGCACAGTGCAGCAGTCCTCACGGAGCGGAGTGAGTGGAGCAGAGCTTGCAGTGCGGAACGCTGCAGCAGCTGAGTCGCGTCTTTGTCGGGCGGCTTTCCCGTTTGGAGCTGTGGTGTAAGCAATGGCCCCGAAAGGGAGAGGGGCAGGAACCCGCGGGGGTTCCGCCGTAGGCTCAGCAACAGGAGCGGCAGCAATGGATGGCGGAGGAGCTGTGGCGGTAAATGTGGTGAATATGGATGCAGATACCACCTCACAAGCATCCAATGGCAGCAGAAACTTTAATGGGGCTACCAGACACCAGCAAACTGAGCAGGCTCGTGGCGCTTCGGGGCCAGGTGAGCAAGTGGTTCTCGGAGATACGGGCCTGAATAATAACTTAGCGCTTCAGAGTAGGCGCACGCAGCAAGACACACCTATTAAAAATCGTACTGTACCTGCAATCCTTAACAAAAGACCCGCGCTAAAAGCCAAAACATCTGTAGATCTAGTAGCGGTTAATCATACCCCCTCTCCGCTTGTAATCGGAGTCTTAGGAGACAGCATATTAACTGCCCTACCGACAGATATGGTGGATGTGGCACACTCTGGGACAGACATGGCTGGGAATATCTGTATGAGTGACGTCACAGGGGCAAAGCTCATGAATAAAACAACTGAAGCTCCTGTATTAGGGGCCGGGAAAAGCGTGGAGGTATCGAGCAGCGGCCTATCAATCTCGGGCAAAGCCACAGCATGTAGTTTAAGAGGGCATAGACTGCAATGGAGGCTCTTTTGTGGATAAAGGAAATGGTGCTGAATCCGCTGGCTCAGGGGGCAAATTCTACTCTGTGTCTGATCTTTCAATGGTCCGAAAACGACAACGAAAATGACAATGGCAGTATGGTTGGTGACTGGGGGGATGATGGGTAAATACAGGATGAAGATGATGACTTAGAGCACTCTCTGAATCAAGAGACTGTGAGAAAAATGCAGGAGCCCGGCGATCGCCCACAACATGAGTTGACGATGCCTCTTGATCAGCCTAGATGGGATGGCACACCATCCGCGGTGCTCGGCCAGGTGGCAACATTCAGTACGAACAATCCAGATGATGATGACGACGTGGTCACTCTGAGCACAATTTATAAGAGCATCATGGCCCATCGGGCCGAGACAAAGGCAGAAGGCTTGCGAACACAGGGTGCGGTGCGGAAATTAAAAAATAATGTACGCCGTATTGCAAAGTCCTGTGCAGAAATAACCACCAGGGTAGTGGAGGTAGAAGAGCGCATATCTGGTGCAGAGGACTCTCTGGTCAAACAGTCAGCTATTGAAATTTTACAAAAGACCAAGGCAGACGTTGACTGGAAGTTAACTGATCCGGAGAACCGATCAAGACGCAACAATCTACGTGTCTTGGGTATAGCTGAGTCTAAAGAAGGGCAGGATGTGAGACAGTTCGTTGTTGAATTGTTTAAGGAGGCCTTCCCTGACCTGAAAGACTAGCATTGGGAAACCGAGGTCATTAGGGCGCATAGGTTTCCGTTTGTACAACATAGGAGAAAAGTGATTCCAGGGGAGAGGTGAATGCACATCCTAGAGCAATTCTGATTTGTCTCAATAATTATCTGCTTCGTGAGGCTATCTATGACCTGGCGCGGCCGGACAGGTGCCGGTCTGGCAAGGGATGCAAATTTTTTGTACGCCCCGATTTTTGTCCATCCACTGTGGAACAAAGGTGGAAAATGAGGCAGTTAATTTCACTCTTTCAAGCCAAAAGTGGGCAGGCATTCCTCCTCAATCCCGCCAAGTTAAAGGTGATCTATAAAGAACAGACTCAGTGTTTTACATCGGAGGCTGTGGCGCAAGACTCTTTGAAGACATTGGGCAGTCAATTTATTGCACCTGTCTTCTTATTCTGGAACATTTCAGTTCTCATGTTCTCTTCTGGCTTTTGTTCTTCTTTTTTCTTTCTTTCCCCTCTTCTGATACAGCTGCAGGTTGAGTATGAGCATAGTATGAATATAATATTTGGTCATAAAGGCAGTGTGCTCTTTAGTCAGGATGGAATATGACTACAAAAGTAATGCTTTTTTTCTTCACAATTGATTGTATGCATAATATTTTTGAATGATATAGCGGAAGAGGGTCGTATTCCAGTTGAAGAGATGTGCGGTGACGGGTGGAGGCTGGGTTGAGGGCCACGCACGGGGGTGTGCAATTACTCTCCATCATGGGGGAGGGGAAAAAAATAAAATTAATACGAGTCCATTTCAGTTTATTGTATGAAAGCTTGGGATGCTAGGCGCAGGTTTTTCTGTCGTGTGGGCACAGTAGAGATAAATGGCGGTTAAGGGTATAAGATTGGGCACGCTGAATGTGAGGGGATTGAATCATCTTAATAAACGGCAGCGGGTTGCAAATGAGCTACAGATGCTTCGCTGTGATGTGTCTCCAGGAGACTCATATAGTATGGGCTAAGAGAAAAGTGTTAACAGAGTTGAGGTATAATGTAGTGGCATGTACCAAGCAGGCTTGCACATCTAGGGGCATTGTAATCTTGGCAAAAAAACATATTGGTAATACAGGGAGGATATTGACGGATGGACTTGAGAGATGGGTAATAGCAAAGTGTGTTGTTGGGACATTGAAATTCAAGTTGTTTTCTATCTATGGCTCTAAATTAGATGAGGCAGCAATTTTAGAATTTCTCAATGTCGAGTTGGCGTTATGGCCAACTCCTGTAATTGTATGTGGTGATTTAAACATAAATTTGCTGCCCAAATCATTGGGCAATAACAGTTATAGGTACACTGCCAGAAAACCAAAAGTGTTTAAGGCGCTGCAATCACTGAATTCTGCACATGGTCTGGTTGATGCATGGGCCTTATTGAGAGGTACTGACCCCTGATACACTTTTTTTTCCTGTCCACCCCAAAAATTGGTGAGGCTGGATTATTTCTTTGTTCCGCACCATTTGCTGAAGGACGCGTGTATCCAGTTCTATCCAAGGGGGACTTCGGACCACGGTCCGGTAGTTTTAACTGTATCATGCATTGGTGTAGCATCTAAGCCTAGGGGGTTCTCTTTTGATCGGAATTTGCTTTTGGATCAAAAGTTTTTATCGTATATGAGGGAGTGGATCATTAATTGTTTTCTTATTAATCGGGGGAGTACGGATACTGGGTATGTTTAGGATGCCTTCAAAGCTGCTTTTAGGGGGGAAGTGCTTAGCTTCGGGCTATACACTCAAATACAGCAGGGGCTAAAATTACAGGAATTATATCAGGGCCTTACACTGGCTGAAGAGTTGCTTGTGCAGTGGCATAGATGTTGGGGAACTTACAACAGAAGTAGCCAGGTGCAAGGCAAAAATAAATCTTCATTGGAGCCAAGAGGCAGCCAAGAAATATGCCACCAAGCGTCAACTGAATTATGAGTATGGGGAGGCAAGTGGCAGGTGCCTGGCCCAAAAACTTAGATCAAAGAAAGCGGCTCAAAGAATTAATTCTATTCTGTATTCTAGTGGGAGGTGTGTTGAGAATGAGACTGGTATACTGGATGTATTTAAAGACTTTTACGAAATATTATATGCCGGTGAACAGTATGATGGGCAAAAAGGTGATCTACTCCAACAGCGGTACTGTAAACAGGATCTTGGGGAGGAGGAAGCAGCGAGGTTGGAGGCCCCTATTACGATGTGTGAGTTGGAGAAGGCTTTATATGAGTTAGCAGCTGGAAAGGCGGCAGGCCCCGATAAACTTCCGCTGGAGATTTATAAAATCTTTTTCGGAGTCTTACAGGAGGATATGTTAGCTACATTTAGATGAGCACAGACTGGTGCCTCTCCTAAGTCATGGGATGAGGCTAGCATTGTTGTATTCAGGAAAAAAGACAAATGTGCTAATCTCCCGGCATCATATTGCCCTATATCTCTGTTAAACACGGATGGTAAAATCTATTAAAAAATTCTGGCGACCAGGTTGGCGGAAGTGATAACTCCATTGGTATCAGTGCGACAGCATGGATTTATCCCTAAACGGGGAACAACGAATCATGTTAATAGGGTAATAACGTTGTTTGATCATGCTAACGGTACTGGTGATGCACTCAGCCTTATTTTATTAGATGCCGAGAAGGCTTTTGATCGCGTTTCATGGGGATTTTTGTGGGTTGTAATGAGACGACGTGGGTTTGGGCAACAGTTTATTACAGCTTTACAGACGTTATATCGTCAACCAGTTGCCAGGATATGTCCCATGGGGCTTGAATCACAACCGGTGTTTATCAGGCGGGGGACTAGACAGGGGTCTCCCTGTTCCCCATTATTATTTTCATTATACATTGATCCTTTTTTAAATATGATTAAAAGTAACCATCGGATCCAATCAGTAACCTTACAGCAGCAACAATATTGCGTTTTCGCATATGCTGACAACGTGGCCGTGGTATCGCCTAAACCAGCAGTGGCAATGTATGAAATAGAACAACTTGCAGCAGAGTATGGGATAGTATCGGGCTAAAAGTTAAATACAGCCAAAACACAAATCTTATGTGTTAACGCAGGTCCATATACTGACTAAAGGGTCTCACAAGAAGTAACTTATTTGGGGGTTTGGATAAGGGCCTCTTTGTCTGCGCTGGTTGAGTCTAACTGGGTGAAACTATGATGGGGGTTCGTAGACAATTGGATCAATGTGAATGTCTACAACTATCGCTGGTAGGAAGATGTAACGTTTTAAAGATGATGATCCTACCCAAAATATTGTACTTTTTTAGATGTGTACCCTTAGAGATACCGCAAGCTAATCTTGCGCAACTACAGTCTATCTGTGCAAGATTCATATGGGCACGCGGAAAAGCGCGCAGAGCAATGCGATATATGGTTTTACCAAGGGCTGTAGGTGGTTGGGGTGTCCCTGATTTTACTTTATACTATTACGCGTGCATGCTACAACATATGAATATATTGCTCACAGGGGTAGGGCCAATAGATATAGCCGAGTCTCCGTCTATATATCACATGTTATTGGGCACTGATGTAAAATATTGTTTGTTTCTGAACCTGAATTGGAGCTACTGTAAGCGCACAAGATTTAAGATTCTTATAGCCGCATACAAAGTGTGGAAAGCTATTAAGAAGATGTATGAGGTAGAAAGGGTCTCCTGGTACACTCCACTAACAGCTTCGATCTTTTTTCCAAGTGTATTCTGGGATCGGGTTGTATATAACTGGCGCACTAAAGGTGTCGTCATGGTTGGTGACCTATTCATGGAAGGTGGGCTAAAATCGTTTGACCAGCTCAGGGAGCAGTATCAGCTCTCTCGGGCGGATTTCTTTAAATATCTGCAAATTAGGGATTACCTGTTGAAAGCCTGCTGGAATATTCAACCTAACCCCCTTATTGAAGCAGTAAGAAAGGAGGCACGAATTGGCACACTTTACACTCTTATGCTTGGTACAATGCCTTGGACTTGGAAGCTCACAGCCATAAATGGGAGAATAGATTAGGTTGTCAGGGTATACAGCTGGAGACTTCCATTGAGCTGGCTGGACTACTATTCATGTCTGCTTATCTGTCCGCCCAACTTTACAAGACTATTTTCTATCTTTATTTTACACCTGATAAAATCGTTAAATGGGGGGTGTGGGGGGGGCAGGAGGGAAAATGTTTTCGATGTGAGACTCCAGCTGCTGATGTGGTGCATAATTTTTACTTATGTGGGGAGCTAAGGAGGTTATTTGAACATGTGGATATGTTTGTAACCGAAATTTTGGGGGCACCTACACATTTGTCAACTATACAGATTTTTTTGGGTGTAGAGATGGGCGCAGCTGCGGATACAGTACCCAGTAATGCAGTCTATTTGATTTTTGTAGCCACAGCTGTGGTTAGGTTGTGTATAGCTTCCTGTTGGCTACAAAAGGATGCCCCATCATTTGAGGCTAGGAGGGCAAGGTTCATTGCTATGTTTAACTTGGAGTATAGCTTATATGCTCTGAAAGGTAGGCGGAAAATGAAATTGGGGTGGCAAATTAGGGGTGCAGGTATGACTTACTTGGATATATAAAGCCTTTCTCCTTTTTTTTCCCCCTTTTGGTTCCAGTTTGGTTCCAGTACGCTCTGGTCTCTCACCCCGATTATAAGACCTTATCTGTTTTGAATCAACAAATTGGTTATAATTGTTTTTTGTTACTTTCCCCTGCACACGTGATGTTATGTATTCATTTTTATATCTGGTCGCTGATTTTGTTTGTTTCATGTGCCTTGCTTTCTCTTGTTTTGTACTCATGTATTTTCAATAAAAAAATTAATAAATAAAAAAAATTAATAAATAAAAAAAAGTAAGAGATAGTGCATATTATCTCTCCCTCGTAGTATGGGTAACTGCTCCAATACCGTAAATCTGAGTAGGCTTACATTGTGATTCATGGAGTTGAAATGGGGTGCGACTGTGGATTTGAGATTTCTCGTTCGGATGTTACTTTTATGTTCAGTTATACGAGTGTAATGTTACGTTCTCCTACATATGCGAAACCACACGGACATTTCAACATGTATATCACGTTCATACTGCCGCATGTATCTGTTACTCTTAATTTGATTTATGATCCCTTTGTGGGATGCAGTATGTGGGTTCCCTTAATGATGGCATTGCAGTTGCCATAATTCATACAGGGAAGCGTGCATTTGTGAGTGATGTTAGGTTTCTCAGATTTTCTGTTTAATATTTCTTTGAGGTTACAAGTTCTTAAATACGCGAATCTGGATGGTTGATTGAAAATGCCTTTAAAATCTTCTCCTAAACTCAAGATGGTCCAGTGTTTCATTATTGATTTCTTTATACTCATGCTACATGTAGAAAATTGAGATGTGAATACCATTCTTTGTGCTTCAGTTTTTCGGTTTACTTAGGAGTAAATGTTCTCTTTTGGCTTCATCTGCTTTTTTTACAGCGTTCAGGGAGCAACGCAAACCAAATATTGAACTTGTCCTCTTACTCAGGAGGATTTACCAATTAGCACCACCCACCCTCAACAAAACAGGATTCATTTATACACCAGGTATGCGAAGTCCTTCTCCATTTTGGATAAAATATACTAACTCTCCCAAAACACATCACAAGTACTGTACTTCATCCTCTCAAACCCACACTTCGTCCTAATTCAGTGCAACTTTATTCTCTTCTAAAATGCCCAAATCACTATCCAGGATAGTTATGCTCCTCTAGACTTGCCCCAAAGATAAAACTATCAACCTTAAAGCTACTTCTTCACATTTTCTCTTCAACAATTACAAAATAAGCTGCTGGATGTTAGACTAAGCTGAGTACAAACAAAAGAGCATTCGGCTAAATTGATACATACATTATGAGGTCACAAAATCCTCTTAAAAAATCCAGACATGTGCTGTCCCATCATGCTCAGGAGGATCTGTGAGGCAGTCAGTTCTTGAACATCAGATTGACCAAGATCACTGAAGACCCATCTGTGGGTCTGCTCTCTTTGGATGATAGTGAGAGGGCTGTAAATAGGGAGAGAAATCCCTCAAGCAATAAAATTAGGGTAATGTTTCCTTTTGAATTATGAAATTCTCTTGAATAGTCAAGCCTTTTAATAATAACACACGCTTAACCCACACCTAGGCAGAGGACATGGAACCTAAAGACAACATTTATTTCAAACAAGGTCTGAAAGTGGATGTTTTTCTTACGACTTTGTGTGGCCCATGAGCATGGAGGCAGTACTCCTTACCCACTTGTGCTAGATGGCTTTCAGCAAAGGAAATGATAACTGTCATCATGCAGTGTGGGCTGTATTAGGACTGATATGCTGTTTGCACTACAGCAGATGTGCTGTGTGGCAGCATGCTGGCAATAGACTGTGATTCCAAGCAGGCCATGAACTCTTACGCATGCCAGTGTCTCAGTGGCTATCTTGGATTATAGTGTACAACATTCTTTATGCTTTACAGTGTCCTTTGTTAGGTAACTGTGCTACAATGTTGCTAAAGCTAGGAACGCATTACATGGATTTGGAATATTCTTGCAAGCACTAGTTGTCAGTGGCGGCTGCCAGGAGGAAAAGCAGTGGGGCAGTGTGGGGGAAAACATAATTTGAAACTAAAATGTACCTGCCGCCTCTGTGATCTTCTCCACATCACCGGCTCCAGACTCTCCTGAGCCAATCCAGATGCTGTCTCCTGCTGGTAATACTATTACCCAGCATGACAGCAGCTATGGGATTGGGCGGAGCAGGCAAGTTTAATGCTCCCAGAGGGGCTGCGAGCCTGTGACTGCTGGTCTCTAGCAATAGCCTGGAGACATCTAAGTTCACATGACGGCTTGGGCGCCCGAAGACATCCGGCTAAACTGTCATGTCCACTTGCAGTGCCCATCACACTGCAAATGCCCTGCATTCCTGCTTTGGCCCTGTCCCCAAGACTCGGCTCCTCTTAGGTCATGAAAAATAAATTATTTTAAAAAACTGCTTTATTATCATTTTATGTTACATGTTTTTATGCTGCTGAGGCAGTGGAGCAACACTCCTCCCCCATAACGGTTACCCTCTGAAGAAATAGGAAGGACTCTTAAAGTGCATTATTGAATATGTATTTATGAATGTCATGTACAAGCTATTAGAATTTCAGTAGTTCTACATTACTGCCAAGATGAGAGAATAACAGGTAATGATTATTTTGAAGTTCTACAGCAGTCAAGTGAAAACTATAACTCGTATATATGAAATACTAATAGGTTGTGTGTTTAGTTTCATGAATTACCTTCCCATATTGAAATACAGAGACATGCTTACATAGAGGTAGTGTTCAGTCATTTCCACTCAAAACTTCAGTCATGCTTAATTATCTCAATGTCAAAACACTTAAGACATCATGTTGTCTTGTAGAGTTTCACTACTTTTGGCAGACCTTAATGACCGGCCAAATGTGAAGGCAGCAAAGGTGAAGTTCTGCGTCTCTATTTTCTCTCCTATTTTATTCCCCTTTCACAACCTTTGGCCATCAAATTTATGTATGTGTGGCTATTGGTGGGGATGGTGAGAGACAGAAATTAGCATTTTGCTCGCAAGGTTAGTACATCCTGGCAGTATGCAGCAATACTCGAACCTCCAAGAGTGACCTGTCCTGCTAACTCACACGATACCACCATGTGTCAAACAAGATCAGCGCCCTTCTCACGTCACACGGTGGGGAGCCAATATTACACAGTTGCAGTGGGAAGCCAATATTGCACAGGAAACAAGCTGGCCACTGTAAAGAGAGGATTTCCAGCTCGTGTTGTATGTTTTGAACCGCTGATAATATCAACGCCAGCCTCCACAAGCTTTTGGGTTCTTTTTAGGTTTCGCCTGGGCCGGAGCACTAGTGCTCCGCCCAGGCGAAATCTTATGTCCTACAGTGTGGGGCTTAGTCCCGCCTCTGTCTTCCATTGGCTAGCTCCATAAATGGAGGCTAGCCATTGGAAGACATCGTTGTCAATCATTTTTTCCCAGTCAGAACGCGAATCGTGGGCGTTTCTGACTCTTTTTTTAAGTCCCGCCCCTTGTTGCCGTGTGTCCCGGGCCGCGCTGTGATTGGCTGCCGGCCCGGGACACCCCCGTGACGTCATTCCCCGGGCCGTGCAGTGATTGGCTGTCTGCCCGGGACCTGACTTCTTTACTTGCCTCCACTTCATGCCCAGTTTCACTCCTTTAGCGTGGTATCGGGGAGCAAATATATCGGTTCCAAATATGTAAGTGAGACTGAATGGTCTGGGAGAAGAGTCTGCTCTCTACTAACCCTATTTCCTTCGCAGCTCGCCGAGTTTAACGGCCGCCTGACAACCAGGCGCCGGCTCAGTGAGATGGACGAGCAAAATCACCCAGTGAGGAACCAGGAATCCCCCCCACTGATGAAAGGCGGCGACGTGCAGCAGGTAAACTTAGTACTCGAGGACGTACCCTTTTAGCAATATAGCTTCAGCCAACGAAAACCTGACATACGTTACTCTGCCAATAGCAACTCGCGGAGGCACCGTAGAGTACGGAAACCACAGCGCCATACGTAACCGACAGAAAATGTTGTAGCCAATCAGCAGATGTGAATATTCCAACCAATCCGCCGCCCCTCCTAGCAAAAGAGACAGTGTTGCTTCTATTTGATGACGAGCAAATGCTTGCCATAGCTGTAGCCCTTGTTGTACGTGGTATTAATATTTTCTGTCCACTGTCGTTTATAAATTAGCCCTGATTTCTGTTTATTTTCTAAATGTGCCAGTTTGGGTTTTATTTAAAGACAACTGGCATCTCCTATGAATGACAGCATCTTATGGGTGTACTAAATCCGCCAATCGAAACTCGGTTGTAAATTATTTGGCAAATTATCATGGAGCATTTTACGAGGGGCGGTCTCACAGTCAAGGAGATAAGGCTTCCGAATTGAAGACTTTATCTGAAACTAAAATAGGACACAGTGCGAGGGTACAGCTGCGGCCATCTTAGCATGGTTGGTTATCTCTTACAGCAAAATGTTAAAACCCTAATGTGTGGCTGATTCTTTCTTTAAGCACTTTGAAAAGGAAGTGCTTCCATCCCACCATGTTAATATCGTATTTAAGAAAATTGCATAATTATCTTTAATGAATACATTGTAATCAGTATACACCATCAAGGGGAATAGACAAGTGTATGAGTCCCTTGACATTTTGTACTGTTGTCTTTACCTTTATTGATGTCTATCCAGGCCCTTTAAAGTCATACTTGCACAGGATGGGTATTTATGGCTTGTTGGAGCCTATTAAAATATTCGAGATTGGGCTCGTAGCGCACTCGTTTCGGTAGGAACTGTGCATGTTTTTAACTTTTTTTGAGAGCGGATTGGGCTTGTGTAGATTTCAGGCCTGGCAAACACCGCTGGGTGCTCCCAAGCCCCGGCCCTACTCGCCGTAAAATATGGACAGAAAACGCCCGTTAAAGGAGCTATAACGGACTGTCCAGTTACATTCTGGACAGGTGGTCATTCTGATACGTGTGGGTTCATACTTATAGTTGAGAGGCGGGCGGTCTATAAGAGGTATGGGTGATTTTACCGGGTTGTGGGGTTGAAGAAAATCGAGCAGAAATGGGGTGAGAAACGGCGCTCGAGTGCCCTGGGGTGAGGCTAAATGTGTCAGTTTAATAGGAAGCTGTTGTGTTGAAGTGATATCGCTCGGTCTAATGTGCTGTGCGGGGCTTGCAAATTCGATACATACAGGCGTAGGTGTCTGAGATGAGGAACATGGTATTTACATGGAGGCCGGGTAGCGGATCACCGTCTTGGCGGGGATCGGGCTCCGACGAATTCTAAGAGAATGATTTTTTTAGAGGAGGCCTGGAGGGGTGCTCTCAGTGAGGGAGGTGGCAGGTCTTCGAAGAGAAGTGGTTGATTCGAGGGCTAACAGGTCAATAAAGGATAACTAAGTAACTGGACGAACATTTCTCACCATATGCTTAAAACCCTGCTGTATACGTCGAGGTTTGTGGTTGAGTGGACGGGGATGTCAAATTAAGGTGCTCATGTACAGGCACACCGTGTGTTCTAGATACAATTAGTTTTGATAAATGTGAATGTGAGTATCTGCTAGATGACGCTGTGTTCACTCTTCTGTCCACTTAGACACAGACTGGCCAGTAACACTTTGTGTACGATATTATTACATCATGTGGCTCGTCTACTGTTCATTCCTAGTGGTACTTCTGAATGAAAGGTGTCTCTGTATGGAGGCCTAGTTTTGAGAAAACATGGATTGTGGACGATCTCCTGACTTGACATACTGAGTTGGTGTCTGCTGGCGGTCTGCTCAAAGAAAGCATCTTTTCAGCAGCACTTCTTTAAACCCCCAAATATGGTTGAGTTCGTAGCGTGCATTATAACAACGCTCTCTGAAAATAGCATGAGTAATGACAGACCTTACTGAATCCACCTGTTTATTTTATTCTAGCATGGTCCTTGCACCAGCTCCTGTCACAGTATGAATTGATATGAGGTGTATACCATCTCTTCTCTTATGTGTAAGCTGACATCCTAGCCATCTGAAGTAGATACTTTGAGCTAGCTATGTCTTTTCAAAGCAAGGGGTACCGAATACACCCCAACCTGTAGGTGTGCTGGCAAATGTCCAATTTCTGTCTCCTTATATGTTGTCTAACAAGTGTCTGGGATAATACCAGGCTCAATAACACCCCACCTGGTTCCAGGACCTCATGAGAAAGCTCACATCCCAGTGTTTCTATCCTTGTGATTGACTGGAACAGGATGACACACGCACTCGCATCTTTGCTACAGTAGAAGCTATTATTATGCTTCTACTTGAAACACAGCCTTCTATAGGGGCAATTAGGTCATGTGCTGTGTGCTTGATGCCCGTTACCTCGCCTTATGTTGTCATTCTAGAAATAACAAACACAGCCTTTAAGTCATTATAAACACACATTGACATTTCAGGACTCTACCATGCGCGAGGCACTCTAGAAATAATTTATAACATGCTGTTTGATGAGTTACATCACTGTGGTAGTTAATATGTGATGTACAAGACCAGCTAAGACCCCTGTCACTCTTCGGACATTGGTGTGTGTTTTATGCGTATTGCATTGATCAGTCACGATGTGCATTAGGCCTTCTAGACCGGTGACAGCTTTCTCCTCATTGAATGCTGTTTGTAAATCCAAAGGGCATTAACTGTAGAACGCAGGCAGTCCACCTCACAGGAGGTCATTCACAAAGTCCCACTGCAAGTTAAGAAAAAATTCATAACCCGCATATTTCACACACTAAGAAACGAAGACCTACAGACGAGACCGTAGTAAAGATAATTGGCAGGTCATGAGTTAATACTGGGTACAGAATCATGTTCTAATGTGTCATGCTAATCGCATATGGTAACTCCCTAACCTGATTAGTGAGTGCTACAAGATAGGCAGCGTTCCCAAGGAAGAATACAGAGCTAACCAAGTGCCTGCATGTGTTGCGGATGTGCAGCGTTCCTGTGGCAAGGAGTGTTCAATACTTTTAAAACTCAGGTTTGCCCAGGAATGCTCGGGGCTTGCAAAGAGGAGGCGAGGCATTAGACTGAGTGTCCTGAAGCAGCGATTCACTGGTGACGTATTTCTGGAGCGTTGGGAAGTGCTCCCAGTGTAGTTTTTTAAAAACTGCTTACAGAAAAACAACGGTTCTTAATTTTCACAGAGAATTTAGTGCACAGTTCACCCGCACATCGTGTTTCAATCTTAGTTTGGCAGACGGTAAGAGACGTGTTGAGCTGGCCTTCAGTTCAACATATATGTCTGCTAAATAGTTCCGCTTGGTATTGTATGCCTTCTTTGGAATGCCGACTTGAGAGATTATGTCCACAAGGAACAGTTAGAACGTGAAAGCTGAAGATGACTGAACAATTCTTTCCCGACTGGAGGATGCACCAGGACACTTATTTTGAAAACCATATAGTTTATAATGCTTTTTTATATGGCTATATGTGTGTTATTATTGCCTTGTTGCCAATTGGCCACACTTCATTAAGGGCAACTATTCTGCCATGTTCTTTACAATACTAGAAGCAGCAAGATCTGATGCATTTTGAGTTGGTCTGTGTACATCCTCTCAATAGAAACAAAATACGCCGATGAGGCTTGAGGGCTTGACTTGTAGTAGATGGAAATGTCAACTATTATTCATGAGGCACTTTCTTTCCCTACAGTAATTATGTTTTTAGTGCATAGTTGGTTGTAAATAGTTGTGGTTCTAATGTGCTTATTCATAGTCTTAAAAACTATGTACTGGGGAGGTGAGCTGTGTGGACTGTGCCATACAACTTGTTGCACAGTTAGTATCCAGGCTATATTAAGATTCTGCATGACTGAAATACATCCCATTCCTGCTCTGTGCTTTTAGAAACTAGACCTCATATTGGCTCCTAAGCACACTATCGTTTTGTTGCTAAGTTTTGATTTCAGTAAGTTTCTGGCAAAACACTTCAAAATGTGGCTTTGTTTTTACTGTTTGGCTTGTAATTAGCCTCTTTTGATGTATCCAAACTTTTGGACAAATACTAAGCAAAAAATTATCTTGGCCTTCACCTCGCTGTAATTTTCTAGGTAAACAAGGGTAATGCTGTGCTTTTTGCTGCACTTTGAAATTGTGAGCAGAACAATAGTAGATCCCGCAGTTGTGTGTGTGGCTCTAGGTGTGTGTGTGGCTCTAGGTGTGTGTGTGGCTCTAGGTGTGTGTGTGTCTCTAGGTGTGTGTGGCTGTAGGTGTGTGTGTGTGTGTGTGGCTCTAGGTGTGTGTGTGTGTCTCTGTGTGTGGGTGCAAATACAATAGGTCTCGTATTTGCGAGAGATTAAGGTATTGGGATTGTAAATGACAATGCCATTTATTTATCTCTTTTCAAAACCAACACATAAATAAAAAGTTTGTCATTTACAATGCCAATAGCTCTAACTTTTTCGAAGGCCAAACCGTTTCTTTTTGGAGGAAGGGGCTTTGGTAGAGGGAGAGGGCAGAGTCAGATCAAATTAATTTACATCAAGTACACTGGTGTTTGATCAGATAATACACTGCTGGTGCTTAAAAGAGAACAAAGTCATATTTAATGGTAGCAGAAAATACTTTCTCTAATTAGACCACCATCAACTCCAAAATAATGAGGTAGTATTGCTGTTTCTTAGGTCACCTATGCAAAGTATTACATTCTGAACGAACAAAGATGCAGCATGCCACAGAGGCTGAAGACAAGAAACATTGTTAGACTTAGGTTGAGGAGTAGAAAGAAAGAGGCAAGTGTGCTAAACATACACAAATATCTTCCCATAGAAAAATGTTTTTACTGTGACCAGGACCATCCCCAAGTACAGACTGGTTGCCACTGGAGAGAGAATCTATTTCTGTGAGTTGATGTGGAGACCTAGATATTGCAACAGGTGTGAAGTCATCCTTAGGCCTTGGAGAAGTTTTATTTTGCAGTGTGCTTTGAGCAGTCAATCATGGGGCTAATAATCAATAAAGACGCACTTGTGACACAAGGTTTGTAAATAATCGCAGCTATCAATTAATGAGCACACAGCATCAAAATCTGAAGACCAAGGCATAGAAAAATGCTTCTTTGGGGGGGCACTGGAGTTGGTAACCCTTTATCTTCAGTCCTACGTGCGGTTTCAAAAAATATATTACAAGGTAACAGCAGTCTAACACATTTTTCATAAACTTACTATTATTCCATGTATAATGAGAAAAACGAATGCTTTCAACTTTGACGATTTGGCCGCCACACAATTATACGAAATGGCAACTCATGCTTGTGACAAACGTGTGCCTGCGATTACAGTGCCATGTAGAAAAAAAATAACCAATCGAGGTAGGGTCTTGACGGGGAGGTTTTCACTTTACACAAAAGACTAGGATTTGACAGACATAAAAAAACGACAAAACACCTCAACCTAAGAACAGGAGAAGAATAAACAGAACTAAGAAAGACAACTGTCCTTTACATTGATATGTTAGCTAAGCCTGCTGCGTTACAAGATCCAGCCGAAATACCGCCCCTTACCATCTTCCAGTGTGCACCGCAGCCCCCCACCAATGCTGCCCACCACTTTATCTCTCTTGCCTCCGACACCGAGCCTTCACTCACTCCCTGGCGCCTGCTATTCAGCTGTCATGCATCTGGCGGGAAGATATAGATAAAGTCAGCAAGCGGCCTTCTTTAACGCACTGAAGAGAGGTTTGCGTCTTAATACAAAAAGGCCAAGTGGCGGATGATGCCATCAGCGGCCTCTTATTGTGGCGAGCCCGGCAGTTACACTTATTTATCCGTGAGGGACAAGAAGGGAGAGATCAGAGTCTTTTTCAGCTTATCTGGCCTCCGAGACACTCTGCTTTTATTCGAAAGCCGAGGACTGCAAACGCGGCGGCTTCGCGATGTTATCCCGCCCTGCGGAGGAGGCGGGAAGAAGGGCCTCGCTCCCCAGGCGACGCGGTATGTAGACTCCACGCTCAGCTGAAGTGATCTGAATGGAATTCGGAAGCTAAAGAAATCGGGTCTCCTGGTTCTCAATTCGTGCTCCTATGTTATGTTAATTATTTTAGTGAAGCAGCGCCATTGTGGAACTATTCATATATCTTTGAAAAATGGCCATTGCCACCTAGGACACTTGTGTTCAAACCCAAGTGCTGTCAAGCAACGCAAAAGGTGCGCCTACTGCACCCAGTGACTATAGGGCCCCTGAAGCACACAGCACCCGAGATGCAGGGGTCAGGGTTAACTCTGAACTTGGGCGCCTGATTTAGCACCCGAATATGAGTCAGGTGGAGCTATGGTGACCAACTGGCATGAGTGCAAATTCAAGACGGTGAGTGTAAAAATTCAGGACAAATGGTCAAAATTCAGGACAAAAATTCAGGAAAGGGGGTGAAAAATCAGGACAAAACTTTGGGACAAAAGCACGTTTTACAGACACATCAGAGGAGGTCGCACAATAGTATATAAGTAATCCCATCTATATCCAAACATATTCATCCATTTGCAATCCTATCTATCATGTATCCTTCCATCCATCATTTCACTCATCCATCCCTCCGTCCACACTTTCACTCATCCATCCACCCTTTCACCCTATCCATCCACTCATCGATCCAATCTTCCACCCATCCATCCACTCATCCATCCAACCATTTACCCTTTCACCCATCCTTTCACTTACTCATCCATCCACCCAGTCACTCATTCTTCCACCCATTCACATTTTCAGTCATCCATCCATCCTCCAGCCATTGACCCTTTCACTTAGCCATCCGTCCTTCCATCCATACACCCATTCTTCTACTCATCCACTCATGAATCCATCCTTGACCCTATCACTCATCCATCCTTTCACTTATCCAACCACCCATTCACTCGCTGATTATCCACCCTTTCACTCACCATCCATCCTTTCGCTTATTATCCGTCCATTCATCCTTTCATTCATCCATTCACCCTTTCACTAATCCATCCGGCCGTCCATCCATCCCTTCACTTCACTTACTCACTCGCCCACCTTTTTATATTAATTATGAGCTGAGCCTTTGTCTACTGAGTTGCATACAGAAGAGGCCCATCAAGAATTTCACCCTTGCTGTAGTTCCTCAAGCAAGGAGTGGGGTGGGGGTAGGGTGCACTATGCCCCTGCACAGCAGTCAGAAAAATTGGAAGTCATGAGTCATGCATGATGCACTAACCTAGAAAGTAAGAGTGCATGCAGGCAGCTGTTTTCACTCCCCCGCCATTTCGAGTTTACGAATTTATAAAACTTGGTTCCTCTCGAAAGGCGAGGGGCTCCACTTAAGGTGATATGTCCTTTACCCCCTAAATTGGGAGGAGTAAGGTCCTGCATCTAGAGTTTACAGTGGTGAGAAGTCCTGAGGAAAGCCGGGGTATTTTTTGGGCGGGCTGAAACATGTCGACATCTATGCAGAGTGGGGGGGGGTTGGAATCTCATTATAAGCTCTCCAACCTGCCACCCACGTATTTGTTTTAAATTCTGGACTGGGCACCTAATATTAAAATTGGAATAAGGATCCCCCGGCACCATTTTTAAATCACTTATTACCACTTGTTCTGCACCGTTATCTCACCTGTGATCTCACTTTCTCATTTTGTGTTGTATTGTCTTCCCCTCCCTATTGCTCCACCTCCAGTGTTGGGATGGCGTGGAGGTGTGTTAGCAGGCCCTATGATGAAGCATGACACAGCTTGCTGTGTGTGAGGGCAGTTTTACAAAATTGGTGTATTCCCACACACGTTTTCTATCTCCACTTAATGGTTTACCCCTCGTCTTCTTGTGATATTTAACAGACTCAATGGCCCTGTACTGTCCTATGATGAAATGTGTCACCCGAGCTGGAGTCTGCAGTGTTGAGGAAAAATGTGTCGCTTTACACCGGAGCGAGCTGCCCTTCTGTGAAATGCACAGCCCTTTGTTGAAATGCGTGGTCCTGGGGTGGAGTGCGCAGTGCTGAGGAAAAAAGTGTTGTTTTACAGCAAAGTGAACTGTCCCTTTGTTAAGTGCACAGCCCTATGCTTAAAGGTGTGGTCCTGGGGCGGAGTGTCCAGTGCTGAGGTAGTGTCCAGTGCTGAGGAAAAATGTGTCGTTTTGCTACAAAGGGAGTTGCCCTTGTGTGAAATGCACCACCCTGTGATGAAATGCGGGGCTCAGGGTTGAGTGCAAAGTCCTGGGATGAAGCGTAAACTCCGGGGCCGAAGTGAGATGTCTTTAAATGGAGCGAGCGGGCCTGAATTACAGGGCACAGTCCAGGGGAGAAACGAGTTGCCCTGTAGTGGAGCGTGCAGTTCTAAATCGAAGTGCACAGACCGGGCGCGAAGTGTGTTGTGTTTCAACGGAGTGAAAACAAGTAGCTAAAGAGGAGTGGTGGGGTGGGCACAGGGAGACAAGGGGGGGGGCGCAGGGAGACAAGGGGGGGTGCAGGGGAGACATGGAGGCACTGCGTCTGCTAACCTGCGCGCCGCTGCTCGTTACCGCCAGCAAAATGCTGTGGAAGTGAACCTTTGCAGAAGAGGTGGGACATGCGCCCACCTTTAGCCATTTGCAGGCTACGATTTGAAATACACACGCAAAAGCCAATCCGATGCGTGGGAGGAGTCAGCCCAACACATAGTAGTTTAGAGTAGTTACAAAGACACCTCGCTGAGCAGCGCATGCGCGCTGCGCTAGGCTCGACCTAAAGCACTAAGCAAGTTGGGAAAACAGAAGAAAACTGTTGAAAACATTTAATGTGAACCGTATCACCGGTTTTCCTAATTTTAGTTTATGCAATGTGTACCACAGTACTGTCTGTATTCCGGGATGTGGTCTTTTAAAACATTACTGCTTAACGTTTGAAAGGATATAAGCAGCCAGAGGAGTCTGGAACGGTGACGATACATCTCCCACCCGAGCCCTTAAAAGACACATTACAGGGTCAGACTGGGTACACAAATAGGCCCAGGCATCAAATTAAAAGTGCCCCCTTTAACAAATGAGATATTTAAACAAGCATTGACAAAGCCAATAGGCCTTGTCTTTTGGACCTGACAGGTTTGCTAATTTGTTTTGCGGCGCTTTACAGCATCACTGGCCATTATTGTCACTATTGTGTCACACACAAAAATTAAAGTTGGATGTATCCTTCACTTCCCGAAAGAAAATAACATTTTGCCTTTTATTCTCAAGACCTCTCTCAAGTTTGTTGTTGGCAGGAGAGTTAGACAGTTCAAAAGATATACTTTGCAGGACACATGAATGTTTGGGCAGTCAGCTGTCTCACAGGAATGTGGAAGAGCCCTTGTGCATTTCGTGTGATTCTGATCAGGTTTCCCTGAAAAGTCCCTTCCTCTTCTGAGCCCTGCTTAATCCCTATCCTGCTGTCATCGTGTACAACAAAGGCAAGAGGATAGTGTTCAGTGACCAGGTTTGCAATTTCATAACCCAGTCATGCTAATACACCATGACAAGGAATCTGCTATGCTGGGGCTATTAGGGCTCCAGGGGAATAAGGCAAGGCAAATGGACAGCAGAAAATGTGAGATTCATGATTTGTACTTAAAAAATCCAGTGCCTTCAACTACAATACAAACAAACACCTGCCGCATCACATGCTTGCTTATTTACTGTTGTTCTGCTCAGATCACAAGTGTGTGAAAGTATCTATTGGTGTAGGAGAGTAGGGTCTGCTTCCTATGGTCACCCCCACTTTTTGCTTTTGCTTCTCTGGTTTTCGACTTAGATGTGGCTGTGGGCCTGCTGATCAGACCCACAGCCCAGATGCACTCTCTCTAAATTTATACCATGTACTCTAGGTACATCCACAATTGGGAATTGGTTCACCTTATCAGCCCCTGTACAAGTGTACCATAGGTACCCAGGGCATAGGTGCAACCAAGGCCCACCAGGGGCTGCAGCATGTATTATGCCACCCCTGGCTGGCCATCCAAACTGACACAACTGGCTGATCACTCAGCTGGGGCAAGGTCGTGTAATCACCCCTTGCTTAGGTATAGTATTCCTATATATACCCTTATATATAGACACACAGTAACCTATAAGTCACTCCTATGGCAGGCCTTAACAATCCTGGAGGCAGAGTGCTTGGTTATGTGTGAGATGGTGCTCTAGCATGAGCTGAGCCTGTCTGCAGCTTTCGGAACCATGTCCTTATAGCTGTTCTATGATATCGCCATACCATGTACTCTTAAGTGCATTATAATCCTCGCGGTTAAATGCTAACTTTGGTTTGGCTTTATCCAAACATGTCGTGTAAGGTGTCATACGCTTTGGAATACTGCCCCCTCGCCAATTCTGGCGATGGGGGTAGCATTCCACCCTTCTAGAGGGAGAAGACATGTTGTTTCTGACTATCCCGGTTAAAGTTAACCAGAGCCCCAGCGTCACAAAATGGACGCTGCTGCCACCGACACAAGTCTGACCTCCTGCTGCTGGGAGTCCTTTCAGTCACGGAGGTTTGGACAATAGGTTTCCTGCCTGGGGAGGTGCGAGCACCACCCCAGACAGGACTTTGTGTATTGGGACAGGGAGGGCTGAATAGAATGAGACACTGCCTGGAGCACACAAGGTGCTCCATGCATACCCCAGTTCAAACCGGTTGCTGGGGCACTCCAGCCCCAGCTCTGGCGCGAAACTGGACAAAGGAGAGGGGGGTGTAACCACCCCCCTTCCTGGTCCCACCCATAGGAGGGATCTAGAAAGTAATCCAGCCCCTTTTAGTTGTATAAAGGTAGGAGCTGAGTCCTGAGACTTTAGATTAATCCTGAATCTAAACTTGACAAGAAACTCTGGACCTTCGACATTCTGCTGAAGCTGAAGACTGAAGAATCTCCCTTGTGGCCAAGAAGTGACCACCCTGGGCAACCAGGCACCATCCAGCAAATCAACGGCTTGCTTTGTCTACGTTCCCACCGGAACGCGAGCACAGAGCCTGACAAGACCCAGACTTCCAGACCTCTCTGAGACCTCTCTTCATGACTGCAGCATAGTTGAGATCCGTGGAGGCGACGAGACACGTGGGACCGGACATCTTGGAAAGCCTGTAACTTGCTAACTGTGCAGCTCCTGAGGCATCCTCGAAGCTGTGCACTGGGGATTGAGAAACCCCGAACCCGAGCTCCACCTGCACCGAAGATCAGCCCTCCACACTCCACGAGTTCTGCGTGGGGCCCTTCTGCTTGTGTTCTGCTCGACGCATTGTCCGGTTGCTGGCCCGTTGGCTAGTAGCCTCTGTGACGACAATCCTTTTTATCCACATCACTGGTCTGATTGCTCCAGACTGGCCCTTGCTTCCCTGCAAAGGTGAAGCACCTCAGACCTTGCTGGTCTGCACCAGAAGCCTTTGTTGTATCCTGCGTGGGTTGCCTTTGCCAAGGCTTGTCGACTCCAATCCGGCGGTCGACCCCTCCATCTGTGAGAACCTTCGTGGGACAGCTCCTCTCCAGCACCTGGTCGTCGTCGACGCCTCCTGGTCCGCGTGGCTACAAAGACAAGCTTTAAGACCGCACCTGATTGCTCCTCGACATCGTCTGGTTCCTTCCTGGTTCCACCCGGCCACTGGCTAGTGACCCAGACTCTGTCCCCTCTGCTTTCAGGTCCTCTGCATCTTTCTTCAAAGGCTCCATAGGCTTCAACGGCGAAACCCGACACATCTTCACACCTATGCACCTGCCGTCCGTGGGTGAGGTAACGCGAGTACTTCGGTGCTCCCAAGGGTATTGACTATCCAAGTGTCTAGGTTTTTAGTTGTTTCTTCCTAGCTAAACCGGAAGTGTCCTAAATCCTTCTAAGTCTAACTTCTAAGTTCCCATTGACTTTACATTGACTCACGCATGTGTGTAAAGACACTGCACATGCCGCGTGTGGGCCTCCTACGTCTAAACTAAGGTTCAGATAGTGTAGCCCCAGCGATTCCCTAGGCCCTAGGCCTTTCCTTTTGTCATGACGTGGTACTTATACCACTTTCTTAGTATATGGTTTGCTTCGCCACTAGGGCCTAACAGTAAATTGTGCAACTTAACGTACTCTGACTAAGTATCTTGTAATGTGCTTTGGCCTCTGATATCATAAAGAGTTCAGAGGAGTGAGTTAGTAACTAAATACATATAAATTATATATATATATATATCCTGTGTGGTGTCCTTTAATTTGATATTCAAGGGGTTACATATGGTAAAACAGCTGGCTTTACACGCCCTCAAGAGTCTTTTAGCCTAAGACTGTTCTGTCCACGCTACCACTAGTATAGCTGGTCTATAAGGTTGACTTACAACCATCACCATAAGGGTTGTTTGGACTGGTGCAAGGTGTTCACTAGAATAGTAAACATCATATACCAGGCCAACTTCTCACAATTGGGATTAATGATATTAAAAAAGCTTTATGTCGGCCGGGTTGCTCTGGTTCTCAGACCTAGTAGTTGTCAAAAAGGACACATAAACTGGTCCCTTTCGGACCCTGTATTCATGTTCTTAATATTTCAAGCAAAAATACTCTCATATTTATGAACAATGAGTGTAAAAGAGTTAAGGCAAGCATGTCGTTCCTACTTACATTTCACATGCTTTACTTAATCTTGCATTCCCCTATGAGTGTTTGCTTTTTAGGCAGCATATTACTTTTGTCTAGCGCATATTTTGAATTGAGTCACATTGAGGTGTTTATAGCAGGGTACAATTGGATTGTAGCTGAAGGCAGTGTGAGTTTCTCCCAGCGGCGCAGAAAGGTGCTCAAGGTAGAGAAGATGTGGCAATATGACCAGAGCTGCAGACTTTGGAACTGGAGAACCAGGTTCATCCTTCAAGAGCAGTCCACCTGACCACTCCCCTGAGGGAGCACATTCTGCTTCAGGGACAGGCCCTGCTAGCCTTAGAAGCACTGGTCTATTAGCACCAGCAAGTGGACCATAGCTGTGGCCAGTGTGAGTTACCCTTGAAGGCCTGTTCACCACAATCCATACTGAAGTTCACCTCCAGTCTTGCAGGAAGGCCTACGAAGCAGCACATCCTAGAGCAACAGTGACTCTGTCACTGAGGTCACAGGACCCTTGAGGCCAGTCAGCCTCACCCTTTAGTGCCTCCGTTGACCTCATTACATTAGTAGTAGTGCAACTCACCAAGGATCGGCAATCGACTAATTTGACTCTGAGGGTGGCTGACGTGTCCGGCAGGGCTCTGCTAGCACCGACGTGCACTTGGAAACTTGCTGATAATTTTAACGCTGCTATTTTTAAATTACGTATGGTGTGTAATCTTACCTTTTTCTGCTGCTAAAATTGTTAATTTGCACTGCCCTTCCTCGGTAGACCGGAGTGGTCTCCTCGGGCTCTTGTGTTGCTTCCCCGGGTCGGGTCCGTCCGTGCGAGCGGACCCGCCATCTTGGGGGTAGTTGGGCCACGGACTAGTGGTCGGGGATGCACCCTATGGCTCCATAAAAAGATCGTTGGAGCAAGCCTGCAATTCCTAATTTGACTCTGAGGGTGGCTGACGTGTACGGCAGGGCTCTGCTAGCACGGACGTGCACTTGGAAACTTGCTGATAATTTTAACGCTGCTATTTTTAAATTATGTTTTGTGTGCAATCTTACCTTTTTCTGCTGCTAAAATTGTTAACTTGCACTGCCCTTCCTCGGTAGACCGGAGTGGTCTCCTCGGGCTCTTGTGTTGCTTCCCTGGGTCGGGTCCATCCGTGCGAGCGGACCCGCCATCTTGGGGGTAGTTGGGCCACGGTCTAGTGGTCGGGGATGCACCCTATGGGCTCTATAAAAACAACACTGGAGCGAACGCGCAGCGGGCGCGCCATCGGCGCGCCAAAGGCAAGCCCATCTGCGCCAAGGTAGCGCCCAGCGCCAGTTGTGCTGCCCATTTTGGGCTTGATCAGGAGCACTCTTTACCGTTGGGTCTTAGGTACCCTTGAGAGACTCTTTTACATATCGGTAAGCAGCTGGCTAACAGGGGGACACTAAGGCTGTTGCACTCAGCCCATCCACTGGCAGAGTTCTTGGCTGATGACCTTTTGAGGTGCGGGCTTTTGAATGCGAGGTCTTTACCTAAGCATAGTGCGGAAATCATGTTGATGATTGAGTCACAAGAGCTTGATGTCCTGTGTATGACTGAGACCTGGACACGCCCCGATTGTTTGGTCGATCCGGGTTGGGCATGCCCTCCTGGTTTTAAACTTTTGCATCTTCCTAGGTGTAATGGGAGGGGTGGGGGGGTTGGGGTTATTTATAAAGCATCTTGGAAGATTGGAGTTATTAATATGGATCCGGTTGACGGAATGGAATTGCTGGGCCTATCTATAAGGAGCGGCTCCGGGGATACCTTTACTATAGTTCTTTGCTATAGACCCCAGGTGCGTTTAGCGTCTCTCAGCAACACTCGATCTTAGCAACCCTTACTAACATGGCCGCTACCCATCACAAGTTGATAATTCTTGGGGATTTCAATCTCTGGCCTAATGGCTCCCTTGACTCAGGATCTACTTCACTCATGTGAAGGTGTTGGCCTCTTTCAGCTGGTTGTGGATGCTACTCACAGGGCGGGGCACATTCTGGACCTTGTGTTTACTGTTCCCAATCTGCTGGTCATGGGGGAAATCCTGCCTATGGAGTGGACTGATCATTCCCTTGTCAAATTTTATGTGAAAACGAACGGCTCCCAGACTAGGGCTCCGCGTGTTATAAGGGAGTTTCAGTGTAGAGACTGGAAGACTCTTGCTCGCGTGAAGTCGCCTGATCGGGTATTCAGAGTTGGTGACTGTTTTGCTATGGATAAACAAGTAGAAGAGAACTATGCCTCATTCTGCGCTAATATAACTGCATCGTTAGACTCTTATGCCCCCCTGAAAGTACGCAGCCAGGAGGGGAAATTCTCTGCTCCTTGGTTCAATGATTCCTTAAAGAACCTAAGGTGGGGTTGTAAACAAGCGGAGAGAAGTTGGAGGCGTGAATATGAGGAAACTAAGAGGTTGCAATGGAAGAGTAAAATTCTGGAATATAAGCAGTTAATTAAGAAAACCAAGGCTGACTATTTTTCTTCCCTGATCTGTAATGCGACTAATAGCTCTAGGAGCATTTTTAATATACTAAACAGTCTTACCAATCCTGACTGCTCCAAGAATGCTATTGTTCCGTCGCAGGGTCTCGGTGAGAATCTTGCTAATTTTTTCAGGGAGAAAATTGAATGAATTATTAAGGATCTGGACTCTCCGGAGAGTGGCAGTCCCTCAGCCACCGGGCATTTGGTTCTGGTTGACATAGCTGATGGTCCTGTCTGGCCATCAGGGGAACCCTTATTCGAGCTTCGGCTGCTTATGGAAGAAGTCTTTAGTGGGCTGGCACGGGGCATTTCATCTGGTTCTCCTTTGGACCCTGTCCCGCATAAAATCTGAAAGGAATATGAGGAGGAATTATTTCCCACCCTCCGCCTGATTTGTAATCAGTCTCTGGGTACGGGGGTGGTTCCAGTTCAGTGGAAGCAGGCTTTGATATCTCCATTACTGAAGAAGCCTTCCTTGGACCCGGAATGTTCCAAGAGCAACAGGCCGATCTCCTTGCTGCCTTTTCTTGCAAAGGTCGTTGAGCGCGCAGTCAGCTTGGCTCTATCTCATCATCTGGAACAACACCACCTACTTGAGGATGAGCAATTTGGCTTCCGTCCGGCTCACGGGACTGAAACGGCCTTGGTTACTGCCATGGACGAGCTTCAGAGGCGTGCAGACAAAGGTCAGGCAGCGGTGCTTATTCTGCTTGATATGTCTGCCGCCTTTGATACGGTTAACCATGAGATCTTGCTGGGCCGTTTAAGTGAAGCTGGGGTAAGAGGCATCGCTCTGTCGTGGTTTCGGTCATTTCTGCAGGAGAGACAGCAGGCGGTATCGTTGCCTCCTTTCCAGTCTGCGTTCTCTCCTGTTCCACATGGGGTGCCTCAGGGCTCGGCTATCAGCCCGATCCTTTTTAATCTTTACTTAAGACCCCTGATTACGCTCATCAAATGTTATAACATCAAGGTTATAAATTATGCGGATGACACGCAGTTGATTCTCTCCTTTGAGGGAGAAGAATCGATTTCGGTGGAGGTTTTCCATAACTGCCTACTGGACACGTCGCGTTGGCTGAGGGGTAATTCCCTTCAGTTTAACGCCGGAAAGACGGAGGTGCTTTTTTGCGCCGGGATTAAGATCTCCCGTCCTTTTCCTGAGAATTGTTGGCCTCCTGAGACCGCGACTAAAGTGCGACCCGTGGAGGCAGTCCGCCAGCTAGGAGTTATGCTTGATCATAAACTCAGCATGGAGACTCACGTAGCGAAGACGACATCTTGTTGCTTTGCTATCTTGCGGTCTCTGCGGAAGATATTGCCTCTACTTCCATTCCAGGTGCGCACTCAAGTGGTCAGGTGTACGATTCTTAGTAGGCTTGACTATTGTAATGCCTTACTACTGGAATCTCCTGGCTTCCTGCTGGGCAGGCTCCAGAGAATACAATCAGCGGCCGCGAGGTTGGCGTTGGGGCTTCCCAGAAGAGCTCATGCGCCGGCAGCCTTGGCAGAACTTCATTGGTTCCCTCTGAGACAAAGGGTTCAGTTCAAGGCGCTATGTCTGGTGTTTAAAGCTCTTCACGGATTGGGCCCTTTGTCCCTGCAATCCAAGTTTACCTGGCACGCTCCGATCAGACTGCTTCGATCTTCATCGGCTAGACTGGTGGACGTGCCTCGGTTTAAGAAGGTCCGTTCGGGAGGCAGATCCTTTGAGGTAGCGGCGGCCAAATTATGGAATCTGCTCCCACACGAGATCAGGCATACCGCGGAGCTTCTTCCCTTTCGGAGAAAAGTTAAAACCTGGTTGTTTCCTAAGTAACGTAGTCTGACTGCCCTTTTCCGACACGCTTCTTCCCTCTCTTGAGTTATCAGCGCCAGGATGCCTGTCAGGTGATAGTGCGCTATTTAAGACCAACAAATAAATAAATAAATAAATAAATAAGGATTTGCAACCACACTAAACTAAGTTTGATCTCTCTGCTTCATGCACATGCACTTTTAACAAGTGCTGCCGGCCTTGGGGGGGGGCACTGGAATTATGTGGCAATGGAGGACAAAATTATGCTCAAGTATTGACTAAGCTATGCAGCAAACAAATGCTGAAGCGTAATGTGGTACAATTTCTGATACTTTATCACTTTAACATTTTGGGGCAAGTTGGGGCAGTGGTGCGCGGGCACCCCCCTTAAAACAGGCCAGGGGGCAGGAGACAGGCCTCTTTGTTGCTTGCTTCCTGACACAGATACTATGCTCCACCGCCCCTCACACCAGGGAAGACGACCCCCACCAGCTGCCGGCTTCACCGTCAGCCCTTCAGGAGCCACGCGGGCAGGGATACTTGTTTTCCCACCTGACCCATGAGCTCTTGGTGCTTTGGTAGCGTCTCTGGATGGTGGCGTGTAGCATGTGGTGTTTTTCTTTTGGGTTGTGAAGATAGGGCATGGTGGGCCTTCGGTCAGGTGAATTTGCTCGTGCTAGACGCTGGTCACTCACCCCACCCACTGGAGCCGCCATCTTAGGTAGGGAAGGTCGACGGTCCAGACTATCGTCCCTCCCGCCCTCCCAGGTTACTTAAGGGTCTCCCATACCTTCACATCGGTATTGTCTGCATTTCACCCTGAGGCGGAAGCCGGGGACCTTAGCGCTCTCTTGCGCATCTTTATTTTCAGCTAATGTTATTGACTAACGAATAATATTACCACAGTCTATCCTGGGCTCTTGTGCATTTTGTTTGTGAGTACCCGGCACTGAAGGATCAAGGAATTATTTTAAGAATTGTAAATATTTTAAATCGCAGTTTTAAGTAATACTCTTGTTCCTTACCTGGTGCGAGACTGCTTCGCCCCAGGTAGCGTCACGACCGGCCCACACAGCGCTGCTCGTGCTAGACGCTGGTCACTCACCCCACCCACCGGAGCCGCCATCTTAGGTAGGGAAGGTCGACGGTCCAGACTATCGTCCCTCCCGCCCTCCTCACGCCCACCACAACTATGGATAAAAACAACAGAATTGTCCGACCGCGCAGCGGGCGGGCGCAGCGGGCGCGCCAAAGGCAAGCCCGTCTGCGCCCGTCCGCGACCAGGGGCCACCCCCCCTGTCCAAAGTAGAACAGATGGCGTTTCGCCTATACGGTATGATTCCCTTTCCCTGAAAAACCTAATGCCACCCACGAAAGATCTCTGTCGGCACTCAGTCCATCCGAACACAACCACTGGCACTTGCTCTCATTGCAAGTTCCTACTTTCTAGTTACAGGGGCATCTCACATACTGCCAAACCCTATAAAATGTTTCTCTTAAATTGTCGCTCTCTTACAAAACATGCTGTTCAAATGTCACTTCTTTTAGAAGAAACCAGTCCTGATGCTATATTTCTGACAGAGACCTGGCTTAAAGACGCATCTGACCCGGACATTACTTCCCTTATGCAATTGGGATATGTACTTCAGAGGGTGGACAGACCGGAGGGTAGAGGAGGAGGCCTAGGCATTCTTTTTAAAAACCACTACCATTGTAGGACCAGCCCGGCCACAATATCCAATTGTGAGAGCATGCATTTTGCTCTGGACTTTGCACCCACCGCCACCTTCTCCGGTATCCTCATTTATCGTCCCCCTAACCAAATGGGAGAGTTTCTTGACTCACTCCAATCTAAAGTTGCAGAGTTAGTGGTCATAAGATCTCACTTCTCCCTATTAGGAGACATTAACATCCATCTGGATGACCCAAGTGACTCTGTGGCCAGATCTCTGGTGGATAATCTGGCGGCCCTCCAAATCACACAGAAGGGCTTTGAACCCACACATGAAAAAGGCCACCTTCTAGACGGGGTATTTAGCAACGACCAAAGACTCGAGGTAGGGACTCCTCTGCCCCTCACATGGACAGATCACTATCTGATTCCCATACAGTGGATGCCAGTCACCTCGGCCCTGGCACTCCCTCGCACTATTCTGCAAGGGAGAGAATGGACAAAACTCTCCATTGACCGGTGGACTAAGTCCCTGTCCCCCCTCCCTCCCAAGCTGAGGCTGACCCTACGTCTCTTTATGATAATTATACCAATTGGTTGCGTTCAGCCCTGGACTCCGTCGCACCCCAGAAAGCCCTTAAAGAGAAGACTAAATCAAGGGACTCACCATGGTACACCCCCCAACTCAAGGAATTGAAAAGAGTTTGTAGGAAACTGGAAAGAACGTGGAGGGAATCCCGCAGCAATTTAGACAAAACTAACCATCAGGAAGCAATTAAAAAATATAAAGCGGAAATTAGATGTACAAAATCTTCTTATTTCGAAGACAAAATTACCACTGCTTCTAACTCACCTAGAGAAATTTTTTAAATTGCAAAATTCCTTATCGACACCCCTTCTATTCCCCTTGACCCTAGCAAAGCTCAGACTCGTTGTGACAAACAGGCTGAATATTTTTATAAGAAAATACAGAATATTTCTTCTGCATTTGACCCACCTAATTTGGCCTATGATGATGGAACCATCCCACCACACACTACGCCCCACAAATTGGATGAGTTCCCTCTGCTCAAAGAGGACTCTCTTGATATCCTCATGCGGAAAGTCAGATCTGGGTCACCCATTGATCCCGCCCCCCCTGCCATCTAACAAAGATTATAGATACTATTAGACCTGTCATCCTCAATATCTTAAATTCTTCCATCACCACAGGTTTAGTCCCTTCTGCGTGGAAATGTGCCCAAGTTAGAGCGCTGTTAAAAAAAAACGCCTTGGACCCAGACAACATGGCCAACTATCGACCAATTTCATTACTTCCCTGGGTTAGCAAACTATTAGAGAAACATATCAATGCCTCCATCACACAATTTCTGGAAAACAACCATCTGCTTCACGACTCCCAAGCAGGTTTTCGTCCCAAGTTAGGAACTGAGGCTGCTCTTCTGACGGTGACTGAGTTGGCTAGGAAACAGATGGACCAAGGCGGCACTACAGCAATTATGTTGCTTGACCTCAGTGCCACTTTTGACACTGTTAACACCAGCATCCTTCTCCACCGCCTACGCCAAATAGGAATCTCAGGGAAGGCCATACACTGGCTTCAGTCCTTTCTGGAGAATCGTTCCTTTGAGGTAGTAGAGGGCACCACTCACTCAAAAATCTGGCCCCTTGACCAAGGCGTGCCTCAGGGCTCCGCCCTGAGCCCCACCCTTTTTTTAATATTTACATGCAACCTCTTGCTGACATAGTGCATTCGTTCGGTCTAGACATAGTGACCTATGCCGACGATACACAATTGGTCGTATCCATGAACCAGTCCAATACCCCCCCCCCCCACCCCAACCTCAGTAATTGTCTGATAGCGATCAATCAGTGGATGACCACTTCGCACCTGAAGCTCAACAGTGAGAAAACGGAGCTCATGATTCTGGGCAATTCAACTATTTCTAGCCCTTTGTCGGACTGGCCCCCATGCATGGGAATCCCGCCTCAACCTAGAACCCAAATAAAGAGCTTGGGCATTTGACTGGACGCAAATCTAAATTTTACACAGCAAGCAACCATTCTGTCCGCCAGTTGCTTTGGCCTTATGCGCATGCTTAGGAAAGTGCTGCCACTCCTTCCCTCTCAAGCTCGCAGAATAATGGTGCAAGCCATTATTTTGTCTCGCCTTGACTATGGGAATTCCTTATACCTTGGGGCTCCTGTCTCTACAATAAGGAAGCTCCAGGTTACTCAAAATGTGGCAGCCCGCCTTTTGCTGGGCCTTAACCGGCGAGAATCAGGCACAGCGGCTTTGAAGAAACTTCACTGGCTTCCCATTAAGGCCAGAGTATTGTTCAAATCTATGTGCATTATGCACAAGGCTATGTGGAAGACCGCTCCATCAATGATCTGTTCTTTGGCGACCCCCTACCTCCCTCATAGATCACTGCGATCTAGCACAGCTTTCCTGGCTACGATGAACAAAATCAAACGTACCAGATGGGGCGGGCGCTCCTTCTCTTGGAACGCCGCCAAGGCTTGGAATTCCTTGCCTACTACCCTTCGCAGCGAATCTAACCTTCTGAAATTCCGGAAGGAACTGAAAACTCTTCTTTTTATTTAAACCTGGTCTTTTCAGCTCACACTAGTCAGACAATTTAGCGCTACGAGGCCTCCGGGTTGTTTGCGCTTAACAAAACACAATTAATAATAATAATAATAATAATAATTTGACTGGCAATATTCTGTTAGTGTGGTGCAAGGAGGGGGCATCGTGCAGTGGTGGACCATTGGACTGGACAGTCTGTATAGCTGTGTTGTCTGCCTGCGGTGCGTTTTTTGTCCTGGTTGGGGGAGTAGGCCTAGTCGAACCGCAGCAGGGTGCAGCAGCAGTTGTGGTGTCTATGTTGAATCATAGCATTGTGCAAGGTGGCAGTAGTTGTATGGCAATTCGGGTGACGCCAGGGGTGAACACGGGTCATTTTGAATTGGTGGCTAACCTACCCAGTGAGCTACCATGAGGTCGCAGAAAGCGTTATGTGGGAAGGTCCAGGAGGTTGGTGGCCCTCTAATTCAGAGAGATATGGGGAGTAACTGATGTAGGTGTCTAACAGTGATTGCAGAGGACAGTAGTATGAAAGCGAAAAAAGAACTGATCGAAAATTAGAAGACCACTACTTATGTCTGAACCTACTAATGTTTATGTTAGTCTCAGTTTCCTAATCTAAACAGTTTCAATTCTAATTACTAACTAACTTGAGTAGTTACTATACCACCTTCTAATATTGTTGTACCTCATTTATCTGATACTGCTAAAAAGCATCTGCAAAACCAACAGGTCTGGACTGTTTTAGGTGTGTATATTTTCACTTTTGAGTGTTATATCAAGATGCAATAACAGTAAACTCAGAGGCCTCTAATGCTGGGCTGGTGGCATGTTTCATAAAGAACGAAGCAGGACTACAATTTTGCATCGACCGAGGGGCAAAAAATGACAGTCATCAATGGTCCCCAACTCAGAAATCATAGACAGCATGACACAAGGGTTAATTAAATGTAACTATTGCACACAGCATCACCTGTGCTAAGTTAAATGTTTTATGCCAGATTTCATTAGCTTATTATGATCCATGTCTGGTTTAACAGCTGCTGTAAGATGTGTACTGCAGTAAGATATCTAGGGGGTTGACCTGGCCATTCAGGTGGGATCTTCTTTATTGGAAAGTGCAAGAATGGGCCGCATTGCTCAATTGTTAGAACAATGGGTGCCTTGCAGTTTTTGTGTCCCTGACCTTAGTTACAGAATAAATTAAAATAGTGCAGTTCCACATTCTGTAAATAAAAATGCAGAACTATCGGTTCTGTCTGGCGAATTCATTTGAAAGATTTCTCAGATCGTGCGATTGCAGACACTCACCAGAAAAAAGAGGAGAGTATTTCTGTTCTCAGACCAGAAACATATCAGACCATGGTACTGTAAGGCCAGAGTAGGATCAGGATTGCTGCTAGATAAGAGAAACAGCAGAGCCACTTCATAGGCCACAGAGCAAGTAGTTACAGAATCTCTGAGAGCGGGGGTGCTGCCCTAGTCTCCAGCTACCCTCTGGCCTGCCACAAAGGTTGCTGCTAGTCCAACCCAGAAGCTTCACTGTCTTCGCCTTTTTTCATTTCAACGTCAAGTTTTAAAGAGGTTAAGAGTCACAGCCAGATTCTGAGACGTTCCAGTGTATTCCCTCAAATTTATTAAGACCTGCTCATTGATACAAACAATGTAGCATTTCATTCCATATTTTTTCCATTGAGTAAATGCGATGAAAATGTATATTTTCAAGTAAATTTCTTAAGTGTAGAGTGGCCACATTTTAATCTACACTGAAATAGTCACGATCAAACGGCTAATAATCAATATCGCGTAAACAGTGGAATCAAAAAATGACATGGACTTTTTCTTAAATTGTGTTGCTGAAAATCCCCATTTTTTGTTTGAATATATTTTATTAGCATTTCTTAATCATTGGCAGTTATATTCAGTACATATGACGACAAGAAGCAGTTGAAGTCTATAAAAAAGAAAGTATACAGATTTCGTGTTCTTTTTACATCATCATTGCGACTGCTTTGTTCAACAGCGATTTGCATAAAAGTTTCGGGAGGCTGTTTGTGCGCAGTGGTGGTTTTGCAAATAGACTATTGAGGTCGTATATGGTGTGTCTTCTGTCTCTGTATGTGTGGTGTTGTCTGATATTGGGGATAGAATTGGGGAGGGTGTAATGATAAGCTGTGGTGTGGGTCTGCATGCTTTCCCCAGGGTAACGTGTTTCCTGGCCATATCTTGCAGTCAATGCGTAGTGTATCATGCATCACGGTAGCTTAAGGGAAGGTACTGAGTGTCAAATGAAGTGCAATTGCCAATATCACATATGCAAATTTAGAAGAGTTTTATCAACGATGATATTACCCTGGTTTTTGTAACGTAACCATTGTATGAACAGGGGGATGGGATAATTCAGGGGAGAAAAGAAGGAGAAGAACGAAAAAAAAGTCTTCTTTAGGTGTACAAAGTGGAGGGGGGGAATTGCAAAAATAAAAAGTATCCAAAAATAATTAGAATGAGGTGTGATCGTTAGTGCTAATGCTAATGGAGTGTGGGGAGTGCCGATGTGTGAGCGCAGGGGGAGTTTTACTAGGTCACAGCAAAGATGTTGGCCATTTCCGACGTGTGGGGCCGTGTTCCCCGCCTAGGGGGAGGGGGGGAAGAGGGAAAGAGACAACGCAGCCGAGTCTACGGTTCAGGGAAACGTTAGTATCTGTGTACGTGGGGTTGTTAGATACAATCTGCTGTACTCCCTGGTGTCATTGCTGCGTTGTAGATTTGCATGCCAGGCTGTGCGTCTAGTCGCAGGCAGCGGGGAAGGTGCTGGGCGCATGGGATATCTGTCGTGACTCATGTCTGTGTTCTATTCCGAAAGTGGGTCTTATTTCAAGTGATTCCTTGTGCTAGACTTGCTTGCTGGAAGGACTTCAGTGTAGCTTCCCAGAGTTGTGCAATGGGGAATTTTCTCAGTCCCATCGTTTCCTCTCGGCGCAATATTGTACCTTCCGCCCTCGCCCAATTGGTGAAAGAGGCGTACCAGTGTCGAATGTGTGGGGATTCGCCGTGTTTCCAGCATTTGGTAAGTAGACGTTTGGCCGTGATAAGTCCCAGATCCCAAAACCTAGCCGGTACTTTGTTCAGTTTAGTTCTTTTATAGAGTCCCAAAATGCAGGCTTCCCATGTGTGCGGTACTTCTTCGTCCGTGCATTGTGTTAGCAGTGTTGTGATCGTATCCCAGTACGATTGGATGCTGGGGCACAGCCAGAGCATGTGTAACAGGTCTGCTCCAGTCAGGGAGCATCTCTGACATGCTGTGTTGGCGACTGAGAAGTATCTGTTAATTTTATCTGGCGACAGGTATGCGCGGTGCAAAATGTTAAATTGTATGATCTTAAAACGGGAGCTACGTGGAACATTGACTGGACTATTGAACACCATTGCCCATTCCTTGTCCGTCCAGGCCCTTCCTCTGTCCACCTCCCATTTGTCTCTTAGTTGTTGGGTGGAGTGTTGCGTATGGACCAAGAGAGCTTGTGCCAGCCAGTGCACCACGTGGGTGCCATTACCCATGACATGTAGATATTGCATGAACTGGTGCATTGGCGGTTCCTCAGAAATGTCGCCCCAGGCATCCGTTAGTGTCCGCACTAGGGATGCATGCGTCAGAAACTGTCCGGTTGGTAAGTTTGTGTCCGCTGCAAGTTCAGCAAAGGTGAGTAAGGCTTCGTCAGCATATAGGTCTCCTAATGTCTCCACTCCCGCCTGCGTCCACCCCCCCAGCATGGTTTCCGTTACCACTCCATCTCCTCTGGGAGTGCCCAGTAAGGGGAGCACCGGGGCGTACGGCTTCACCGCTCAGGTTAGCTTTAAGCAGCGTAGGAAGCACATGTGCGCCACCGCTAGGTGTAGTTGTATAGGGCAGGGGGTCTTAGCCAGGGGATGGAACAACGTGCAGATTTGTGTGTGGGTCCAGCGAGTGGTGTCTGTGGCAGTGTCTTCCAAGTTTCTGCCACTCAGCCATCCCGATACCAACTGCAGTTGTGCTGCCAAATAGTACAATTCCAGGTTGGGGACCGCCAAGCCCCCTGCCTCAGTGGTCACATACAGCTTCGTCAGCGCTACACGGGGTCTTCCCGTGTTCCACATTAGGCCGCGAAGTAGGGTTTCCAATTCACGGAACACTTTGGTAGGGACGTAGTTCGGGATGTTGGCGTAGTAATATAATAATCGTGGTAGTACTATCATTTTCGTTAGCGCCACTCGGCTTGGCACATTTAGGGGCAGGGTTTTCCAGAAGGTCATCTGCGCGCGTAATGAGGAGATCGCCCTCATCAGGTTTCCGTCCAGTATGTCTGATGGGTTCCTGTATATGTATATTCCCAGATATCGGAACGTTGTGGGATACCAATTGAGTCTTTCGCCCCCGAGTCGGATATCACATTCAGGCGTTTCCCTGGGCTAAATGGATAGGCACCCGATTTGGTCCAATTGACTCTTAAGCCTGACATGTCCTCAAAGGTCTAGAATATTTCAGCTAGAGATCTCGGGATGTTGGTCAAATCGTTGACGTATAGAAGCAGGTCGTCTGCATAAAGCGAGACTGCGTGTATATCTTCCGCCATCGGGATTCCCCACTCCTCCCCACGTGCCCGCAATATCGTGGCCAGAGGCTCCATAGCCATGGAAAACAGTAGTGGAGACAGGGGGCAACCCTGTCTGGTGCCCCTTCGCACTTGAATGGTATCCGAGAGGAGTCTGCCCGTGCACGGACAGTGGGTCTTTGATACAATAGGTTGACCATGTCTGTGTAACCATCTCCCAGGTCGTACTTTTCCATCACTGCTGCTAGGTATGGCCACTCCACTGAGTCAAATGCCTTTTCGAGGTCCAGTACTAGGCACCCCGATCGTGGCCATTGGCGGGTGGCGTATTCTTGTACACGAAACAGTCTACGAATATTATGTGAGGTGCTACGTGTGGGAACAAAGCCGTTTTGGTCCTGGGGAACCAGCGCTGGAACCAAGGGGGCCAGCCTCTGGGCTAGGGTGGAGGCGAGTATTTTGTAATCCGTGTTTAAGAGTGCCAACGGGCGGTAGGAGCCCATGTGCGTTTCGTCTCTGCCAGGTTTGAGGATGGAGATAAGGTTAGCTTCATTCAGTGTGGGAGGGAGGGAGGAGTCTTCCGTGGCCGCCGCATATTCTTTCAATAACTCAGGAATGAGGACTTCTGAGCAGGCCTTGTAAAATTCGGCGGGTAGCCCGTCCGGGACAGGGGATTTGCCAGGGGATTTGCCATTGGACAAGTTAGAAATGGCTGCTTGAAGCTCCTCAGATGTGAGCGGTGCTCCGAGGTCTTCCTGTTGCGCAGTAGTCAATTGTGGTAGATGTAAACCGGAGAGGTATTCCACGATGTCTGCGTGGGGGACTCGTAGGCGGGAGTTATATAGTGATTTGTAGTGTCCCGTGAAAGCTTTGTGTATTTTATTCTGTGTGTAGACCACCCCACCCTCATTAGTGCTTATCGTGACACCGGCTTCGCACGGTCTTCCTGTTTGATCAGCCAAGCTAGTAGTTTGCCTGGTTTATCGCTGATGTGGTGCGTGCGCGCTGAATGAGCTGCGTAATTAAGGTTACAAAGCCGTTCCATCAGTCGCGTGTGTTCCGCCCGCGCCGTCAGTAGGGGGCCGTCAGCGCCATTAATTGCATCCTGTTCCTGTTGGAGTAGATCGGACTCCACTTGTGTCAAGTCGCTCTCTAGTTGTATCTGCATGTGTCCTTGTGTGCCTCAACAGTGTCCCCTGACCACGACCTTGAAAGCGTCCCATTCGATCTGGGGGGAGGATGCTGTCCCTGCGTTGTCCTCAAAATATTGCGCTGTTTGTGCGAGGAGGGAATCTCGGAAGGTTGCATCTTGTAATGGGGCTGGCTGTAGCCTCCAGGTGGGGATGGGGGGATGTGGCCGTTCCCATGCTATGTCTAGTATGTGCGGGTTGTGATCAGAGTGGGTGCGGCCCATGTATCGTGTGTCAATGATATGGGGTAGGAGATCAGCTGATACCATGTATCTATCTAGCTGCATGTGCAAATTATGCGCTCCCGAGTAGTATGAGTATATCTTAGTATGGGGTTTTGTGTGCGCCATGAATCTAGTAGGTCCCATTGTATGGCCCAGCTGGTCAACGCCCTCATGGCCCCATGTGCAGGCGTGCCGGGTTGAGGTGGGAAAGAGCGGTCTAGTAGTGCATCCACGATGCAGTTGTAATCTCCTCCTAAGACCCATGGGACGCCATGCCATGGCGCTAGTGTCATCGAGAGTCGTGCTAAGAAATCTCCCTGTTCAGTGTTCGGAGAATACAAGGAGCCCAGAACCACTGGTTGTCCATCCAGCCTGCCCTGGACCACTACAAATCTACCATCAGGGTCGACATGTGTATGTGTCACTGTTAGAGGGGTCCCAGGCCGAACCCACAGTAGCGCCCCGCGAGCGTATGAGGAGTATTCTGTGGCGTACAGCTGTCCACGCCACCTGCGGTGTAATGTACGCACTTCTGTTTTGTTCAAATGCGTCTCTTGTAAGAGTGCAATATGTATCCGGTGTCGTTTTAGATAGGAATATATTTGATATCTGCGCAATGGTGTGTGCATGCCTCTGACGTTCCAAGTACAAATTTTTATCTCAGTCATGTCTGCTGTCCAGGTGATTCCTATTCCCTCCACTCGCCCCCGACCCGCCCCATGCAACCTCCCCCATGCCCCCCGTATCTCCCCCTGTCTCACATCCAAACATAGGTGTAGTGTCATTAGCAGATAGTCCTCATTAATGCAAAACAGGTATGAATGTAATAACACAACACACCAGGATAGGCCTAAATAGTAAAAAATATCAAAAGGTCGGTTGCGTAACATGCTGCCGTCCAAATTCTGAAAAGAGATGATAAACCTTACAATTCTAGGGGGTGTTAGGCGTTAGGCACAAAACTGCGAGTCAGTGGTAATATGTACAAAAAGGGGGGGGTGTTTTCTTCCCCACCCCGGGCCATAGAAAAGAGGCCACAGCTTGCAGGTAACATCTAGGGTATCACAGCCTAGTTCTATAGGAGTGTGTCCGCCCAATGCAATTCTCCAAGGGAAGGGCCGTGTGGGAGCACATGTCTCTGGTAGATCCGGGCCTTTAGTAGCCAGGGTCCAGTTGGCATGGATAGGGGGAGGCTGGCAGTAGTGTGATACATCAACAGTGTTCAATGTCTGGGTGCGTTACTCACTGCGTCTCCTCGCCGTCACCTCCCCGGGGCAAAGGAGTCCCGCATCCGTCATTGTCTTATCTCACCCACACTGAAGCAAGTATTGAAGATGTAGGTAAGACAGCGTCGGCCATGCATCATTAAGGAGGTTCCTGTTGCTTTTGTCAGTTGAGCAGATCTGCTGTCTGTGGCGTGACATCGGGTGGGTCTGTAGATAACTGGGAGTCTGGTATTCTGTAGATGGCTTCATCATCGCTTGGAAACGTGCGCGGGCTGGCATTGAGGGCAGAGGACGGCGCCGGGGAGCTGCTGATTTCCGTGACTTTGCGGAGCGCATCTTGTTGTTCCAGTAAAACCAGGTCTGTATGTGGGGAATGGGTCGTCGCCTCTTGTGTCTGATGGGGCGTGGGCGATTTGCGCCTACGGCGTAGTCGCGATCCATGTGAGCGCGATATTGTAGCAGTCCCCTGTGCCCGCCGGGGTGCCTCGCCCACGCCACCGTCTAGCCAAGCTTCAACTTCCTCCGGGCTAGTGAAGAAGTGCGTCTTATCCTGTGCCACCACTCTCAATTTGGCAGGGAAGAGTAGTGAGTACTTGAGACTCGCCTGACGCAGTCTTCGTTTTACAGCTAGGAAGGAGTGTCTCTGTCGTTGCACTTGAACTGTATAGTCAGGGAAAAACATTACTTTGGCGTTATCGATCTGGATCTCTCCGAGTTTCCTGGTTTCACGTAAAATTGTATCACGGTCTCTATAATTAAGGACGCGGAGGAGCAGCGGTCTAGGATTGGAGCCCGAGGGAAGTGGTCTCGTGGCTCTACGCGATGTGCGCGTTCCACTACGAAATGTGGTGACAGTGTGCCTTCTGGTATAACGGCTCTCAGCCAATCTTCCACACGTTGTGTGGGGTCTGTCCCTTCCCATTTCTCCGGCACACCCACGAGTCTGATGTTATTTCTTCGTGCCCGCCCTTCTGCGTCCTCAGCGCGATCCTCTAGAAACTCAACCCTGTTCAGGAGACCTTGTATGTGCTTATCCGCCTGGTGCACCCGGGGTCCCAGATCCGCCACCGTTCCCTCCAGCGATTTGGTGCGGTCTGCCAATTTTTTGTGGTCGGCTCTGAGGTGGTTGAGATCAATCGCCACACTGGCAATTTTAGTCTCCAGTGATGTACGAGTCTGTTGGAGGGACTCTTCCAGGCATTCCATTACCGCCAGCACATTGTCCAGTTTCGTCGTGACTTCTTCGGTATTCATTTGTGGTGGTGATTTATCCAATTTCCCTTTCGCCAATGCACCTCCAGTGCCAGTCTGTGCCTTCACACCCCCAGACATGAGCAAGGTAGTGGACAACAGTGCCCGCTGTGCCTGGGAGGGTCTGTCCTGGCAGGGAGCGCTCCGTTGTGTAGGTCAGGCAGCTGGGGTATCAGGGTTTGACCACTTTGGATAGCAGCCAGGATGCGCAGCGTGTCCGGTGTGGGCGCCGGACACTCACACCCCCCCCCCCCCCAGCACTCCACAGGTGCGGTGAGCAGTGAGGGCAGCCGATCGATTAAATGCCGCTAAATAGGGTGACCAATCAGGGTGTGTAGCTGGCTGTGCAATGTCTTAGCGCGGCAGTGCGGTGTTTGACCTGTTCCACTAGGACCCCCTCACCTCTGCTGTCGTGTCAGGGCTAGCACTAGATTGTTATTGTTATTGTTAACTGGGGTTTATATAGCGCAGAATCGCCGTCAGGTCTCTAGGCGCTCATGACAGATGACACTAACAACAACTGAGTAAATGAACAGAAAGTACATATATGACAGCATTATTTAAATAGGGCCAAAAGCTTCCCTGAACAGGAGTGTTTTCAACGACTTCCTAAAGTGCAGAAGATTTACTTCTCTACGGAGAGACTCCGGTAGTTTGTTCCACAACTGTGGGACCAGAACAGAGAAAGATCTCCCTCCCTTGGTGGCCAGTTTGAATCAAGGACAGGACAACAATTGGGAGTTAGAGGACCTAAGCGTTCGTTTGGGATTATAGACCCAGAGACGTTCTTTAATATAGGCAGGCGCTTGCCCATAGATTGCCTTATGGGCAGTACATAGAGTCTTAAACTCCACCCTTTGCTTTATGGCGAGCCAATGTAGCCTGCGCAATAATGGGGAGGCATGGGTCTGTCTAGGTAGTCTGAAAATTAATCGCGCTGCATCATTCAAAGTTACCTGCAAGCGATTAGTCAGGATTTTTGGCAGACCTAAGTAGAGCGCGTTCCCATAATCTACCCTTGAAATTATTGTGGCCGAGACAATGGTACGGAGCATGGTTAAAGAAAGTAGGGGGACTAGCTTGCGTAGCTGCCTAATTAAGTTAGTACAGGTCCCAACAACAGAAGATATCTGGCTAGCCATTGTCAGCTCATGGTCGATCTTAATACCAAGGCTTTTTACATTGGGACACGGTTTCGGGGTGGGTCCAAGTTCCTGGGGCCAGAACAAATCGCTCCAGGGCGAGGCAGCAGTTGATACCACCAAAACCTCCGTTTTTTCCGGATATATCTTCAGCAAGTTTGCCGTCATCCAACTGACCGTATATCTAAGTATATTCTGGGCCTGGGTGTGTGCAGATGCCGTACTGTCAATACTCAGTAACAACTGAGTATCGTCGGCATAATTAAAGATTCTGCAGCCCATGCTTGCCAAAGAATCTATTAGTGGTTGCAGGTAAAGATTGAACAAAAGTGGGGACAATGCATAGCCCTGTGGGACTCCGCACTCAAGAATACCCACCTCAGATATACAGTCCCCCAATTGAATCCTCTGAGTCCTCCCCAAAAGAAAGAATTTTAGCCACTGATGGGCTAGGTCCTTTATCCCAAACGCGGCCATTCTGTCCAGAAGCAGGGCATGGCTGACAGTATCAAATGCCGCTGATAGATCTAAAAGTATCAGGGCACTTGGTTTCTTACTGTCAGCCATGCCTCTGAGCTCATCCAGCACCGAGAGCATCACCAACTCAGTGCTGTGATGTGCACGGAACCCTGCTTGACGCTCATGGAGTAGATGGTGTAATTCCAGGAATGAAGACAGGGACTTCAGCACATGTTGTTCCAGAATCTTGGACAAAAAAGGCAGCTGGGATATTGGCCTATAGTTTTTTTAGAATAGCCGGGTCAGCCCCCGGCTTTTTTATCAAGGGCTTGACTCGTGCTTCTTTAAAGCTAGCTGGTAGAAGGCCGGTATCTAACGAATTGTTAAGGAGGGAGATAATATGGTCCTCTAGAACAGGGAGCGCCAGACAGAAGACACCGGGGGGGCATGGGTCCGCAGGGGAACCTGACTTGGTTCTACTCATAAGCTGCCCAAGGGTTATAGAATCTATACCTGGAAACCTAGAGATGGTGAATTTTGGGGAAGCTTGAGAGACCTGTAATGAAGAGAGACCACTGGAGGTACTGTTCTTAATATCAGAAAGAATGGTTACCACTTTCTCAAGAAAGTAACGTTGAAAGGTATTACAATCTATCGTTATTTCTGATTTTTCTTCTTTCTTGCTCAGTTCTTTTAGAATTTTAAAAGTTTCTTTCTGAATATTGCCTGCATTATTTATACGGGTTTCATAATATTCACCTTTTGCTAACAAAATGAAATTTTTATATAAATTCAAAGATATTTTATACTGTTCCCGATCTATGCAGTCTTTTGTTTTCCTCCAGCATCTCTCAAGATGGCGAAGCTTTCTTTTGTGTTCCCTCAAAGGAGGGGTAAACCATGGGGCCCCTTTTCCAAAACCCTTTATTTTCTGTACCCTTTCAGGTGCTATCTGGTCAATGGCCTGGCTAAGATTCCGCGTTATAACCTTATAATCCTGGTCTAGGTCACCATAAGAGGCCAGTGGTTGCATATATTTAGGAAGGACATCAGTTAAGGCTTTAGAGTCAACTTTTTTCCATTGACGTACTATTTTGGTTTTTAAGGGTAGTTGGACCAAGTAACTGTCAATAGGGATGTCACAATAGAGTAGATGATGGTCAGACCAAATGCAGGGTAGAATATTCGTAAGGACCACCTCTGGATCAGAGGTCCAGATTAGGTCAAGGGTGTGACCCTTGATATGCGTTGGAGCTTCTACAAGCTGTACAAGGCCCAGTGAAGTCATAAAGGTCTCCAACTGTCGAGTTGTCAAATCTTTACGGAAACTATCCCAGTGGACATTAAAATCTCCAGATGCGGAGAATGCGGTCCCCGCTACTCCAGGGGGAGCAGGGGGGACTCCCGCTCTCTCCCACCTTCCTTCACACCTTCCAGCCGTTGTCCGCTGCAGCGAAGTCCTCGAGAGGGCCAATCCAGGGGGCCCCCTTACGTGGGTGGTGGTGGAGCTCCGACGTGGCAGGATAGCGGCGCGTCTCGGTTGTGGTCCGGCCTCCCAGTGCTCCGCTTCCAGGGGTTCCGGTTTCCCGCATTGCAAGGGTCCGTCGCTAGGTCCTGGTACTCCGTAGGATCTCCAAGTATATTTGATGTTGCACCCTGCCCGAGTTGCTAGGATCCAGCTGTGATGCGGGGGCGGTCGGCTGTGCTCTTGTCGCCGTGGGTTCTCGTAGATGGCGCAGCTCGAGGTGTGCTTCGCCACTCGGTTCTCGAGCGTTCCCGTGTCTACCCGCCGTCTCCAGGTCTCAGCGTGACCGGTCGGATGGCGCCTCTCCCCCCAAGTATGTCTCGTCGTTTCAGTCCACTCCCTTCGTCAGGCGTCTGGGGCGCTCCTGTTCCCCTGCCTCCACGCGGGTTCCGTGTGGGGGTGGGTGCAGCTGGGCTTTGTGGGTCGTGGGACCGCTGTGTCTCAGGGCCTCGGAGGTGCAGGCATGGCTGTTCAGGTTCGATCGTCGATCACCGGGCGTCTCAGTAGGGCACCGTTTAGGCCGCGTTATGAGGCCTAGTGTTCAGGTAGAGACCACGTCCTCGCGTGATCGCTCTCGCCGGTTCGGTGGCACCCAGCGCGGCAGGAGTTCGACAAGCAGCGCCGGAGCGGTCCAGATTCAGCAATCGGCTTCAAACTTGGCTGAGGGGTGAAGGAGGGTTATCTTTCACTCCGCCTGCAGTTGTGACCAGTTTAGGATAATTCGGACGGAGAATCGGCCCGGGGAAGGGGAGCTCGGATCGGAGCTCTACCCTGCTGCTTCCGTCATCAATTGCGTGCCAAGCCACGCCCCCCGTTGCTGAAAATCCCCATGCGTATCCGTCAGCCAGCAATTGAAGTAAATCGTACATTTTAGTATAGTGCTTATTTTAAAATATATGTATTTACACAATCTGGCGAAACACACAATTCCCCAGGCTTCACATCGGAGGCCCAATGGGTGTCGCAAGGCAAACAACTGAAAGTGGCAGGGCGCCCGAGAAGAGGAGAATAGTTGATTCTGAAGATGAAGTCTTGTTAGATGAGTGTGGCACCACAGACTGTCACATACTCTGCCATGGAAATGTGGTAGAGGGTGTGGATACAATTTATCACCCAGCCTGCTGGTCTTGGGAACAATTCTAAATTAAAAGTAAAGAGTATCCATGGCTCTTATTTTCCAATGGCAGGCTTGGATGTAAAGTGTGCAGAAGGGTACATCTTAAAATAGAAACAAGTCAAGGTGTGCATTCTTCCATGGAAAGGGTAGATTGCTTGGTCATCCCTATGGCTCTTCTAAATTGACATACTTATGTCTAATCACCTCCTGGGGTACATGCCATCAACCAGGCTCTCCAGCCACCCGTTCTGGGCTTTTCTTTCAATCTGACCCCAGGTATAACCCATCTCCTTGCAGTAAGCCTCGGGCCAGGCATTTCTTGGCCTTCATCTTTTCCTTTTTCCTTGAATGTTCCAGGTCAAGGATTGCCTGGTGGTGTTTGATGTCAGCTTGCGGAGGGTGTGACCTATCCAGCCCCAGCATCTCTGCATGATTTTGTTCATTAACAGGGAGTTTGAAATTCTTTAGCCAAAGGTTGCTGTTGCTGATGGTGTCTGGACAGCCGATTTGGAGGATTTGTTTCAGGCAGGTATTGATGAAGGTCTGGATTTTGTTGGTGGTGGTCACTGTTGTCTTCCAAGTTTCTGCTCCATACAGAAGGACCAATTTTATGTTGGTGTCAAAAAGCTTTAACTTGGTTTGCAGCATTAGGCCCTTCTAAAGACAAGCAGCAAACTTCTCTGTGGAAAAAGTATTTTATCATATGAATGGCACTGGCTATTTTAGAACAGAGGAATCGTGAAACCATTCCACAGTACAATGTGAAAATGCAAAAAAGAGTACAGGAAGAGAAAACATAAGCACCTTTTTCTGACATGCCGCTGGATATAGATGCTTGAAAGATGAATGGCCCAGACTTGGTCAGAGTCTTTCATTCTAATCACAGCTGCACTGACTTAATGGACCATATTGCTGCTAAAATGAGGCTGATTTACTGTATCTTGCAGAGTGAATAAAAAAATAAGCCTCACTATAGATTAATCTACCACAGTTAGTAAATTGACCAGACCACAATAATTATTTGTGTAAGAGCATGTATTGATAAACGCAATGAGCCACTGGCCTTTTCCTTAGACCTCGTTGAGCTGCCAAGCACAGCAGCAGATATAATCTTCGATAATCTTAGATACCTCATTGATATGGTTACAGAGGCATGGTTTTACAGATGGGTATTTAAAAATCAATTTGGTTCGTAACAGATGGTGCTCCCACCATGATAGGTAGGAAATCCAGTGTGGCAACTCTTCTTAAACTGAAATATCCACAGTTGAGTGTATAGCACTATGCTAACCACAATCTGGAGCTTGGTCTGTGCGATGTTTGCAAAGAAGTCACATGCATTAATCAGCTGAAAGTTATTATTTTATAAACTATATAAACCTATGATACCTCTGCCAAAAATTAGATAGAACTTGTGGAATGTGCTTTGGAGGTAGAAGTAAACGTCTGGCAATTGGAAAGGTGCTAGAGGTGCGTTAGGTGTACTCAAGTGAAAGATCTAGGCAAGCTGTTTAGAATAACTACAAAGCACTTAGTAAACATTTCATGGAATTTTCCAACGACTCCATAAGAAGTGATATTGAGCAAAATAAATATGCTTGTTTAAACCATTTTTAACCTCTCTGGTGTTTGTCGAAAATCTGAGCATATTACATGATACTCTCACAGAATTGAGTGACGTATGCAGAAGGCTACAGCGATTTGATATGACCTTATATGAGGCCGATACAGATGCAGATTTTAGTGTTTGAATCAATGGTTGATTCACCTGGGCCACTTGCTACAACAGCATTGAATGCTGTTGAACGAATGCAGCTTGATGGTGTAGGGCTTTAACAGAACAAAGGCTCTGTTAGCATCAATAGGGCAGATTTCTTTAGGAGCTTAGCAAATAACCTGAAAAACAGGAGGACAATGACTAATGCATCAAATGTTTCTCGAAGCATAACCAAAACCAATGACGAAATAGAATACAAAAGTTTGGTGCATGGAATGAAACTCCTACAAGCAGTTTGTTGGGCAGATCCAGCAGATATCTTATATGGTATCGCTTTGTATCAGATGGCATGTATTTGATACCAGGTAATACATAATTGGTTTCATAAATTACAAACAAAATAAAAATTGCATCCCTGAAACCATTAGTGCACATCATGGCAAAGCATGTGGGCATATGGGGTGCTCAACTTCGTATCATTTCAAAAACAGTCAATCATGACATTAAGAGTTAATACACCACACACCCAATACCTAATAATGAGTTAACCAACGTATGTTATACATCCTTAAGGGACATGCATAACAACAATGGGCAATAATAATCCACATCCTCCAACTTAGTTCAGGGTGCTCCATACTCCCTATCCTTAGATTGGCCAATTGAGAACTTTGAAATAAAGAAAGATGCCAAGAATGGAAGATAGGCGAAAGGAGTTGGCACAGGATCTGTTTGGAAGGAGTTCCACAATATCATCAGTTATACCATCTAACGATCCATGAAATGAAGGATTATGCTACAAATGCCAAAGGCTGGACGTTTAAAAAACACAGGAACTTGCTCGTTGGTGAAATGGGATAACGTTATAACAGTATGCGGACAATAAGCAAATATCAAGAGGTTTAGGTATTTAATCTTTCCAACTTTTGAAGACCTAGATAAGGACTTCATGGAAGATTGGGAGAAGAACCTACAGGGGGCATTGTACACAATGATGCGTATATTAACTAAACATGCAAATACAAAGGTGGCAAGACTGCAGCAGAGTAGTGAGAATCTAGAGATGGATGTTTAAGCTCTAGAGAGTAAGGAGCTTATTGATAAGAATTATGACATCTTGAATAAGGTTGTAGAAAATCCTCCACAATACTTGAAGGACAAAAAGACGAGGAAGATTAAGCGTGATGACAGATTACAAAGAAGGTTGAATCCAAACATTTGCAAAAATTATGACAATGTGTGTATGATTGTGTTAGAAAAAGTGCTAGAGAGGTCAGTTTGGGATTGAGATCAATAAGTGTCAGCTCACTGGCATCAACCAGTAGTAGAACCTCTAGTCATAACACTACTGATACCCTCCCCAAGTGGAAGAGCAATCTGCTCCCACCTTAACTTTTTCAAGGGAACAGGAGATGTTGAGAAGAGGGAACAGACAACTCAACAGAGAAACAAGGCAACCCGAAGGGGTGGAAGGAGGTTCAAAAGGAAAGAAAATAGATGGACCAAGGGTCATACAAGGTCCAAGAAAACATAACAGCAAAAGATCCCCCGAAAGTAGTATCAGGATTGGTATATTAAGACAGTGCACAAGTGTTGGGTGGTAGAAATAATTTGGGAGGTTTGGATGTTATAAATACATCAAACAATGATTTAGGAATATGTTTTCAATCTATAGGTTTGAATTTTTGTTCCACACAAATAGGTGATAATGTGGATGTTCATATTGATCTGTTTAAATTTGTGAGAGCACTGAAATTAAAGAAATTTTTCAACCAAGAACTAAAAAAAGCCTGTAGCTAGTTATTAAACAGAAACCAACTTCACACACCAGCTCGGACACACATGATTTACAATGCATTTTGTTAATTGAAAATGATGAAAGCATAGGTGTGGCGACACTGTTACATGCCTTAAATATAGAGGAGAATCTAGATGAAGACACTGGCCTTAGACGAAGATCTAAGTTCATGTTCATGTTTAATGAGAAACTAACGCATGATTCATACCAACTTGATGCAACTTTGGAACATTGTCCATGTTTCAAATACAATCTCTCTTTTGATGAAAAATGTGCCCCTGAAACATTACAAATAGATGACACAATAGCGATATGTGAAGCCGACTAGGGGGGAAACGTAGTCATTATGAATAAATGTGATTACTCAAATGAGATAAATCGACCAGTGTTAGGAACACGTTCAGGGCAATCCCATGAAAGAGTTCACTGCCTTCTTGAATATTAAATTAAATGGATGGAGAGACGTGTTTGCTTTCGGACGATGAGTATAGATATTTGTCAATTCATAATGTAAGATTCCCTTGCATTTACATCTTACCAAAATTCCATTAAGGGGGAGCTTTTCCTCCAGGATGCCTTATTATATCTGGAGTAGGTTCACCTATGGAAAAACTCTGAGTTTGTTGACATTAAACACCAACAATAAGTCAGGAACTGTCTTTCCTACATACAGGATGGAAAAGATATTCTCAATAAATGTAATAATCTACCCTGGTCAGACGAACTAATGTTTGTTATGTTTGATGTAATCAGCTGATACACTCGTATTCGCAAAGACTTTGGACTTATGGCCGTAAAGTCCTTTTTAGGGCTCGCCTACGCAGCGCGCATGCGCTACTTAGGAAGGAGACCTTTAGTCATCGATGTGCCTTTTCATGTCAAAACGTGCACGCCTTCCATTGCCTTCAAAGGCAAAGCGTGGACATTGGCGATTCCCTTGCGGGAGCGAGCAGGAACCATCTGTTAATAATTGCAAACAAATGTTTCCTGCTGGCTCCCGCAAGGGAATCCGGCGCAGGCCCCCTCCTCTCTCCCTGATGCCGCACCGCAAGGCGCGCGCACGCTTGTTATAGACATACATTGAACAGCACTGAGCAAGCCTCAGGCCTCATCTCCATGGAAACCATTAACCGGGAAGCAATTAATTGGTAAGAGGGATATAAAACTGAGGCTTCTATTTCAACCCGCCGCTGTGCCGAGATAGACTCGCCGCGCTGGCGGTAAAAACAGAGGTAGCCAACTGCAGATAATCAGGTAGCCGAGGGCGGGAGAGAAAACGAACTTCAACTACGTCATAGGTGAGATCTGCAAGACCTGCGGAGGTTAAAGTAGGGCATACACTGCTTGTTGTCCGTGTTACGGTTACCCTTATGTTGCTTTATCTCTTTATCTCTTAGTGCATGGCTTTTGGTTTGTGTTGCGCATGAACGCGGGCATTGCTTTTTGTGCATTATCTTATTCTGTGTTGTCCATGCTGATGTGTCTATTTTGCATGTGTTGTGTTGTAGTTCTCTGCGCCTGAGTTATTCTGTCTGTTTCATGCTTGGTGCACGTCTGCTGCTGTGGTCGGTTTGCAGTTCATTCTTCGTTTCTGTGAGTTTCTATTTGCGTTGTTTGTGCAAGCAGACGTAGTACGTGTTGAGTCCATAATTGCATGCAGGTGTTGGTGTGTCCCTTTTGTGCAATACCTACCTTAGTGCCTTTACACTAGGCCCCCTATGCCATTCAAAAACAGCAATGGAGTTTTCTCTCTAAGCTCCCACTTTGCTGTGGCTGGTGGTGTGTGGGAGTGGAGTGCTTCGTTTCTCACTAACATGGGTAATTGGAGTCTCGAAGACACTAATCGCTGGCATTGAGGCCGGAGCCTCTGTGACTGTGACCGTGCTGTGGTTCCCACTGGCTCAGACCAGATGACTTGAGCAGTTGCAGCTTTCAGCAGCTGGCAGCGGGCTGGCGCCTCCTGTCTTCCTTGCTTCCTGGGGAGTGGAGCCAGGAAACGGCTAATCAGTGCTATATCCGGGGCAGTGAAACGTCATCTATCCGATGGTATCGACTCTTTCTATAGTGCCGAGAAACACTCTGGGCTCGAATCTTCTTGTGCAGCTTTGGCTGCTGGGCGGGGCTGGCAGCCCCCTGAGGTGCAACCAGTAAAAGGGTCAGAGAGGCCTAAGACTCCCACTGAAGTGGAGGCCGCCTCCTACCAGGGATGTGGGGCGGTAGAGGGTGAAATCTCGCTTCACCTGGGGATCCAAAACCCTCTCAACGTTTAGGATTTCTGGAGGTAGAAGGCGTCCCTTGAGCAGAATAAAGCCAGTTCTTCTGGAAGTTAAAATCGATGCCCATTTCTGATGTCCGCAGCACTGGCCACCAGATTGCCCCACAGCCTCCTCCACTATTAGCCCCGTGCTAGTAGGACATAAGCCAATGGTGCTTGCGCCTACGACTGCAAACGTGACTTCAAGGCGTAGATTCTTATTAGTACCGGCCACTCTTGATCATAGGACAGGCCATCTAGCTTGCGAATTTCTCGTTTCAGGATATTTTCTCTCTCGGAGCTCAAAGCCAAGGACCAGGCGTTATGACTCATTCTTGGTGCAGGTCAACAAAGCATTGATACGACACTGGCGTTGGTGCAGTCTCCAGGCACACCCACACCCCAGGCAGAGACAAGAGAGTGGCACTGCATATGGTGCCTCGGTGTAGAGGCAGCACAGCACCCGTAGGTATCCAGCACAGGCCTTTGAGACTGAAGCAGTTCTGACATGCAAAGAAGAGCCCAGGGCTTTTGTCACCTGACAGTCTATGTATGGAGGCCTTCCCATCTGCCCAATCATTGGCTCTCACTTGCAGAACATTTATAACTTCTCATTTCAGGACTTCCAGGTAAAGGGTGTAAAGGTTGAGGGGAACTTTGTGGCACCGCACCTGTTTTGACCAGATACGGCCTAGCGTCAGAACCTGTTTGCCTGCCTTGAATCCTTCATTGACCCTCCCGGTCTCCTCCACCTGTACTGTTCAGTAACCTATAGGCATCATTTGCCAGTAAGAATTAACTGCACCCTCTTTTATGCTCCACAACGCAGCTCACCCTGGGGGGCTGGGATATACCTCCCCTGGGTGGACCTCACATCCCAGAAATCACCACTCAGTGGATAATTATTATTATTATTAAAACCATTTATTAAGCGCCTGGTTACCCAAGAACAGGGTGTCCCCGAGCTAGACACTATACAGAAAGCAAAGAGGATAGAGCAGGGGAGGGCTGCAGAGCCAAAAGAGGAACAAGATTAGGCCTGAGGAAAGAGAAAAGTTTTGAGCTTTCTTCGAAACATACTCTCAGATGGCTCCATCCGGAGACCAAGCGGGAGCTCGTTCCAGTGTTTAGCCGCTAAAAATCTAAATGACCGTCCGCCCATTCTGGCTTTAGTGATTTTCGGGAGTTTAAAAATCATTCTGCCTGCAGATCTGAGGTCTCTAGTGGGGCGGTGTATCGTCAATAAATTTTGCAAATAGGCTGGGCCTCTGCCTAGAGCTATGCGATGCGCGTAGCAGAGAGCTTTAAATTTGATACGCTCTCTTATAGAGAGCCAATGGAGTTTGACTAGGGCAGATTTACCTGATGCTTTACGGGGAAGTTTAAGTACTAAGAGAGCTGCGGCATTCTGTGCACATTGTAGTTGATGTAATCCTTTTTGGCTCAACCCTAGCAACAGAACATTTCCGAAATCAAGGTGGGGGGTTACCAATGCGTGGACAATGGTCTTTCTCGAGTTTATAGGTAAGAGGTCCAGAATTTTACGAAGGACCTTCAATATGCCGAAACACTTGGTTGTTACTTTATTCACGTGGGTTTTGTAGGAGAGATCAGAGTCCATAGTGATGCCCAGATTGCGCACCGATTCTACCTGACTGGGGAGACTACCCAGTTCTTTGGGCCACCACAAGTGTGACCAAGCAGATACTGATTTCCCCACTACCAGCAGCTCAGTTTTGTCGCCATTAAGGCGAAGGCAGTTATGGTCCATCCAAGCTGCTACCGATGTAAGGCAACTCGAGAAATTACTGGCCTTTTCACTGCACTCTGGAGTAAGTTTCAGCAACAGCTGGGTGTCGTCGGAATAGCTAACAATGCCTACCCCAAAACTCTCGACTATGCGGGCCAGGGGTGCCATATAAATGTTAAATAAAGTAGGGCTCAAGCTCGAGCCCTGAGGAACCCCATGGCCTACATTTGTGCGCGAGGATTTAAAAGGGGGGCAGTGCATTTGAAAGCTCCTGTTAGTCAGAAAAGACTCCACCCAAGCCAGAGCTCGTCCCTTCACTCCAATGTCCACCAGCCGAGACAGCAGCGTTGAGTGCAGCACGGTGTCAAAAGCTGCACTAAGGTCTAATAAAACCAACGCTGCTGTCTCTCCCTCATCCACTATTCTCCTCAAGCTTTCGGTGGAAAAGAGAAGGGCTGATTCTGTGGAATGACCCGCTCTAAAACCTGATTGAGTGGAATGCAGGAGAGAGTGTTGTTCCAGGTAGCTCATAAGCTGTTTATTCACCACCTTCTCCACGATTTTAGCACAGAAAGGGAGAAGCGAGATGGGACGGAGATTTTGAAAGTGGGTAATATGGATGTTGGATTTTTTCTTTAGAGGGATAACCTGGGCAGTCTTCCATACTTCTAGTACCTGGCATTCCTGAAAGGAGAGTGACACCATAAGACTAATCTGATCTATTATAGTAGTCTCCAGTAGTCCTTTAAAGCGAGCAGGGGGACAGACATCACTGGGTGAGCCCGATTGAATGCTGTTAGCAATACTTACTAGATCAAGTTTTTCAGGTACGACAAAAGAAGAGAGACCTGGCATTTCTGTAGAGGTGTTGCTGCCTTCTGCCTGGTTCGACAGTTGAGTTACATTCTTTGGAAAGGTAGCGTGAATTTTATCAATTTTCTGTAAGAAAAAGTCTGCTATAGAATCGCACAGCTTTTCTGAGTAGATGTCTTGTGTATTCAGCCTGGTAGGAACTGTCAGCTCTCTATAGATGGTAAATAGTTCTCTAGTTTGATTTTCGGCTGAATCGATTCTATTTTTAAGATAGCTGCTTTTTTCTGTTTTTAACAATTTTTTATAAGTATTGAGTTCCCTTTTATAATGAAGTTTGTCTTCAGAATTATACTGGGCTCTCCATTTGCGTTCTAAGTTTTTACATCTCGACCTAGCTAGTTTGAGTGAAGCTGAGAACCATGGGGCAGTTTTCGAGTGCCTAGCAGGTGGCTGTGTGGTCCAAGGGGCTATCTCATCAAGTGCAGCAGTTACCCATGCTTCGTATTTGTTCCAGGCTTCCTCCAGGGAGTTACTTTGACTGAGTTATAATGACTTGTTCCTGCGACCTCTGGATTGATTTCCCAGAAGCTCACGCCCTGGCTGGTTGTATAATTGTTGCCTCCTCTTCCCTTCCCTCCCTGCGTTTACACAATGTAACATTCTTTGCTTAGCTACTGGCTTTTTTGCTTGGACTCCATATAGTGTTGTCTGATTGATTAATTGTGCTTCCAGAAATTCGACCTGATCACTCGTAGGTGAACCCACTGGTCTGCATTAATCGTAGCTGCTATGTAAGCTCCAGACCAGGTTAACAAGCATTTGCAATGCAATCGGTCTTGCCTTTGGGACTGTATATGTATTTAGCTATACAGCACATTAGCCTGGGTGCTGAAACATCTACTGTACTTTAACAATGAGGGAAAGTAAGCACCAAACTGTGTGACACGCCAGGTATGGGAACACATGGAGAGAAATATTGCCTTTCAGCTGAAAATGGTATAGTCCAAAGCTCTGTTTTTAATATAAAACCAGGGCCTTCGGTGGTCATATCACTGAAAATACAAGATTTGAAAAAAAATATTATGACAGTTAAATAGAGGCAGTTGAACAGACAAAAAAGTCCCTAAGCGGAAGCAGACAAGTCCTAGGGCTGATCTCCAGAGCCCACCTAGTACATTCACATATAAGTATATAATAAGTATGCACTAAAGCAGTGGTTCCCAAACGTATGACTCCTGAGGACCCCCATTAAGTCACCACTGGAAGCCAGGGACCCCCAAGCAATTTGTATGAGTTAAATTTTAAACATTAAAACAGTAATTCGAAAAAAATACACACGTGTGCACACAAAACAATTACTCAAAGTACTAAGGATTTTGGGCCAGATGTACGACCATTTCATTTAGCGCCTCGCAATTGGCGACACATTGCGAGTGGCAAATTGCGAGTCGCTAAATGAAATGTACAACAGTGTGTTTAACACTGTTTGGGATTCCCAGTGGGGTCGCAAATTGCGAGGTTCATTAATATTAATGAGCCTCTCGCAATGTGCGAGCCCATTGGGAATGCCAGCCCTGCCAGCGATGGTGGCCTGCTGGGCTCTGCAGGCCACCATGCCTTGGACTGCTTTTAAATAAAGCAGTTTTAAAAAAAATGCAGCCTGTTTAACATGCATTTAAAAAAAAAAGAAAATGAAACGTTTTCGTTTCATTTTCTAAGGGCAGGTAGAGGTCCCTGGGACGACTGCCTGACCTTAAAAAATAATTTTGCATGCATTTGCAAAGAGGAAGGTGTCCCCTGGGGCCCCCTTCCCATTTGTGAATGCATTACCATCTCCTTGAAGTAGGTGGAAATTGTGACTGTTTTGCGACCGCAAAACATTTGTACATGGTTTTGAGTCTCGCTATTTGGAAGGGAATGCCCCTTCCAAATAGCAAGTTGCAAAATCTATTTAGAGAGTCGCAAACAAATTGCGACTCGCGAAATAGGCTATGTACATGGCCCAATAGGTTTTTGCATGCGCAAACGGGTTCGCTAACCCGTTCGCGCATATGAAAACAGATTGTACATCTGGCCCTAAGTATTTTATATTGAAGTAATAGCCCCTCTGTCACATGTATATTATTTGTTTTGTAGCATCTCTTATACCATTGTAGGATGTCAGAGCACTTTACATCACACACATATAGAGACATTGAATCATACATGTAAATCAGTGTGTATATAAAATGTTTAAAGAGTGCTTGGTCTGGAAAAGAACAAACTCAGGATTCAGAGCATAACACAGTGGCTAGCATTGACTTTAACATTAAAAATGTATTTCCAACCAAATATATCTTTTTAGCAGCATCAGGATAATGAATAACTGGGCCAAAATATAAGTTACTAACTGGTACCATGCAGTTTGCAAGCAGCTCTTTGATGACAGTTTATAGGTCCCTCTGCTAGATTACGATTGTCACTTATGAAGTGCACAGTAATAAAGGAATCTCTGTAACAAAAGCAGTAACCACGAACATAGGCACATAAAATGCTGCTTTTTAAGATGCATGTTACACGTTCTTCGCAGTAGGCACATTAACCCTCTGTGCTACATTAGTCAAATCAAAGCTGCCACTGAACAAAACTCTCATGGCTCTCCAGCAGGTACATTAATCACTGGCATTCTCTTGACACTTTTATTGTTGCTGGAAAGCTGCTAATTAAACAAGAAATGTTTTTGTGCTTTTAAAACTGTTGCCTACGGACCCCCTGGGAATGTGTCACGGACCCCTGGGGGTCCGCGGACCACAGTTTGGGAAACACTGCACTAAAGTATATACAAGAGGTCTCGAATGCTCGACCTAAAAATGGCAAGTGTCTGCTTGCACAACTGTTTCTATTCACACTTTCTGCAGCACTGCATGTATGAGCACAGAGACACAGTGGTACCATTTTCAGAGCATGTTTCCGGACTACACAGACCTCCCCTATGGATTAAACTGCAGCCACACCCTTTTCAACCATGGACTCTGAACGGGCACGCAGGACAGTCAGGAATATGAAGCTCTGTATAAGGGACACACTACAGTACAATATTTCACAGTAGCACTGAAAAGGACAAAAATGTCAATGTGAGGTTAATTATGTTTACAGATGTATGCTTTTTATTTCACCTGACTTCCCAATAAATTCCAACCTAAAGTTTTGTTCTTGTACATACAGTAAACATGTAGAGGGAAAGGGAGATTCTTGTCTATGATTTAGTTTTTGTGCATTCAAAATCAGTAAGGAAGCAGAAATCTGTATCTGGTGGTATCAGCACACACAACTTCTGTTTAACAAGCTAGATCAGGTCTGAAAGTACCTTTGCGGCATAGAAGTGATTGTGCCCCTGCCTCTGCATGGTCACATTCCTATATAAGCAGTGTTTACGTTCGAGTGACCTCTTGTGGTGTTGGCTCGGAGTATTGCAGTATACCGGA